>NW_028321889.1:3188636-3826363 GCF_036245765.1 Copidosoma floridanum | reverse complement strand
GCCTGTTTTTCCACCAATTTCCTAACGCCGCGTCTTAAGGGAGCAAACTCACTGTCACCAGTGCAGCTGCAAATACGTTCTTTTATTTTTTAACGAATGGCTTGCTCACTTACGCAACATACTACCTGCATATCGGTGCCTGTACCACATAGTGTAGGTCAACAGTCCTCGTCGACGAGGATTTATATATATTATGCAATGGGAAGCCGTAAACGCAAATAAGTCTTTTTTCTATCTCTCTTTCCGTCTCACTGCTCGATCTAGACAAAGTAGCGGAAGAGAAGCATGCCGTTACGCGTTGTACAACATTAGTTGAAGGAAAAAATAAAGTCTTTTCGAAAAAAAAGGTGCGTGGGCCATCGGGGAGAACTTTATTTGGTGTTTTTCTACCGACGTTTCTGCTGAAATGGCCCTGGTTCGTCCGCGCTACTTCTATTGACTGGTATCCAACGCTTACGTCATTTGTTTTTAACGTTGGAGATTGGGTGACAGGATAAGCTAGTTTGAAAACGCGTGCAGTAACTTATTAGATACATGTAATACACGTATACGTTCCTCCTTTCCCGATACATACGTCTGGATTGTCATTTTCGTCATAAATTTTTGCTTTTTTTTTTTTTTTTTCAAATGTGCCACTCATTTGCATTTTCTCCTCGCATTTTTCTACTGTAACACCGTGATAACTTTTGTTGACAATTTCTCAATTCCACCCAAACTGCGAATAAACAATATTTCCACATAAACATATATATTACTTTACAAATCGCTGTACATGTAAATGCCAATTATAAACGAATACATACGCACCTTCAAAAATGATGAAAAAGAGACTTGGTCGCAATATCGATTTGTAGAGTCACTCGTGCGAGAGATTAACTGTCCCTCTTGTATGTGCACAATAACTGAACATGAACATTCAGACGGACTACTTGGCCTTGCAAATTCCTACGCGCGCCTTGTACTCTTGCTCTTTCGATCCTATATTCGAGATTGGGTGTAAAAATGGAAGCGATTTTTTGTTGTTGTATTGGTTCTGCTGCTATCAATATACTGTTCTGAAAAAAAGTATGATAATGTCATTGTAGAGATTGAGTTTTCAAGTGATACGTACAGAGCGAGGTTTTCCATAGGCAAGTGTGTTCAAGCTTAAAAGGTTTTAAAAGATGAATTGTAGATTGTTCAGAAGACAAAGTTATCTTCTGTACTTGTCACCTTTTGGTCCTCGTTTTGGTCCATATCGAGAAAAAAAACCTATTATTTTCCAGTCTATTTTTAAATTATCGGTTCCCGAGTTATTTTATATGTATAAATAATTTGTTTTACTAAAAATATTCCGATACCATGCATCCCTGAATGTCTCTGAAACCTTTAACTTGAATTTTTAATTATTATTGTTGGAAAAAAAAACTCCAGAAGTGCATTAATCTTCAAATCAAAAAAAATTTCTATTAATCCCCTTGCACTTCCTCGTATCGCATTTGCACTTCCTCAAAGCCCGTTCAAATACTTTCTCAAACTGCTTCTTGCCCCAAACGCTCGTCAATTCTAAATTTGTTCCCAACCTTTTCTCTCACACCCTTCGTGCCCCATTACCAGAAGCTCTAAGGTGCTCATATTAACTGGCTAAGGCCCGCGCCCGCGTACGTACCATAACAAACCGTACGCGCCCCATTAATCAAAGCTCTCGCCTCTCGAGCTGGCGCTGTTGACACTTTTGACACTTTTGACGGCTTTTCCGGCTTTCTCACTTGAACTCGTCTGTTGATTTAGCTGGACCGAGGAAAATTCCTCCGACCGAAACAAATATCTGGTTGTACTGCAATGTGTGCATGGGGGGGGGAGGGTGTGTAGTTAATAGGTGGTGTTAGGCTCGTATATTTTTAGAAGCGCGTATAACTGACCCGTAGATTGTGGTTTGATTCTTGCAGCTTTTGAGTCTCAATAAGACTTCCGAAGGCATTTCGAAGCCTCACAAGATTCAAAAAAACTCTGTGAAGTAAATCACGATGATATTTCAAGAGAATTCGAATGATGATTGATTACGATTGGAAATGATTTCTGATGATCTTAAATGGTCCCGAGAGACTTAAGATCCCGAAAATCTTAAGTCAGTCGTTTAAAAGCTGCTGCGAAATTTTGAAATTTGCATTTTGTAGTTTATACTTTGGAATGAGCACTGAAGAAGCTCAGCTTGACGTGTGTATTTTACGGTCGTTTTTAGGAACAGAGACGAATGTCTTTCCCTTTGGACTTTGGACGTACGTTTTAACTTACTGCTTCCGAAAAGTTACTGCTCCATGTACACAAAACTATCAAGTTCAGACTGCAGTGCGTATACGCGAAAGAAAGATAGTCGTCGCATGGATTTCAGTGCCCGCTTTTGTGTTCCCTTGGTCCATTGTTGGTTTTCGCTGATTTATTATCAACTCCATTACCAGCATTTTTCTCGAAAGGTCTGTGCCTTTGTTGCGCTGTAGGGTATTTGTTGTTATTAATTTGAAGATGTTGCTGCGCTCGAGACGATTTATAAAGCGATTAATAAATACGTCAAGGGGAGGTAGAGACAGATTTATTCATATTTTGCAAATTTCTACTTGTGGTCGTTTGCTTTGCATGTCGAAAGTCGAGTTGAAAGTGTTATAATATTGTCCGCTTTTCGTTTAAACGTTTCAGGGTTGAGTGTTTATCATTTTCAAATGAATTTGATTTGTTACTCCTATAGGAAATCGGTTACCTTTGAGTACATACAAGCGTTATTTTTGCAGTTTTAAGGATATCCAACGAACGATCGCAAGTTTCGTATTTCAGAGTCATTTAAGTATAAAAATATTAAAACACAGCATCGATACGAAAAATTCCTGTGACATGTAAAATAGTTTTTTCAATTTGTTGGACCCGTTTTTTAAGGAATATTGGAATAAATTGAAAAACTAAAACATAAAATTAATATGAGTTTACCACGACATATTACTTATATTACAACAAAAATTTGTAGTTTAATTGTAGCGCACAGGTGCATTTGTCAAGGATGAAAAATGAAGATTAAATTTTATTATGTCGTGTGGCATACAAATCAAAAATATAAATAATGGAACTAAGCCTAACTTGTTTGGTCAAAAATCATGAAATGTAGCCACCACTTCATACATGAGTTTGACATCTATTAAGCGCAGTGCAATTATTCAACAGCCTTTGTGGTTCGCATTTCCTGAAGACAAGTTAATAAAAAAATTTCCTTTTGCAAACAAGTGTTTAATTTAATCGTGCAAAAGAGACAAAGGCCCTGTGCATACTAGCTGCGCATGTATAGGTAGATACACTTGGTGAGGCTGGAGCTTTATGAGCTTACGAGCGGCTTTGCTCATGTTGTGGTGAGTGGTATGCGGATATAGCTGTTAGTAAGCTCAAACAAGCTTTAAGAGATGAACTCGTGATTTTGGCTATCGAGGGACGGATTTGGAGATGAATTATTTCTGATGTGTCCTTATTCTCGACACTCGTTCACATGGGTGTATTGTCTATTATGTTTGGATTGTCAAGTGCCGTAAAATACCTATTCATACATATACCAAGCGTCTGAAAGTACAATTTCGTAAAAAAGAAAATGTCTTTTGGGGAAAAAGCGAAATTTCTCGATTTTGCCTTTTTGAAAGTGTGTTACATGCACTTAATAAAATACCTACGCAGTTTTCAGAGAGAAAAACCTGTCTTTTCCAGCTTAGTTGCAAGTAACTCGTTTCACAGCGCAATCCCTTCTCAAATAAGACTAGTAAAAAAATTCCTCGAATACTTTCTCATAATCATTTATTTACCTCTTCACTGATTTTTAGCGGATTGTTTCTAGCTAACTTCCAAAGTTAAACCTTAAGTTTATGCATATATAGTTTAAAAAAAAAAAAAAATTTTAATGTCCTCCTTTTATCAAGTCAGTATACGTATGCAGTGAATATACTGCGCCCTAAGACAAATTGGCACGAAGCGCCAAAGGCACATAAATGGAGTGAGAGGCATCGCCCGACTAATCGCGAACCAACCAGCCGTGTAGTCACGAAACTGAGTGTGCAACATGCACTTTGTGAAAACAATGGTGTGGCCCCGGAAATTAAAAATAAATAATCATCTGGAAGCAGCAGCTGCATCGCGTACCAATTGCGATCACCGCCGTTGTTTCTTTCAACTGTGGCTTTAAAATATTTCACCTACTCCTCCTCCTCGAATCTCCCGAGATTTACGAGTGCAGCCTCTTTCCTCTTCGTCTTCTGCTCTGGAGCTTCTTCCAGCTTAAAATTTGTTTAAAACCCGGCAAACGAGACTTCTCGTATGCAAAACTTAATTTCAAGAATTCAATTATTTTGTTTTTCGAGTTAAAGAGGAGATTCAGAAGTACATGTGACCTTCAATACCAGTATTTTAAGATCAAGTGGTGTTTAATTGGTACTGGGTCGTTTAAATTTTCATTTTATTGAGAACTTTACCCTGGTAGAAAATTACTACATAAACTGGCTAGAAACCCATCAATGTACATACTTAAATGGGCTTATAACACGTGACGAGTTTCTAGCCAGTTTATGTAGTAACGTTTCTACCAGGGTAGTACGGTAACGTTAATGATGGGAGAATTCCAGAGGCTTCGGCTTGTGGCAAGATTTTTTTTTTTTTTTCAAAAAGAGTACATACTTGTAATATTTTTAAATTTCCGACGATTAAAAGATGTTGCACACATTTCATAATTCAAATATAAACATAATTTCAAATTTAATGTGCACTTGATTTAATCAAAATTTGTGTTACTGTTTCAGATAAAGACAACGATTTACACTCCGTCATTTTTGCTGGGACCATTGAGTGCTGTAAGTATAATACAATATAATAGCTTACAAGGGTTGTTGCTTCATAAGACAGCAACGTCTCACAATGTAAAGCTCCAAATAAAAATGTCGATTTACTTTCAACAATTCACAACATACGTTGCACACCAAATTTTTGGTAAAAAAAATCTTTTGTATTGTATATTGTAGATTGTATATTATAGAGAATGTGTCTATTGTATGAAATCGCTCACAAATAGTTCACTGAATATCAATATGCCCATGTCCCTACGTGAAACATTATATTATCACATTCGTCTTATCGTATAATTTATGTCCCTTCTCAATGAATAAATCGGTGATCGATTTTTATGATTACACAACTTCAAACAACTAATTTTTATTTATAAATATACTTTATAAGTAACCTCAGGTCTTCACAACTTTCACGCCTACTTTATCAGTGTATCAAGTTTCATCAATAACTGATTCCTCAATATACATAAGTATATTTCTCAACATAAGTGTCTTGTAATTTTGCATGTATTTAAAAATAGTAGCTAGTCGCTACTCGTAAAGGACACGAATGAGAATCCTCAAAAATCTACTCTTCACATCAAGTCACTCATTACATATAGCGATATGTGTTTTGTTTTGTGTCTACTTCTCGGTGTCCCGTTACCTTTCTGAAACGAGCGATCGTAAGTATAAATAGTACCGTCCAAAATTACCGAGGCCTCCTCTCATTGTCCCCTCTTTCATTAAAGCGTGTGCTTCAAAAGTTTCCGCCCAGTATTCGTGGGAGTGAGCGGAGAAAATAAGAATCGGCCTTAACCTTGACTTTGCGTTGGTATCCGTGTCTGTGAAGTGTGTTGTTTGTTGGGTACGGCCTCTTAATGTTCGAGATTAATCGGACCAACAAGTGATCGTCGGGTGTCCCTGTTTTCTCTCTCCATCGTCTGGACCAGACTTTCACTTTTGTTCGGCAAGGCAGCCGAGACTATACGTTATATTGTATGTACTGTGTGGCCGGTTGCAAGCATATACTCCATTTATACGGTACTTGATAGTTTTGATGTTGTTACATATACACAAGTAGATGAATTAAGTAACTGGCGTGAAATTTCTTTTTTTTTTTTAAGTAACTGAAATGACGTGATTCCACCTTCGACTCTTGGTTACGCCAACCTAATCATTCAATCAAGTAGATTATGGTTTCATGAAATACACGCACCCACGCAAAAGTAGATGTTTGCACGAGTATACATGCACACGCAACTTAAGTTCAACTTCATGTGCCAAAGTAAGCCACGAAATTAAAAAAAAAAAAAATTCCACAGTGTGTCTGTTCATACGGGAAAAAAAGATTCCAGCCTTCGTAAAAAGTGGGCGCTCAGGCACGTATGTTGCAGCGAAGCTGTTCCCTAATTATAAAATCAAGTGTCCTTCCTACTCGACGAGTGAAGGTATACGACATGGAGGAAAAAAGAAGTGTGTTAAAGGTTACAGAGCACACAATGGAGGTACGATGTCGATGCTTGCGCGCAATGTGCACAATAAAAGAGAGGCCGAGACGGTGAAAAGCACTCTCAAGTGGCTCTACCACTCAACAAGCCGGCGCTTTTTCGTGTAGTCGAAGAAGAATGGGGATGCATCATACGTACTGGGTCTCTCTCTGATTATCCCTATCCTAGAAGCTTTTTTTTGGTAGTAGTAGTCGTCGTAGTGGTAGATTTTTTAAGGGGTACGAAACGGGAGAAACAAATGAGGTACTGTTTGAGGAGCTTCCATCTATGCGACTTGGCCCTTTTTATCCTAATTGTCCAGGTCAAACGTTGAAGCTTTTGCTCTAAAAGTCGATAAAAATTGCGAAACAGCACAACTCATGGTTACAAACAATCCTCTTTTGGATGGTGTATTCAATTTAGTTGGAAAAATTAATCACGTGCGTTTAAATGAAAAAACAATAAATTTTGTTTAAGAAAAGCTCACATTTCTATGTTTTGAGATAACGTTATCTTCAGAAATTACAAAGGTAACGAATATTTTACTTCTCACTAATTTTTTCCTATTCTAGTGAAAAAACTAAAATTTATGTTCAAGAGTAGATAATAAATAAATAACAAGATACTTGAAGATCTGAAACGCATAAAAAATTAAGTAGTGAAACCCTTTGCTCTTTTGTACATTTCATTACTGCAATACTAGAGATAAAATATTCCGAAGTTAGCTATTTGTAAACAACAATTTCTGCTTTTTTGTTCATTTTTATTAAGTTTTTTATTATACGAAAGAAAGCATTTTTACGAAGAAATAAAAAATTGTGGACCAAGTCCACACTGCCATTTGATTTTTCTTTTAGAATAAGAAAAAGGCGCTAAAAAACTCCAATACTGCTTATTTCGATGATTGGAAATAGCTCATTCGCTGTTGTATTGTATAACTAAAAAGACAAAAAAATATTCGCACACTAGTGTTAGTACGTCACTTGTGGTAGGTACACGCAAAAAAATTTTTTTTTTTTTAAACTTTCAATAGTATTTTACGATCAAACGTCCAAAGAAAAAATTACATCGACGATCTTACAATTAACAATACAATAGTTTAGCTATCACCTGTATTTCAACTATAATTATAAAAAAAACTTTCGAAAAACCTCTTAAACATGACTTAATTCTTGGAACTCCAGTTCCCTCGTTTCGTCACATAATTTGCGAATTCAGTTTGATATTTCCCCCGCTGACCTTACAAGTTCATATTATGGCCGTATATCCCTTGGAACTTTTAACACCGGAACAAGGCTATATTCAAGTACAACAAAGCTGGAGGTAGAAAAAATAAAGCGCGAAACATTTCAACGAGAGATATACAGGTAGAAGGGAGGCAGGGAGACAGACGTGCAATTTGTTGTCGTTAACAATGCAAGAGCAGCGCAATTGAAAATGAAAGAGCCGGAAGACTACGCTGGGGAGCTTTGTCAGCCCCCCCCCCCCAAAGCTCGCGAGGAGTCGCGGGCTGTATTTTGCGTGAAGAAAAAGGGGAGCCAACGCACCTGTCTGGGCACATATACATATATAATGCCTTTCTTCGTACTTGACGATGGCGGTGTCCTTTTTCTTCGTATAATTTTGCACGCTTCCTATTTATTTTCAATGTCTGATGGATCATAATGACTCGATGCTGATCAATAGATTGTCCCTATTTCATCACATCATATTTTAGTTTGCCACAGCAACTTAAAAATAAACGACTTTTTAAAAATATTCTCAAGACATTAGTTCAATGCACGTGTCTGTGAAGTAAGCGCAGTCTGTGTATTTTTACATACAAGCAACACCACAAAGTTGTCGAAAAACAAACTTTATCACGTAAAAATTGTACAATCATGTAAGTTAACGCTTAATAAGCAACGTCAGTTTCATTCATCGAAACTAAAGGAAAGAAATTAATTTTGATTCTAGATTTTAGTAATGTTACAAATAAGCCTGTCCTAATTATAATAGGTATTAGTTTTGAAAGTCATAAAATCAAGATAGCCAATTCAGACGACATAATCTTACTAACGACAATAAAATGTGAACCACCAAAATTCATCTACATTGTTTCATGTATTCATGTATGCAAGCATCCAGCCAGCCAGCAATTTTTTATAGCAACTTCAAACCCTTATGTTAAACTTGGTAACAATTACGCAGAGAGCACCGCTGTTCACAATTTAGCTGCTGATTCGCGTGGGACAATGCAATAGCATAGCGCTGAACACGTCACAGATACGTGTACTGCTTGCTGCTTCCTTGCAACCCAAGTTAAACTTGGTCTATGCTATACTAGGGATGGCTTTCAAAAGGGAACTACTGGAACTAAACCATTATCTCAGTAGTGACGACTTGTTCGCCACGTAAGCTCCAAGTGTGTCGCTTTAATTTTTCACGGTGAAGTGGTGAGCGGGGAAATACTTGGGAGAGAGACACTTGCCGGGGAGTACAAAGGAGAACTGACACTGCTGATTGTGCTTTTGTGGGTTCGTTCGAGTGCAAAAAAAGAGATATTTTGTGTGTTTGAAAATAACATTAAAAAAAAAAGTTTTTTTTGTAAGTGTGACAAATGTTTAAGCTTCAGGTCACCGAGAAAACTCTTATTTGGGAAAATTTTTCTTTATGTCACCATAATCATGTAATTGTTGTACCGAAGTTTTTTGTTTTTGTGTTGGCGACCTATTACAACTTTTGTTGAAAAATTACAAGTACTACTGTTAGTTCGTCTTTTCACGTGACAACATGATTTGAAACAAAATATTTTTAGTGTCTATTCTACTCAAAATTAATGCTTTGCTATTAGTCATTGTAAATTCATAACATACTTTAATTTAAAAAATTTTTGGTTTACTCGTAATATTGATACGGTATTTTTTGACTTGAATATAAAAATTTTTTGTGCTATTTCACTTCCAATTAACATGAGTACTTGGACGACTTTAACTACATCCCCTACATCCTGAAATATTATCCATGTAATGTCGAGTACTATCCAGTTAAATGCGACATGAATTTGCCGTAATCAATAGAGCAAACATTTTTTGGACACGGAACTTTGTAGAAGTTGATGAGTAGAAAATTTTAAAAATGTACTATAACTCTTTTGTCTGATTGTCAAATCAAGAAAGGAAAAAAACATTTTCATGTGAACGCAGTGCTTATTCAGCCAAGTTGAAATATCTTACCGATTTTCACGTGGTGGAAATAATTCGATAAATTTCTACTATTCTCGATTCTAAACTTCGTTCGCAAAATAGTGGTTTATTTCTTGTTACTTTATGGGAGGAAAAAACACCCTCAACACGTGTTCAATCCCGGGACTCAAAATTAAAAAAAAAAAATCCCCCGCTCGAAGTGCACGGTTTGCAAGGTATATATCCCTCCGTACCCCTCGCAACGCTCGCTCGACCGAAAAATTAAAGCGGCCGCCAAAAGAAAAAAATCTCTTACACGATTTTCATCAAAGTCTCCACGAACGAAAAAAGATATCCTCGAGCACCGGGTACACGTAAAACACTCCACCCTCCCACGCCCCTGACGTCGACCCCCCCCCCTCCCCCGTCTCTTGGTGTGCGTCGCTCTAGCATCCACCGACAGCTAGCCACCACACACGCTACCATTAATAATTCACTCGCGAATCCATCTCTAACCACCGGCTATACCTTTTTCCTCCCCCTACTACCCTCGTGGAAAGACGACGATTCGACCGCGTCCGTGTGTATCCTCTCGACTCCCGCGAGTATATTAAACGAGCGTATAGGCGTGTACATACGCAAGTACGGAAAATTCACCCCCGCGCGTAAATATATAAACGCACAATATTAAACGGTGAGAAGGAAGACCAGCAACTATATCCCTCGTAAGGTATAGGAAAAAAAGAAAAGTGTGGATAAAACGATATGAACGCGCTGTTCGATACGCGAAGGAGAAGAGAGAGCCACGTGCGTTTGCGCGTAATTGTACGTAATTGCGGGTTGGGCGTGGGGAAATTGGTGAGTAAATTTAATACGATTCCTCGCTCTCGCGTTTTTTTATCGGTTGGTTCAGTGTCCAGTCGGTGTGTAATGACACGATACAACGAGGGTGCATCGCAAAGACAGTTCACGGGAGGAGGTGGTGCACAGCACCGATGAAAGTTTCAGCGAGGCTAATTGACCGCTTTGCGCTGCGGCTACGCTCATGCATCAATGATGGACAGGGAGAGATGAGAGAAAAAACGACGGGGGCACGTGTGGCCGGAACGATGGGGGAGTAATTGAGCTGTATTATATGGGCTCATAGTTTTTTCGTTTGTACTTTTGTCCCTTCCTATGGTGTTTTTTGACAATTGCATCTTTTTTACCTTTTTATAGGAGATTTTACTGTTAACATTCACAAAATAAAGGCTACTTTTACACATTTAGACCCTTTCTTGATGCTAATTCACTAGAAACTATATTTTTTTCATACTTTACGCAAATTCAAACAAAATATTTCATGACAAAATAAAGGTAAGACAGAGAAAAAAAAAAAAACCTAAGGACAGCCTTTACGGCAGTAGCAATTGTAGCAAGAATGAGAGTCTATAAGTTCGAAGCGGGGAGGTCGCATATTACGTACACGTATGGTCAATTAATTATGCAGAGGTTGGAGAGTGACGATCGATGTATGAACGAACGTTCGTATAATATACAAAAGCGAGCGCGGTGTTCTCGCATGAAACATTTATTGATGTACCGTGTGTGGCCAGTGCAGGTGGTTTAATTTTATTTCTAAATACTCGAGTAGTTTAGAATATGCCCCTCACGTATCGCAAAAGGTGATGAATTTTTTTATTTTTAAATCAACTCCTTTGTGATTATCAGCACTACATATTTGAAGTTCCTGCAATATAACAAATTAGTAATTAGCTAGTCTAGAAAATTTGATATTTGCATTAGTAGTAAGGGTCGATAGCTATTATAATAATTAACGAGATAATTTATTCTGAAACAGTTTATATTATGTATCGATCAATGCTTCATGATGCATATTATATGTATTCCTACAATAGTATTATTAAAAGTTTTATTTTGTAAATATATTAAATTGGCAAAGTGGAGATAATGCAATTGCGTTTATAGGTAAGAAGTAATTGGTTTTGTTTACTGAAGGCTTAAATTTTATTATTTCCATCAAGAACCATTAAATATATAGTAACGTTGCTGTATTATAATTATATTATACCACCGGAGCTGTAAACGATCCCTTTGTGAACATTCAATGGAAAATAAGTAGTTAATATTGCTTTCACTGTTCAATTTAGATAAACTTGTTAAAAAAAATAATAATAATAATAATAATAATAATAAAAAAAAAAAGTAAGTAGGTACTTTTATTTATGCGTAATTTATAGATTAGGAAAAAATACACATATTACTGATTCGAAATGTTACTTGAATATATGTATTCAGATAAATGGTGAAGTGAGGAAATGTGTAGCAACTAATATTTCTAATATCCTCCAGTGGCACGAAAACAAGTTATGTGTCAGTGAGTCGATGTATTGTAAAAAAGGAATGTCCGTACATACAATGACTTGCACAACAACACACTTTCAATAAAAGCGTTGGACGCTCGGCAAGGACGCACTACGAAAAGGTGTCGTACAGTAGTAGTGCTTGCACAAGTCGAGTCGTAAAAAAGCAGAACATGTGGGCTGTATTGATGTGTTCACTTATGATCCCGCTACATTGTCTCTTATATAATATATAGAGAGAGAAAGGTTTGGATCGATGCAAATCGTGCCTGATGTTTTTTTCCAGTGACGTTTTAATCATGAGATCGGTGGAATTGAAACTGAATTGAATGAAAAATTTACATTTGCAAAGCCTTTGCATATCAAAATAAATGCGAAATAATTCTTCCTTCGAAAGTTTCCAAAGCCCTAATCTATAGTTACAGTTCTATGCATATATCTTTATTATAAGTTGACCTGTAAATTGGATCGTGTCCCTCTGTGCTTCAATGCTATGACCATCTTCTTCATTTATATCAACAATTTGTTATTTTTCACCAGACATCAAAAGAAAAAAAATAGCAAAAATTTCTGTGCTAGTACACGTTGTACACACAAATATTCCACTCGACTATTTCCAAAAGCTGCGCTATTTCTTGTAATATCATGTCCATCTGTAGCAACAAAAATGCGAAATACATAAAATTGCCATCCATACAACGTAGCTTGAACGAAAGGCATCGAAGCTCTTTTCATGAAAATCGCCATCGCTTTATCGAGAAATCGAGCGAGTGACACCCGCAAGGAGCTCGACCAACGCCAATAGCGACTCGCAAGCTCTCCCATGCCACATTAACTGCACTTTTTCGTTTTTCTTCCCATGCAATTGAACATCATAGTCTCCTGCACAACAAGGCAAAGGTACACACAGGGGGAGAGCGAGCGAGCAAGTCCATCGTCCTTGGAGCCAGAGCGCAGCAGCGGATCCGGTTTTAAGACTAGGAAAAATCGTTGGCTCGAGATGTACCTACCAAGGGCGCCGGTGCGCTCGCGTACGTGCAGCCTATCCTTCTTCTTCTTCTTACTTTTGAATGTTTCAGGAGAGTCTCGCTCGACTGCAAGATTCTTTTGGAAATGAATCGCGAAAGAAAATGAGAACGCTTGGGTCGTAGGTTTTTTTTTTTTTTTTTTATTATAATGTTGCTAGCGTATGCGCGTACAATGGCTTAACCCATAGTGCTCTTCAGGAACGTTTTTACTTCGTAAAAGATAGGATGTATGTAAAATTGAACTAACAAGCTGCTAAATTTGTGTAAAAGTTTAAATTTTTTGCATCCGAGGCACGTCTACTATGTTGGTTATGACAGCAAAAAGTACAACCTTAGTTGTACAAATGTTTAAAATTATTTCAATTTATTAATGTTAACACTATGAGAATCAATTCTCTAGCTTTTTTTGTTAATTATCATTATTTATCGACCATAACGATCACATTTTCGATATGTCTGTAAAAATGTGTATTTTTTGAAGATCCACAACTCTTTTATTAACAACTTTGTGGTGCAATGTAAACTCTATACTGTAATGAACAAAAATCTCTTTACATATTATTACAAAAACAAATGAGTGTGCTCGTATGATAATGTTCTCATATGGTTTTCGAATGAATCTAGCTTCTATCAACTTCTCCTACCTATACCTTGATGTGTTGTTTTTATTCGGATGTTCCAAAATTTTATTGAATTTTTCGAGAATCTTCGCTTTATTAGTGAGGCTAGTGACGACCACCCAATCACTCGGCCAATCAAACCTGGAACCTTGCTCTACAATAACCTATTATCCACAGCTCTTGATGAACGATCCGGACTTTTCTCCGCAACTTGAAGTAGTTTCTTGCAATAGGAGTGTTGGTATTGGTGGCGATGCTAATGGTTATGGTAGTAGACATCTTCACCACAACCATCTCTCCAGCACGAAAAGCAATACACACGTACACTCACTTGTGTCAGTGGTTACCAGGCCTTATCGACCCCTTCGGTAGGTACCTCTATAGGCGAGAGCGAATTGTTGATACCAGTGGTAACCCTTGGTGACGACCAATTGCAACCAGCTTGGTGTCCCTGCGCGCTCTGGCCAATCGTCGCTGGTAAAGGCCGCCCCATAAGAGCACGGCTCCAAGACACCCGGTCGCCACTAAGCCGAGTGATCGTCGAACCGTGCGCGTCGAGCTGGACGACCTCACCTACTCCATGGCTCTCCACCGGCTGGTCAGGTTTCGTCCCACCTGCCGCTCTTGCATACGAAAGGTTAAACATTTTTTGCTTGTTCGTTGCACTTTTTGTTGTCTAGAGGACGCACCCACGCACTTTACCATTAACTATTTGGTACCTTTCGTCCTTTTCCAAACGTTCATCGAGCAAAATCTCTTTCCACTAGCTTTGTTCCATTGTCGAGTGTTTGGACGGTTGTTGCCACTTTGCGTGGACTGGCTCGCCTTCCCGCGCGCTAACAATGAGAAATTGACCGGATAATCGATAGTTCGACTTGGTTGTTGTCTTCCTCGTGGATTGGCGCTTGAGAATAGCGAATCCTTAAAATTGGCTTTTGTTTGTACTCCAGTCTTCCTTTTCATCCAAATAGTCATCCCAGGTTGGATTGATTGATTATCTCCTATTTTATAAATGTGCCAATTTTCTTTTTTTTTTTTTTTTTTTTTTTTTTTTCACATCCATGAAAGTATCACTGTTGATGACTTTAGAACTGGTTGTTGCTAGTGCCGTTTTAATATTGATCGATGCCGTCAACGTCGGGGTGTCTGATTTTACGCTTTTATCTTCGGATGAGTCTGAAAGATAAGCCCCGCGCGCGCTATCGCTTTCAGCCTCGCGTAGGCGTGGACTTTCGGGAAGATAACACGCTTGGATGTTTGCTCGTGGTGTCGTCTTGTTGGTTTTTTTTTTGTGGCTAAACGTGCTACAACCTGATTTGCAAGGCGATTAAACTTCCCGAAGCTGGTTGTGGTTTTGTACATCATGATGGTGAACGTAATGGTTTTTAAAATATGTACATTTACTCGAGTATTGGTAAGAGGGATCAATTGTTTCTGGTTAGAGTTGTGGCATTAATTGATGAAAGACTGTGGCAAGAAAAAAAGAAAAAAAAATTGGACAACTATATTAACTATAATTGTAAAATTATATCATTTAATTAATGTTTTACTCTTTTGTTTGTTTCAGAAATTTTACTGCTGAGTCTTCAAAGTTCTCATTGGAAATCCAGCACATATACGGGTAAGTAGCTTTATGTAAAAAGAAAAATATCAAATTGTAGATGGTTTTTTTTCGTAAAACAATGCCAATTTGAGTTTTGTTGGGATGCTCGATACATTTTTCTTCGTACTTTTTTTCTGGGGAAAAATATCAATTCTACATGTTATATCGAAATGAGACATAATTTGCATTGATCACATAATAAATTTCCATCTGTATTTTATAAATATATTTTTTTTCTACTTATCTCCAAGGTAAGTGTATTTAAAGTTTTTTTTTTTTTTTAATCTCTTGATGAAAAAAAAATTGACGCGCACAATTACGTCCACAAAGTTCTTTGACTGCCTTCCACGATTAAGCTATCATTACGATGACTACGACGACGACTAATTATATTATTTTTTTTACCGTAATCCATAGTCATTAACCGAAATATCCAAAAAACAAGAAATCTAAAAGAAATAGCGCTAAATCATTAACGAAGTGCCGCTCCAAACTTTTCTCCTCCTAAAAGTCTCATTAACGCCTTCAAACATGCGATTTGATTACTTCACCTAAATAAAGATCTAAAAAAATTATTCCCTGAAAAATGTCAATTAAATGCTATTATAATTTGGCCCATCAACATTTTCTTCACTCTGATGGACGTGAAACCGCTTGGTTTTATAGTATACATTCAACTCTCTTTTGAAAAATTGTGTATCTCCTACCGTCCATCGAACAATTGAGTATTTCCTTGTATCGCATATGTACACAATAAAATAGTCTGAGGATGGTAAATGTCAAAAATGTACATCAAACATTATCCACACAACGCTAATAGACATCCCTGTTCGTGGTAGCGTAACCATTAAATATTAATAAAACGATATTCATAACCCCGTTAATAATACCCCGCACATTTAGTCGGTGCAAAATAGTGGGGGCCTATAAGTTCGCTCGCTCGCCTCGAGTCTTGCTCTCTAAACAAACATCGGTGTAGTGTACTACCGCTTGCTTTGGCGCTCGGCCAAACCATCTCTCTTTCTGTCTCAGTAAACATCGCGAAAATCATACGCAAACGCACTCTCTCGCGGCATTTTTTTTCTCTCGCTGCAGTTATGAATAAAAAATGCACGAGCATTCAGTGTTGTGATTGACTTCTTATCTGGTTACCGACCAGCCGATTACAGAAGCTGACTGCTAAAAGTGTGGCGATACAATTCTATAAATTAACGCAAAATGCAAAATTATCAAGTGTAAATCAATTTAAACAATTTCCAAAAAAAAAAGAGTTCCACACCAAATATAAACTTTTTTCACTAATGTTTTGTGTAGAGTAAACATTTTGTGAAATGAATACAAAGTGAAATAATATAACCTGCAAACATGACTATAAAATTTGCATATCATTAGAAATACATTACAAGTAAAACTATTGACTGCTACTTTTCTTCAACTCTAAGCAATGTTTTTCTAAATAAAACGTACAACTTACGGTCACAAGATGAATTTTCTTCATGAGATCTGCATTTAGCTTTTACTTTAATTAATGTTATATTTTTTTGTAAACCAATTCTCAAATAGCAAATATACACCCGATATGATCTTTTACAATTCCTAAAAGTAATAAGTTTAAGTTTTTTTTTTCCTTAATCTTAATTTATTAGCAAAAGTTCTCGTAGAAATAATTTATCAGAAACTGTAGCTTAAACAAACTGGACAAGTCAACTTATTCATATTCTGTAGTTTTCCAACTGAGCTTAAAAAACCCCTGACTTGATGTGCTGTGAAATCATTGCACGAAATTTTCTTTGACGACCAGTGTCCATACACTTCCGTACCAGCAGCCCCTTTTTTGCGAGCTGCCTTGGAGAGCTTTTAATTAATGGAGTGTCTCTCCGTGATTCCCCAAGTTTTTCTGTCAAAATAAACCAAGTTTCCCTCGTACCCGAGTTACGAGGACCTGAAAACCCCCAAACCAAACGAGCAAAACAGCGCGGGTCCAAGAAAACGCGCTGGCTAGAAAATTTTGGATTCGCTCGCAAAGTTATGAGCTTGAGTATCCGCAGCTGTTTCAGCAGCGGCGCCGCGTACTCGGTCGTAAAAGCGTTAATGGCTCGGGGTCCGTCGAGTGCCAGCTCGAGGAAAAAGAGGAAAAAAAAAAAAAAAAAAAAAAAAGCTAATGGCAAAGGCGACGACGCGAATCGTGAAATATACTCGCCATCGCCTTCGAGGTAAATGCGACGGCTCTTCTCTCTAATTAGTTTGATACTAGTAAGTTTCGTGTTTGCCATGATGATAACAATACTCGGCTTTGTTGCTGTTATCAATGATGGTCTATTTATATTTCCGTCTGTTGATTTATGTTCGGTACCTTCGTGGTCGTAAGTTTTCATTGCAAACACAATTTTGGGTGCTTTTCTTATGGTTTGGTCTGTTGTTGGGGTACGTTGTAAGTTCTAAGTATGGAAAAGTTTTTTGCTGAATTTAAAATATAACCATAGAAAGGTAGAAATGAGTATAGAACAAGCTGAGGGTGTTCATCGCAGTTATCATGAGGGGGAGATTGTAAAGCTTCGCAAAGGGGGGAAACATGTGTGAACAACGTTGCAAGTTTTTGACGTTTCTTAAATGTGCATACTTTGGATTACTTACATTTGAGATGATACGTTCGTCACGCTTGGATTTACATCGAAAGGATCCTTTTTATTTTCGGGCAGCTTGAAGTTGTCTCGGAATGAAAATCGCCGTGATGCCGTGACTCACCTTTTCCTTTCTCCTTTGATTTTTCTCGCGGCCCATTTTGCGGTCAAGACGCGCTCACGCAAAGAGAGAAGACGACGAAGAAAGCAAGGCCTCCATGATGATGTATCATATTCCGTCGATTCGCTGGTATTGTTGGTGCTCGTATCTCGTTGAGCTTCGTACCGCCGGTGGCTTTCACCTATGGCGGTGTAGTTAACAGCTCCCACTATTCATCACTTGTAGTGCCACTGCTCACTATGCATTATTTTCACATATACCTACGCGTGTAATTTATGAGATTCGTTGGTTCCTCGGCGTCTTCGTCGTCAGAAGCCTATACGTCGTTGCATGCGCGCATATGTTTGTTAGCTGTGGGAAAACACGAAGGATTCTTACTGCAATGTTATTGGGACATGCTTACAAGCAAATGATTAAATTTGCAGTAGAGAGTTGTTGAAGCTTTCAACAGATGATTATGGGACTCGAGGTACATTGTGTATGTATCAGGACAGGTGTCTTATTAATTAAATGTGTATTTTTTTTCTGACCGAGTAAACATTAAGATAATTTAAAAAGTTGGGTATTCTAGCCGTAGGCGTGAAAAATAGCAGACGTTGTAATTCAAGTATTTAATTTAACTATACTGAATACCAGGATGCGTATCGAGTAAATTTTGTGCGGCATGAACCGGGTGAGTAGTATATTTCTGGAAAATGCTGCAATTTCTTTGGCAAGGAAAATTCTCGCTTGATGAATCAAATTTTTAATTTACTTTGTACTAAGGAAAGTCATTATGGGAAAAAACTTGAAATTTCTTGAAGCAAAAAAAAATATAATTTTCCAAGGTAGGAAAAAAAATTGCCAAGGTGGCAGGATTTTTTGTATAAAATTTTTTTTTAGTTTGATTACAAACGAATATGTCACGAATCTCGGTATTCATTTTTTTTCAAATAATTATAATTGAATCTTGCAGTAATAAAATAAAATTGCAACTGACACAGGGAAAAAAATAACTATTTCGTTGTTGTACAATCAAGTACAGTGTTGTCAAGTTTAATTATACTAAAAACATATTTAACACATAATTGTGTGTCATATTTACGTATCTTTTGCCTTGTATAAAAAAGCAATGGTCTCCAAAGAAATCCACTTTGTTCTAAAAGATAAAATCCAAACAAAAACGAATAGAAGGATCGAAATTTATTAAGTAAAAAATAAACCACCACAACCCAAACGCGAATCCATTCTAACAAATCTCTTCAAACGAGCCTTGTGCACGTCCCCACTTTTTGGACACAGCCGGGGTCATTGAAAAGGTCACCGTAATAAGATTACGTGTTAAAATCGTAATGGTGGAGCACCATCATGCGCACAAGGCCCATATCACCGGACAGCCCCGATATCGCTCTGAAAAGTAACTGCATTAAGGAATTAAAAAAAAATCAAATAACGCTAGTCAAAGGACCACCTGCCGAAACAAAAAATAAAAAAGCCCTTTGAGCCCGTCGGTCAAAAAAGCAAAATCCTCTGCGTCGACTTTCAAAGACGCCCCTCTCAAAGGAGGCTAGAGGAGACGTTTCTTGGCGAATATTCTCGTCATCTCAAAATTAAAGTAGCATCTAAAGAAAAAATCGCCAACCTTTCTCACTACGTACACGGCTAAAAAAACATAAAAAAAACATGCGGCTTCCTTCTCGTGAATAAAAAAAAAAAAAAAAAAAAAAAAAAAAAAAAAAAAAAAAGCGTAAAACGACGCTGCACCAGACCAGGAATTTCATTGTTTTTATTTACATGCTGCTCAAGCACAGGCGTGAGCACAAACGTAGATTAGGCAGACCGAAATCCTTCGGTAGAAAAAAAGTCTCGTTGTTACTCGTTAAGATCCATGGCTGTGCTTTTGTCTCGGCTTTTGTATTTCGTTATCGGGAGCTTGAAAATATGCGGGAGTATAGGTACGGAAAACTCTTTGTCGCCGTTTTAACGGAGCAAGCTCGCGTGACGCGATATCGTTTCCCTTTGTTTCACCGACGGAGAAACAATTGAACGTTTCTCTTTTTTTTTTTTTTTTTACTCCTATATAATGGTCTGTACCGTGTGGTATCACGTGCGATGCACGGTGCAAAATGATGCTTTGTTTTGAAACCTATGTGCAGCAAAACGGACGTTGACGGTGTTTGTTTCTCGCGCTCGTGTAGGCGTCCCCGGTAAATTAAACACGCAGTTTTTTGGTTTTCAACGTCACCATCATCATCCCAATCGTCTTCGAAGCCGTTACAGCAGCCCATTCAACTGTCAACGCCGCGGCGGCGCCTCTAAATACCCTCCCTCGTACATGGATCTTTTAACCGAACGTAAGGAGCCATCGACTCTCTTGCTCCCTTTTTTTCTTCTCGCGCTCCCAATTTCCTTCTCACTACTTTTTCTTCGTGACGAGTTGTCGAGCAAACTTTTCTTATTTTCTCTCCGTAGACATGTTTCCTAGAATTTGTTTTTCTCCGACGAAATTTTCAACAAACTTTGACACGCGTTTTCGACGGTAGGTTCCCCATCACTTTGAACGTTCCTACAAATCACCGAAAAATGTTTCTAATTTCAAAAACCATCAACACATCAATCGAGTCACGAGGCGTATGACGAAAAAAAATTTTGCCCAAGAAATTCATTGTGAATTCGAAAATTAATAGTAACGTGATTTATATGTGTATCGTTAAGAATCAAAGATGCCCTATGAAATTGAAATGACATTTTAGATCGTAAATAAACAATCTCGCAAACTGTTGTATCTAAAGTTTATGAAGCATAAAGGTACCACTTTGAAGGTACGTCAATTGAAAGTTCGAACTTGACGTTACATGTATAAACCGAATCAACTCGTAGGCATGAATCTATGATACTTTGGTTTATCAAATAAAATAGTTAATAACAATCACAACATCTTGGGCGAATATTTTACGACACAAGATTCAATTTTTATACCTTGCGTTTCATCAAAAACCAAAGTAAAAATCCTCGCCTTCGCCTCTGACCCCGAGGGTCATTAATGAAAGAACGCTTTTCTTCCATTCCTCAACCTTCCCTCGGTGCAAAAGACCTTATCTCATCTGGGATTTCTACCTTCTTCTCGCACCTACTCGTGGATACTGTGCGCGCATGCTTTTACCTGGAAACCCGACATTCCTGCTTATACTAAACGTACCATCGCTGCATACCAGCAAGAGAGGCGAGATTCTTATCTCCGCATCTTATTCGCAATACTCTTCCTATTTTTTTTCCCCGTGGCTGCGACCTCGCATTATCGATGACATGCATCCGTGGGAGGACAGAAATACCATGGATGTATCTTGTTATACAGGAAAAATCCTTACTCCTCGTAGGACGAAGTTTCAGGAAAAGAAAAATCCAAACAAGATCTTTCCAGTTCTGTCGAGTGGTTAGGAAAGTCCGTAGGTTTTTCTGAAAAATGAGCTCGCAATTCAAAGTAGTGGAATTATTTTTCATCGCAGACGGTTTTCTCGTGCGCACCGACAAACTTGCGAAATATCAATTATTCCATGCAATGGAAACTCAACACAATAAGACAATAGTTTCGAAAGAAAGAGAAGCTCCTCGTTGGATAGCGTTTCAAAGTACGATGATCATCCCAAAGGTCGATCGAAAGTGCATTACCAAACGTATAAAATCACGATGTTGTAAATCCTCTCCCTATATACAATATGCCACGCGCAGCGAACAAAACATACCTCGGGTAAAAAAAACCGACTTTGCCGGCAATAAACAATCTTTGGAAACTCGCTTGAACTCCTACAATGGCAGCATTCCCTGTGGGCTGTTAACAAAGTTGGGTTGGCTGCAGGTGGATTGCTGTGTACCATCTTGTGGGGAAAGGCTTGCCCATCGACGAAGACAATCGAGGGGGAACATGTTCGCCTATTATCCCCGTCTCGCGAGGATGAGCCTCTTTAGAGCTGTAGTCTGAGATCAGAGATTTTTCGGGCTCCTTCCATTGTTCCTTTTTCAGTGGGGAAGATGATAAACAATCTGAAGAGGCTACGAATTGGTGCACGAGGAGGTCTCCTATGGACATTACGAATCGGAGTTTATAGAGTTTTTTTTACACGTGATATTTAATGCTTTTTTTAAACTCGAAAGTAATATACAGTGGTATACTTTGGAAAAATCACGAATTTGGATCCCCCCCGTCCCTTCGTGAAAATACGCGAGCTAAGCCATCAAAACGAATCCAGTTCAATCCATTTGAAGGACCTCGTCGTCGTTGTCATGAAAAACAACATCCCCTTGCTCCAATCGAGCTAAATCGCGTAATTAAATCAACCGATTGTACGATATCTCGTAGTGTGTAGTCGTAAAGGATTACGCACAGTCGTAACCCTATTTTCGCGAACGACAGTAGCGCAGGGTTGTCTATCCTTCCTCTTAGCGCGATTCCGCCGACAAACGGAGAAACACTTGGCTAATTGTCTTCCCTCCCTTATCTTTTTTTTTTTCTCATCCCACCCTCCTCGTGCTGAATCCCGGCTCTTCTTTTCACCCTTTGCGCTTACTCCCTTTTGATATATATGCACGGCCGGAATACGCGCCAGAGAGGGAAAGGGTAATTGGGGTAAGTGACTCGCAATAATGCAAATTTCATAACAAGGAAGATCCAGACAGTTTTCGTGGGGGGTGCGATGGTTGTACTGTTAAGGAATGGTAGGAAAGGGGTTATGGTGCGAGATTTGGATGACATCCAGGCAACGTTGTATCCCGAAATTGAAGAGTTTTCAAAATAAAATATCGTCGTTACGATTGTTGTTGTCCCGTTTATTAGGAAAATATTTTTTTTTTTTTAATTATTGATTAATAAATCGGTTGTACAAAAAAATCACCTGCTGTGTAATAAATATAAATATTATAAAACATGGTTTTACACACCAATATTTTTTCTCCTACACTATATTTTAAAAATTTGTTAGATTTTATTGTGAGGAACGCATGATGCAAAGCTTAGCCTATAGAAAACGTATTTTATGAATATCGTAATTATTTATACAAATAATATGGACGAATAAGAAGAAAAGTCCAAAAAATTTAATGTAATTCACTTTATAAATGTGGAAATACTATTTAAAATTTCAATGAATATATTTTATTTGACTAAGTAAAATACACTTTTAAGGCAGCCGTTGAATTTTGGGATAAAAAATGTGTAATGGATACGTTTAGCGCTCTATACGTTTCTTGTGTCATTCTTAAGACTAAAATCTGCCTTTTTTCAAATCAAGTGCTCATTAGGAGCATCGCTACATACGTGAATAAGTTATAATCTGGGAAATGGGAGAGTTTTTTAATGAATCCCGCGTCAGAGCCTCAACGAGATTCTCATTTTTATGTATGTGATTTTCGTATTATATAAATATATGTAAAACCATCAAAATCAGTAGCGTTTGTTTTACCAAGTAGATTGACGGCAACATTTCGTTGAAACCAACGCTTCGACTCCCGAGAGAAACTGATCGCATTAAGTTTCCATTCGGCTGAACCGAAGCTGTCCAGTCACCAACGCCGGCTACATGTATACACACACACTTACGCGCGCGCGCGCGCCTACATGCACTAGACCGTACGTTCACCTCGAGCGGATCAAGGATGCGCTCATCTCGTCTCAACAGCCTCTCACAACCCCCTCGGCCCCTTCTCACCTTTGACTCTCACACCCGTGAGCCAAACAATCTCAGTTGCTCGAAAAAAAATTAATATTAAAACAAAGTGTTTTAAACGGCCTTTTTTATTGTCAAAACGCTATTTGAAACAAAACATTTTAGAGAACAACAGCCAGAAAAGAAAAACATGTTGTAGTACGTGAACAACGAAGAAATTGAGAACATACGAGCCAGGATTGCGCGCATGCGTCAGATTTTCTCTACCCTCTGCTTCTCTGGAAAAGGGGGGAGGACTTCACCCTTGTCTACGTGTCCGACGAGAGGGTGGCACACAAAGGGGTCGAATTCCACGAACGCGGGCTCAGTATTCGCCCGACCATCGGCTGATCAATATGTAAGATCCGTCCATCCCCGGTGTATAGTGTGAGGAAAGCCACTCTGTCTTTTAACGTATCGAGGGTACACGTAATAATCACAATTACAATTTGAAGAGTGCTAGATGTCGGGAAAATTGGTTGGAAAGTTCGATCGGGTGATCGTAGAGGTCGCGCGCGTTAGTGATTTCCTTTTTTCGAGGAAAGGCTATTGAATCTTCGAGTGGACTTGTCGGACGTACGTATTTGCACACTTGGTTTTGTAAAATATACAGTAGACAGGACGATTATGTATTTAAAGTGAAAGATCTGTGGATTGATGTCACGTTTAAAGTGGATGAGCTGTAGCAAGCGTTTGCTTAGCATACGTTTTTCTCTTTCTGTTCAGCCTGGGCTTTACAGGACTTTTCATTTGGGTAATTAGATAGTGTTTCTGTTAAGCAATCGTATACGCGAGCTTCTTTCTTCTTGTAATGATAAATTGTTTCTTGATTTATTTTTTGTTTCTCTCCAAGTAAAAGTATTTGTTAACGGGTTAACTGTGGCTTAGCGTGCTTGAAAACTATTGGCTTCTCAATGTAATCGTTAAAACTTTTTTGGTTTGTTCATTGGATATTTTTGCTTTTTGAACCTGAAAAGATTTTAACTATCGTTATGTTTCTAATTTTTGGTTAAAACCCTGTGACACAAACAGTCCATATTGTGTACTTTCTGTCCGTTAAAAAACGCTATTAACATTATGAGAACACAACGTCGTAAAAAAAAAAAAAAAAAATTCAGCCCAGTACATAAATAATAGAAGAAAAAAAAAGAAACAAACAGAATTGTCATTTAGTACTGTACAAAATAAACGATCAAACACCTATTAGGTTTCCTCGAATTCTTCATTTCCTACGCCGGCTGGCTAATAACGGATCGATATGTGGAAATGGGGAGTATAAGAGGGATGGGGCAGGTTGACTCATCGACATATACGGAAGAAAGGGAGAAACAGGGAGTACAGCCGTTTTCTTTATCATTATTCATTCACGGAAAAAACATTCGAAAAATCGAAGTGTATACTCGTAAACTAAATTGAAAGGACAGTAAAAGTCCAGCTTGTAATTTTCACCTTATATAACCCAATAATAAATAACATGCTAGCTTGTATCGTTATGCACAGCAGCTCATGTATGTCGTTCAAGCGTCTCAACATCATCGGGTGGTATACACGTTATATAATTGTATCCAGTGCGTAGCGTAGGTAGACTGACGATTACGAGACGGTGCGATGAGGTGGAGGTGAAGCCACGGACCGTTTGTCTCGTTGAAAAACGAAATAGCTACGATTATCTGTTTGGTGAGTGAAAAGCTGTATAAGTGTGCCATTTTCACGTTATGTACCGCGGAATTCAGAATATATCTGTGCGTTGAATACCATATTAATTTTCAGCCTCCTCGTTAGTCATCCTTAGTGAGAGGGAATATTTCTCCAGCGTTTTCCTCGCGACTTTATGAGCGGCTATTTGTTACGCAATCAAGCGCAGGATCAGCAGCACTGAAATAAAGTCACTTTTTGCGTGAGTTTTAAATCTACCAGTTAAAACACGCGGTAGAGTTCTAAAGTCATAAAATTCTGGAATACATTGGTGAGAGTGTGGGATCGAACGCGCGTGCGTTCGATACTTGGACATACACAAAAATGCTTGTTTATCTTTTCTTTTAAACAATGTTTTTTGGAATACAGTTTTTATTGGTGATCTTTATTTAGCCACAAATTTATTGATCAATGATTTTGAGCTGGTATCAAAGTTGTCAAAGCGTGGAATCGAACGTTTTCATTTATCGAAACTAAAGTTGAACTTTCCTTGGAATTCGTGCTTATAATCTAACTTGAAAATGAAAACACAATTCAAACATTCAATAATATAGGAGAAAAAAATCCGATTACGAGCAAGTAGAAAAACACATTTTCAAATCTCGTCGACTCAATTTTCAGTACATCGTGCGATAGGAGATTTGAACTGATTCCAATGATCCTATCGAGGGTACGTTCTTGTACACGTGCTTGATGTAATTTCCGGAGTCGGAGAAAAAAAAAGAAAGTTTTTTGCTCGGAATCTCATCGGAAAAAGTCGTGAGCGTGCTTGCAGGTAACAAGATTCGAACGCTTACACCATTGCTTTTCTGCTGGATACCTTATTTCAGTGTATGTGTGTGCTCTAACGAGAGCAAAAAAAATCTTCCGCCGTCAGACAACTCTCCATCGGCTTCAGGCTCATCGGCGTCCCTTGTGTCTCTTTTTCACGAGCCGTTCTTCCATTCTCCCCGTCCGAAATTGCTAGTTATTTCCCCAGAGAGAATGAGAGACAAGCAGACGGACTTTCAAGCTAGTTTTACCTGATTCGCACCATCTCAGTCATCTCTACTATCTTCCATATGTGTGTGTGCATGTTCGCTCTCTCTCTCTGGTGTGTGTGCGTGTGTGTATGTCTGTGTGGTATAAGGTTCAACCTACACATCATGAAAGACCAAAAAAACTATACACACCTTAATTTTGTTGCTAATCAGTTGCCCAAAAGCATATTTTGTTGCTGTAGCCGTTTTCGAGAAACAATGGATACCCTGGCTTGATAATATTGATTGCTATTGAAGGCGTCAATTATTGAACTTGAGTGAGCTTTTAATACAACAAATTATGGGAGTGTATTTTAGTTCAGTTGTGTGTGTCCTTATGATGCGGCTGTGCTAACATAATAGACATGTATTTTTCAAATATTCCACTCACATGGCAAAATGATCAATTACTTTACAGTACACGTCCATGTCAAATTCTCACTTTGTTGATTTACCGTATGAATTTACGAAAGTTTAATTAAATATTTTAATTTTATCGACACGTTTATTATTATTACGTCTATGCTGTTAATTCATCTGATCATTGAAAACACTTGTTCTGGGCCAAAACTATTTTCCGTAATTTCAATATTGAAGTAATCTCACATTGCTCGGTAACATAATTTTACAACAATTTGGAAAAGAAAACCCCCCATACTTACTTCAAGATCGAGCTCGTTAGCAAGTGGCACGTCCTGAATTCCACACCTGGTGTTTCTCGGAAAATCTTACCTCATTTTCGCTGCGTCGTCTACGTGTTTTTCATTTCCCTCGAAAATTCAATTTCACCGCCGCCGCTCATCCGCCCACGTCCATATACGTGCATTTTTTTAAACTTCAATCTGTCATAAAAGAAGAGAAAGAGAGAGAAAGGACGTACTAGCATATTCTTTACGCAGCGTAAAACACGCATGTACCTTGTACTCGCACACTTGCCTCTTCCATATAATATATACTTTCCCCTCTGACTCGCAGAAGCAGCAGTGACGGTACATGTTCCTCCCCCCCCCCTATTTTACCCAGCTATTTTCGCCTTTCTTGATTCCTCAGCATCAGCAGCGACACTCCGGACACTCGCGCGCACGCCTCAACGGAGCTTGTGTCGCCGTACCAACTGTTATTACCGTCGTCGTCGTCGTCGTCGTGTGCGCTCTGTCACTTTGGACATCAATTAAGCTCCCACCTCCTCGTCGTCCTACACGATTTAGTGCAGGTCCACGTGTACGTCCCTCGGTGCGATCAGTGTTTATTCTGTGTGTTTGTGTGACCCATTCTGACGCGCGCGTGTGTTGTTTTACTGCAAAACAAACAGAAAGTAGTCGTGCGTACAGTGGGTGGGTATATTTTCAGTTCGCATACATATGTATACGTAAGTGCTACAAAGGTGCAGTGCGCGTTTTTATGCTACGCTGGAAAGGTAACTCTTTTTTTTTCCCTCATAGAAGTCAAAGTTATAAATCCAGCGTGTGTTTGAGAACTCTTTCGTTAATATACAGTCATGCGCACGCATGACACATAGTTTTCAGGGGGGTACGATCTGCGCAGTCATTGACTGAAACACTGACCTCTTACCCTTCTTGCTTTTCATCTTCTTACTTTGATGAAAGAAGTCGAATACGGTGAATAATTTCCCCCGCGTCTTTTCACTTTATTATTATATTTTTTTTTTCTCTTCTACCAACCCCTCTGTGTCTACAGTATTCGCTTCTTTTTTACTTTATTGCTGTGCCTGCCTCTCTGTCTCTGTGATGGACTTTTGTTGCCGAGAGTGGGTGAAGGGAAAAAAAATGGGGGGGGCGAGGAGGTTAAAGGCCTGCAGCGCGTGGAAGAAGCTTTGTGCGCCAGTGCCAAAGGATTGAGTGCTCGGTGCGGTTTGCAACCCCCCCTCCCTAATTTTTTTCTTGTTTTTCTCGACTTCACTTCCAGCGACGTTTTTAGCGAACCTTGTTATTTTCCTTCGCGGTGATTTCCATTCGATGTTTGTAAATTTTTTTTTTTTTTCTCTTTCGTCCCCGTACTCATAACGCGGGCCAATTGTCGTCCGGGATATACATATAATTTATTGGTTCGCGAAAGTCGTCAACACTCACAAAAATACGAGGCATCGCAAAAATGTTCAATTGACGTGCCAAGCGTGCTCCAGAGTTCCGTCGTCGAGAGAATCAGAATTCCGTGGTACCCTCGCCCTCTCCCCTTCCCTTTGTCGCTCTTTTCCCGCGCGCCAAGGCGAACACCCGAGCAATTAGTTCAAAAAGAGGTTTATTCGCTTCGTGCAGAAATTTGAAACAACGCCACCTGCAGGGAAAAAGCTGTCGATGCTAACTTACAAGAATACACAGAATCTTATGGACAATGATATGTTACAAGCGTTTATTTTAACAGCAATATATATTTAACAACTGATGTAATTTTTTTGGCTGTTGAGTACATTTTTAAGTCGAAAAATACCTATTTTATAGTACCTTGATGAAAAAAAAATTTTTTCTCTCATGGTTGTATTTTTTCAGTAAGTATTGCGATTTTTCTCGAATATCAATTTATTTCGTTAAGTACTTTTAACACATTAACATTACTTCAGCACATTAAAAAGTAATATTCATTATGCTCACTCATACGTTATATTCATTTTATACTAGAAATTTACTTTTTTTTATGAAATTAAAAAAGAAAGTTTTGTTTGCTATTAACATGCTACTTGGGACTGAAAAAACTTATTTTAGTTGTTAAATATTTATTATTGTTAAAATAAACACTTGTAATCTACCATTGTCTATCATATGCTGTGTATTCTTGTTATTTAGGATTCACATCTTTTCCCCTGCAGGTGGCATTGTTTCAAATTGACGCACGAAGCGAATACGTGACTCCAAGGATAACGTGTGGCTTAAAATAAAATAAAAGTTGTCTTCATAAAAAGCATATTGATTTAAAAAAATTTTGTTTAAAGTAATGATTGGTAATGTGCTTAAATCAATGAAACATTCGTGTGAATATATCTATTTAGTGGGCGTGGGCAGAGAAGAGGTTATGCTTGATAAAACCGAATGTTCACTTTTTTTTTTACCAACTGTAAATTTAGCTGTAGCAGTGGTGTGAAGAGACGTGTACGTTTTTAGCGTTAAATTTTATATATAAATTTGGATGCAAGAGAACAATAATATACTGATATTGTACATGATACTATTCAAAATAATTATCTGAAAAAAAGGTACTTATGAAAAAAACATTTGTAACAGAAACAAATTTTGTTATAAATTATGTTATCTTATTCGATGAGATACAATGTTGACACATCATTCGAAACTGAAGATTTCAAATTTGTCTCCTTGGTTTTCGGCAACGATGTTTCGTTTCTATTAAAAATTGTTTTATGACTTCCGATATTGAAATTACATAAGTCCACTAGAGCCATGTTAAACAACGATAGTTTGCTCGGTTCCCCTTTGATCAAAGGCATACCGACTATGCTCTTTTTAAAAATTTTCTCAAGTATCGACCATACTCTTGATCATATTTTTCTCCAAAAGTCTCCCAAACTTCATTGACTTCTTCAAAGCCTTTTGTTTCCTCAGCACTCAAATAACATTGGCCCCTTACAAAAGAGACAATTTTCAAGTCTCACTCTCTTTTCTCTCAAGCTTAGTTGAAACTAGTTGAAAATTTGACCATAAAATTGAAGATAATGCCACATATGAAAGATACTAAAATGTATTAACTGAAGGCTCTCTGTGTAGTTTGTGCAGGACACGCTGCCATCTACGGGAGTCGGCTATACCACGGTGAGCGGTGAAAGCAAGCAACGCTCGCTTTTCACATATTATACCAGTCGTCAGCGACATTGAAACCGGTGAGTAATACACCTATTCTATACGCATGCACGTGTATTTATAAAGCATTTTTCTCGCCGTGGGTGTCTTGGCTTTGTTTTCCCGCGCGTACATAGAGGTTTTGTTATCTCGTTTACCTCGTACAAGAAGACATCTGAGCTCCGGGCAAGGTTAAGGATAATATATTACACCGGGATTGTGAGGATAGCCTCTGTAAGAGCGTGAATGAATATGTGCCAGTTACTTCATTGAAAATTGCACAAATGGTTCATGTGTGCACGTAAACTCACCATCATTTGTTTACTTTTCATTTAAACTTATTATTACTGTGGAAGAATAAATTTTGCATAATCAACACCAAGACTACTGACACTTCGAGATCAAAGCACGTGTGTGCACAATTCCTACTCCATTAATTTATCCACGACTTATTTAAACACCACGGTGCAAACACTAAATAGTCACATTACTATTATTATTATTATTATTATTATTATTATTATTATTATTATTATTATTATTATTATTATTATTATTATTATTATTTTAAGTTATCGTATATTCAGGTACGGTTGTGTAAAAAAGTATGAAATATATTTCTGAGGGGGAGGAAACGTTTTTCAAAAATTTCTGCCTTATAGATTGAAAAAAAAAAAAATTTTGAAATAAATGCATTTTGTTTTACTTAAGAAGTACAAACTCTACTAATAAATGCGGACGTCCTATATGTTTACAACTTGTATTACAGACCCATGTCTTTAGATTTTCAATCTCATTATTTCTGTCCCTCTTATTTTGTTACGTCGTTCACTTATGTCGATCGATTATGTAAACTCAACCTTATGTATCTGTAGGTATGTGATTGACCTACATGTTGGCAAACAACTACCTCAAACAAATCATTGTTTTGAATTAAAGAATTTTTTAAAAACAAATTCCATCTCAATTTGATCTTACAAAAGAGAAGGTGAGGCTTTCTGTTTTCAAATTCACACGATGCACACGATGCTTATTAAAAAAAGGGCTCTAGTTCGATCATCTTCGGATCACAAAAAGCATCTTAGTGCTCGATATTTCGGGTCACGCGTTTGTCGTAATCGACTCGGCGAAAACGAGTTTTCTGGCTCGCTTTACTCTCCTGCTTCGCAATCGCATCATATTCTCTAGAGCAGACAGCCACGCGAGATGAAAAACTCGGACGGAGGTACGTGCTGCTCGACGGCCTACTTCTTTCGTAATTCATTCCATTGTAATTTGCCGCGGAGCGCAAACGCGCGTACCAAGTTAGGGAAAGAAAAGAGGAGAAGAAAAAAAAAAAATAATAATAATTGCTGCACCATCGGCAGCGACATTCTCGCAAAGAGCCCCATCAAAGTTATCGAATCGATTTACCTCCTTTCCTTCTCTTTTCGCCGAGAGCATCAAACTTGAGCAATATTCCTTGACGCAGTGTTTGACCAATCCTTAAAAAATTTCCAAACTTTAATAAAGACTTCCAAAGACGATCCCTTCTTCACAAAGATATGCACACAAATATGTATATACATTTTAGAGGACGAGCAAAGCCGTACCAGAAAATGATGGATAGACAGCGGTGGTAAGAAAAGTAGAAAAAACCGCATGAGTATGAGGTACATAAAGCCGATGGCCTAGATGCAGTAGCAGGACATTAGCCCCAGCCGCGAGCAGTCCGTACATAGCAGAGGTGTAGGTATACAGCGATACCAGCTCAAGAGAAAAAGTAGGATGATCCGCCGCGTCCTAAGCACGCCGTGCGCGCACTCTTCTCACGATTCTTCATCTTCCCCTTCGCCTATCGTCATGCCTCTCTGCTTATACTATTTTTTTTTCTCTCCACTCTCCTGTAGATCTCTTCCTCTTTTGTTTTTTGCTTTTTTCCAAACACACTCTCGCCAACCTGGCTAGTTTTACTTATTTTGCATCTCAGGTATTCTTTGCTGGTGGGTGTTTGTTCTTACTTTTTATTTTATTTTATTTTATTTATTTATAATACCCACGTCAATACCCACTTTTCAATACAATGTTTTATTATCTGTGACAAAAATCCAAGGGTTTCTTTCTGCTGACTCCTGCTTCTAGATCCCGTATGCAGATTCTATTTGGTCCGTCGTCAAACAATCTAAATCCTCATCAACGAAATCAATTGAAAATCAAGAAATCTTAATATTATTACGAATGAACACCTCCACGTGCTCATATTGCCATTTTATAAAATTTATGTGAAACAACTTTCCATTCGTAAATTAATTGTTCCAAATTCGTCATCTCAAACAATTGTAAATGTGTGTGTGTGTGTGTACCCCGAGTGTATCTCGGTGTATCCAGCAAAGTCGTTACGTTCATGCATGTGCATATATATGTATTCACATTTTCAAGGCTGCACATCCTTCCGTCCCCCTGATCCTCCGATCTCGCGATTCTCTCCCCTTCTACCATTCGGTGCATGATATACCAGCGAACAGGAGCAGAGAGACAAGAGGAGAACATAGCCGCTTGGCCTCGTGGCGTCCAGTTTCTCTATTCGTGGCGAAAAAAGTCAATCAAAAGCAAAAGCTCACCCCTCCTGGGTATATTTCGAGCGCTCGGCCGTTCAAAACTATTTAAATTTCCAGCAGCTGCAGCACTGTGACTTCGCCCTTCTCTCCTTCGTCTTCTCTTCCTCCAGCCTCCCGCGCTCCCTAGTCCGCAACTATACGCACCAGCAGCAGCCATGGATGCAGGCATCAGGCGGGGGACCTGGAATGCAACGACCTCTCTTCCCTCCCTCGGTCCGCGCGCGCACAAGAAAGGAAAACCGCGAGCGGAGGAGAGAAGAGTCCACCGTCGCTGTGTGCATCGAGGCTCTCTTCGCTACGCTAGCTGAAAAATAGAGAGAAAGAGGATGGAGCTCTCTCCCGCGCAGCAGCGAAGCCGCAGTCGGTGCAGCAACGTTGCGACGAGCTGAGCGTCATTCCTTCGTGCTGTTGGTTTCCACTGTATCATTTATTGTCATTTCTTTTTTTTCTTTTTTTTCTTTTTTTTTTTTTTTGTTGCACCGTGTTGTCGTGTCCCGCGTCTGCAGCTGAAAATGGGTTCGTTGCCAAGATTTTAACATTTTTTTTGGCTCGCGCTCTTGTTGTGTACTTGGGTGTGTGTGATATATATGATTTCTTTGTTTACCGCGAGTGCCGGAGTCTGGTTTGGTGACCGGTGAGTGACTTGCGATTGCTTTTCAGCTCCCTTTTTGTGTTGGGCTGAAATGCACCTGTTCCTTCCATCGGACCAAAGAGGTTTTGTGTCCACACAAAGTGGAGAATGTGATGAATTATTTTTATTTTTCGTTATTTCTCAACAATTTCAACATAATATAATACCGATGACAAATTTTTGTCCACTTGACAAGATAGGGGACAGTCGATTTGGTGGATCTCAATTGTACAATAGGGATATGCAAAATTGTCCTTGTATTATTTGGGGTTTGTCTATTAAAGGCCTTTGAGGTGTGATTTACTGTTTAGTACAAAAAAGTTGGTGCAGATTTGTTTTCATCAAAAAATGAAAACTTCAATACAAAGTATAGTGTATATGAAAAATTGAGAATTGCCATGATTTTAAACACAATTAGTGACTTTTCCTTCTACTAAATAAGATTTCAAATTTTCTATCAAGGAAACGAAGATTTAATCCAACTCATTAAAAAAAAAAAAGTAGGAAAATCCATCACACAATTTAAATTTCAGTGCAAAGGCATCGACTTGGAAAAATACCTGCGCAGTTTGATTGTTCCATTCGCAAAGGGATGAAAAGGACTACCTTTCCGCCGGAATTAATAAAACCAGTGACTCGGCCAACATCAAACGTGCCCTTTTCCTCCATACGCGAGATTCGCCTCCTTTTTCTTTTAATCAAACTTCATAGTCTGTACATTCTGTTCTCCACCCATACATGACGTATGCACAAGCCTTGTTTTACTTTTTATTCTTTCCTTCTCCCGCCCTCCCCTTTTCTCGAATGAACAACTCGAGTCGGAGGTAAGCGCTAGAGCGTTGACTTATTAAAGAGACGTGCTCGCGACAAAGTGCGACTTTTCGTACCAGCGTACATACGCGCAAAAGGCTGTCGTTTTTTTTTTTATACTCGAAGTTCAATTAAATTCGTCTATAACTGTTGCTTTGTAATAAAGTTTTAGATAGCGGAAACAATGCTGATTTTGATGGTGGAAGCTTACCACACACCGCACGTGTAAAATTAACCGCGAGTCTCGTTGTGGTTTCATAACGCGCCAAAAGTACTTTGTAACATTTATTGTTGAAAAATCACGTCCCACCAAATCAACACGCACAGTGAGGACTTTCAATTTTGGCGTGTATACCTTGTAACGAGACGTGTTCTGCATGATTCCATTTGCATTGCCCACAAACTATGTAATCGAGAGTTCTGTTTCAAAGGCCACCGGGTCATTTTCTTTTGCACACTTGACGTTCGAACGAGGATACGAGCAAACATTTGGCCAAAGTTGCTCGAGGGAACAGCTACAACTCCTCATCCTTGGTGCGGCAATACACGACCGTCGAAAAGTATGGTTTTCCAAAACATCGGCTGTTGGGATTGAAAATTTCTCTCGACATGAACTTCGATGAAACCACAACCCCACATCCGACCGACCAAAGCCATGTCCAGCATAATGAGCAGCCTTCCATTTTCGCGAGTCGACAAATCACGTCCTGCCACGACTATTGCCACACGAAAGCCTACGCTTTGAAATGTTTTCCCAGAGATTGTGCACACCAGGTGTGTTTGTTTGCTTTGTTGAATTGGTTTCCCTTCATGTCGAGCACGACTTTTCGATGCATCCATTGCTGTACTCGTTCTTTCTTTTTACTACGATTAGATTACGCGGAAGTACTGAAATTAGCACCACTGGCCACGGAACTTTTTCATTACCATCCAAACTCATAAGTACGTCCGCTTGGAGGAAGGAAACGGAAAACGCTCCAAGTAATGACGTACCTTGCGAGTGAAATGAAAATTCGCGCGAGAACGAGAGCAAGTCATTAAAAGACCACACTAGAGAGAGAGAGAGAGAGAAACATGGTTTCCCCCATTACACGCGTGAACATGAAGTCCTGTAGTGCCGAGTCGGCGTCAATATATAAGGGAAAAGGGTGGAGGTGTTTCCGTCAAACTCCACTCGTTACTTGCATCGGCCAAAGTTAGTTATATCCGGCCCCATCGCGTTGTATATATGCGCGCCATTTAGTACAACAAAATTATTATTTCCAGTCTTTGGCGAGGTGGCACCGTCAGAAGAGCTGTACGAGTGGCGTAGGGTCAATTATTGGAAAGAGAAAAATCGATATCGGCGGAGCTTCCGATCGCTTCTTCTACTTTTTCGCCACTGATGGAAAGAGAGGAGGCTCCAAGTCGTTTGTTTTTTCATTGAAGTACAGTGAGTGATTCGTTTTCGCGTCTCAGTCTTTTTTCTTTTTTACTCGATTGACTGGTAATTGGTTGTTTTCAATTGGAAGTACCGATGAATTTTTATTAATCCACTCCACTTTTGGATTGACGCCCTCCTGCGTTATTCCGTTGGATTGATTCGAGTGAAAGTAGATTTAAGTGTTTTTTCCCTGCAAACATTACGTTACTCAGGTGCGCATGTTGCGTTTATTTAAGACTTGACCATCGGATTAAACACTTTTCTTTCTTTTTTTCAATTTCGTTATACATGGTGAAGCAACGGGTAGTGTTTTTAAAAGTTTTTCAATAAACACAAATTAATATGCAAGTCTATAGATGCCAGATATATCATAGCTCGCTCAAATTGTATGAAGGGTTTGTGTAATTTTAAAGTCATTGAAGAACCTTTATAAATTATACAGAGCATCCATGTGACATATGTTGCAAGAATCTGCCGACCTTTAAGAATCTCTCCTGGTATAATTTGACAATCAAACGTAACCATTGCATTGACTCGTCGAAACCAAAAAATCCTTTTTACCCCCCATTGTGGCATTCTTTGTGAAAATCCTTAGAATCTCTTCATAAGATCTCCGCAGTAGTCACTAGTCTAACATTTTGAGGTTTTCAAAAGACGGTCACGTGCAGTTGCTACTGATGGTATACACGTCATGTAGAGATACAATTCGTGGCCGGCGTCGCATATCGTGACGATCAATAACGTAGTTTCGCTCGACTCGTCAACCTAGTTTTCAATCACCCACAAGCGTACAATGACATTTCTGTGGCTCGCTATTTTTTCTGTTACTATGCAACATTACATTTTGTCATACGGCACACCTGCTTAACACGTCTTTTTGTCAGGTAGTGCTATTGATTGTATGCATACATCCTTTTTTATTTGCTCTGAAAGGATCAACGAATTTTTTAAAAGACCCAAGTTTAAATTTTTTTGATGCATTACAAGCTTCTATGTGCTATTAATAAGTTAAAAGATTATTATAACAACTAATGGACATTTAATCCAATGATTGAGTTTGTGGTTGGATTAGAGTGTGCCGAGAGAGCTCGGGTAACAGGATTTCAAACTTACTTTTTTTTCCAAGTACCCATACACATATAGTCGAGTAGTGAAATCATCCCGCAACTTCTTGAGTGCCATTAAATTCAACAATCCGGTTATTTTCGTGATGTGACGTGATGGAAGTCTACTCTTGGTGATAAAATTTGCTCAGGGAACACGTGATGGTACTATCAATCCATTGTTACGGTGCAATAAAGATATTTCACATAATTAAGAGGCATTGCACTTTTATCATTTTCACGTATGTAGAGCATTAAATTAACAAGTGTGAATCATAAAGTGGACGAAATTAAGTAGTACATAGCGTCATTTTTGTTTTATCTGTCATTATTCAGAACATGAAAAAAGGAGGTTGGCAGCAAAAGTTTGTATCATACGAACGAATAAGTATACGCAGTATACTTAGTCCACAACACTGCAATCGGTATAAATAACTGCGCGTAACATCAAATAATAAAATCACAGTATTCATTAGCGCCATCCGTGGACCTGATAATCACCTATCACGGCAGCCTTTTTCAATCATCAGTGGCGCGCCTATACACGCAACCTCAAATTTCAGTCCAGATGAAAGTGGTGTCAATCCACGGGATGACCGCAACAACGACCACCCAAACCTAATAACGCGCGTACAAATTATCATATACCATCGCGCCTCGCGCAATTGAATGCCGTTTCCGAATCACAATGAAATTACAGGCTATACGGCCATTGTACAAGCTCATTCCTTGATTTTAGCGAGCTCCATCAGTCCGAACGATCGTGTCTCTATATATCTCTCTAATCAGCTGCACATTGTGTACTATCGCCATTGTATACGCCAACACTTGGGTGTACGGAATGTGACACGCGTACAAGTCGGGCCTGTCACTCGTACGAAATGGGCTAATGCCTATTTGCGTTGGTGATTGAATTTTCCTGTTTTCTCTCTACCTTCATTTACAGAAAATACACTTGGCCGTGCGAAATTGAAGAAGATAAGAAATTGCCTCATGTCAGGAGTTAAGTACACTTTGAGAGAAGTAATTCGATATTTTTTGGAGAATCGTCGATTCTGTGGTTATATGATCGTAGTGGTACAACACCATGCACCAGCGTATCAGTCGGGAGAATATGCTGTTAACGTCGAACACTGCCAAAATCAATCGTCACCGAGGTTGCTGTGTATAGAGTGTGGTGTACGTGGAAAATAATAATTGCCAATTCTATCTCTCTTGCACACTTGCTCGGGTATGTAACTTCATACACTGTACCAAAATTGTATGGCTTTGAGAACTACTTGACGCTTTTCCGGTTCTACAAAGTACTTTCGTCTACTTAAGACAGTATATTTGCATCTTTAGATGTATATAGTATTTGTTCACAAAGCTTGAATTGTTGTGGATGAAAATTAGATGAGACGAGGAATATATGATCTCATGTCTGAGTAAAGCTGTTAAAAAATGTATTCCACGTGATAACTGCAAAAACCCGGAAAAAAGTATGGGCTCGTAATAAAATTCTTTTTCGGTAGTTACGTAGTCACCATCAAAACGAGATGTTCGTATAAGCATACTTTACCGAATAATTCGCTCCATTAACAAAATAATGTTTTTCATCCCAAGACATATAAATTGTTCAATGAAAACATTGTCAAATATTTTGCCGTTTGTGAAAACCCATCGTTGATATCAAACGTGACCCGCGATAGCGAAACAATCGATCAGCGCACGAGCGCTTTTTTCGCGGGACTTGCCAAACAAAAGAAAGAAGTCACGCTTAGCAGTGGGTGCACTTCGATAAAACGAAACGATAGCCAGAGCCGCAGGAAGAGTAGGTAATCGTTCGAGGTATTAGAGAGAATAATACGAGAGCCAAGCCTGCACATTATCGTCCTCATCATCAGGACGATGTAAATTATTCAAGAGCAAGAGAAATACGTGTGTGTGTGTGTGTGTGTGTGTGTGTGTGTGTGTGTGTGTGTGTGTGTGTGTGTAAAGCGCACGACTATTATCACAGCAGTTGCACGCACGCGTGTTCGGTAACTATTATCGATTATTCTCGTAGGCAAGTGTCCGTGTATGTATTTTTTCTCTTCCCGCCTCTCCTTTTTCGAGCTTGCGTGCGGAATTGGCTCTACGTTGCGTGCAAAGTTACGCGACTGCGCGTATATACTGTCTACTATGATATACTTATAGCTCTATGTGCTTCGTGTCTTTTACTGTTAATTGCAGATGTGCAACTGTCGCTTTGCCTTATATCCCTATGTGTTTCATTTGTTCGACGATCCCGTCCTTTTGCTTTTTTCAGTCGACAAAGTTACCTCATTTGTCTTTATCGTCATTTTTCGTTATTGTTGTAAAATTCTGCAAGGTAGTCCCGAGCTTTTTTTATCGAGTTTTTTTTGGCGAATCCGCAAGTGACAAGCAGAGCCACATTCCAACTAACGAAGTGCGACCTCAATTTTTCGCTATTCAAGTCCCCTATGGGATTTCGATTTGGATTCCTATCTTATTGTACAACCTGTTTAAATGACAGAACGAAATTCTTATTTTTATGTATTTTTTAAATACATCCATTAACTTTAGTTCAAAGCTGGTTGGATGAGTCAATTTAAGTGAAGTAAAACAATATCCTTTTTTTGTGTGTGTGTATATATATATATATATATTTTTTCTGTCTCCAATTAATCCTACGTTTGCCAATATATTACTCGTTGGTAGAAAAATAAAAAAAAAAAAAAAAAAAAAAACACGTATCCATTGGATTGGATGCAATAATCCTTTGCAAGTTTTTTTTTGCTTTTGAACGGTCAGTGCTATCAGGTATCAAAAAGATAAAAATAACGTGTGTATTCTACATTTTGCAACGTTGGACAGAGTTTACATCGAATTGACTTCTCTTTGTTCCCAGCATCGGGTGTCGTCTGGCACTCTGGGAACTTCAGCACACTTTCAGGAGATAAATGGTATCATATACCCAAGTGTTGATTCAATTTCAAGCCTCATCGAAAGGTTGCAACGAATTCCACATCATCGATCGGAATATCGATTTTTTTTTTACCAGCTAGAAAAAAAAAAATTCGAAATTTTAAAAAATCTCACGGGATCCATAGCTATGCTGACACGTATCAGGTTAAAAGTTTGCATATCAACGAGTATTTGAATGACGCGTATATACATACGTTGGAGTAATGTGATATCTTACGTGGTGTAAACGCCGACAGGGTATTTCCTATCACGCGGGGATAATGATACATGTGGTCTTAATGTACGTAGATCAACAAGTAGAATATATCTCTTTATGCTGTAGTGGCTTTTAGTGCTGAGTTTCTACACGTACGACATTGTGTCATCCGATTGACATTCGAATGGTCATCTGTAGATACAAGTACATTATTTGCACTAATTAGGTTGTTAACTGGTTTCTTGATGAAAAGATGCTCATTGGGAGGAAATCAATATACATGTTTAACCTGCTAAAGAAAGTGTTAAATGTGACTAACCAGTAGAGAGCAACTTTTTTAGCAGTAACCTTAGCTGAGATTCCACAAATTTAACTGTGCGATAACTCAGCGAAGAGACCTTTTGATCACTTTCTGCGTGAGTAAATAGTACTCGTTAAATTTTACTAATTTTCCACACTTTTTCCTATTCAAATCGTAACATCGAAATGGCGTCCCAAATCCCGCAAAATTCCATGTTATATCGAACGACATGGAAATTTTCCTTGTTATTAAGGTAACAGCAGGAAAAGTTGATGTCGTTTCCTTTCCAAAATCATTTTTCCTATTCTATAAACACCTATCTCGATCTATCTTACAAAAAAAATTAAGTCTGACCGTTAGGGCTGAAACCGGCATTTTCGTCTTGGAAAAGTCCTAGTTCATAACTTTTCCGCGGAATCGTTGCTTCTAACCAAAACGCCATTTTGTGAGGCGAAAAAACTCAGAAGATCAATCTGCCATGCTGAACACGACAAGCCTTGAATGACCTTTCATACGTGAAAAACAAAAAAAAAATTTCCACCATTTAACCGATAGAATTTACGCGAAGCAGTCCTCTCTTACTTCACGTTTCACCGTATTTGTAACAGACGAGACAAAGAAAAATCCAAACCCAAGGGCATGAATCGTGAAATCGTTAGTAAACACGTTAAAAATATCGAGTTTCTTATTTTTTCCCCCTACATTTTGACAGTCCATTCATTCACAAGCGCACGTGTGTTTGCCGAGGAGGAGGATGATGACTCTGACGGCGAAGAAGCTACGCTGTACCCCTGTGATGTGTCTACGATATACGTCACGCCTTAGGCAGGCATTTCCACACGCTACGAGTACAACAGTGGCTCGCTTACGGTTGTTGTAAATATAGCCGAAGTTACGACGAGATGGGTGTGCTTTATTTGGATTGTGTTGTAATGCGGGCCCCGCGCAATTTGACCGATGTGTTTTCGTTGTTCCTAGGATACAGTGGTGCAGGAATATATGTAATTTTTTTTTTTTTTTTTCCGTGTACCTGGAAAAGTTGTATTAATTTTTCTTCGTTCAACTTTCAAGAATATGGTCGCAACCAAGTCTTTACTCCGGTGTAATGAGTTCTTTTCTGGCGCACACGAGCCGAACGGACCTCAAGTATACCCGGAGCGCTCGAAGGCATTGACATTTTTAGAAATTAACGATGCCATTATCGGTATGAGTCCACACCCGCGCTTTTTTTGCTTTTGTACGTAAGTTTTTTTTTTTTTTTTTTAGGTCGTCGTCACGTCCGGTATCAGCTAAGCGCGAAAAAGTTTGAGGTGCAGTAGGTGCGGAGGGGAAACGAAAAAAAACCGTTTCTTTTCACCGGTGCAAAACTGAGAGTGAAGTACCGTTTCGAAAAGTTCTTTCACGGCGCACGCCCTCTTGGGAAGTGCATGAATAGAAGTAGTAGGTTTTTTTCGTCTCCTTTTAACTTTGGGAGGCAGGGTATTTTTTGTTTCTTCGGCCCTTCAACGACACGCGCTGTTTGTTTTGTCGTCGTTTACTGTTATCGAAAAAAGCTCCAAAAAGTACGATGTGGATGAGCTTCGTTTCTAAATCTTACGTGGACAAAAATCAACTATTGAATTATTTACCACCTGTGCAAGTGGAATAGAGGCAGATAATGTTTTCAGCCACATTTATCGAATTTGTAAAAATCATCACACCTTATTAACATTGATTCAGGGCACGTACCCGCATCATTATCATCACATTCCTAAAAATCCTACGTGTCATGTTTGCCAAGTAAAAGCAGATGATTTTTCATAATGCAGCATTGACAAATTTATGATAAAGAAAATTGTAAAAATTACATCCTAATTTATTTTGTATAAGAATAATTCGTGGTTGTCACGGTGATCTACTATAATCATAAAAGGTGGAAAGCTATATTTGCCCAGTATAACTTCGAAGCATGGGTCGATATAAATTATACCCAAATGACATGAAAATCCGCTTCCACTTTGAGTAATATTTTCTAGAATTGCAAGAATTAATTATCTCTGTATACAATTGTACCAGAATTGTAATCACCGCCTGCATAGGCCATCGCTACTGTAACTTTCCATCGTTAAATTATCCGCACGTCCATCCCATTTCGCGTCCAAAGCAGCCAAACTTTCCCTCAAGTCTCGCAACAACAACTACACGACGACGACGACCGCGGAGGAAAACACTCACCGTGTACCGTGAATATGTAGGAACCACGCCGATCGCGCGCGAAGATAAGCCGCGAAATTTCCGACTCGCAGCCATTCTTTTGGCCCCACGCTATAATATTATATACACCCTCTTCCCCGATCATTATATCATGTTACACCAGAAGCCAGAATGAAAAACACCACGTTTCATTGATGAAGCTTCTCTCACACGTACGTGCGTGTACGCTCCGCGGCGCGGAACGCCGTAGTTCCTCAAAATGGTATCTCACAACTGTGCAACCTCGTTCTCAAGCAGCAAGTGAACGGCTCCTTCATTCGGGTCCGTTTGGCTGTTTTGCGCGGGTTTTCTGTTGACCTGTGCTAAGTTTAATTTGGAATTTCACCGGCACAAAGTTGGATGCACGTTTTAACGACTAAGTATATCCGATAGATTTTTTTTTTTTTTTTTTGTTCATCGCACTCGATTTCTCGAGTTTCATTGAGATAAAAAGAAAAAAAAGAAAGAAAAAAAAAAAAAAGTGAGCCGGAGCCGCGAAATCGCGCGAATGAGGCTCGTAAAGTCGGCTCTTGAGATCTTCACCATTCGTGGCTTGTTCATTTTTTTTATTTTTTCGCTCGAGACGAAAAGTTCAATTGTCCGAGTCCATGAGGTGCTTTTTTTGTTCTCCTCCAACGCACGGAAAATCTTGGTAAGAAGTGCCGTCTTGAATCTACATCGGATGGATTTAACATTTTCACCGCTAACAGTTTCACAATCAGCCAAAATTTATATGAGATACGGCGATACCATTGTCCTTACACATATTTATAGTTTTTCATGTGTCTTGGTTTTCGTGGCGAAACGTTTAACGTTTGCAAGCTGATGTATCAAAAATATTTCAAGTTCTCACGTCCCTCAACTGATATCGCCGTCGTGCAATAAGTAGACGCTGGCATACGTATAGGCACACCACCACCAACACCAATAGCCTATATATTATATATAGAGAGAGAGAGGGATAAAGAGGAGCTGCGGTGCGTAGTTCGTATTCGGGAATGATGTGCAACCCCCGCGTGATTTATGCTTCCGCGCTGGCTTGCACACACTCACCCACTGGTTGTACACGGGAAGACGAAGAATCGGCGTGATTTACGCGCGAATAAATTCACCGCGACGAAGAAGAGAAGAGATGCTCGTCGTCGTAGTTGGGTGGCATTTTTCTCTCTTCGCGCGCATAGTGTTGCGCACAGGGACTGTCGTTATTACGGAGGCTTGAGACGTACTCGTGTAATGCGCGCTCGAGTGGTGTTTGTAGGGCTGCGTGCGAAATTCAACGAGTACCAATGACAGGTTGGGTTTTTTTTCCAACTTCTCAGTTTTGGCTCGCCATGTGTCAGTGCTTTGCGAGGAGATTCGTTGTGAAATATGATTCGTTCGTAAAATTCCTGTGAATCAGTTTTAGTAGTACTTACAATACATTCGATTTTCAGAGTAATTTGTGGTACAGCTCCCGAGACATTATATACTCTCGCAAAATTCCTCTCTTATAACGCAGGTGATGGTTCTTATGGGGCTGTCATTCTGAAATAGACATTTTTTACCATTATTTTACCAATTCAATTAGAAATCCTCGGAAAAAACAAAAAAATGCTACGTGTGGAAATACACAATCGAACAAAAGACAATCATCGCGCCCGGACGTAGCTCGTTGGTACCCTTTTTCCCTTCAGTCGCGCAAATGAATCGATCCTCGTATTTCAAGCCGACACGAGTAAATAATCCCGACACCGTATTAAACGGACTAAGTATGCGTGTATGTACAGGTGGACGCGCTTGCCTGTCCGACTGATGCCCTTTTTGGCACCGGCTGCTCGACAAAACTTGGCACGCTCGACTTGTACTGCAGTGTATGTGTGGCTGTCTCAAATCGTTTTTTTTTTTTTTTGTTTTATAAAAATGGGAAGAGGAAACGTAAAGGAGGAGAAAAGGTGGCTAAACTGATATCGTTTGTGCTTCTATTTGCGTGTTACAGGAATCATGAAGCGAGAAGCCGACGCCGGGGGTCAAGCCAGCCCCAACAAGCGCTACAGGCAGGGCGAGGATGAACTGCGATTCCTTATCCCCAGCAGGGTGAGTGCCATTTTTTTAAAATCTTTTTGACATATACTAATGTTTAAGTAGTTTGTTCTCTTAATATGAACCGGTGGAAACAAAGTCACTGGTGGATTATGGTTGAAAACACTAATTTTAATTAAAATGATGTAGTACCATACTCCAACTAAATTGTTGGCTGATTGATGAAGAAAATGTGATATTCGGTACTGTGATTATTAGGATATTTTATTGATTCAACCAGTGACGTTATTTGCATTGATTAAATATGGACATATATATTATTTAGCACTATACTTCAATAGCGAAATTTCAAACATTTTTATTACAATTTATAATACTGAATTGAGTTGAATATAAATAAAAGTACAGCTACTCGGATACATAAATATACATCACGTTTTTCTTTTAACCAAAATATGAGCTGCTGCATAGCTTGATTATTCCTGATTTTTATTACTCAGTGTGTGCTGAAAATAAGCAAATCACAATTGTTTTCAACTCAACTGGGTACATAAATCATAAGCGTGTCGATGCAGAAATTAATTTTTAATTTTGCGTGTAAGTTATAAGCATTTTCAGTGAAGTTCAATTTATTATTTATTAGCACAGTGCAATCTAGAAACTTTTGTAATAAGAGTAAATTACCATGGAATATGCAGCTCATACGTACGTCACGTAGTACTTGCTAATTGAGTTGTAATACTTTCGGATATGTTCTGGCCTATGTTGTCTCGAGACATAAAATATTTATCGGTGAAAATTTCCAAGTCAAGAGTAATGTTATATTCAAGTAAGACGTGCAAAAAATTCACTATGAGCGAATTACGGTGCGAGTCGTACTTGTTGTTTTCTTTGACTATGTCACCTCTGAAAGACCAATTGATAAAACTCTATATGAAAAGCAACTACCAGCAAAGGAGTACTATTTGATATTTGTCTATTTACATTTTCCGCCCTTCCGTACGCAAGCGTTCCGCTCTGCGTAACAGCCGCATCGAACGATCAAACGCGTATTTACCACCGAGTGAAATGGACACTAACCACCGCGTCGGACTTCTCACGTCGGACAGACGGCTATAACGACACTTTCGCGTACAAAAGCCCCGCAGGTGCAGTAACTATATAGTTTGGACAACTGTACCGTGGCCAACAACCACTTGGAACAACACGAGTGCACTAGTGCATTGTAAACTATCCTTACGATGGATCTCCCGTGCTCAGCATTGTCTTCCTTTCGGCCATTATTTCACTCGTATGTACCCTCTCTTTCGACTAATGAACTTTTTGTGAAAATGAGCTTTTTTTTTTTTTTTGTTCTTTCCGCATTTTGTAAGAAGAAAAAAAAAACTGGAAAGATATAATATACATCTTGGGGAACGCTGTTCTTTTTGCTTAATTTTTTATTATTTTCCAACTTTGAGTTGGGCTTTTCGAAGTACGCGTAAGTTTCCGACCCCCGCGGGCACCGCCTCCGCCTGTGTGTGTGTACAGTATACATGTAATATGCAGTAGACGCCCACGCCTGTGGGGATTATCTTTATTACGGAGGCCCTTCCTCCCCCCCCCCTACGATCCTCGTGTTACAGGGTGTGGTTGAGCGATCCTTGTACCCGGGGGGTTTCTCGCGTAACTTTGATTCTAAGTTTATTATTGGTTCGAGATTGATTAGTGCGGGCGAGAGAACGAAGGCAGGGAGTTGATTAAAGTTCGTGATTTAAGCGGGACCGAGCAGTGAGCTTGGATTAATTTTCCTTTTTTTCTTCGACGCTGTTCGAAGCTTCTTATTTTACGAAGCTCTTCGATCTTGTATTAAATTCGTTGGACAGAGTTTTGTGATTTTTTCACATTTTTCGTTTATGAAGCGGAATATATTATTTTGGTTAACACCTCGATCTACGGTCCTTGTGCACAGCGAACTTTAACGGTGGTTTTTTTTACACGTATTTTTTTAATTATAAACTGTACATGTTTCTAATCTCTCTTGAATTTAATAACTTGCATATTCAGTTTTTTTGCAAACCACAATTTATCGTTATTATTTTATTAGTCCGTTTTTTTTAGATTCAGTATTTAACATCTTGATTCATTCGAGAAAAGATTAACATTGACTCTTTATTTATTTAATTTAAAAAAAAAAATATATAACTCCTTCGCACAAAGTGCGGAAAAGCACGTACGCATCTTACGTATAGATTCGCCTCTTCCGTATTTGTTATACGTAAATAACTTTTCCATTATTTTTCAAAATTTGTATTTAATTAAATTTTATACTAAAACCAGAGGTTCAGTTGTATGATTACTAGTACATTTTCATAAGTTACAATGTTCGTCGATAAATTGATAAACTCGTTGTTAAAGATGCTCCGTACACCACCTAAACTTCTTCGAGTTAAACCGACACTTACTCTTTGAAGTATAGTGCTAGTCAGATTACATAGTAGTGTCCAATCTTGCACAGGAATAGCTGAACGAATGATCCGTAATATCCGACAGACAAATCGTGAAAATTACTAGCTCTCGGCCGCAACTCCATCAGGCAATTTTCTTACCTCAAGCGTATACCTTGCAAATATCTCTTCCAATGCGCCAGCGGCGTGGACTTGATGTAATCTATGTCAAAACGTGCAGTAACAGACTTCATTTTTGTTGTTTCAAAGTATCCATCAACTGGTCATCGAAAGTGCGTTTTTCCTCGCGTACTGAAGTAAACTCATGTACAAGTATATATATCTGTTTGTTGTCTCGATCGAAAACTCGATCGCGCCTTTCTGCTGGAGAAACTCGTTCGCCCAAGTACTTATACAAAAACCCCACACGTGAGCCTTTAGGTATTTACACCGAGGAAAATAAGACGCCTGCGGTATGGCGAGTGTAGTTCTCGATGGCTTATGCACACAGCACATTATATGTATACTTGTTACGTGCGTTCGTGATTTCGCTAATATCCTGTAATGTGTTGTATGAAAGGGGGAAGCCGTGGCGAGTCATCAGAGTTCATTAGGTTGTTTTGGGTGTTTACCCTCGTGTGGATTACTCGCGATGGTGGGCCTGTTACGCGCGTTTATCATTATGATAACATAAATTGAAGCAAAATTGAGTTTGCTTTTTGCGAAAAAGGAGATCGGTTAGTTTAAAGGTTTTTATTATTTTTCGTGTGGTAAATCGGTGAGTGGGGCACGTGGAGTGGTTGAATTTTATGTATCAATTAATTGGTACACAAGTGCGATGAGAAGTAGGAAATATTAACATCGAGTTATTAATAGCCATATGCTTAAGCTCCAAAATACGTAATGAGCTTTGTGTATTTGCTGCAATTAGACGCTTCGATGGACATGTTTGTATGATCGTGCCAATAAAATACTTGTGTAACAAATAATAAGGGACCGATTTGTCTTTTAAGATTAAATTAATAATATTTATAAAATCGGGTAAAACATGTTGGAGAATTTGCACCAATAACCTTGACTTAATTCATAGAAACAATAAAATCAATAATTACCTAAGTGTTGACCGAGTACGAAATTACAAATTGAGTTAATTGATCAAGATTTTATTCAAATTTATGTCATGGTACTGAAACGTAAAATTTTTTTGAGTTTTTAAAGATTCACTGTTTCGTTACCGGTTTCGTGAGGTTGAAAACAATTGATCAATCAATCAATAGATATCGCTTGAACAGTAAATTATACCTATACACATCGATATAATTTTAATACGAGATACTGGGATTATGTTGTTGGCATACATTATCTCCATTCCGTAACTTTGATTACTCATCTGTAGCCATGATATCGCGTAATAACGACTCAATACTTACCTAGCCTTTGTCCCAATTTGCGCTTCAGCAAAGTATATCAACAGCACATTCCTAGCAACTAGCGTAATATCCGAAAGGAAGAAAAAAAAAAGTAGAACGGTGCTCGTGACGCAAATATCATTAGTATACATACCTACGCTTTATTCCTTGCTTTAATTAAATTTATTCCCTCGAGAGTGCAATATGCATGAAAAATTGCTACACACACTGAGTGGATGTATATATGCGCGCGAGAGAGCGTGTGAGACCGCGTTGGTGACAGTCAACCCACTTGCCGTACACTTCACTGTCAAACAGAACATAACAACTTTGAATCGATACACCTGCGTGCCACATATATATGAATACGCTCTATTGTAATTTAAACAAATCTTCACCCACACGCAATAAGCTATACATAGCGAGCCTGTGTATAACCCACGCGTTTGCCGGACACAACTCGTTGAATTCAAGAACGAGACGTTATAAGTAGCTCCGAGAGATGACGTCAAGGTGGTTCATGTGTACATATTACGTATGTATATCCTTGAAGCAGATGATGTGGGTTACTTTGTGGCAAAAGCATTAACAGATTTCCTCCGTTCGCTTTCATTGGTACCGTAAGGATATAAAAATAACGCGGTGACAGTGCCGTATACTTGAGCGCCTCTCGAATGAATCGATGAGAAAGCTGTTAATAAAAGGTGATCGTGCCTTTTGCAATACGCGTGGAAGTTCTAATTTTTTTTTTTTTTTCCACTCGAATCTATAAAGAGCCGACTGTTTTAGTTTTGATGTACGTTTTTGTTGATGATTGTTGTAAAGTGGAATTTTTTATGTGACATTTTTAATATTTTATACGCTAATTTGGTTGGTGGAGCGATGGAAACGAAAAAAAAATATCAAAACTAACTTCACCTCTTTTTACATGAATTTATTTATAGGAAAGATGGAAATGAAGAATATATGAAAATTATAAAATTGTGTGGGAGTCGCCAAACTATTTTTTTATAACAACACTCAATTGGAGACTATCACTTTTAACATCGTATCGTCACGCGTAGGAAATTAAATAAATTTCTACTTTTTATAGTTATGATTTTTTTTTTAGTGAAATTTTTACTTTTAATTTTTAAAGTTAAACAATTTTGATCTACAATAATTAACCGAAACAGTCCACAGTGGGTTCAATTTTTAGCCTATAAAAGTTTGTCGTACACAAAATTAAGTAGAGACAGACGAGTAAGGTAAGGCAAGCCGGTAAAAGTTAAGCCCTAATCTAATTCGTATTTGCATTATGTAATTTTCAACTTTGCAAGAGCCAAATAAAACCTGTTTCATTCAATGCGTTTATATACTGCCCTGCATTTTCATCGAATGATTGAACTAGTTTTGGCATTTTTTACTTCGTCACTGATAGCCAAAAAAAGCCAGTCAAGTAAGATCGTATGTTGAAAAATAACTTCAAAGTGGAACTACCCTTACCACCGAAAGCTGCAGCTTGTGGTTAATCGACTCAAGTTTCCCTTTACATTAGCAACAGCATCATCTCGATGCGTTTCCCTCGTAAATATGTATGCGCGTTTATAACGTTAACCAACCACTGGCCGTGCACATCGGAGTGGGTAAGCGATATTCGTGACCAACGAGGGAGTAGGAGAGGAGATTAAAATTCCATGCTAATGCGACTGTTACGCGTGCCTATATGTATACACGCGTTTGAACGTATAAATGCAAATTTTAAAACATAGAGGGCAAAAGAGCCTTAACGGCACTCTTCGTGAATGCGATACGAGCTACACTACATCATCCGATTACAAAAACAAAAATCTGAATAAACAACGCCCTCCCACGCGAATTTTGAGCTTTGAATATTACGAAACATACTTGCGCGTTGGTACGAAATCATTGTTGTGGATGGAAAGCACACTTAGTAACGTCGACGATATCTTTGTTTCTCCCTTGCGCCTATACATTACAGCGTATAGTCTATTCCGAATGCGAGATCCGTGAAAATATTATTGATCGGCAAAACACCTTCAACAGATCGACGGAGCAATAACTGGTGCGTTGTTATTTTACCTTCTGAGCACGTCCGCCACCACACATTCCCCGTCAATTATCTTTTTTTGGGAAAAAAAAAAAAAAAAAAAAAAAAAAAAAAAAAAAAAAAAAACACCAACTTCTCGCACCATTCTCTTCTCCATCTTGTACATTTTCACACCGCGTACGGCTCAATTTATCGCCAGATGAACCGCACCATCGCGCATCACGATATCGCCATGTCTGTATGAACATGATGTACCCCAAACCCGCGAACTTCGCGTCTGATTACGATTCCCCCATCATACCTTCCCCACACACATATATATATATGTATGTAATATTCATCTCACGTTCATCTATACGCTACATGTATATATGTACCCCATGATAAACGTCCGACAAAGGCGTCTCGTGTGCCCCCCCCCCCCTGATCGGTGCATATAAACCTGTGCTCACCAAGCGTGCCAAGAAAATATTATACCTTGCCGTGGGAGAGCGGCATTAGAATGCATCTCGGAAGCGAGCGTGTCTCCTTTTTCGCTCTGCGTTTCGTCATCGCTGTATATACCGAAGGATTCAGATGTTGCGATTTCGGTGTGCTAGCTTTTTTTCAAACCTTGGGCAATTACGTGTCCTAGAGACTGTTTTGCAATGGTATATATTATGTACTTTTTTTTTCACTCTTTACTTGAGATGCGATTTTCAGATTAGAGCTTTTGTAAAAGCCGGTTTGCCGCTGTATCGGTAGCCTGTGTAATCGAGTTGGAAATCATTTTTTACTAGCAGTACTTTACCTTCGAAGGTCTATTGAATTTTCCGCGGAAAATTATTTTCTCAAAGACCAATTGTCACGCGTCTAATGACTCTTTATTCGTTTTGTGATTGATTCATACTGATCAGTTGTAGTTGATAAGTTTTTTTTTGAAAATCGGTTGTGTAAATTAAATTCAAGTGCATTTTGACATTAATAAATTTATACATTAGCTCTGGTGATGAAAGTTGAATTGTATTCCTACATTTAAAATACATTATAAAAATATAAAATATAAGTAAGGTTAATTTAAATGACCTAGTAATCGTAAAAAGTCATTGTAAAACATACTTTTCAATACCTACAAGCTTAGTTTGTACCTATAAAAAAGTAGTTAAACAAACAATAACTGAAAAAAATACAGCTTTATTGTTTAAAATATCACAATTATTTGAAAACATTAATTTATCCGACTGGTTGATAAGAACAGAAATGTGGCTGTGCATTTTAACCGATTGAAGGTTATGTCACTACGAAAAAAAAGTACTGACTGATTTGATATTTTCACCACTTAAACTAAGTATGACATACACAAAACATTTTAATATTCAAATAAAAGCTGTTTAATAATCAGAACGTACAAGCTATAATTTTTACTTTTTTTCTCTATCTATTAACGTAACATCGATTATTATTTCTTCTACTTTATTTTTATCATTATGGTGACTTTTAAACTCTTGTTTCTAAATGTAGCATTGTTTTTTCCGGTTTTTTCAGACCAATTTTTAAATTTTTAAAAATTTTATTTTATGCGTAACGTCAAATCGACTGCCAACCCACAAATTAGAGAGACTAATACTCACTAAGATAACGAAACCCTAACGTTAAACTTCTTAACGCTCCAAACAAAGTTTGCAATGTAAAATAAATGATAAAATCAGGAAAAAATCAAATTTATGCAGAAATATAATTAGTATTATTAATTAAAAGTTATACAGCATCCATACGTGGGACCCGACACACCCCTAATCATCGTTTTACATAATCAAGTTAAAGTCCATCAAAGCCCGTAACTTCGTTTAATACTCCAACGAAAGTCGTATAATTTAATTATAAATGTCCCCTTGGGCGAGACACACGGCAGTCGAGCGCGTGTGCCTTGTATATTGAAATTTTCGAAAGGCTTTCCGCGTAATAACTTGTCGTAGCGTCTGTCTGCCCGTCCGTCCTCCCGGGCGTTGACATTCCTGCGCGCGCTCCCCCTGAAAATAGGTGTCGTAGGCTTACGCAGACGCTATCGAGCTCGTGACGAATGAAATCCGATATCACGGGTGCAAATGGCTTTTCCATTCGATCGAAAAAGATTTTTCGCCACGAACTGGTCCTGGGAAATCATCCTTTTTTGATGTATGACAGTTTTTCATTGCTTGCCAAATTAAAAATACGAGGAAAACAACTGTATCAAATTTGAAGGCATGCGATTAGATGATTAAAATATGGTAGAAACGTGACAGCATGAAAAAAAAAAAAAAAAAAAAAAAAAAAAAAAAAAAAAAAAAAAAAAAAAAAACATAATAAAACTGTTCGGAATCATTTGGCAACAAAAATATAATTAAATCATGCTACGTTGTACTTATATTAAAAAACATCAAGCTAAGCACGTGACAACACTACGTCTCGTAATCATCGTTAATATTTAAATCATCATCAAGTTTGAACAAATAGCCTTAAACTATTTGAAATTCGTGGATTGTATTTCGATGTTTGGTAATAAATGAAGCGAAGTTGTCTTACAAAACAGCATAGCGGAACGACGATGATTACACACGTCACGGGCTCGCCAAAGTAACGGTACGCCCGTCTAAAGAGTGTCTAACCAACCTTCGACGCCCCCGCGACAGTCGCCCACTCGTACGAGCGCGTCCGCGTGGGTTCTCGTGCTTCATCATTGCACAAAAGTAGTAATAGTAACACGCGAGTGTATGAAAGAAACGCAAAAGCCACAATTACTTTTCCTTACGGAAACGTACAACAGCAAGCTGCTTTTGCCAAGCCAACAAAAGACAACTCGCGTGTATCGATCGATCGGCTAATATGACAGTTGTCCACCGCTACGAGATCGCCACCCCCGTTTTGACGTACAGCTGTACGTTACGCGGAACTGTCGTGTGTTGGGCAGGTATATACGTATACAAACACATGTGTGTATTACTTTGTATATTTGAGGCACGCGACGCCCCGGGCATTTTCCTCGAAGCCACAACTACGGTGTGGTGGTGGTGCTTTCCCCTTGGCTGCGGGTATATAATGACGGGGAATTAGTGCTGGTATGTGCCGCGCCAACGTCTGGGATGCAAATGGCAGTTCTCGTGGGCGTTGACTTTTTTCCTTCCCCCTCCTTTTTTTTAGGGTACTCGAGCTTCGTTACGTTTTCTTTCTGTTTTTAATCAACGGAACACTGTTTGCCACGAGAGTTTTTTTTTTTTTTTTTCCTTTTTTCAACAAACTCTGGTATAATTCAAACTATTTTAGGTCATATTGTTTGTTGAATAAATGTATCAACCATAGTACTGGCATACAAATTTTGCATCATGATATTTTGTTTGTAGGAATAATTTTATCTCGAAATTTCTGCAGACAATGCTAGTACATAACCAGTCATTTTTGAGATGGCAATCCTTTGAAAGTGACGTAATCTTTCTCATAGTAGTTTCTTTATCTGTTTTGTTGAAAGAAAACGTGAAATATGTATCCATATACTTTAATTAAAAAACTGAAATTTCGCTACGGGGTATAGTATACAAAAATTTCCTAACTAATACCACGACTCTGTTGGTTCATTTTTTCTTTTCTCTCCATGTTGCAGGTCGCCGGATCGATAATCGGCAGAGGCGGCCAGAACATCGCCAAGCTACGTAGTCAGGTAAGAGCAGCAACCACGTAGCTCGATCTTTCATTCTTGCACCCGGGTAATTTGAAAAGACAAGAAGAAGAAAAAAAAATAGCAAATGATAATGCAAAAAAGATTACAAGCGAAAAACTGGTCTTCCTCCCGTACTCTTGTTCTGTACAACCCCTCTAGACCCCCTGCCCATCCCCGCCCCATCTCTTTCAACCACCTACATGTATATTACTCGCATACAATCCGCAGACCCGGAGGTTCTCTTTTTATATCTTCTACCGTTATCTGTACACGGAATGAAAGGGAAATAATGACAATGGAAACAAAAAAAGTTAGACAACCGAGAGGGTAGCGAATTCAAAGTTTACTGTTTAAAAAAAAAGTGTTGCGCAACGAAGGGTAATCCCGAGAATGTGCGATAAAGTTACGAGAACAGATAAAAGAAAACAGTAAAAGTGCGTAAAACCCTCCAAGATGGTCTCTTTTGGTAAGGACAAAAGGAGAGAGAGAGAGAGAAAGGAGAAAAGGAAAGACGTTTTAAAGAATGAAAGCCGGTAGGGATCCCGCGATAAAACCTCAGGGTGGGTTTGGGGCGTTAAATCGATACTTCTTCTTTGGGATGGGTGGTTTTTGAAATTTCAAATTATTCCGACCTACTACTCCACTAGGTTTATTTCGAATTTGTCGTGGACGCTTAAATAAAGTACAACAAAGCCATATTAAGGAAAAAGTGAAAAAAGTTGTAAAACAGGGGTTTTATCCGTACCGTTGCCGGAAAGATCGGCGTTTAGTGCCGTTTAACCTCGATATTGCCGGGCTTTTTTACATCGACCGGAAGGAGCTTAATCCTCTCTCTCTCTCTCTCTCTCCAACTTCTTGGTGCTCGCAACGCGTACTCTCGTTGCTTGCTGTGCTTTTGTATAAGCTCTCCCGGTGTGGCTCACTATTGCTCCGTATATTGTATCCTCACATATCCTTTATCCCTCGCTTTATCCTTCTCTTTCTGTGCCCTATGTATTACACCATCTCTCTCTCTCTATTTTTTTTTTTTTTTTTTTTTTTTTGTAATACGTTGTGTAATGTAAGAGCCAAAAATTATATAGGAACTTACGCCCGGTTTTTTATCTCATTATTCTAATGTATAGTTACGTACACGTGAGTACAATGTGTATATTGTAGTGCAAAAATAAACCGCACTCGCAATTGTCCGAGTATACAAGCGCGCCTGTGTATTTATTCTACATCTTCAGTTGCATGTAACACGTTACGTTTACTTGAGCTCCCAGTCAATAAATTGCTTTCTTGTCCGTTACCCTAATATTAACCTATGAAGCTCGTTTTTTTTTTTTTTTTTTTTTTTTTTTTTTTTTTCCTTTTTCTTTTGTCCTCCACCGTACACGCATGACGACGAAAAGCATTTGGTCATGCGTTGCGCGAGAGACAAAAATTATTGTTATTGCCATGCAAACACGCACATACACCCACAACCCAATGACAACCACCACCAACACCCAATGACCTCCACATCACCCCTTTGTTCGTTGTTGATCCTTGTAGTCTGAGGGTGGTATTTTAGGGGTAAGAGAAGAAGTTTTCGCATGTTAAAGCTCATTTGCTAAGCATAGACTCCATTTGTTCAAAGTATTAACATGTTAAGTCTTCCACGTATAGTCTTTCATCTGTACGCATTTGTCAATGCGAGTGTTATGTAAGTCGATGGGGATCGGCGAGAAATACATATGAAAAATGCTGCGTTTTCTAAACATGCTCATGCACCTATTATTCCAAACGTGTGTATCACAGTTGGTTTTTTTTGTTTTTTATACTTTTGTTTATTTATTTATTTTTTTTAAGCCGATGAACTCATTTAGGATCATCTATTTTCACTTACGCGGAGCATTTTGGTTATTATTTCTCACACAAATAATTTTAATCATCCAAATACAAGTTTTCACTTGTATGGATTTCTTTATTTTCGCTGTAAAATATATTTCACCAGCCATATATAAATAAAACGCAGTTTATGTGATTTAAGTGTTACCTAAAATCGATTGTTATAATGTTTTACAGTGTATACGAAATCAACCAGTTTACCTCGCTAGTATCATAAAACTACAGCTCGATAAGAACAACAAACCGAATTTAGGTCCAGGTAACGTTACTGCGCCTAACGTACCGCCAAATTTTTCTGATGCAGATGACTTTTATTTTCATCTTAGGTAAACATGTTCCCAAACTAAACTTTCATGTCTTTTCTAATTCTCAAATAAATTTAAAAAAAAGGTTTAACCTTTATTTTTACTCTTAAATGACCTTCAAAAAACATGCATTTCAACCTCCAGGCTGTCTGTCACTACCTTTTTCTATTACATCTACGTTGTGTATATTAAGAACCAGTGCTTTAACTCACCAAAATAGAGATCAGTACCTACTTGGACAACCCAAGATCTTTGTGAGGACAATCACTGAAGTAGAAAATCGTAAAACTTTTTTAAAAACTAGTTCTTGTAAAAGCACATCCAAGCATTGTTATACACCTAAAAGCATGAACAATCGATTTTTAAGTATCACGTTGTCATGAAAAACTGTATCCGATCCCCATGTATAAAGTATATGTATCTATAAAAAATAAGAAAACAACAATTGAATGTGTATGCAAACTAGAGTCGAACCTTGCCAGTAATAATTAGGAAGCACTTCGGCAATAAGGTTGCATAACTCTCGACGGAAAAAAAAAAACCTAGTTGTAATGTTTATACCATAAGAATATAAATATAGAAGACAAAAAGAAATACGAGCGAGGTCTCGTACAACGTCGTTTTCTGACGTGGTTCTAACTTGGTTGATGGTTTTGTGCCCTGGCCCTGCCCCGACCCTGGTGCCGGTTGCCCCTTCCACCACCACCACTACCACTACCAATCACGACCAATGGGGGTCGTTGTTATGTCGATCGTGTCTTCTGCCCCGTGGCCCTGAAATTCTGGATTCACAAATCACCTTCTTCGTGCGCATACGAAAAAACCTGCCACCACCACCACCAAATGATACGATGCGCCCGAAACCCAACTCTACCGCCACGGGGTCTATTTGTGGTGGGTGTGAACAAATATGGACCATTCACGCCCAATGAACTACCACCGACAACCATCACCACCACGCCAATGTGAAACGAACAAATGAATGTTGCTGTGTTGTACGCGCCCAACAGTACAAAGCCTCAATCACTGTACCCGATTGTTACGGACCCGAACGGTAATACCAATACACCACTACTTAATGTTTCTAATTCTCTATCTCTCTCTTTTACAACCTTCTTTATATACTCACTCTCTCTCTCTCTCTCTTTGTCCTTATTCTCTTTCTGTTTCAACTTTCTCTTACTTTTTTATTTTTAATTATATATTATTTTCTTTTGTTTATTTAAAGAGATGAAAATTTATAATCTGTACGTGACCTTCGTTACAAACGGATGAAATAACATTATGATTATTTATGTCGCTTTATGATTTTTGTTTCGTCAATTTTTTGTTTCATCGCGCGTAATTTTTTTTCCACAGATTCTCTTCCACTGGGAATTCATGCGAAATTTGCAATTTGATAACTCGATCCATGAATTCCTGTTGGAAAGAATTTTTTCATATTTCTTAATTTTTTGTTTTGTTTCATTTTGTTTTTGTTTTCGTTTTTGTTTTTTTTTTTTTTTTTTTTTTTTGTCAACTTTTTTTTTCTTTCTCATATACTCGCTTTCTGTCTACCTTTGTCCATCATTTGTGTGAATTCATTCAGCGGCCCAATCACCCACCCAACGATTTTTATCTTTCTCATTCATTTGCGGCAATCTTTATTGGATTATGTGTATTTCGGCGATTCTCCGATCAAACTGAAAATCTACATTCAAACGAGTCTCCTCAGAGAACAAAGTATGAATGTGAATTGGCAGACATATGGTATCTCTCTCTCTCTCTCTCTTTCTCATTGTGTGTGTTTTCATGACGCGTGAAAATTTCATTTTGCAAAATGAGAATTTTTTTTGTTGATCATCGTCATAATCATACAAGCTGTGCATTCTCGAAGCCTGTCAAAAAAAACTTTTAAAATCCATTGAATGACATTTAAAGTAATCTATGAAGTTTTTTGAAGTTACCTAATTCGCCTTGTTAAGTGAGCCCAGCGCCACATCGTGGTCTAGTCTGGTACTGAGTTAACCAGGTGAGTGGAATTAAATCACATCACTTGACAATCATAAGTAGAGAAAATTACAGGCTTTTGCAAGAGTGAAAACAATGTTTTAAAGTGTTTGAGTTTGAAATAAAAATGCAGAGAAATTTTTTTGGTTGTCTGATAATAATATTGAAAAAAAAGAAAACAACAAGGAAGCCTGCACTCGTTAAGTTACCTTTTCGTAAATATTCGCATCCGCACGTTGTTACTTTAAACTCGAGATAAAAATAACACTTTTTTCTCTCCTGTAAAAACCTTTTATGTTTTCTTCTTGTGATTTTCAAGTGGTTTGTATTGTGATTTTATTCCACTCACCTGGTCAACGAAGTAGCCAAGTACTATGATTGACCGCTATGTGGCGCAAGGCAACAATTTTAGAAATTTTGTAAAGACTAGGCTTTTTATTGAGTCTTCGAATTGCACAGCACCATGTATCCCCACAAAATGTCCAGAATGATCGCCGAGGTAAACAAGCGTTGGTTCCCCAGTGCTCCGGTGGATGTTATTTTCTCGGTGGCGCTCCTATACTGTTGCGTTGCTTTTGTATCAGACAACAAGCTTTTTTCTGTGTGTACTCGTTTTTCGTTCCATAATTATACTCGCCATCACAAATGAAAAGGAAAAAAAACTAAGCGCCACCGAATAACCCTCTAGTTGCCTACCCATGGCCCACTAACAATCCTCGATTTCATTGATAGGTGTTTTTTTTTTTTACTTCTAACCTTTACCTACTCTAATGTACAGGAATGTAAAAAAGCTCTTCGATTTAACCTAATGTCGCAATGGTGGAATGGCTTCTAATCACACTTCCAGAGTTTAATGTTTCAATAATATTTTTATTCTGAAATTATTTATTTGTATTAGTTATTTGACACTACGTTTGATAGTACCAGTGTTGCAATATTTATTGTAAATGTTCACTGAATTATGTACATTAAAAAAAACGCCATCTGACATAAGATTTTAAGAGTTACTGGACAGCAAAAAAATTAGCAGGAATATATGAAAATGTCGTATAGGTAAATGAAATCAATTATAAAATTATAGATTGTGTGAGTTACACTTATGAATATTTTGAAGTCAAGCTTCAAGCATTTCGTGACAAATTTTCTTGCATTCTCTTGAAGTTGAATATTTATAATTTTAATTGGAAAAATTGTCAATATTGTCAGAATGTTATGCTCTTGTCTTGGACTAGCAAAATTAATCTTTAAAAATTGTTAATCGTTACTACTATTCTAGCTATTCAGTGGCTTCTACCAGCTAGTGTCCAGTAAGTAAGCATTTCACAGCGAATAATTAGTTTCGTATTGTCACTGATTCTGTTCAAAGATTTTCAGCTCCAATTAGAAAATCTACATATATTTCTAAGGATACATATTCCTAAATAAGCGATGAAACCCTAGAAGTATCGCCAAACGATGACTGCCATAGCTCTGAAAACAAAAATACTGCCGAATCTCTCTATCAACGAAATCTGTCTAGGCTAAACAGGAGTCCCAACAATATGGGTAGCTACTGCTTATTTTGTGTCCTTATTCCAAGGTACGGCAAAACTAAGGCCGCCCATTTATAATAGCGTATTTTTCTTCGCGTTGTTTCCTGCAGACCTATTTTGAATAAAGGTAACAACGCGAAGCAAACACACCACTATAAATGGGGCCTAACTCGAAGAGAAAAAAAAAATACGTTGCAGCTTCGAGTTGCTATGTCATCTTGAAAATCCATGCAGTTTAATGATATTAAACAAAAAGGGTCGATTGATGAATGGATGAACAATAAAAACCAAATCGAAATAATTATAGACACCAATGAATATGAAATTCAGCGCAGACAACGTTATATGTCTTCAAGATGAAAAGTATAAGTATGTCACGTGAGATTTGTGAATTCATAAATTTTTTTTTGCCCATGATGAATTATCAATATTTGATGATAACGTTGTCTGCGACTGTCAAATATTATTAAGACATCTGAAGCCTTTTTTCAGAAATCCCATGGCCGCAGCGTCGATAACACTATACACTTATATTTAATTAATACTTACTAACAAGAGGTAGTAGACGACCCTACCAACTAATGATGTTGATTTTTTTTTTTTTTCCTGAGCAAAGTTTTGTCTCTTCTAACCCCACAAAAATGGCTAAGACTGAGGAATCGTTTGTTTTTACAATTGGTTTTATTTTACTACACGACGAAGAGAACTGTGGTAATTTTTTACCGTGAAGCTACGGTAAAGTTGCTACCTGATACCAATTAATACGATTTTTTACTTTTTTCAGGATCACTTTTACCGTGTTATTACAGTGAAAATTTCTGTATTTTTCACAGTGTCTCAATGTTATAACCTAAGCTTCACTATAAAAATAACTATATATTTCTTTTCTCCGTGTATTTTGAACTAGAAAACGAACTATTTTTACTCCCATGAGTAGCTTTTTTTTTGCACACCTGTTGACCGTAAGTAAATTATAAGGAAATCCCTCATGTAATCTTTTTTTATATATGCACCACTGACCATAATTTTTTCAAGGATATTTTTACTGTCAATTCAGAAGAAAAAAAAACAATTCAAACATTTTTTTTTTTTTTTTTTTTTTTTTTTTTTTTAATTCATTTTTTAAAAATACCTGCAATTGATATATTATCTGCAATTGATCAGTATCCCAAAACTTTTAGCCATGTGTTGAAACAATTTATGGTGCTTTGCCGATGGTGACGAGATCAGCATTATTTTATCCCTTTTGTATTTATTGATTTTTTCCATTGTAAATTAAAAAAAGGACACGTTTAACTTGCCGAGTTTTTCTGGTTTTAGGATCCTCACGATTGGGTCAGACTTGGACACAATCATCACGATCATGGCTGATCTAGTACCTAAACTGGAAGAGGTAAATTTGCATCTTACACTATTGTATGTGAACATGTCTAGAATAAAAAAAAAGTATGTCATTTTTCTTTTAAAAATATTGGTAAGTCACGTGATGAAGATTTTTGTTCGTTGCTTGATTAGTTTACAGTGATCTCGAGATATATCTCTGATGAGTGGTCATTTAAACAAAATTCTATTGTCGATGGTTGTGGTTTTTAGCAATAAACGGAAGAATGTAAGCTGTGCATTAAAAATTGCTATTAACATACGTACATGCAACATTGTTCAATTTAGTAAAACTTGGACACAGCGAATATTTTTGTTTTGACAAAGCAATGTTTCTACGAATTTGTGTTTTAAAATGAATTCATTTTTTAGAAACAAAATAATAGTTGTTTCAATGTATCAATTGCAAAAAGCTTCATTTTTAAATGATACAAACAAATAGAAAATGTACGTAATCATCGATACCATATTTTTTATTGACTTTACATCAGAATTTGAAATCATACTCTTGTTTTTTTTTTTTTTTTAAAGTATTGCGTTAAATTTTTATACTTCCGAAAATTAGACTACCTTTTCTAATTAAAATAATGAGGTATTATTAATTTACTGTAAGGTATGTCGACATCTTTATACTTTGCTTATCGAAAATCATCTAAACTTCCCCGGTAACTTGCTTCTTCCGAAATTGCTTCTTCAATCTCGTTTCGAGATTATCCTGCAAATCATCTTGGAAAATAACGCTCCCAGCAATTTTAATTTACGAAATTAAAGAACGCGCGCTCAAATCCGCTGTGCCGTAAAACTGTAATCAACGGATTATCCTGACTTACAGCCGGGCAATTAAATTACGGTGCTTTTTTCATCGAGCTAATGAAGCTCTCGATGTTTTCTTGTGTTTTTGGACGCGTCAAATTTTAATTTTTGTCACCACGTGCTTTTTCTTTTCCGTTACCTCTTGCGCTTTACTGGTTTGAGCGATTGAACCGTCACGCGTACCGAGGAAGTGAGTACTAAAACGTCAAATATTTCACAGAGCGGAGTCAAAATGGGATCGAGCGATGGTGACATCGACCTGCGTATGCTCGTGCACCAGAGCCAAGCCGGCTGCGTTATCGGCAAGGGTGGCAACAAGATCAAGGAGATGCGCGAGGTGAGTTTTGTTTTGTTTTCTCATCGTTGTGGGCGAGCAATTACTTTTACGCGTGGAATTGGAATCCTGCGATCTGGGATAAATTTTAGTTCTCCTTCTCTTTTAGAGATTAATCGCCACTATACATACACTACTCCTAAGCCTCAATGTAGCAATAACATATACAGTGCTTATTTCGCCCTCTAGTTTTTTATGGTCATCAAAGACATTTGCCTAATTGTACTTGTTTGAGGTTACACAAGATACACGTTTTTTCTAATTTATAGAATATTGGATACCTGAATTTCTTAATGCTTTTAAAAAATCACACTATACGGAATGTATTTTTCGTGTATTTTGTTATTTTGTAATGACTCACTGGCGTACGAAAAATACGTTTTTGTTTCAAATTTTTTTTTTCTTTTTTTTTTTTAATATTTATTTATTACTAATTTACATTATAACATTCATGTTAAAAGTCAAACACTTACTTTTGAAAAAAAAAAAAAAAAAAAAAAGGGGGGTAAATTATTCATATTTGCGTTGCTCATCTTCTCCTAAGTACTTGCATGTGCAACATATTCCCGGGAAAAAGCTCATCTAATTTCGCACCGTACGTCAAACAACGCAGAGGTGCACAAAAAAAAAGGAAGTAAGTATAAGTAAACCAAGAAAATGCCCAACAACGAAAAAAATTAACAGTCGACGTACGTACCCACGCTTTTATTGCCGGAGGAAGAAACCCCGTGCGCTTGGTTACGTTTACGCCTTTGGAGCAACAAGACCTCGGAGCCTCGTAAATCCACGAGTTAGCTCAAGAGGAAGACCCGAAAGTTCCTCTCTCTACGCGTACTCGTCTTGTTTTATCGAGGGCGAGGTTTTTGGAAAACTACCCTCGACTCTTTGTAGCGCGTGTTTACCTCTGGATGAGAGATGACGAAGTTTGCGCAGCTAAGCGCAGGGGGCTTTCGGTGTTTTTCACGTTACTGCTGCTGTATGAGCTTGTTTTTGCTGATATGGCTTGAAACACTTTACACGGGCACAGTTACTCCCTGTCAAAAAATTTACATCTGCTATTCGAGGATCTCGATATAATTTATTTCTAGCGATTTATTTTTTCGTGTTTTATTTCCCAAGTTGTTACTCCCCTATATATAATTCTGTTGCGCTATTGACAAGGAACTACGCAATGACAAGACAACAAATTGAAGATTATTTTTAACTATAAATTCATGGAGGCGGGGAGAAGAAAAAAATTAATGAAATGTAAAAGTAAAAGTGTACCAGAGAAAAACCAAGTGCCTCGGTTTCTTTTTACAAAAACTTGATTGAATCTACTTTAGTTTTTAACTTTCGATTTGGATACTAATTTTTAAAATTCTTTCATACACAATAAATAGCGTCGTTTGCATAAAACATTAGAAAGTAACAAAATGAGTGTGCGAAAAATCCAATGTTCGACTTGACGAGAAACAACTAAAAAATGTAGTTAATCCCGTCCCCACCCCCAAGGCTCATCCTACAGGCAAAGGCCATAAATAAAATTACCTTTACAAGAAAAAAAAAAAAAAAAACTTCCCAACGAATGAAGAATCGAAAAACTTTTCGTCCGCGAAAGTACATACGATTTCACTAGGCTCCGATAGTAGTGCATGGCTACAGTGGCTAACATTTGTCTCTGTCGTCATGTGAGGGAAAAATAAGCCCCCCGGAAAAGAAAAAAAGCCAGCATGTCGATCAGCCATGAAATCCGTTTAAGAGAGCACAAGGGAAATCGTTGTCGTCTTCTTTTTTCTTCCCTTGCTTGGAGACGCAGAATTTACGAGTCCACTGTCTTTCACCACCGAAGATACACAACGGTCGCTTCCTCGAAAGCGCTGAGATCTGTATTACCGATCGTGAATAAATTCATCGATAAATTGGCTCTCTGCTCCCTCTCTGGACGTTTTTTTTTTTTCCTGTATCTCCACCGAAAAAAAGCAGCTATATCGGAATATGGCAACAAGAATGAAATATCATGATGTTCCGGTTTTTATTCAGATTCTTCTAAAATTTATACCACCCGTTATTTCATCACTATAAATTTTACATTAAAATTTCAAAACGTCTAGCTTTTATTTTTCGAAAAACTGAATTGGTTGCACACGAGCTCTTTATCGAGTATTCGTTGCGAACTGATTTTATTGGGTATTTTTTATTGTTAATTTTCATAAATATTCATACATAATACTACACACTTGATCCCACGTTTCGTACAATAATACTCGTATTAAAAACCATCCAAGCCAATAATTTACTTTTGACCTTTATTTACCCCGATAACCCCTTTAACTTTATTGAAAAAAAAAGCAATTGAACAGTAGATAGTCGTTTGATACGTGATAACTGTATCAAAAACAGATGCAATACCTATTAAATTTTGCTTGTTAAACAATTTTACGTATTACTTGTACACTCAATTGTAGTGATTTAATTTTTAACAAACGATACTTAAGGAGTTTTAGCTTCTACTTGAAACAGATACCCTTTTCTTATCTTTTTGACGTTACGAATGTTAATAAAACAGTGACCCTGTTTTTGCACGATAACGACCATACGAATGTATTGAAAAAAAAAAATCAAGATTTATCAAATAAAAGGATAAATAATGTGTCTAAAAATAAATAATTGTGATTGGCATCTTGCTCGTTCAGTCCATCCTCAGGTCTGAATGTGAAATGGCGCGTTTACATCGTAATTTCGTAATGTTTTTTAAGCAAGTGTTTAATTTACTTGAATTTTTATTCAAAAGGTTATTTTTACCATACGTATACGTACATGTACTTAAGTACTCAAAAAACATTTTCTCGTATCTCGAAGACACGTAAAACTGTACACAAACTGTCTCTTGACTTTATTGTTTTCGACACGTATACAATCATGCTGTTATTCATTTCAGCCCGTTCTATTGCGATAATTCACAATTAAAAAGACAAAATCAATAAAGTACTCACCAAGTCTACAGCTGATACTTACCTAACTCTCGATAAAAATTGCTCCCTACATTATTTTTTTTTTTTCTCTCTCATTTCGGCTAAACAGAGCTCTTTTCTTCTACCCTCGACCCTCTGTAAATTCCTTCGTGTAACATCCAAGGCACGCGCACACGCATCGATAATAATTGTCATGGCCACCAAATTCAACGCTTCACCATCATATTATACGTAACACGCTCATTATCCTGCATAATTGAACGAGTAGGTCATTAAACAAGTTTTGTCAAATAAACGTACACATGTGTGAAAATGCGCTGATAATTATCTCAAAACAGTAACAATATGCAGATTCAAATTTACTCATTCAATCAATAAAGAACAAAAAAAATCAACGATTCTCGCACCTCTATGCGTTTTTACACGAGTACTTTCTTTTCACGTCTTACAAGAGTCACCCAAATCTTGTTGCGTTAATAAGGGACGCGCAGGTACATGCAGCAATCTTCATAATATCTTGTAAAACATGATAAGTGTACGTTCGATTGTTGAATGGGTCTAGCTCACACATGCCCGAGTAAAATGGCAAATTCAATCCATCAACTCCCGCAAAAGAAGAAGCAGTAGAGAGGGTCTCTCGAGGTGAGCTTGCCCGGTCTCTCCCCTGGGGCGCAGCCCCTCTAAAAGAGCACGCAATCGCGTGCAGTGGGTATATATGCACACAAGGGGCACAAGGAGAAATTCCGTGGGGGCGTACAATATATACTTAATATCATATCGTGTACGCGAACTTGAATTTTTTTTTTTTTTTCGCCTGCAAACGCAACAATGATCCAATGGATATATGTATACATCGATATACACCATGGGCAGGGCGACATGTGCCCGGGTATAACGTACGAAACAGGTGCTGGGGCCTCTCGGCTGCTCCTCCTCCTTTTTCTTCTTCGCTCTAGTCCACGTATATATAACGGACGCTCTATCTCTCTCTCTCTCTCTGCGCGTCCACATATACCTATATAACTTGCCTACCGGCTGCTCCCTCTTTCTCTCGAGCGGAGCAGCTGTCGCGCGCCAGGTGTGCTTTATAATACACACTGTGCCTGCATACATGTATATATAACATCACGCGTGGCTGTTAACTGGCCGCCTATGGTTCTTTTCTCTCAAAGCTAGACGCTGCCGATCTTATACCGTAGGCCTATATGATCGTCTCGTCTTAGGGTGTATACTATTGTGTAGTTGCGAGTCCTCCTCCCGGCTCTGGGAGGATTATTTTTTAAAAGGACGTTGGAAACCGATTTTTCCTCACCGGCTCGTCGTATTTCTCGCTCTATTGTCCTAAGGGGAGGGGGGGGATGAAAAAACAAAACAATCGACTACTCACTAGGGCAGTTTTTCCACCGATCTCCCCGCGTCGCAAGTATGTAGCGGCAGATCGGTACGAGGGCAACGATCCGATCGACTTGTCGAGCGGGCACGAAAAAAAAAGAAGGGACCTCCTCCTTAAATTACGCGTCTGGGCACGCGCGCGTGGCAAAGTTAAGAAAGAACGAACCCGATCTCACGGGTCTACGTGCAGCCGGCTAGCTCTCTTTGTTCGCCTACCGATTGCCGGCTGTTCTAGGCACCTACGACCGACCGTTGCTCCCTGCGTCCTTTGAAAAATGGTCGTAGGCGCGGTTGTTGTTTCCTTTTTTTCTTTCTCTCTATTAGTCTCGTGCTCTCGTTGATCCACGTTACGATGAAAAGGTCGATCATCGCAGAAATCATCTTGATCCGCTTACCGATCATTGGCGATTGAAATTCGCGGTTGACAAAAATCAACGTCCGGCTACACATATGTCACATGTACTTGTTTCACTGAGCGACTAACTTCAACAAAAAAGGCACATACCTGCCCTTTGTTTTCTCTGTGTATGTTATATAGGTTTAAATGCCGATTTCCCGGAATCGAGAGTAGCACACGGGCTCGCGCGATCTTCCGGTCCAACACAGCTGAGCACATCCGTCGGCTTCTTCTTCTTCTTCTTATTCTCTATTCATCCGACAATGCACACGTTGCCTACATGCTCCTCCGAGGTATAGAGCCTCCCAAAGAAGTAACGTCACGCGAGCTGTACTAAAGAAACGCGCGTGTGCTCACGTATATATACAGAATGTTATAGTGTTGGAGGGGAACAACGAGTCTTACTGCAGCGGGAGGGAAGCTTCCGGACTCTTGTACACCCTACGTATATATGTATTCATTCGTCGTATGTGCCGCGATCCTTTTGTGCACCCATGTACCACTTATTGCTTGTAACGCGTGTATACGTGCATGAGCAAATAGGCGTCTTTTCAATTGCAATACCTCATGGGCTCGTGGTTCCTTGGCGTCCTTTGGTTCGCCAGCTCTCGGGCTCAAAGATTCCTGGGCTCGGTCTCTTGGTGTTTTGATGGTATGGCGATGATGCCACCGGAGGCTACAAGTACACACCGACTGAGCTGTTGACGGCTGGAAAAGAGAAAACGACCGCGTGCACCACATCCGTTCCCCAAGTCCCGCGCGTGCGATCCCAAACGTCGCTTCCATCAACCAAAAGAACAAAAAACGATTTGTGTCCCAAAATTTACGGAATAAGAAAAGAAAAAAAAGGGGGGGGGAGGGAAGAAGAGACCATAGCCAATTCCAGTGTCTGTATGCGTATACACATAAAACAGAGTTCATCGGGAGGGTCGTGTCGTCCTTTCTTGTGCAAAAGGCCCTCCCCTCCTACTGCGTCGATGAAGAGGGTCAGAGTGGGAGGGGAGGGGGATGAGCGCGTGGAGAGGGTCGTCCCGGAATAAGGGAGGCCCAGTCTGGCCCTGCGGAGCTCAGTTGTCGCGCGGCAGGCCAGTCGAACGGTTCGAGTAGCCAACGAGAGTCATGGGGTCGTTGAACGCCGCTCCCCGGTGAGTTCTTTACTTTTCTCGTTTTAGTTTTTCTCAACCCCCTCTACCCCTCTACTCCATACTTCGATCGTGGGACGGTTTTTCTTTTTCTTTGCCGAGTTTTTGTCGTCGTCGATTTTTATATATTTATTTTTTCATAAGCAGGCCAGTTTAAAAAAAAGGGGGGGGAGGTACTGCGCGAAGGCGATGAAAAAACGTTGAGTTTTGTAGGTATTATTGTAGATGGGAAGTGTGTGCCCAAGGGGCGGTAAAGTGATCCCTCATACGAACTGGGGGTGGATGCACACAACGTAATTTTGCATCGAAAGTTTTTTTCTTTTCTTCGTTTTTCCCTAATATTCGATCCTCGCCATGTATCGGAAATCACGAGCTCGAATGAAATGAAATCAGCACGAGGGCGACGAGTTTGTATGTTACGCGTATACGATCCCGCGAGGCTGTTACTTTACACACATTGAGAAGCGTGGTAACGGGTGATCTTCTTCGTAGAGAACAATATCGGAAGCGCCGTGTGTGCAGCCCCGAGCCAGGTGAGACTCATTCCGAGGGGAGATTCTTTTTCTCACGATGTATACATATATACATATATAAATACAGAAGAGGAGGCAGGGTAACGGAGAAGAGGGTGTCTCTTCGAGGCTGTGGGAACGCGAGCGCGCGCATCTGGAGGGCTGTCGGAAGTTTGAAAATATCCTACCCCATTATTCTTCTTCTGCTTGATTTTTTTTTTTTTTTTTTTTTTCTGGCGAGTGCTTTGCCGCGATTTTATTCCCGCAGAGGGAAAAATACATGGTTTATATCGTACATCACGCGTTATTTTCGAGGGTAGTAAAATGTACTTGTGCGTAACCCAATTGCTCGATCTTGCGTGATTCGTTAACGTGCGATGAATTTTCATACGCGATAAGTGGTGTCTTTTAATTGAATCGCAAAACAAAAAATTTGCCTCATTTTTTCAAGAAATTTTTTCCGTGCAATCAACGTGCGGCGCATAAAATAAGAACAGCACGATCGACGTCTCGCTTGTTTTTCCCGCTTTATTCGCGGTATCTGGGCTCTCGGTCTCCATGTATCACGCTTTATTTTTTATTTTCTTACACAAATTGAAAACTTCTCGTAAACGTAAAATAATGATTTAAAAAAACGAAGAACTTGACAAATGATTAAAATCACGTTGGTTCCAAGCCATGAAAAATGAAAAATTGTACAAAACAAACAAACGCGACGATAACAAGCGACGACTGTGCGCGGGTTACGGAAATGTTGAGCGGCAACGAACCCAGAAAAAGGGCGCCACGCGTCAGGCCGAACAAATAATCACCTTATAAAGATCGCTCGGTCGAATCCTATCGACCCCTCCCCCCCATTCCCTCAACCTTAGTTCTGGTCCTCTTCTTTTTCCCTCCCGTCCACGCGAAAATACGCTCAGGATTTACGAGCTCGGGCATAACAGTTGCACGTATACACTGGCTGTACCCATGCGCGCACTCTTCTTCCCTTCCTTCCTTCCTGTCTGCCCTTTTTTTTTTTTTTTTTTGAAAGATACGGCTGCAAGCTCTCACCGCGGAAAATCCCTACGTTTTCTCGGAAAATTTTCACGCTTCGGTACATACCTCTCTCTCTCTCTCTCGTTCCATCGCAATTTACAAACAATTGGGCGACAATCGATGAACCCGCCACGTGAATTTATCGATTTGGCCCTCCTCCCCAACTCTTGCGCTTCGTTTTTGTCATTACCGCGAGGAAACACCCGATCAATTTATCCCGGAGCAAAATAGACTGTACACGAGATAGAACCAATAGAGCTTGCCTCGCCAAGTTAATCTCCGGCGCAACTCCGACTTCTGTAACCCCCCTCCCCCCACCATCCCCATTACCCTTGTTTGCCGTGTGCGCTTCTATCCCGCTGCATGTAATGATAAATTATGTACCCAATGGCGCGTATTCGGCAACGCCGGAGGGCAGGGTTTCGCTGAAGACCCGAGAACAACAACAAGAAAACCACACATACAGACTGCAGCAACTGTACGAGTGTCTTGTGAATTCGCGTTACGTAAGTGCATCAGAAAGGGTGGGGGGGTGGGGGTGAGAGCCTTCCAAACATCAGTCTTCGTCACGCGAATTTGCTCGACCAGGAAGAGCTAACTGAGCCCCAATAATGCGTGCGTACTTTGTCAAGTTCAACTTCACTTTTCTATGTATATACAATCTGATGGAGTCGATCGATCGATTTTAACGATTTCTGTTAATTTTCCTTGCTGAAACTTCATCTTTGTTTAGTATATGTTGAAATAACGCATCGCAGGGATTACTTATTAGTTTGTCGTTTTTCTAATCTCCGAGTGTTTAATAGACTGCTGTCATGGTCGTATAGGACGAGCTTACCTTGCGCTCCTCCGAGCAAGCGTAGATGCTTACTCAAGCTCTCAGCGGATGGTGTATTGAAGGCGGAAAAAAGCTCTCGAGTTTCGTTTGTCGAAAAGCTCTCCGGGACCTGTTTGTCCTGACCCATCCTCGGAGACGCGCTTTTATTATTTTATTGTACTCCGGTTCTACAGTCTCGAGACTCGACCTATCAGCCAGTCGTCAAAGGACTCGATTAGTTGGCTCTCCCGGCGTTTCCGCTTCCGAGAAAGAGTCAATTCAAGCTCGATTCCCTCCTCGTCTACCGCTTCTACACTCGTACGCTCTTTGACGTTACCCCGACTGTTCGCTTGTACGGATCTACCGCTTTTTTTTTTTAAGTAGGCGGTTTCAAGAGATACCTCCATTTGGTCTTTTTTGTTCAAAAAATTACGCAAAGTATCGAGAAATAAGCAGATTGTAGTAATTTCATGTATTCAATAATTACCTACAGGATGATTATATTGCATACTACAATAAAAACAGTTATATATATATATTTTCTCGACAATTTGCGGGAAAATGGGATTTATGGTGACGATTCGTGACTAAAAATGCTAAAGTCTGCAACAACCCATAACCGAAGTATGACGATGCAGCAAACTTCAACGACAACATTATATATGTGCTTATTACGTCGTATCAATGGTCATCGCCACACAAACAGTGGGTTACGCACAACACGACACGTGCGCTATTTCTCAAGTACATTATACCAAGTGTTGTACAACCGTCGATCGTGTGCCCCCCCCCCAGCCACGAATATTCCATTCCCATGGAAAAAAGCCTCCCGACAGGGTTGCACCCCTCGAGTTATCCATCACAAAGCAGCAAAACCAGTCCACCCGTCAGTCAGTCAGTCTATTCTCTCTGGCGCGCGTCGTTCGTTTTATTTATATTTTTTTTCCTTTTTTTTTTTTTTTTTTTACGTAATAATTAACGGTGGTTTGCTGCGACTTCTGTCCGTGTCTGTCTCCACGGCTGTGTTATTATATTTTTACGCCTCGCGCCGCAAGGGGCTGCGGGAGACCGCATGTCCTTCCTGTCGATCGGGCCCATCTGCTCTCGCTTCCGCCTCCCTCCCCTTTTTTTCCCTCTACGACCAGCAGCTCGTGTGTGTGTGTGTGTGTATGTACGTGGACTCGATCACGTATATGTGTATCTCTGGGTTGTATCGAAAAATTTTGATTCATTGTATTGACTCATCACTCGTCTTTAAGTGACTGCTTGGCAAATAATGATTATTCATTTTTTTTTTCTTCCGAGAGGAATAGAGAAGTCATCGATCAAGTACCTGTGAGTAAAGTTAAAAGGAAATTAACCGACATCGGCTTGTATTTTCCATCTTTTCTTACCCACCTTGTACACGTGCATTTTTTTAATCACCCATATTATATATTATGTATGAGAAAAAAAAATTTTGTTTAAATTACAAAATAAAATATTAGAGGCATCAATAATTTGGGAGACAATTGCGTTTGTAAAATTATCGACTACTTTATTATTTTCCATCGTTTATATATATATAAAATTGTACATTACATTCAAACTTAGCGTATTGCTGGCACAATTTTACAATCATTCGACCAGATAGATTTTTCTTATACTTGGAAAAAAAATAAAAAATAAATTTGAGTGCGTCACTTGACACAAGAATAACACGTCACTTAACATCGTGTATCAACGCGAAATTTCATCGGTTTTTATATCGTACATACTTACAGCACAGTGTGCAAAAAAATTGCGAAAAAAAGAAACTGTCGAGTAACACGGGATTACGTTAAACACGCAGAGACATCATTAAATACCAGAGAAGAAAAAAAAGCAACCATCAATGATACGAATTTAACGAAACGAGACGTAATATTATCATCGCGCGGGAAACATCGGAGGGGGGGGGGGGAAATTAAGAAAAAATTAGGTACAAAACCACCGTTTCTCTCTCCCGTAGCGCGTATTCCACAAACGCGCATAAAACCCAATCGGCACGAAAAAAGCAACGAGAGCCTAAAAGGCGAGATAGTAAATAGCCAAGAGAGCAACCGCGCACGCCCCGGCGAAGATGAAAAACGGGAAGCCCGGACCGTCGACGTATTTCTCGTTTTCGGGATTGTTGGTGTTGTACCCTGCCTTCCAGCCCTCCTTGCGGGGCAAGTTCCGCCTCTCCCTCGGCACGATCTCCCCGACCAGGTACTTTTTCATGAGCTCGAGGGCGTCGCTCGAGTGGCCGACGTCGTCAAAGTCCTCGCTCGCGTCCTTGCCCGCGTGGTCCAGGAGGATCTCCTCGCCGCCCGGGTGCTCGTTCAGGAATCTCGTCACGTCGTAGACCCGGTCGTGAACGGCGATGAGGGTACGGGACTCGCTGCACTGCCCGGCTACCTCGGCGAACGTGTACTGCCGCTGCTCCCCGCTCGATGTCGCCTCGTCGTTGCCACTCATGCTTGCTGCAATTTCGTGCGTGCGAGAGTGCGTTTCATCAGGTGTGGGGAACATGAGGATGTGGGTTGTAGATTTTTTATTTTTTTTAACACGTGCAGTGATGTTATCTACGCCCAATTTAAACTTCGCCTATGGTTAATTGATGAACAATTACTAGTCCGAACGGTTTAAACGGGTGCGAGAAGGCTCACTTGTTTATACAAATACAATGTATCGTTTGTGCTCAATTTTTTTTTAATTTTTTTTTTTAATTTTTTTTTTATTTTTTTAATACAGTTTTACACAGAGCCGTACAATTTACGCGACAGAAATTTTTCCAGCACAAGCCACAATAGATCGCAACTGAAGGTGAATGAAACGTAATAATGCATTAAATCTTCAAATAAACATATTTATAACGATATAACGCTTGGAACCAGAGCATTTCAGATACTCGGTGCAGTTTCTGCGCCATTATTATTTTTTTTTTCTCTTAAAAATTATCCACACCGTTCGATAAGTCTGACCGAAATAATGTTGCATAATATGCCACTTAATTTTTTTTATCAAGTACTTATCAACGTTGTTGTGATGTAAACAAGTAAACCGACACAAATACATCGGATTCACAGTGATCAGGCGTATCTCGTTCGAAAGGAGGAAAAATCGTCGTCGTTCGTCATTACCTTCGGTACTAGTAATAATAATAAAAATGATTGGAAAAAAAAAAAAAAAAAAAAAAAAGGAAAAAAAATCTTGAGACCCGTTTTACGCCCGAGCTTCTCTTATGCGCGCAACATGTTATAATATAATAGGTGCACGTATGAACATTGATACTTCCTCGTCGTACAAACGAGTTGACCATGAAACACTGACTAACACTTCGGTATATACTCGGGTCCGAGCAGTGGGATGGTGTAATTTGTCGAGGTTGTGCACGCATCGTTTTTGATACACGCGCGAATATTCCTTACCTCTTTTCTGCAGATTGCAAGAGCCGATTATTTATTTGTGCTGCAGTTAACGCGGTGAAAAATCATCACACTTTCCCACCCGTGTTACGTGATTCTGTACGTCACATCTCGGAACAATTTTTTTTTTTTTTTTTCCTTTTTTTGTTTTTATTACTTATTAAATTAAATCTACTAAATCCAACCTTGAATTAATAAACGATATCAAATGTTTCACAAAAACCTCATACGAATCATTACTGCTGGACGATTTTTTTTTGTTCACTACTCCTTCTACAAAATAGTGTAATTTCTATTTACAAAATACTCTTGTATTTCATTATCTCTGATGCTATTAGTTCGAAAGATAAAGAAGTTGCTGCACTCGTGGCTTATTCCGAACAAACTTTTATACAATGTTTCAATGTTTCACACCGAGCCGAAAAGTTACTCGAACGTAAAAAAAAAAAAAAAAAAAAAAATGAAAAATGAAAAATGAAAAAGGAATTCATTACCTGTCGGGGAACCCACAAAATCGTCGAGAGCGTCAAGTCGAAAGATCGCGATTGTACGATGGATTTTTTTTTTTCCAAATAAAAACAAATAAAACTTCGGAGGATTGACAGCTGTGTGGTGCAACGATTGAGCCGCCTATGCACGCGCAAGCCTCCTCAGCTTCGCAACCGCGAACAGACTACCAAAAGCCTCTCGTCTTCTTCGCCGCTTTGCCCTCCGATTGGCTTCCCCTACCACACACCTACATGTCCAGTCGTACAAGACACACTACTCTTCGTATCTCTCTTTTTTTTTTTTTTTTTTTTTTTTTTCTTCATCTTTCCTATCGTGGCGCCGAACAGCCGGCAACGTGCGATTGTTTGTCCTCAAACTCGTGGCTGCGATATACTTGAAAAAGCACACAAGACTCGCTGGATCTTTCACCGTTGATTGCGAGTTGTATGGACGCACGTATTTACGCATCAGAAGCCATCACCGGTGCTTTTCATTCATAAAAGTGTCTGGAGCATACGGTATGGGCGGTACATCATTTAACTTTCAAAGAGCCCAGAGTTTGAGGAAATAAAATAAGAAAAGAGATGAAAAAAAAAAAAAAAAAAAAAAAAAACACACGCACGCAACTTATACTACTACACGGTGTTCCAAGAAAATTTTATTATGCAGGAGACGATTGGGTTATTGTGATTTGTCGTCTAGTATTCTGTGCTTGGTGCTGTTTGTTTATTGTGCGACAAACTGTTTTAAGCATGTGAATGAGTTATGGGTGCTCTGCCTATATCCAGCGATACATTTTTCACGGTGCTTATTTCAATTTTTTTTTTTTTTTTTAAGTTTGTTTCAACGAAATTTATATTCTAATTCTCATCATGGAAACTTTATTTGTTGCGGGCTTCACGATTAATGGTGATCACAATATCTTAGATTTTTTTTCAGTTTTTTTATTTTATTTTTTTATTATTATTTTTTTTTTATTTACAAAATACATTGAAACACAATTACAACTCGATCTTTAGAAAGCTCTGCCTATTTTTCAACCACGTGACTCAACTATCGAACACACGTCATTATCAGGCTTGTTGAACTTTTGTCTTGGAAATCTGATGTATTTTAAAAGTTGTTTTAAACGCTCGCGTAATTTTTCCCCCCACGCGTAATGATTTTATGATTGCTAATTTTAACGAAAGATCTCAAAGGCGTGTTCTCGTTCAACTCGTGCTTAAAAAAAAAAAAAAAAAAAAAAAAAAAAAAAAAAAAAAAAAATTATATATATTTATCAGACGACGCACTCGTGCGAGTACTCTTCAAATATAACAGCCAGTACAATGTCTGCATGCGTCCATTATTACAAAGTTCAAAACGTCGAGTCACGGATTTTAAATGTAAAACTCTTCGAGAAAAGGAGTAGACCATACGCCATCACTGCTCCTGTGTTGCTCGCGTCGCGAGGCATCGTGTCTCTGGCCTGCAATTATTTTCTATTTATAAAAAAAAAAAAAAAAAAAAACCGTAGAATAATGCATACTCTTCGTCACTGCGTTTCTTTTGTGTTGCTTCTTTCCATGTTATCGGGCACCGGCTGAATGAAAATTTGGTTGAAAATGAAAAAATCTCAAGAGCAACCGTAAAAGCTTCTCCTTTTATAATGTCAATACAGTCGGAGAGAAAAAAAAATCCCACGCGTGTATTAAATCATCATCGCGCGTCCCTCATAACAATCTTATCGGGGGGGGGGGGGTGGTAAAGAATTTCCTGTGACAATGTTTACCGAAAACTCTCGGGCATCTGACTGATCTGACTGGAACAAACTTACGTCTAATAGCCTCTTTCTCTACTCTGTCGAGTCACGATGACGCGTGTTTGCAACTAGCGCACGGAATAACACGCAACTGAGAACTTTTCGCATAGATTCGCATGAATACATTGTCACGACAAAGTCCAAACTCTCGCCCCAGATGGTATGATTTTTTTTTTAATTTATTGGTCTTTGGCTAGTCGTAAAAATCTAGAGTCAAGTGACGGATGTAAAAGAAAGAAAAAAATAAACACCCCCCGCGCGTTTAGTACAAAAAATCTTATGTAAATAATACAATGAGGAGAAAAGTAGGATCGGCTGTTTAAAACAGGTAGTAAAAAATCGCGGCGTAAACGACAACGCCAAAGGCGATAAAGATCGGTAGGTAGGGCGAGCTTTGTTTCTTCGGCGCTTCGTAGGTCCAGTCGTCGTCGTCGTCGAGCGTTGCCTCCCTTTGACCGGCACTGTTGCTCTCCTCCGGGAAACTGCCCACGAGCTCGCCGATTTCCAAGGTGTCCTTCAGTTGCTTGGCTTCCTGCAAATTAAACCTAATTATTGGCAACTACTGGTACATTGAAAGAACAATTTTTTTTTTTTTTTTCAATCAAGAAAATTGTATCGTATAAAATATACATGTTACAAAATTATTGTATTATTACAAAGTTACATAAGTGTACATTGTAGTTGAACTAAAATTGAATGGCGAGATAATATTTTTTGTGTAAAAAAACAAAGGATTATCTCGTTTAAAGAGAATAATTACTTGGTACCATTGTTACGGGTATTTTCTTGGTTGCGAGAAATAATTCTTACGTGTAATAATGGTAAAACGAGATAATTATTTTGAAAAAAAAGTCAAGCCATAAAGATACATGGCAAATTTCAAATTCAAACAATTGAGACCTTGAAAAAGGCCTTTTTGAAGTTACCCATAAAGTTGCTTCAAAATTCGTTTGGGACTGTTTTTCGAACGACTTCCAAGGGGAAAAAACGAAAACTCGGGATTGTACGACCCACCTGCGAGTGTCCGATTTCGTCGAAGCACTTGGTGCCGTCCGACCCCGCCAGGTTAAGTAGCACCTCCTCGCCGCCCGGATGCTCTTTGAGGAACTTGGTCATGTCGTAAACTTTGCCGTGCAGCGCCATCCACAAATCGTCGGCGTGGTTGTGTCTCGTGACCTCGTCCACCGAGTACTTTTGCTCTGACATTTTGTTCGCTGAAAGAATTGCATATCACGGAGTTTACGATTGTGAACAAAAAAAAGTTGCAAAAATTACTGTCTCAGAACGGTTATTTGTAGTATCACTCCGTCGTCCAGGGATTTTTTACTCTCTACTGTCAACTTAGTAATTTCTACTGCTTAAAACGGTAAAAATCGTTGTGCCTGAGGTAAAAGTTACTGTTTATTAAAAGCACTGAAAAATCTTTACTCTTTAAAATTGAATGGGGGGAACAATAGCCAATCAATTCATTACCACTGGCACAGTTTTAAAGGGCAAAATTTTAATTTTTCGTTTGAACCAATCGACACGGTACCAGTTACTCGCAACAAAAGTGACGGATAAAAGAGCTCGAAAAACTGCAAGTCAGCACTACAACCGTACGGTCTTGGTGCTCGTTTCTCTTGGGCTCGCTTTTACCTTAAAATTCTAACTTTAAAATCATGTGGGTAAACAAGTATTTTTGGCATTGCATGTCTGCGGTTTTGCGGCTGAGACAATACTCAATCGTCGTCCCACCACGTAAGGATTTTTTTTTTTTTTTTTTTTTTTTCATGCCTACGTTTTGGTTAACATTCTTTTTGTACATTCGAACTCTGAAATTTAGATCTTAGTTTCCTCCGAGTTTGAGGTGGAAAACAAAAAACCACTCACTTGAGATTTTTCTCAGTCGCTCGAAGTGAATCACAGCACAGTGTATCCAAGGTAAACACGAGTATTTTGCGATCACGATGATTTAACAAACACAAATTATTGTCAACTTTAAAACAGAGGGATTTTTGTCACGATCGTGCGTCTCGCGTGCGAGTAACTGGCTCGCCACAAGAGAACCGATATCGACGACGGCTCACTTTGAGTGTGACCTTTTTTTTTTTTTTTTTTTTTTTTTTTCATCATGAAAATTCATAAGAAATCGGATTCCGTCTATTTTATCCGTTTACTGTGTGCATACACCATACACACGTGTCGCGTAGGGATCATTTGCACAGAATAGAAGAATCGTCACTCTGTTAACGATTGTTGGACTTCCATCGCGACCTTTTTGATCATGTGATCTATGCTTGCCGATAAAAAATTGAATCTCATTTGGCAAAGTGAAAAAAAAAACAAAAAAAAATTAATCGAAGCTAAAGGTGCGGGGGAGTCGATATCTTATCTAAAAGATCTCCTCCCCCGTCCCTTGGGCAATTATCGGCCTCGCAACTGACTGCACGTCGTGTAAGGTTTGAAAAAATACTGGTGGCCTTGATCCCATGTGCGATTTGTGCCAACGACTCGTGTTGTGTGCATGTAAAGCAGAAGGTATACTTATTAGCGACAGATTTTTCACGGCGTGCAACTTTAAGTAGTAAGATAACAACTACATTTTACGTGGAACGGCAGACTATAATTTAAAAATAAACTAACTATTCTTCGTTCAACAACTGATTCGAGTACTAAAATTTTTACTACAAAAAAAATAGTGTCATCTTGATATACTTGTACTACGTGTGATTTTGTATTAAAAATGTTTTTTTTTTCTTAGAAATAATTTTATTAGCACAGTAGTGATTAAAAAAGTAATGTTTTTCTTAATGTTGGATATCGTTAGAGCTTCAGTCGAATTAAATTATTCCCACGGATCAAAGTCCCCGATACCACTTCCAATTAATCTCATCTCGCGCATACATACGAGTTCCCAAACATTCCAATTCCACCGATGCACGCGTGTTAACATGCACACACACACACACACACACTTACTCACGAACGCATTGATTGAAACGAATTGTTTATTGTTAACAGAAAACAGGCGCGAGGATCAAGATCTACTCCAACTGCTGTCCCCACAGCACGGATCGGCTCATCAGCATCTGCGGCAAGTCCGACACGGTGCTCGATTGCATCCGCGAGCTCGTCGCCACCATCAAAACCGTAAGTACACATGTATACACTTACCAAAAAACCAAAAGCATGAAGGAAAAAAAAATGTATCTAAATTATCTTCTCTTCCCACCCCGTCCCGATATAGTCACCGCTGAAGGGCGTGAACAATCCGTACGACCCGCGCAACTATGACGAGTTCTACGCCGAGGAGTACGGTGGGTACGGCGAGAGCGGCCAGCCTGCCGGTGGTGGCGGTGGTGGCGGCGGTGGTGGCAAGCCCGGCGGCTTCGGCGGTCCCGGAGGTCGAGGCGGTAACATGGGCGGCGGAGGCGGTGGCGGCGGCGGCATGGGTCCCCGTGGACGCGACAACCGCGGTGGCGGCAACTTCAAGCCCAATGGTAAGACTTGGCTTGGCATATATACCATCATACTCACTTCCGAGTTCATTTTTTATCAGTACAAGAGATGGAGGGGGGATGGCTGTGTTACGGGTGGGTGGTGGTCGTGTAGAGTTTGATGACCATTTTAAATGCATGATAAAAACATTACGTGTTTGTCAAGTGTACTCTGATGGCGTGTTGATTAATCAGCTATTTCATTTGAATGATCGATTAAATTTATTTTGTTTTTATTGGTTATCTTGATTGAAGAGATGATTATTAGGATGGATAAAACACCAATATCTAGTTATCTTCATGGGCTAGGAGAAATGTGAAACTTACTTTTGTGGCGTCTATATCAGAGCCGAGTTCTGTTGAGGGTATTTACATGAAATCCTCTTTTCGGTGTGCAGGATTTATTCATTTATTGAAAGTAACTATTTTTCAGACTATTGGCGAAATTTTCATCAAAGTATTGTGTTAACTCGGGTGTACATTTTGCCCTGATGTTGTCTAACAATGTACACCCCATGTTGAATTATTTATTGTATTAAAACACGAGGATCAACCAAAACCATAAAATAAAAATATAACGATGAACAACTATCTATTTGACAACCATTGAATAAAGTTAAGACCCCATTTTTCGCGTTTATTTGGTGTAAAACAATTTGAGAATCGAAATTTTACGATTTCGAAATTGTTCTGCGTCGGGTGTGCTTTCAATTTTTATGCATTATCGATCGGTAAATCTTCAAGGTCGAGTGAACAGATAGAAAATGAGTTGTCGGGTGAAATAAGGTACATGCGGTTTTTTCGATGCGTGCGACACCCTCTCCCCTAGAACGTGGTATAATGAAAAAAATCCAGAATGACTCTATAATTTAACCCTCGAATGGATGGGTCCAACGCGTTTAGAATCGGACGAAGGAAAACGCGTAAACTTACCAATGATCCGTTGTCTCATTTTACAGGTCCAGACATGAACCGGGGCGGTTTTGGAGGCCCAGGAGGCATGGGAGGTGGTCGCGGTGGCGGCGGCAACGTTCGTGGTGGCGGAAACTTCGGTGGACCACCCGACCGTGGCTTCGGCGGTGGTAACATGCGAGGAGGTGCCGGAGGTGGCGGTGGCGGATTCGGTGGTCCCGACCGTGGTATGGGAGGAGGCATGGGCGGTGGTATGGGAGGAGGTATGGGTGGAGGCGGTGGTGGCTTTAACAGCAACCGTGGAGGCCCACCCTTCTCCGGTGGCGGCGGCGGTGGCGGCAGTGGAGGCAATTTCAACGGTGAGTTTGACGAATTTCATTTCATCGATGACTCCTTCAAGAGAAACTTTGCATAACCATTCGTTTGATTTAAAGGCAACGGCTGGGGTAACAACATGCAAGGAGGAGGAGGAGGTGGTGGTGGGGGTGGTGGTGGTGGTAACGCCAACGGCCTTGGAGGCGGCGGTGGTATGGGCAATGCGCCACCAATGGCTGGTGGTGGAAGCGGTGGCAGTGGCGGCGGTAATGGGCCCAGCCAAGGTGGAAGCCCCGGTGGCGGTAACGTCAGCAGTACACAAGTCACTATTCCGAAAGATGTGCGTTTAGCCTTTGATGTGTATTATTATTTTTTTTTACCACAAATGAGGGCATCTAACTATTGTCAAACATTTTTTTTGTCTGCGTAGCTCGCTGGTGCCATTATCGGCAAAGGTGGCGCACGAATTCGCAAGATCAGATCGGACAGTGGCGCTGGCATTACCATAGATCTCCCATTGCCGGGTAGCAACGATCGCATCATCACCATCACCGGCTTACCCAACCAGATACAGATGGCTCAGTTCCTCTTGCAGCAAAGGTAAACTTTATATGTCCTTATCCACTTATTTCATTATCTCATTGAATGCGATACCATAATAAAAGAACTGCGTTTTTCTTCTTTAACGTTTATAAGGCAATGTTATACGAATCTAAAAACAATATTTTTCGCCAAGTTATAGTATTTTTCAAATGTTGTTTTTTTCACTCAACAACGTTCATTTTTGTTTCAAAAGTTGTAGCTTCTAATACCTAATCATATGAAATTGAGCAATATGTAACAATCACAACGTTTTTTAATTATCTTCTACTTGCGAAAATAAGCTAGTTAAGTCATATTTTAAGAACTGATGAATGCTAGATTAATATTGTAGAAGATTACGTTTAGAAATTCATTATGATGAGAAATGTGTATGCCTCTACTTACAATTGAATTTGTGATGATTTTTTAAATTGCTATAAAATAATGATTTTACTTTGTAAAAGTGTATGAAAGAAAAATAAAATTCGCAAATTAATAAAATTAACTGGAATCCTGCACGAGATCAAATGTTTGTATGAATGAAAGTGTATGAGGGAATCAGATGCTAACAATTTTGTCATGTAAATTAACATAAGCTACTTAAGTTACGCCTGCAATAATGATACTGCTTAAAAATGCATTTGATAATTTATGATTAATATAAGTGCTGCCAGATGACATGAAAAACATACGAATTAACCGAATAATGTCAAATGAAAATCAAAGAATTATTTAAGAATGTAAAAATGTATTCTGTTTGAAAAAGTAATTAATTGGTCGTGTTGAAAATATATTATTTGTTCTTTGGTTTTCATTAGTTTCTCATCGCTCACTAACAATTTAACGAAAAACTAACAGCCTGTACAAAAAAAAGAGCTCGTGAGCGAAGAAAACAAAAAAGAATGCAAGAGGAGTTTGGCTTCTCGTCCAAGGGTATTGTCGTCGGAGTAACCAAAAGTCATTTTAAACATTGAGCATCATTGTATGGAAGACTAGTGATTTTGTTGTTCTATTTGAGGTGTAACAAGGAATCACTAATCATCCTACAAAGGCGCTCGCAATCTTCATGTGCTCATGCCTACTACCACGTGTCCTACTGCCTGCTTGTTGCCTTGGATTAAAACTAACAACGGCGCATCTCCTATTTTTTAAGCAATCATTTGAATACGTCACCACTAACAAACTAGTCATTTTGGGTTTCATCATTACATGATAATATTAATAATAAAACAATGTAATTATTGTGTAAAGAAAAACGCAGTTTCATTTTCCAGACAAACTATTCGTTAAGAAGATGAGAATTAATTTCTATGGTCACAGCCAACCGATGATAATGTTTCTTTTTTTTTTTTTTTCAGCGTACACGAAAATTCTGAGCAAGCTTACTAAACAGTAATCATTGTAGCGAAAAAGAGGGGGAGCCAAAGATGCGTTTATAATTTTTTTTAAGCAAACTTATATCTCGGATTGAAAACAAAAAAAAAAAAATGATAGAATTCAAGAATAATCAAGACAAATAGCAAGAAACCATTTTTCTAAATGAAAGATAAAATCTGGAGTGGATTCATCAACGTTGTGCTGCAGATGTGACGTTTTACAAAATAGTTGCATCGCTAATAAACGACCTTAGAAAATCATTAAAACACAAGTCGTGTATGCAGGAAAAAAAAATTGTCAAAATTTACATATTAGATTAAGTACATGAAAGTAATTGTTGCCATAAGTTTTTATTTTATTTTTTTTCACTCAGTAAATGCAACAGGTGGTTTCAAAAGGATAAACGTGTAAGTGCAGCTACATGCTTAGAATAGTTACATGCACTTGCTTTTTAAATTACTAACCATTTACTAATATTAAAATGTTTCGAGTGTTGAGTATCAGACTATTTTTTTATATGTCTTGAATGAAGTTGAGTCGTATCAATCAGTTTTGATAAATGCGAGAATGATGAGGGGAAAAAAAATGTAAATTGTTTTAGTAAATTTGTTGATTGTTTAATTGTTAGTTTTTTCATGCGCGTGTATATTTGAAAAATCCTCGACAGAAATTTTTAAACTTACGCTGTAAATATCACGAGCTATGGTAACACTTTTTCAACTAATTTTTTATCCTTTTGAAACCACTTGGACCGATATTTTTTTTAACTTGTTAAACAAAGGTATTTGCACACCAAAACGTGAACCGCTCCCAATCGTATTAAGTCTTGTGGAAGAAAGTTAGAAGTTAATAATGTGAAGAAGTAAAAAAATTACGTTTTTTTTTTTCGGATGAAAGTTTTTGGTGAAAGACACCATGATATGCATACATGTTTTACGGTAAGGACAACATACAAAGAAAAAAAAAAGAAAAAAGGAAAGAAAGAACGTTGCCAGTGTGAATTAAAAAAAAAAAAAAGAACCTTTGTAAATAAAACACTATACCAACTTTCTTTCATCCTCTTTATGCCTAAAAATTTGTATACTTTGACTGCTAACTGCACACTCGTGTAGCTCCTTTTATTATAACCGTTTAATAATTATTAATAAATAGCTAGAAAAACATAACACCCCTTCTCTCTTACCCTCCATACTCTTTTTAAATGGGATTCACCACGATCGCCTGATGTACTGATGTGTTATTTTTTGTAATTCTTTTTATCATTTTGATAATCTATTGATTTATAGAAAGTGTTTTACATCATGTGTATGATGGTGATGTCACCAAATGTTTTACATTGCACTGAAATACGTCAGTACATTTAATGTGAATCGCATACTGAGTGTCAGTAGAATGAAAATGTACGGCAATCATCTTCAAATTAATGTTATCAAAAGTAAATATACTTTACTATTACGTAAAAACATCAAATTACTAGAACCATCGACATTATAAGGTGGTGCCGATACGAAAATTAATTGAAAAATACATCTAATATACGGAAATTCTAAGGATAATAGAAGAAAAAAAAGTTTGTAAACAAAAATGATTTGAGCAATTTAAACATAAAACTTATATACAATATGTATAATAAAGATCTAAAATAGTGTATGCGTCATTTAACATGTGGCATTTATAACATTATTTCTTTCATTATTATTTTCCTCGCGACCAAATTGAGAGGAAATTTATTTTATTTGAGCCAGCGAGTGTACCTCCCCCCATAATATCCTAATTAATTATAAATAAAAAGCAGCGATTACATTTTATAAGTTCAACAAAAAAAAATAATGAAAATTAGATAAGAGAGCCTTCTCATCTAAATGTTCGTCCTCTTCCAGTTAATCTCCCTAGATTAGTAGTATATCCCGAGCCTCTCTCCCAAATGAAAAAAAATAATAATAATAAAATAAAAACACTTCATAAATAAAGCACATGGTAATTTTACTTTAAGTGTCTTCGTGGCGTTTGTTAAGGGCATTTTTATATAATTTAAACTAGGCAATAGAAGTTATTATAATTTACTTATTACTTATATGTAATTTCATCGGCTTCTTATTTTTTTGTAACTAATCTTACCGTAATTATTTTTGCAGAGAAAAACAATAACATACTTATTTACGTACACGATTCTCTGTAGTCGCCCGCTTCGAAAAAAAAGTCACTCTTATTTTTGTATGCTGTTTATTCGTATTTGGCGAACCGACGGGCGATCGGTTAACTAAGAAAAGGTAAATAAGAGCACGCGATGCAAAACGTGGTGAGATTTTTCTTTCGCAAGAAATGATTTTAGCGTTCAGTGCAATTATAGGCTCATAAAGAAAGTTAAAAAAAAAAAAGTGATTGAGATATAATTACATCATCACCTGGTAAGGATATTTTGAAGAGAAAAATAAATAGAAAGCAAATTATGTAAAAGTGCGGAACAGCGCAAAGGGAGGGAGGATCTCTTTTTTCCGTAGGATGATGGCTATTACGATGATAGACGTTATCTTGTAACACGTTTGTGTAATATAAGATATACTGTTTACAATTGATTTGTATTGAATATACTTTTTATTTGTCAAATAAACTTAGTACAAACAATATTTACATTGTTTCGTTTTATTTACATAAACACACATTTTAGAGGTCTTACGAAGCTGGATGTCTTTTATGTTACATAATTTTTTTTAACGAATTTCTTTTGATGGAACAATAAACTCTTAAGTTCTTAAACTTCAAGAATAATACAGTTTTTCAGTGTTTTTTTTACCAAAATAAAATATTTTAAAAACCACAAAACATTTTTTTGTACAGCTAAAAACTAATGATTTACTCATTTGGCACTAAGAATATCATTGTGAAGCTTAAAATTTTTTTATGTACAATGCAAAAATAGTATTAGTATATGCTACGGACCATAAGAGCAAAGTAATTATTTTTTGGCTTTTCCTCAGGGAAAAATAAGAGAAGTTAAAATTGAAGATATTATTTACCTGCATTTTTCTCCTAATATATGAGTGTAATATAAAACTTTTATTTTATACCACTCCAACATTGTTTTTGAACCATAAAGACTTCTATTGAATTTTTCCTAAGAGGCGCAAGGCGTGAAAAAAATGTTTTATTATAGCATCCAAATTCTCTCAAATTATACGTTTTTAATGATGGATTACGGGTTCGTGGTTGATTTTTAAAATGTTTTAGATACATTTGTCGTGAAATGCGTACAAACAAATAAGCACCTTATTTGCCAAACAAAAATTTTTTCTTAGGATAAAAAATTAAAATAAAACAATAATCTTATTTATAGAATAATGATTTTTCTACAATGACGCATGAAGTTTTATGTTTTTGCTATCATGATTAAACAAATCCCTGTGATTATAAAAAAAAAATCCAATCACGCATTTGTAAATGAAAGACAAAACCATACGGTTTCATTCAGCCGTACTTTTCCAACCGTTTTTGCACTAGTTTTTATTTGTCAGATAATTTTTTTGTTTCATGGTATACCCTGTATTAATGAGCAACACGAAGGTTAAACTTTTCGTGCATTAAATTTCTCCTGTGATAAACGCCTTAACAGATGTCTTAAAATGTTTAGCAGCTCCACTAATCAAATATACCTAGTGGCTTTGTTCGACATATTGTCATTAATTTTAAAGGTAACGTAATTCATTGAATATAGATTTTTGGCAGTAAATTAAGAATGAACATTAAAAATTAAAAATGTTCTGTGCAAATTTTTGTTTAAACACAACTGCATCCGATTTAACGTGTTTAATCGACACAATAACTTCCGTCAGATTATCGAAATATATTAAACTTAAAATCGAAAAATTCTCTTACATTGAAAAATATCGTCAGTAAGTGAGTTGAAAATGAAGTGGTCCAATCTTAACGTTTTGGTGGTAATTGTTACTCTACTGATTAGCAATGGTAAGTTGGTGAAAACAAAAATTTTAATAAAGAAAAAAAAACCATAGTAGACCGATTAATGTTCCTACAGAAATAATTTTGAAATCGTATTTTGGTTATTAACCCGTCGAGAAAAACAATAAAGCATTAACTTGGAAACACTTGATGAATAAGTACAGTACGCATACGGAGCTTTGTAAGTTTTCCGGTATTTAAATGAATTATTTAAAATCACACAATATAATTATTAAATTAGTAGAATAGGTCAGTAAAAATGTAAAGATGTGTGAGTAATATTTTACCTTCTTTACAAGTTTATGGACATTTTTCATTTTTTAATTTTTTTAAACTTTTTTTTTTCTAATGGAAAATTTTTGTTTTGCCCAAATGGTTATTATATTTATTTCTACCTAAAAAATTATAATTACTTTAAAGTTAATTATATCAATCGTATTTGGGTGTATTAAGTGAATCAGATCTTAATTACAACAATTGGACAATTAATATGTTCACTATAAAATTAAATTTAATCTAATTAGTGGATTGGTTATTGATAGTTTTTCAACCATACTTTTTTTATAGCTGCGGGTCTGGAATCCGAAAAAATCATTGGTGGTCACTTGGCCAAAAAACACCAATTCAAGTACTTTGTCTCCATACAGTTGAGACAATCCCATCATTGCGGCGGTGCACTCATCGCACCCAATATTGTTTTAACAGCAGCTCATTGCGTTTACGACGTCTATGGTGTATATATTCACTTATTAACAGTCAATGCTGGGACAACGAATGCAAACGATGACACTTACAGTAGTCGCGTTAAAAAAGTTTACATCCACGATAAATTTATCTTCGTACGAGGAACTAATGACATCGCTGTATTGAAAGTAGGTACTTATATTACCATAAACTTGTATGGAAATCTCTTGAACAATTTTAAGATGAGTTGAATGGGCTCACTCGTATATTTTCCTTAGTTGGAGAAAGATTTCGACGTAAGTGGTCGTTTACCCATTGGTTTGGCGTCTCTACCACTGGAAAACGAAGATTTTACCGGCAAAACTGCAGTGACGATGGGTTTTGGCTGGGATAAAGTTAGGGAAGAATATAATTATAACATCAAGGATATGGACGAATTTGGCGAATCCTCAGGACAATTGAAATATGAGTTCGTAGATGTAGTAAAAACCAAGCGATGTGACTATGATCAAAAAATTATATGTGGCCAAATGAAGCAAAAATCATCCATGGCACCTCAAGGCGTTTGTTCGGTAGGTGTCTTTTATGCCTAAAATTAGTTTTGACGAGTATAGCTTCTTGAAGGTAAAACAGTTGATGTACACATATAAAATAAAACAAACATTGTCTGATAAATAATTACGTGTACAAAAACGGTTTGAAAAGTACCACTAAACGATTGGGTAGTATTTTTATTGTTTTGTATTTTATTTAAAAACGCGTTTAAATAGATTGTTTTTTCATAATTACAGGGATTAGTTGAATCATAAATGGAAAAACAAAATTTTATACCCCCAAACGTATTATACCGTAAAAAAATCATTCTATAAATAAGATTGTTTTATTTTAATTTTTTATCCTAAGAAAAAATTTTTGTTTGGCAAATAAGGTGCTTATTTGTTTGTACGCATTTCACGACAAATGTATCTAAAACATTTTAAAAATCAACCACGAACCCGTAATCCATCATTAAAAACGTATAATTTGAGAGAATTTGGATGCTATAATAAAACATTTTTTTCACGCCTTGCGCCTCTTAGGAAGAATTCATCAGAAGTCTTTATGATCGTAAAATCGTGTTGAACTAAGTGTTAAATTAACTTTTAGTATTGTTAAAAATAAAGAAACTTGCAGATTTGGCGATGACGGAAACGATCATTTAGATTTCACAGATTTCCAGAACAATGGAAGTAAAATTTAAAAAAAAAAAATCTTTGTCCGTGTATATGTTAGCCCAAAAATTTACTGTCAAAAATTGAGGTCGATCAAGATCGAATCAAGCAATTCAGAAAAAAGAAATGACATACAAATAAAAAACTTAACAAGATAAATGGATTGTTACGTGAATTAAACGTATAATTTGTATCCATAAATTTATAAAAGTAAATATTTTCAGGGTGACAGCGGTGGTCCTCTAGTGTACAACAATAAAGTCATTGGAATTGTGAGCCGTAGTCCAAGAGGATGCGATGAATCATTTAAGCCGGCTTCGTACACGAAAATTGCTAAGTACTTGGATTTCATTAAAAATGCCATGATGGACTAGAAAACAACCGATGAGTTAGTTAAATCCATAAATCCTTTTATTTCGAATATTAGCAAACAAAAAATTGTAGAGTTAGTTTGACAGCCGATTCAGAAGGTTGCAATTATTACAAATGATTTTTAGCAAATTTTAATTAAGTAATTGACTGATTTTAGGATTATTTTGGCCCAATTCATAGATATTTTAAATGCCGAAAAGTGATTGTGTCAAAATTTTCCTGGAAATCCATTAAATATGGAAATCCATAGCCTGTATCAGTTAACTAAAACATTATGTAAGAAGATTTCCAAAAACAAATGGTATAATTTCTGAATCAGTGATTAAACTATTTCTACATTTTTACAGTGAGAAAGGATTCTTGTGACATCTCATGTTCCTAGTTTGTATTTTTGTGTGAAAAATCTTAAAATAAATAACCCAAAGTATTTAGCTGTGCCGCGTAACAAAATGGTAAGTGAAGTCAATCGCTTCGTTATGCAAAATATACGTTCAAGTACAATTGAATCGAGAATTCTCATGACGCATTTGAATTTTGTCAGAGTATTTCAACGAAAAGCTATCAAAGTTACTTAAAAATGATAGTATAAATATTGTAATTATCGTTTTCCACAAAATTCGGAATGTGGTAACTGGAATTGTTTATGTTGTAAATTTGATTATTAAGATTAAGAATTTTTTGTAAATTATGAGTTTCCCGTGCTGTTCACGGTAAATTTGTTAAAATTAAAAAAAAAATTAAAAATCAGTAAGAAAATCGATTTTTGCGCTCATGACGTTATAAAATTGAAAAAGTAGAAAACTAAATAACGAACTAAAAAGTAAATTGTAGATGTTCTATTTTTGATGTAAAATAAATAAAAAAATTTTGAAAAGAAAAAAATAATCATTCTCTATCTTGGTTCCATGAAGTATGTTACACTGTACGTTTATTTAAATTATCTCAAACAGTTTACTTATGTCCGATTTGGTTCAGAGCAGGATCCCGAAGGTTTATTTTTGACTTTATCATAATTTTTAAAAATTATTATTTTTTTTATCATTCACTTATGAAGTGAAATCGATTTAACTCCAAACGGAAGATTTCCCAAATCTCTACGTGCAAGTATGTATTATTAATATTTTGAACCTGATAATAAATATTATATTGAAACAAACTTTAATATTTACTGCAATGCTGTAAAAATATTTAAACAAGTGTTGGAAATGCAATGAGAAATCGCGATCAGTTGTTATTTGTGAAAGTAATCGCGTTAAGCGTGATTAACCGTCCTATCAAACAATTTATCGTTTCGTAATCAAACGTATCAACTGACTGCGCCCTGCAACTTGTACTGTTTCCGATGTCACATTTACGAATACGTCATTTAAATACTTGCTCACCATGTATCAAAAGTTGCATGATTTCTTAAAATCCAACAGGGTATCTGTGATTGTTTCTAAGGTATAACTGAAATGCATTCGTGATTAAGTAGTTATTTTTGATTTAGCTTAAAAATTGGACTAATTCAAACCCGTTGTAATGAAGTCATAGTAGCAATTTGTAGAAAATCAATGGTGGCATGCACCACTTCCGTATCAAATTAAAACATTTGTGTATAAGTTACTGAATTACACAAATCACATTTTAAAATCTCTTAATTTTTTTAAACAAAGTGGTTAAGTATATCAGATACATAAAATTTGTATGCGTAAGAAGTTTATGTAAGCTTCAGCATTGGTGTATTTTTAAAGTAATATTTGTGTACAATACGATTATGTCATTTGTTCAATAATAAGCAAATTTTTCTCTTCATACTCGAGCTGATTTTTAATATAAAAATATAAGTGAAACTAAATTGTATAGGATTAAGTTGAAATTAAGTTATTGTATATTTTTACATCACAACTTTATTCTAGTAATGTAGAGAAAGCTTGTAAAAAAATGTTATCCATAGGCGTATAAGCTCTAAATTTGAAGAGATTATTTTCCATAAATTTATTGATTAGAGAGTATCAAAAGGACTTCTGTAAATTTTATTTTTGTATAAGTATAAATCACTGTTTTGTATTTAATAATTAGTGCTAAATACAATTTTTTGTCCAACTTAGACTAAGCTAATATGTAACATTTTTTGATTGTATCGCACAAAATTGTTTACTTAACAAGCACAGTTTTAACACATTTTAATTTCACTTCAATAAAGGAATCACTTTCTTAAGAAATTCGACGAAGTTGGACTTAGCAATCAAGAATCAGCGTATTTCCCTTCGTATTTCCCTCAATTTTTAATTTTATTTGACATGGGTGACGTAATAGATACTGATTTCAGTGTCTTATATAAATGAAAAAATTATACACTTGTGATGTGTAAATTTCATACATTCTGATTTAACAGTCAATTAAAAATGAACATGATTTTATTTGTTATTGTGCACTGAAAGTTTTTTGTTTAAACACAACTGCATCCGATTTAACATATTTAATCGACACAATAATTTCCGTCAGATTATCAAAGTATATTAAACTTATGAGCAAAAAATTCTCTTACATTGAAAAATATCGTCAGTAAGTGAGTTGAAAATGAAGTGGTCCAATCCTATCGTTTTGGTGGTATTTCTTATTGTAATGATTATTAATGGTGAGTTGGTAAAAAAATTAAAATTTAATTAAAGAAAAAAAACTAGTACATTTTATTGTTTCTCTAGAAATGGTCTAGGAACTATCATATTTTTGTCTTTTAATTATCACTTTATTTTTAACTCACACGAAAATTGTGACATGTAGTACTAACTTTAAAAAACAAAAGAATGTACCTTATTATTCCTCACCATCTTTACAAAATCATATCCGTCTCTCTGTCTTCTAACTGTTGTAGTTTTTTGTGTTTGAAGAATTAATTTTTTTTTTCTGAAGTAAATTACAGTTAGAGTAACAAGAATATTTAATGATTTGGATATTTTTTACGTTGATTTTTTATTCACAACGACTTGAGTAAAATGACAATAATAATTTCCACCAATACAAATCAAAAAGAGAAGTAAAATGTATAACTTTATGTCGGAATAAGCTGTACTTCCACAAAAATTGTAAAATTTTTTCCAATCCTTTGAAAAATCGACAAGTCATTGAAAACAAAAAATATCTCTGTTCCATTAAATTTAGTAACATGAAAGTAGTGCCTTCATTAATACGTTCTTTGTCTACTTATTACCAGTAGTCGCGGGTCTGGAATCCGAAAAAATCATTGGTGGTCACTTGGCCAAAAAACACCAATTCAAGTACTTTGTCTCCATACAGTTGAGACAATTCCATCATTGCGGCGGTGCACTCATAGCACCCAATATCGTTTTGACAGCAGCTCATTGCGTTTACGGCGTCTATGGCATCGATATTCACTCATTTACAGTCAATGCTGGGATGACGAATGCAAACGATGACACTTACAGCAGTGCTGTTATAAAAATTTACGCTCATCTGAAATTCCTTTTTACAGGCACAAGTGACATTGCTTTATTGAGAGTATGAACCATATATTTATATAAAAATCACTTGCACCATTGAGACAAGTTAAAAGTTTATTTATTTACATTATTATCAGCTTGAGAAGAGTTTCGACGTAAGTGGTCGTTTACCCATTGGTTTGGCGTCTCTACCACTGGAAAACGAAGATTTTACCGGCAAAACTGCAATAGTGATGGGTCTTGGCTGGGATAAAGTTAGGGAAGTGTACAGTCCTGCTCTCAAAGATACTCTTGAGTTTGGCGAATCCTCAGGACAATTAAGATATGAATTTGTAGATGTTGTAAGAACCGATCGATGTGACTTGGATCAAAAAACTCTGTGTGCTCATATGAAGCAAGGATTGTATGGGGCACCTCAAGGCGTTTGTGGGGTATGTGTCTCTGTAATTTTTTTATTGTTGAGTGTAAGTGTGAGCCTTTAACGGTACTGTAGATCATAGTGAATGCGCATATATATATACATTACAGTATCCATTATTTCTCAAGTTATATATTCTAATCATATATCCACTGAAATTTCTTTATTGTTTGGACTATAATAATGATTCTACTCCTCAAAGTCGAAATAACATGGGATTTAAAACAATTTGAACATATAATTCTTTTGACCCATACAATTTTTTTTTTTATTAAAAATCGTCAAATTACATTTAGTACCATTAAAATTATATACTTAATTTTTTTTTTAGGAAAAAAAAATATCAATTCTATAGTTTTTGGTATTTTTAGCCTTTTTTCTGCATTGAAGAATTTAAATTATCTTTAAAATTAACTCAGCTTAAAAAATCCTGCCAAAATTAAATATAACTATACTAATTTCATGAAAAACTCTACATAAAAATTCACATAAAAATCGTATTGCAGCAGTATGGGAATAAAAGTAATTCGCTGAATCAATTGTAAATGTTTTTTTTTTTTCATTTGCACTCATTAATTTATCGACATCAATATTTTCAGGGTGACAGCGGTGGTCCTCTCGTGTACGACAATAAAGTCATTGGAATTGTGAGTCTTAGTCCAAGAGGATGTGACGAATCATCTGAACCAGCTACATACACTAAAATTTCTGATTTCCTTGACTTCATTGAAGGTGCAATAAATGACAAGGAAACAAGCGATATGTTAATCAAATCTATTGAATATTAATACATCGAATAATTATTTTTCTAGTCAAAAGCAAGTTAAAAAAAATATAATACAAAAGTTGTTTAACAATATATATTCAGATGTATCTGATTGTTTAATACAAAAATAGTACATTGCGCCACTAAGTAGAAAAGTAATAGTTTTTGAAGTAGAGAAAATACATTTTTAACTGTAATTAACTGAAAAAACTACTTGTGTCTCCTTAGACTATTCAATATTTTTATGTGACGTCTTAAAGACTTTGTTAATAACCACACGGATTTACTTAATATTGAATATTGAGTAGAATATCTAAAAATAAATAACACAAAATGTTTAAATATTTCTAAACAAAATGATGAATTAAACGGGTTGGTGAATGAAGTAGGAGACTTACATGTAACAACGCAAAAAAATAAAGAATTTGCATGACAAGTTAAGTGATAATTTTTTATTAATATCTGAGTTAGTGAAATGTTCGATCAGTGGAAGAATTAAAAATATTCAAAACTACTGCAAAATTATTGTAAATGAAGTAAAGTTATTATTACCCAGAAATTGTTGTACCTTTAATTATTTTATATTGTATTTATGATTTTTCAATATCAAGAGATTATGAAAAAATATAGCTATAACAGGTACCTCTTGTTATACACGGTTAATGCTTTTTTTTTAAAGTTCCTTGAAGTGAATATTAAAATCGTGAATAAATTTAACGAATTATGTAAAACAAATTTCTTTTTCGGTGTTAGTATAGGTTTTTATGTAGAGACAATTTACGGATAGTAAAAATTATTTATTCTGGATGTTAAATTAGGTTCAACTTCAGTAACTAAGATTTGTGTAACTTTCAAGCCATTAACCACGTTATAAATACAACGTTTTTACTATCAATACTACTATTTTATTTTCCATTTTTAACTGACCAATCCTCTGCATCCCACTTTATATTTTCAAGGCTATTTTCGTGGAGCAAAAGTAAGTATATCAAAACTTAAATTTCTGTAGAAAAAAATTTGCCATAAGTGGAGTTCCCACCTACATACAATACCCAAAACAAGGTATTTTATAATGAAAATGAGAATGTTAGTACTTAAAGAAAGTAGGTTTCAGAAAGGAGATGTAAAAAAATGATATCCCTCTGGTATTGAATTTCGAAGAAAAACATTTGTTTTTTTCTATAACTTTGCAAGTAGACGATTTATAAATTTTTTTTTTTTTTTTTTTAGGACAAGTTGTAGGTTTTGTTGAAGTACAACTCATGGTTATCGTACACCTTTATATTATTTTTATTTTATAAAATAAACGAAAATGAACCCTATAAAATATTGTAAGGTGGAACAATGAGTTAATTATGGGACAAGTGATAAACTAAATCATTGTAACAACATAAAGAATTACTTAACAAAGTCGAAAAATTAGTTTTTCAACCTTAACAGCAAAAAATTTGATATTCTATGAAAAAAAGTGAGTACAACAATTTTAAACCTCAAACAAATACACCCTTTCTGTTTCATATATTTAACTCTAGGATAAAATTAAATGCTTTACAATTCAAAGAAGCTGAAAATTTATTTTTTGTCCACGTAAACAAGTTCTGCGATCGTGAGTATGGGATATAGAAGTCGAAAATCTTTAAAAAAGTACAATTTTTTTTACTGAACTTTTTTTCTACTAAGTCAAACTTTGAAAAATAAATATAACAGCTTTGTAGTAATTGATGTCTCAGTCGTGCCTTATCTCCAAAACTGTATAGTTTTTGCACAAGTGTAGTCCTTTGTTGTAATGTTATTTTGTACAAGAGTACACATTTTTTGTTTAAACAAAGTGGTAATTATGACTTCAATGTTGTAAAAACATTCAATCAATTGTTCGTAATAAAACGAAAAATAACATTTCGTAATTAATCTTATGTTAAAACTGCTTAATTAGTAAGAAGTTAAAAAATTTTTTTTTTGCGCCGCATGATTTGTTATGATCTGGTGAGATAATTGTATTATCACGATTAAGCGTCGTACGATAACGATTTATTGATTCGTAATTAAATACGTCGACCGATTGCAGTTAGAAACGCAAAGTTCATCTAATATAAATTTTTCTAATGACTTACTTTGTATATACGTATATAATTATGTATAAATAAACAAAAATATATGGTTAACATTGACACATTATAACTATAAGTATACCAAAAGATTAAGTTGTTGATACCGTTTTGTTTGACCGTATCTTTCATTTTTGATGTGGCCTCCATAAGACATTAACAAAATTTGTTAGAAGCCTCGTAGTATCGAATTGTGAGAGTACAGTAAACATGTGAGCTTTCTTGGTCTGCTATTTTGCTCCATGTTTTAAAAAAAAAATCATCTATTAACTATTATTATTACCAATCATTTTTTATCGCGCCCGTATTATTGAGACATTTTCGCATTACTACGTTAAAGTGAACCTTGATTTTAATATTGAGAGTAATTTTTTAGGCTACGATATTAAATGAGTTTATGAAAAAAACTTTCCTGTGGATAAATTACAATATTGTAATTATTTTTGTGTTAATAGCTCAAACTCTTCATAGTATGGACATGCTAGGTGCTTATTATTTTTTGTTTGTTTTTTTTTTCTAAGCAAAATATAATCACTGTTATCACTGTTAATCACAAGTCGAATAATAGAATAACTTGACCTAATGACTCGATTTTACATCATAATTATAATTCATCTGGGGCTATTGTGTTTTACAACGTTTAGATATAAAATGCATCAGATGGGGTGACAACATTGATATTGAAAGTATGTCCTCATTACAAGCAACTTCATGTGTAAAACATTTGTATAAAATTACACGCTTGAAATAAAAATGTATAAATTTTATACGTGCTTACTTAACAGTCAATTAAGAATGAACATGGTTTTATTATTTGTCATTTTTATTACGAATATCCGTTCAATAAAACTCCATCTTATTCAATGTATTAATTTAAATTGACACATTAACCTGCGTCAGGTTATAAAGGTATATAAGACGTATAACCGAAAATTCTCTTACATTAAGAAATATCGATATTAAGTGAGTTAAAAATGAAGTGGTCCAATCTTAGAGTTTTTTTCGCAGTTTTTACTGTACTGATTAGTAATGGTGAGTTGATAAAAAAAAAAATTTGATTTTCGGGAATGAACTAATTAAAAATTAATGTTCTTTTAGAAATAGTTTGGAAATCGTTATACTTCTGCTTACAACTAGTATTTAATTTTTATCTCACTTTAGAGTTGCAATGAAGATTTAACTATAAAGTTGGAAAATATTTAATGTATACCATAGAAAAGACTGACATTAATCATTGCACTGTATTGTTTAACTTTTTTAATAAGGAAGAAAAATTCGTAAAAATATCTCTTATTAAAAAACAAGTTACAAACATATTTTAAGTGGTGGAAATAAAACTAAGTACTTGAAATATCAGAATAGAACGAGCATAATATGTCAATTATAAAAATAAACATTGTGTTTTGTCTCTGATTCCATGTCAGTAGACTTTTTTTTATGATATCACAGTTTTTCGTACTTTGAAGTGTTAAATTTTTTTCTAAAGTTAATTATAATTCTCGTAATTACAAATATTGAATAATTTGTTACCAGTGCGTTAAAATTTTAAAAACCAGTACTTAACATAGTTATCAATAGTTTTTCATCTAAAAAATGTATAAATATTTATTTGTATTTAAAAATTTGTAGTTTCTTAATGTTTATTAAATTTTGCTTGATGAGGTATATTTAATGATTCGGATCTTTGCGACGATAATTCTTTACTCACAATTACCACGGTAGAATGACAATTGGACAATTAATACGTAAACCATGAAATTAATTCAAATACAATTAGTGGATTGGTTATTGATAGTTTTTCAACCATACTTTTTTTATAGCTGCGGGTCTGGAATCCGAAAAAATCATTGGTGGTCACTTGGCCAAAAAACACCAATTCAAGTACTTTGTCTCCATACAGTTGAGAAAATCCCATCATTGCGGCGGTGCACTCATAGCACCCAATATCGTTTTGACAGCAGCTCATTGCGTTTACGGCGTCTATGGCATCGATATTCACTCATTTACAGTCAATGCTGGGATGACGAATGCAAACGATGACACTTACAGTAGTCGCGTTAAAAAAATTTACGCTCACATGAAATACCGATACCAATATCCAGGTGATATGAATGATATCGCTGTGTTGAGGGTCGGTATCACATAGTCATGTTTGTACAAAAATATTTTGCGTCTCTTGAAAATAAGTCGAGTGGCTATGTATTTGAATTTTTTTTTTAGTTGGAGAAGAGTTTCGATGGTCGTTTACCCATTGGTTTGGCGTCTCTACCACTGGAAAACGAAGATTTTACCGGCAAAACTGCCATAGTGATGGGTCTTGGCTGGGATAAAGTTAGGGAAGTGTACAGTCCTGCTCTCAAAGATACTCTTGAGTTTGGCGAATCCTCAGGACAATTAAGATATGAATTTGTAGATGTTGTAAGAACCGATCGATGTGACTTGGATCAAAAAACTCTGTGTGCTCATATGAAGCAAGGATTGTATGGGGCACCTCAAGGCGTTTGTGGGGTATATGTCTTTCCAATTTTGTTATCAAATATTGGTTTTTAAAATGCTTAATCGCATCCAAAAGCAGTGATGAAATATAAAAATTCTATTAAAAAATCCTTACAAGAATTAATTCGGTCTTGTTTTATCTTAATTTTTAAATCAACTATGGACATTTTTTTTTATCAATACCCATCGCTTGTGTCAATTTATAAACCAACGCAATGATTTTCAGGGTGACAGCGGTGGTCCTCTAGTGTACAACAATAAAGTCATTGGAATCGTGAGTCTTAGTCCAAAAGGATGTGACGAGTCATATGAGCCGGCTTCGTACACCAAAGTCTCCAAGTACTTGGATTTCATCAAAAATGCTATACATGACAAGGAAACAAGCGATATGTTTATTAAATCCAATAATTAATTTTCTTTAAATTATCAAGCGTCTATTTAAAAATATAAAATGTAAGAGTTAATTTCACAATTGATTTCGAAGCTTACAGCTGTGAAATGTGATTGATGTTTTTTATTTGTTGCGTTACTTGGAAAAAAGAGACTTATTATTTTTTATTGGATTAGTTCCTACTTTTAGATGTGGTCTCTCTAGGACTTATAGAGTTTACTGACTTGCTTGGACTCTTTTTTCTTGTAGTAAACAAAGTTAAATAATAAGTGTTAAAACGGAAAAATAAAAATCAAGTCGATTGTCGAGTTAAGAAAAATACTTTTATTTTAAGTACAAAAATATAAGAATAATTTTTGTAAGTTTAAAATACAAAAAATTGGAAGGTTATATGCTGAGGTAAACTCAAAGAATAAATTCAAGCATAGAAAATTACCGTTATAGTATAAAAATCATGTACAAAAGTTTTTGAAAATGAATTAAAAAAAGTTAATTAAAAAACGTATTTTCGTACCTTCACTTTATCGTAGGCTGGCGTATCAAAATGCGTGTAATAATTTTTGATACACTTAAAAAAAAATTCTTTAAAATGTAAACATACTTTATTATTTTGAAGAATTTAAGTTTTAATTATTAATTGAACTTTCATCAAATGAAGATTTTATTAAATTAGTTAGAACCCTGGTTACGTGAGAGCTGATTCAACAAACTTAAAACGTTATATTTTTCAATTATCTGTAAGCATGGAATTTTATTGACTGTTATAATCGGAACGTTAATTTCCTTAAGATAATAATTTAAAGGCATAAAATACGGTGGTGCATTTCCTTGTAAAAAAGTCATTAAGCGAGTCAAAAATGAAGGGGCACAATTCTAAAGTTTTAGTAGTGGCTCTTACTGTATTTATTAGCAATGGTAAGTTAGTAAAAAAATTGAAATTCTAAAGACACTTTTTAATTATTTTCTTATACATAAACTATCTCTGTTCAATTAAAAATATTTGATCCTGAGTACAGTATTACGATACTTTTTGATTTTTCATACAGAAGTTTGTAAATTTTAACTATTACATAAAAAATGTGTAATAAATATATTGCAGCTAATTAAAAATCAAACTGTACCAGTACGAGTGGAATACCAAAGTCGATACATAGATATTCATGTCATTTTAATAAATCTACAATTTTTTTTTTTAAATTTTTGAGCCTCTCTTTTATCAAAAGAAAATTGGTGATTGTATTGTAAATTGGCTGTAATATTTTTTTGTATTCAAAAAATACTTTTATAGTTTTCATCTCACAACTTGTGCAGTACATATAAATTGGCTTTGACCCATCCAAAGTGGATATAATATTAAACAGCATAGCGTTAAAGTTCAAGTAACTTTTAACAAATTTCAAAATAAACTATTTTTATTAGGTAGTTGGTGAAGCTCATCAAAAATTTTTGTAAATCATTATTAAAAATACTATCGTATACTTAATCTGGACAATTAAATTTTGTACGTCAAAAGTCATGAATTAATCATTAATTTGTAGCTTACCGTATCTTCACTTCACCTACAGTTGCGGGTCTGGAATCCGAAAAAATCATTGGTGGTCACTTGGCCAAAAAACACCAATTCAAGTACTTTGTCTCCATACAGTTGAGACAATTCCATCATTGCGGCGGTGCACTCATAGCACCCAATATCGTTTTGACAGCAGCTCATTGCGTTTACGACGTCTATGGTGTATATATTCACTTATTAACAGTCAATGCTGGGATGACGAATGCAAACGATGACAATGCAAATGTGCTCTTTGTGTGGTTATTTTTAATACCTACATTTTATTTTAAACGTAATATTCTTGCTTATTTAAAAAAAAAAAAAAAAAAAAAAAAACATTACGACCTATTAATTACTTTTGAATAATTTTATCGATTCAATAAAAGAATGATGTAATATAATTTCAATACAAACTGTAGTTTCTAAATCAGTAATTTAATTAACTTCCATATTTTTCGAAAAATTTTTTCCTCGATGAAGTTGAGACATTAAAACAAAATGCTGCAAAGAATTTGCGAGGTACATTGAAAGTGATGCTTCATTAAAAGATGCAGCAAAATATTCGAAAAGATCCAAGCATTGAAAGTTGTCTAAAGTATATTGAATAAGTTTTTGAATTTAAGTGTAAGTGTATTATAAAGAAATGTATGTGCACACCGTTTAATAATAAATGTGGTTACCTTAGGTTAATAATGAACTATTTATTTTTAATATATAATAATTTTTATCATTCAGGACTTAAAGATTATCTTATAATGGTAAAAATGTTGCTTTTTTAACGTTATTTAAGGTGTGTCCATTTTTTTTTAACTTTTAAAATTGTAATACTGAAAAAAAATGAAATAAAGGCATTCACAAAGAAATATTTATCCTGATATCTACAACTTCTTGGGGCTTGAACTTTGATGGTATCGCGAAACGTAATGCATAGTAGAAATAATGCTCGATAGTATTGATTTTTCCATAAACCTTCAAACCGCGGGCTTATCGTTGTTTATAGATAAAATTGCACCTATTACGCACATGCATGATACAGTTATTTATTAGGGCACATCGGCGCCAACTACATGGACAAGCAACATCGAGCTTGTGTCATCAATTTATTACAAAAATTGTTTTTACTGTACGATTCAAATAATAGTGTTGGTACCAGAGAAATTGGGGATGATGTTATGACGGCTTGAAAGCAATTTTTGCTCACTAAATATTTTTAAAAATATTTAAGGATATTATAATTGAAGCAAATAACGAATATTTCCACTACATTAGGATGTCTATTAATTTTCCAAAATAAATGTACTTCAGTCTTAATCGCCTTCACTGTGTAAAACAAAAATCAACAAACATAAAAGTATATCCTTCATACAATCAGGAATCCCTCTTAATTTTGACTTTAATTATACAGTTTTTCAGGTAAATAACAAAACTTTTACTGCTCGCAATAATTATGTATTATTAGCAGAATATTGTATCCTTGATAATAAAAGAACGTTATGTGACGAGATAATTTTCGTAAATAAACAATCATTACTGTTTTCAATCCATAAATCATTGCAATAGTTGGAAATCGTATTTCATTGGTACAGAAAATTTTAAAGTATAGGATTTTTCTGTGTGTATAGCGTCAGTGGCTGTACCAGATACAGTTGTTCAGAAATTATTAATGACTTTTACTTATAGTGGTAGCATGTGAAGAGAAAATTGCCTCAAGAAAATCGCTCACAACGATTTCATTAATTTTTTATGAATCTGGCCGTATTTCTTGGCTTCAGGAGACCTCACTGCTTTTGTTAAAAAAGATAGAAAAATATTCACTCGAAGCTCAAAAATGATACGAGCATGGGAAAATATTAAAATTGTTGAAATGTCAGTATTTAAAAGTCATTTTTACAAAATTAATTTGTTTTACTTGAAAATTTTGGGATTATGGCCATTTGATAAAAACTTTGTCAATAAAACAAAAAACGTGACTATCATTTTACTAATTACTTCTCTGTGTATACCTCAAGTGAGTAATTTTTTTTGTTTTTTGTTTTTTTCTTTTTCATAATAATTTTTTGCAAATAGTGATATGAAAAAAAGTTCTCCATAGGCAATAAAACTATGGGAAGAATGGGGAAAAAATGCTAACATTATGCTCGAGACTTCGGGCTCTCTAATGTATTTTGGGATGTCTCAAATCAAGTATATGAGCTGCATTAGAGTCCAACCAAAGGTAATTTAAATTTGTTACAATTGGAAATCCAACGTAAAACTTTAGTTGATAATCAAAAATTAAAAACTGCTCAATCGACAGATGAAATATCTTTACGAGAAAATAATGAGGCATTGGAGCACATTTTCAAGCCAAGAAGATATCAATAAGTTACGAGAGTGTGCAACAATTGGTCGGAAACTAACGATAGGATACGCAGGTACCATTTATCAATGATACATTGCTTAAAAATCCTTTAAATCTGTAATAGTGTTAAATTTTTTGAGAAATATAATACAAACAAGATGATGCAATTGTAATAGTGAACTAAAACGTTCTTAATTTACTGGAAAGTATTTTTAATAATAATAATTTTAATTTTTCGAAGTTTTGTCTTGAACGATTTGATGCAGATTTTTAACGGATGTTCATGTTTTTTACTTTTAATATTTATTTTAATTTTCGTTTCATAAGTCATTTAGTAAATAAAACTTGCCTCGAAACGTTTCAATTGGATGAAAAATCACGGAGCTAGATAAAATACATGCTGCAATCGAAGCGTTCATGCTATTTAAAAAATTTTACGAGTAAAATGTTTTCGACAAATAAAGTCCTTTTTTATCAAAGATTTTTTTATACGAGACATGGTAAGCCCTTTACATTGTCTTCTTATCTTAAAGAATATAACGAGATAAAGGAATTCCAAAAAAAAGATTATTATCTATTACAATGATATTTTGCCTTTCACATCCTTTAACTATACAAGTATAATATACCGATAACCTATTTTAAATGATATTTTGGTTCTCCCTTGCGGAAAATATTTTCAGTACTTGTCAACGTTGCTTTAACGGTATATCTGAGCTTGCCACTTGTACCAGTTTTATTGGATGTGGTGAAACCGTTGAATGAAACTCGACCTCGAGTTTTCCCTTACTTTGCCGAGTACTTTGTCGATGATCAAAAGTATTACTTCCAACTTTCGGTTCATGGATGGGTCGTATGTACAATCTCTGCTCAGCTTTACGTTGTATTCCATACAAACTGCATTCAATGTGCTCAACATGCTTGTGGACTTTTTTTGTGCGTCGAGTAAGTTCGTCTCTACTAAATATTTTGATGACATGAAAATATTTTTTTTGAGAACATCAGACTCGTTAGAAGTTCATGATGTTATTTGGGACTTCCTCAACTAAAATATATTAATATACGTAAATTGTGGTCTGATGAAATAGCAACAGAAACACGATCAAAGTATGAAACAATTTTGAAAGTAACTTATTATTAGACTATGAGAAAATTAATATAATATTCGTATGAGTTTAAAAAAATTTATCAATTTACTAGTATTAACACTATTACATCGGTTTTTGGTATTTGTGTTAGTCATCGTCATTTACACAATAATTATCTCATTTTAGTTACAAGCGTGTATTACAAAAATGCAGAACAATAAGATTAAAAAATCTTCCGCAACTACATAAAAATCTTTAAAAAAAACTGTTTTATTATAAATTTACTTTTGTACAATTATACAAATATTGTTATTAATTCTAATAATTTCTTAATCAACGTTGCAATTATATTAAATAAGCTCAAACGATTACAGAACGAAAACGAATACACGTACGAGGTAAATAATTTTTCGCAAGCTAGATAATGAAATAAAAAAATCTGAAATCATTTTTCGTTGTTGCATGAAAGCTTTTTCAGCTGGTTATTTTAACTAATGATTTTCAGACAACGTTTACAAAGAGCCACTACAATAGCAGCAAACAAGACATTTTTAAGCAAAACAGAAAGAGATGCCAAAGTTTACCTTAATATAGTAGATGCTGTCCACTTGCATAAAGAAGCCATACAGTTGAGTTGAAATTAATGAAGAAAAAAAAAAATTGTCGCATTAATGTGTAAAACTATATTTTATTACTGAAACGCTTTAATTTTATCAGATGTGTAAATCTGATGGATGACTGTTTCACTCTTTGCTACTTTGTCATCGTAATATTCGGCACGATAATAATCAGCATTGCTGCTGTGGTCGTAAGGATATGCAACATTAGAAATTACACATTTCACGGCCATTGCCACAAATAAATGAAACAACATTACTTTCTAGACTCTATTGAGATTCGAAGCCGGTGAAATGGAACAGACAATCAGATTTGGTGGCCTGTACATTGGCTTCACGGCACTTTTGTTCGTCAGTATGTATCCCGGTCAGACGATCGCGGAAAGCAGTGCGAATGTAAAAAATGCAGTGTAAGGGCAAGGAATACGTTTTTTTAATAATAATTACTAATTTAAAAATATAACTTCACATTAATGGGAAAAGCCGTGATGTACTTATTAGTTGCTACCTAACATATACAATATTTGGGATGAGCTAAGGTCAGAGGTTCTCGAGAAATTCAAGGAGTGTAAGATGTATTTATGAGAACTATGGGGTAATAAATCCCAGTAATGATTGAATAGTGTAATTGTTTATTTAGAAAAAGTAATTATTGTTTTTTAAGAATAAACATGGAACAATAAAAATTATTTTTTCTTTTTAACTAATGGTCAGACGTTAGTGGCAACGTTCCAGCTAACATAATTTTCGATATTATTAAAAGGCAAGTGAAAAAGCGAAGCATCATCAAAAAATTTAACTTTATGCGTTGTACAAGTTTAATATTTCGCGGCATCCAGTAGTCCAATTGTTAATAATGAAAGCAAAGTGCAATAATAATTTTTAATAATTATTATTGAATTAAAAATACTGGTACATCTTCGTTTTCTCAATATTGTAGTAAAACAATAGTAATTTTTGTTACGCATTTTTTCCAATGTGTTTTTACAAAGTTATAATTAAACTTTTTTTTCTTTTCAAATTAATACGTTTTGTATTAGTTTCCACAGCAATTGGTTCAACACATGTCCCAAATCCAAGCAGCTGATTAAGATTATAATGTTGCGTAGTTCGGTACCATGTCAGTACACAGCGGGTAAACTTGTGACTTTGAATTTCGAAAGTTTTGGATTCGTGAGTATTTTTTTGTCCGTCTGCAAATACATGAATTTCACGCACAATAACTTAATGTTCGATGTATATTGTTTTACAGGTGTTCAAAAAATCGGTGTCTCTAGTAACGATAATCGCGTCAGTACGATAAACACTTCTTTTTTTTTTTTTTTAATTAGATAATACCATTATATTGTATATTAAATAAAAGCATTCAACGAGAAAAATTCCAAAACAAAAATTAATTTTATGAAAGACATCGCATGATAATTTGCATGATATTAAGCACTACTTCTAAATATATATATTTTTTTTTTTTTAATTTAACATAAACTTACACTCCTTAGATCTTTAGTTAAGTCGTTTTAATTTAAACATAGGATTTATATATACAGCAGGAATATATAGATATATACAGTATGTACATGCATTGTAACAGAAGAAAACCTCTCTGCAGGGCGACGAGATGAAACTTTGTGATCACGGTTTTTTCATTGCACAGAGCAAAAACCCCTTGCGTAAGAATGGCAGGTTATAGTCGAATCAAAATTCTCAGCCATGGCGTTTTTAATGAAATTCCGGTGAAACGTGACCCTTGTATACACCGACGGCTGTACCCGTTCATTGCAAAACTTGTTCCCGTAAGATAGTACTCCAATGAGAACGTTAACTCCCATCTCTTGCACCACAAGGGGGCCTCCGCTGTCACCCTGAATACCAACACACATTGACGGTCAGTTTAATTTTGTTTATCAAGCAACAGACAATTACAACGCCTTACCATGCAAGCACCTTTGAAAAATCCTAGTCTCTGCTCCATTCGAGCGCAAAGCACTTTCGACGCGATATTTTTGCCAGGATACATCGCTAAACACTCGTCCGAGGACAAAATACGCGTTTTCGAAAACCTCAAGTCCCTTGACGTGCCAGCGTTTCTGACGTACAATCGATTTGCCGAACTTGCAATGGTTATTTCGTTGCAGCCAAAACCAGTGATGATGGCTTTTCTATCGGCGTATAAATCGAGATTGTCATCGAAGTAGGGATCGGGTAGTTCGACTTTTTTGATTCGAGGATTATCAGTTGGTATGACGTTTTCGAGCTGTAACGTAAAACGAAGTTTAAAAAATATCATTTTTAATTTTGATTTAAATAAAAAAAAAAAGATGAATTTTGCAAAATGTAAGCACGATTTTTAATTTAGTACAAAAATAATAATGTAAAATATCGTGATGATACAATTTTTTTTTCTTTGGACAACTGTTAAGACATATTTTTTTTTCTAATGATAACATAAATATTATTCGCGCGTGAGATTGCATACCTTGATTATAGCAATGTCTTGTCCGGATAGATTATGTACGGGATGAAAGCTCTCGGGCACGTAGACCTTCGAAGCTTTGGTGACGAATCTCAGTTTGGATTTTTCATCGAAATTATTCACCCCGGCTACGATTACAACACGATGACGGATAATTTTACCATTTCCATGGGTAAGGCAATGAGCTGCCGTTACGACGTGCCGTTCACTGATGATGGCACCGTTGCAAATGCGTTCGGCAATTCGAACAAAAACGTGGTATGGGTAATCATCGGTTGTCGTTATTTGGCCATTAATGATACTTTCGGTTTGAAGTGACTGAACTGAAAAAAAAAATAATAATAAAAAATTTATTGAGTACGCGCACACTTTTGCGTGATACTGTGATGGTACTTCTTTCTTATCTCGAAACTAATTTTAATAGATTGTATATATATACTCGTGTATTACCATTGTCACTCAAACACACGATTAATAAGTTATAAATAATTAAACTTGTGAGAAACATGTTTCGAGAGTAAATTTTATGACTATGTGAATGAATTTTCAAAGATGTTGGTTTACTTATACGTGCAACACATAGCTGCATCAGACAATTGTGCAAACACATTTTAACACAAAGTAATTTTAATAATTTATGTGTTTTTCGTGTCTTTTTTACACGTCACAAGTACTAATTATGTAAAGCTTTAAAACAAATGCCTCTTGCACAAAAAAAAAAATTATATAATATAATTTGATCACATACGTCGTTACGTCATTTAAATTACGTGTAAAAATAAAATTGACACAAATTTTTTGCATCCACATATCGTTGGATTTTTTTATTTTAATAAATCGTACCTGTTGTTGTCTTATGGAATACGTATTTCTTGTACTTGACAATTTTTATCCATCTTTTATTATTAAAAATTGTAGATTTAATTAATTTTTTAATGTTGACTCCTGTATGCATGCCCAACTTTTTGAACGGCACTAAATGGCTACTTTTCGGGCGGTAAACTACCATCAAGTATAGTCGGTTTCATCTCTTACGAGAAAAGTATATAAGTAGGAAATATATAAACAAGGAATGAGAAATGAGGTTTTATGGCCATGGCTGCTTGTATGTTTGTATGCTTGTAAATTCCATTAAAACCTATTTTATATCAATAGGACAATTTGAAATACTTTCAGTGCTCACGTATTCAATCGTTTTTATTTTTTTTTACACGTGAAAAATTTACTTTTACTAATTATGTCTTTGTAAAATAAAAAATACGATTTTTCGTTTTTCAAATTATTTTTAAGAATTTAAAAGATGGCCACATCCCTCAACAGCTGCGAATATTAACTTCCGAACAATCTAAAATAAAAAGTTTTTTCATCTTTTTTAACCTTCAAATTGAAATAATTTGTTGTATTATTTTGAAAGTACACACTTTTAAATCCACCTGCACCAAACATGCTGTTAATATATAGGTTTCGATTCATTTTTTGGAATATAACAATATTCAATTATAATATTACAAAATTTAATTTCATTGCACTTACAATGAAATAAATAAAAATGATCTAATATTTAACATTTTTAGGGCTAACTAGTAAAAAACAAGACAAAAAAAATCTCACACCGTCATAAATCAAATAAATGTGTAATAAAAGTCGTGAAGTCGCAAATAAACAAGATTGACAATTTTTCTTATAAATCAAGTCATTTGGTGGGCAAAGTGTCCGGCATCTGGATCTCATAGACTGGCTTGCCGTCCTCCGAGATCCACACGCTTCCATTTTGGGCGCACCTTATCACGTAAACCAGTGCATGCGCCACACTCTCGGCTCTGAAAAATAATATTGTGAACATTTTATTCACTCACCCTATCTATACGTCCCTTGTACGCGCAAAAAACAAAAAAAAACAAAAAAAAAACAAAAAAAAAACAAAAAAAAAAGTAGTTAAGCCTTTACAACGTTTTTCGAGCTGTAAATTATTCCACGCCAGACAAATAAATTATATAATTTTTATACGGTGACGTTTACGAACCTTTGACGATGAATCTCCTTCATGGCGTCCATCAGTTCCTCGGGTCTAGGAACAAACTCCTCGCTCTTTAGATTCTCCAGCACGGGGGATTCCGTCAAACCAGGGCAGAGGACGATTATCCTCACGCCTGTCCTTTGGTAATGGTAAGGTTGCTAAAACGTGCGGGAAAAATAAAAAAATTTTTTAATATATATATATGTATATATATATATATACTTATCACGTTTGTAAACGAATTTATTGCCGAAAGGACATAAAGGACAATGTCACACCGAAAAGGATCGGCTGAAAGCAATGACGGCGTGATTGGTGGCCGAGTATATCGGTAGCTGGGGGAAAGCCTCGAGGCCGAGGACCGAGGCTACGTTGATGATGACACCGCCCTTGCCCCCGCTATCTTTGCCCATCTGCTGGACTCCCATCATGCTTGCCCTGAACACTGCGGTCTAAACAAAAGTTTGATGACGAATGGGACGCTTTATCCTTACTTTGTTTATTTGTTTTTTATTTTCATTATTATTTTTTTTTTTTTATATCAAATATTTATCAACTCACAACGTTTGTGTCGATCGTCTTGTGGTAGTTCACCTCGTCGATTATCCCCGCGTTGTTGACGATTATGTCTAATCCACCGAGCGATGTTATTGCTTGTTTGAAAACGCCTGAAAGTGTAATTTATCATGGTATGTAGATAAAAAATAATTCTGTTTTTTTTTTTTTTTCTAAAGTTTTCTCAATATTTTTACCGTCGAAATCGGTACCCTTCGTTATGTCACAACAAACGAAGCTTACGCGGTTGCGGCCAAATTCCTCGTTTAGTAGTTCCGCTTGGGCTCTGCCGATCGTATCATCCAGATCGATCATTAGCACTTTCTAAACATGAGAAGAATCATCCTGATTAATCCACCAAAAAATCACCAGCAATAAATTACGAGATTGTGGAGAAATTAAAGAAAAAGATTTTTTTTTTTTTTTTAAACTATATTTTTTTCATTCGATTGATGTTTTGCATCAAAAGACACTAGTTTTCAGATGTTTTTGCAAAACACGTGATGGTCTCATTTGTGTAAGTATGACATTAGTATATCAAAAAATAACGTGTAAGAAATATAATATAATTTTTCATAATTTTCAATCATACATTATTAACCTTTTTGTTTTTTCATTACTATTTGTCTCTTGTTTTTTAATGATGATGATAATAATAATAATAATAATAATAATAATAATAATAATAATAATAATAATAATAATAATAATAATAGTAATTATTATAAAAAACAATAATAATAATTATTATTATTATCATAACAAAAATTATTAATATTATTAAAGTTGTGTCAATATACTTAATTTGATACACTAAAAATTTAATATTCAAAAAAAACAAATTGTGTCTTGACACGATTGCTTCATAAAAAAAATCTGCTACTTCGCTATAACTTTATGAAAATTCATTTTATTATGAGTGTGCTATAGAAGAATTCTTACTAAAATATAATTTACTTTTATAATAATTTGAAAGGTCAATCCATAATACGATCAGTTGAGATAGTATATAAATCCCTAAGGAGACAAATAAAATCGTTTGTTTTGCAGAATTGATTGTTTTTAATAGGTAAAATTTTTCACAATAGCGCATCTGAGCTTGTTTGTTTGATTGATATGAATAAACTGTATTTCAAACCAAAAAATTAACAAAAAGTAAATTATCCCTCTTACCGCGACGCTGTTGCGCAGCAATTCTTTGGTAAAAGCAGCACCCAAGCCATTGGACGATCCAATGACAATAGCTTTTTTGTCCTTGATCTGCATATCTCGAAAACTAAAAAAAGTTGTGCTCTAAAAAATTTTTCAATCAATATCAACAATAAAAAGAACGTTCTTCTTTGCTTTCAAGTAGCCAACTAATCGAGTTTTTGGCTTTGCACTCGTTCCGATAATATATTGCTTTCATCTGTTTACGTTCGATCCACACTTTGACCCCAAGATGCTTTATCATCTTTCCAACGAATATGACATTGCATTTGTCTCAGTGAGCATGTTACTTTAATGAAGTTCTTCACATTGATATTTCAGAAAAGATTATGGTGCTTTTTTTCTACATGTAAAAAAATACGTGTTATATAATCAGTTTGAAATAAAAATAAAAATTTTTTTTACATGCAAGTATTTTAAACACGTAATATTCGAGCGTGGTTGAACCGTAAAAGTGTCTAACATTTTTTTCGCAAACATAAAAAAAATAATTTTTAACAAAATAAGTGGGGTATCCGTGGTATCTACCATGTACATTGGACCTCTGCAAAGGAAAAAATTTTGTAGCAAATTCTAGTGTCATTCCAAAAATTTTTTTAAATTTCATCTCATTTCGAGGAATCTTGAAATCATTTTGACACGACCATGTAATTAATTCATTAAAAAAAATTAATACTACCCATAATACTTTTGATTCATTGCTTAATCTTTTTAAAATGGTCTTTATATTACTCCTGAATTAAAAAAGCAACTGTTTGTACGGATGAGTTTTTGTCAAAATTAATGTCATTAAATTCCCAAAATTTATTTCACTTTTGAACCATTTTAACTTATCACATACTTAGGTATTCATTTTTTTTTTAACTGAAAAATAATTATCTCTTCTATACAATCATAAGAATTCGTATAATAATTTGGGATGAATCTTAAAATTTAAACATTATTTAAATTAATTTAAATAAATATCGTTTTTAATTTACATAAGAAAAAAAATAATTTTATGGTGATTGTAGATACAGAAACATATGTGTATATATAGTATTTTTCTTAAAAAAAACCATCGGGTAAGACATATAATAAGAAATAACAATAAAGCCAACTGAGCAGTGTAGATGAAATTTGATTTTAAATAATATAAAAAACATTACAATGCATTGTAAGTATATAAAAAATATTTGTAACAACAGAAATTTTGGCGTTCCACAGGATAAAAAATATAACGACTCAACTGAATATAAAATTGTATTTATTAAAAACTTAAACTGACGTACAATTAAATATTTACATATATGTAGAAAATGAACATTGTAAAGTTAAGTAATCCTAATACAAATGACTATAGTAATGGAAAAATGAGTATCATTATTTTTACGTAAATAAAATTGTAAGCTTCGATTCTATATGAATATTGAGTCTAAAAAAATAAATAAAATTAACGTACGACAAAAAATGGGTAAATTTTCACAAAATTTATGAAAATAACAACGCATATCACACATTTTAAAAACTACTGGCACAAATATACGCATGAAAAAAAAAAAAAAAAAAAAAAAAAAAAAAAGTGTGTCCCTTGTTACAAACGACAAGGCGCGACGTGGATGTGTAATTTCTTTCGCTGGAAACTACAATAGCCACCGAAAGCAATACTTTGAGAAAAAACAGACCTACGACTCGAATCGTCAAAACAAACAACATAAATGAATAATATGAATAATCAAGCGCAGCTCATCAGGCCGGTTCTCGTGTTGTCGCACACTTCGCGTATGGGCCTACCCTTGGAGGTATTTTTGACCGTGTCGCTGGCGACGAAGTTGTTTTTGTAAATTCGCCGCAAACCTCGACAGTTGGGCACGAGCACCTCGTAGGGTGACTGGCCATTCTCGACGACCCAAATACTTCCAGACTCGCTGCTCCTCAGCACCGACATCAGACCCTGAGCCACGACGTACGGTCTGTAAAAATAAAAACACATCGATTTTTATTTATATACACACTTTTTTGTTCAATCGACATCGAAGCATCAACAACGAACAAGACGAGGCACCGAGCGACCCAATTCTTTTCTTACCCCTATATTCCCCCGATGTATATATTTTACACACAAAGTGCACAAAGCAGGGGATTTTTGCACGAGTTGGGGGTACACCAGCTTTTTTTGCTCGTCAGCCGGTGCAGTGCGTTCCACGGGCTATCCGATTTCTCGCCCGCTCGCGAACTTCACTTGGGTGTAAAAACAAAAGTATTTCGGGTAAACGATTAAAAACTAACCACGGAGTAATGGTTATTTGGTGGAAGGGTATTTTTTTGACTTCTCGTTACTGGGTTTGCATGAGGTTTCACGAACGAAAGTTGATGCACCGGTAGTGCAAAGTCACCCCTTACTTTACGCGTGTCAAAGGGGCGATGTCCATTAAATTGTTTGAAAAAAAAAAAAAAAAAAAAAAAAAAAAAAAAAAAAATTCGGGTCACTCAGTTTTGCTGGTGCAAGTAAGAGATGAACCAACGTTTGTATCGACAGCTGCTCGAGATTCTTGACAAAGTCTGCCTTCATGACCCTGGAGAGGAGCTTGTTGGGACTGTCTATGGTAAGCGCGGTCTCCGTCAGTCCCGGGCAGAGTGTGACCACCCGAACGCCCGTCCTCTCCGTGTTGCACGGGGCCTGCGAAAATTGAAAAACCGTTGGGTTATTCGAAAACAATAATACAATTGACTGCACAACGCGTGATATACTCGTACCGCCAAGGACTGGGAGAGTCCGATGATGGCTTGCTTGGTGGCCGTGTAGACGGGCAGTTGGGCCGTGCAGTGGACGTCGAGGTGTTCGGCGATATTGATCAAAACACCGCCTTTGCCACCTTTGTCTCTGCCCATGTGTTCCATTGCCAGCATTGCGACGGACACCATGCCGGCCTTGGATGGTACGAAACAAGGGATATCGGCTTTATTAATCGTGAGTTGATTTTTCGTCATTATTTTATCATGGGTTTATTACACCACCTCCTGATTTACAGGGATATTTTTATCAATAAATTTAAATCCTATGTGGATTCTACCTATACAGGCGTATTTTATTAAACGTAAATATGGTTCATGAACAAAAACAAATTTACACCTTAAACACGATTACTGCTCCAGAAATAATATCGGTGTTTCTAGATGCAATCTAGTCGAGGTTCACGTTAATTTATAGGAGAGTCTATGTTAAATTATCTTTTCATATTTTCTGACTTTGAAGAAATTTCAGGTGAAAAAAAATTGATTTATTTAAGGCACGCCTTGAAAAATATCCAATAAATTGGTTGGATCACTTATTGGATTCCGTATCGAAATTACTCTGATTCCACCGAGATTCTACCAGGATTTCACATGAAAATTTCAAACTAAATAAGTAAAGTATAGAATAGTGCCCAAAAGGGATTAATTTATATTATGAAAAAACCCCTGATATATTTTATGCATATGATACATATCCGGATGTCTAGATTAAACCCATTGGTCCTTGGTCATAAATGAGAAAAACCCGTGATCAGACTGAGCTGAGTATATCTCGAAGAAAATTATGAATCAAAACTCATATCAGCAATTCGCGTATTACTTATTGTAATCGTCTCATTTTTTTTTTTTTTTTTTTTTTTTTTGTCATGGTTGCGTAAAATATGAAAATTTCGGTGCAAAAGCTCAAGAAGCGATAAAAAAAAAACTCTTACCAAATTAACGGCGATCTCCCTCTCCCACCTCCTCTCGTCCAGAATACCCGCGTTATTGACAACTATATCGATTCCGTCCATCGACTTAGATGCTCTCTCAAACGCCTCTGAAAATCCAAAGATCAACGATGTAACATCTGACGTCAGCTCATCTATGTTTCTTTCTCTTTTTTTTTTTTTTTTTTTTTTTTTTTTTTTTTCCTATTTCCAAACCAGCTTACCGACAACGTCATTGTACCGAGAAACATCGGCGTGAATGAAGATCGCCTTGCCAGCATCGTGGGACTTGTCGACCGATGCCGCGATGCGTCTCCCGGAAACTTCGTCGTTGTCGATTATACAGATTTTCTGCGAAAATCCATTATTATCAATATTTTCTTTTTTTTCTTTTTTTTTTTTTTTTTTTTTTTTAACTCTACACTATCTGAGTTTATACGTATTTTGCACGTCGCGACGTTACAACTGAAAATGAAAATGTCAAGGCTGTTTGTACGTTCGGTTGCCGATACGTAGAGCGTCAGCGCGTGACCTTTTCTCGCCAGCCGCTTTTTTATTAATTTGTTATCACTGTGTAGCGAATCCAGACATTGTCAATTTATCTCGCGCGACTCGAGGCGCCTCGTGTCAGTGACAGACGAAAATGTAATGGCAAAAACAAAAAATTAATTAAATAGAAAATAGAAAATAAACTGTAAATAATTTTTATTTTTTTTTTTTAGAGTATTAAAATAATACCGTAGGTAAGTATTGGGAATCGCATTTAATTGATTCTCGCACGTTTAATGGTTAAAAAATAATTTCACGGGAGTAAAATAAGCCTCCGAGAATTAAGTTCCAGATAAAAAACAACATAAATTCAAGTTAAATTTAAATATTTTCTTCTTTTTTTTTTTTTTTTTTTTTTTTTTCGACAATTGACAAAAACTGAGTTAAATTTACAAAATACTTTTCATGAGCGTCATATGAATGTATTGTATATTTCTCATATGTTTGCAATCAATTTAAATAATAATTTTAAAACGAGGCCTTTTTAGCATATTGAACCTTTCTACCTGCCAATATACGTCAAAAATTGAAATAGTTAGTTATTCTCTAAATAACTAATTTCAATGTTTTTTTCTATGATCAAAAAAAAAAAAAAAAAATTAAAAAATTGAAAAATTTGAAAAGAAAACAATATTTGCACTCACATTGGCTCCGAACTGAAGAAAGTGGCTAAAGAAGGCGTAACCGAGGCCAGCGGCTCCACCAGTGATAACGACGTTTTTACCAGACACGATACCACTGATCTCCAGTTCGCGCATCTTGTCGGCGGAAGAGCGACGAGTGCGTGAAGACGAGCTCGCTGACAGAGCGTTAGAGAGGGATTCGGTTTCCAAAGGGTTTAGAGTCACTGTAAATATATTGTTATTATTATTATTTTTTTTTTTCTTAGTAGTACTAATGAGAGCTTGAACGTTATTAAAAAATAAATTCGATACTTCATAAATGAATATATTCATGAAGGCAAATAATATTAATAATATTACTCGTAGCAGAAGTGAGCGAAATTATGTCACAGATTTTTTAATATTTTTTTTTTTAATTGTAGGGTATTACTATTCTTTGAAAATTTTTATTCATTACTAATTATTTATAATACAATGCTCAATACAAATATTTTAACGAAAATACTACAACACATTTTTTTAGAGAAAAAAGTATATTTCAGGCATCTTAAAAAGTTTATAAGAATTTTTTTTTATTTTTGACCCTTTTTTTAAATTTAAATTTTTTCTCTGTGTACCATTCAATTTTTTTGTAGAAAAAAAATTTTTCATGATTTTAATCAATCTGGATAAATAAAAAAATATGTTTATACAGCAAAAGTAATGATTTTTAATGTTCCTTAATACTAATTATTTCAAGCATTTTAAGACTTTTTTTAACTTTTTCCATACTTAGTAATTAAAAAACAGTGTCAAGCAAAAATAATGTGCTCCTTAAAAAAAAAAAAAAAAAAAAAAAAATGTAACACATAATATTTGAAAACCAATCACACCCCATCCCTGATTTAAATTTAACATGAATATATAACAATTTATGCCAACCAACAAGGTATTTGTCACTGGTTGTCTAATATTATAATATAACATATGTAATATAATTATATATATATATATATATATATATATATATATATATATATATATAACATTGTAATATAATAATATAATATATAACATTGGTGTCGGAAGAGCACTAATCTATGATAAATTGATTCATACATTTAAATCGAAACAGGGGCATATTTAATTCAAAATTTTCTAATTTTATGTATTCTTATGCACCAATCTTATGCAAGAACCAATATTTCAAAGTAAAAACTTACTCATGATGATGGACGCACTGCACGACAAAACGTGTTAAGTACTTCGAAACACAAGTAAGTTTCAATGTATCCAATAACTCGAATAGAAATTCAAAAAGGTCTGACTTCGAGACGTATATAAACTTTAAAATCTCAAGTTCACTGAGAAATCACTCGTACACGTGAAATACACAAGAAGTGCAAAAGCAAACTGTCCATCCAAGCCCGCTTGCGGCTGCGTTATATAGCGGGCTCGCTAAGAGAGAAAGAAAATAGTCTCGCCAAGCGTTACCGATTCCCTGTTACGCCGGTGAGATAAGACAATGTACTCTCTTTCTGTGATTTTTTTTTTTTTTTTTTTTTTTTTTTTTTTACTTTTTCATTAGTAATCTTGGCACGCGCTTCTTCGACACTTTCGCCACGCGATTGGCTCGTTTCTCGGGTTAAAGGCTCTCCTATACGTACACGCATACGCTATTGAGTTTTGTTGCAAGTTACTTCAGCGTATACTGAAGATAGAAGATAAATTATATTACTTATCTACGTGTACCTACGATGTATACACATTGGAAATGACATTAAAAGTGCACATGAATTATGTTGTGTGGAATCGCCCACACATTTGTTGGAGCGAGACTATTTTACGGTGTTTTGCGATGCAACGGTTTTTACGTTGACTCATCGTTCAAAAGTGGGACGTATGGGTTATAAATGAGGATTATTTATTGTTACATGAGGGTACATGCAAAGTGGAAAATGAGGTGGATGGTTTGATCTTTGACTTCCAACGGTCGAGTTCCAAACTAGTAATTGCATTTTTATTCAAACTTAAGGCACTTATGATCTAACATTTTTTGTGATTCAAAATATGTAGTACTAGACAGTTTTTATGTTAAATTATTTATTATCTGTTCCAATAAAAATGTTTTCAACATTTAATTCATAAACGCCCAAGCTGTTTTTAAATATCTCCACATATCTGAGCACTTTATAAAAAATTTTTCTTACTAATTAACGGATAAAACTAGTAAGCAATTAATTAATAAGTGAAAAAACTAAAAACGAATTTTGATTCAAATTTTTTTTTTGTCCTATTTTTAATCTAATGCATGACTGTAGATGCAGTACGAAAATTTTTTGTAATATTTAAAGCTTTTCGAAATTACATTTTTTTATTATAATATCATTCAATAATTTATAAAATAACATCGGAAAAATATTTTCATTTAATTATTGCAAACTTTTTTTTGGATACTTATATGAAGGAGATCGTAAAGAAGTAGTTAATCCGCCATCATTTCAACTGTCCCTTTGGAATTAAAATGACTACATTTTACTTGACAGATTCTTACATTTTAAACCCTTGACAGAGGGTCGTAAGATTAATGATCGACCATTTTATTTTAACTTTTAAAAATTCGAACTTAATTACTTTTTCCAATGCTTAGCAATAATATGATTTGTTTTTAATTGTAATCCAACAAAAAATACTGCACTGCATATTACGAAAGAAAAATTATAGATGAAACTATTGGAAAAGTTTTTTTTTACAATTTATTGAAATATTTCTTGTTTATTATAAAAAAAAATAGGGATCACTATTTTGGGCTTGAAAAAATTTTTCTTACACAAAATTTAACGATATAGTTTGTGTGATATGATAATTTATTTATTTTTTTCGAGATAAAATAGGAAATACCAATGCCATCGATATTCATTTATTTCAATCTACATGATAAATATGGCAAACTTGTTTGTTTGGAACTTTGGAGTTTAACTTTGATGAATCGGGCCTTTCCCTACTGAAATTCTACTGATCTTTCTTTATTTTTATTTTTTTAATTTTTATGTAGACGAAACCAACGATTTAAATAAAAATGCACAAATATTTTTATCTTTGACATTTTTAACAGATTTTGCTCTCAATGGTCACACAAAAATGTTTAACATTTCGATCTCAACGTCAACCGTGGCAGATCCACGTGTGCCTATGATCAACTCGCATTGCAAGTCACGAGCACTCAAGCTGCCTTTTCAGATAATAAATTCGCTTCCGTGAATCACAAGATCAACTTTTTCGACCTAGTGTAGCAAGAATTCACGGTTATGATTGAAATTTCTATAGATTTATGTGTAATAAGTATCGCCCCCCTCAGAGACGGATAACTTTATCAGATTATTACACGTACCTCCGCAAAAGTCACGGGTCATAATTGATTTTTCTATTTCCAGGAATACTGTGAGTACCCCACGTGGGACAGATGCAATTCAGCAAAATGCGAGGAATCGGTACGATTCTTTTCGATTTTTGCTGTTCATACCTATTTACATAACTCCCATAAAGAAATTGCGATTCAAAGTTGAAGTAAATCATGGGTCAACTAATATTTTGAACATCTCTTGGTAAACAGAGAAAGTAAATTTTTGACAACCGTAGCCAACTAGATAGAAAAAAATATGTAATTATTTTATATAATTTACTGTTTTTTTTCCCCCAATTCAAATTAAGATAAAAAATAATATTAGTCATTGAAACTAGTTTTGTTCATTATTTACGCGTATATATTAATATTTTATAATATGACTTGATTTTAGCTGAAATCGACTCCTGATGCTGATGTTGCCAAGAAGTTAAAAAAAAAAATTACTCGATTATTTGATATTATTTCTAAGTATAAATGATTTCTAAATGAACGTTCAAACTATTTCAAACGAGTTCAGATCGTTATGAAAAAAAAAAAAATCTCCTTAAATAAACAATTGTTCGCAAGACATTCAGTAAAGTCATTATAAAATCACTTTGATATTGTTAAAAATTGTCTGCAATACAAAGTTATTTGAAAACATCTCGATGTCCGTGCTGTATGGTATATGTATTTTTTAACTTTGAAATATATTTCCGGGTCGCAAAAAAAGTAAATTAAAACGAGTTACAATCGCTTGTGAATTGTTGCTGAATCGACCTTTTGCGGACAACATACGGGTGTACACTTTGGTATTCAAAAAGGGGGTGATTGGCACGAAGTCTGACGGGACGTTGTTTTTAAAAAGATCAATAACAAATATAAAGACGTATCGCTAACAGACACACTGAACTAGTGAAAGTATACGTATATACAAGTATTATGTACAGGGCTTTGATTCTTCGGCTGGAGAGACGCAGCGGAGATAACAATGATGATACACTTTATGAAATAAATAACTAACTTTTTTTTTTCTTTACTGTTAAGTGATTTATTTGAGTCCGTACGATACTTTTATAAGTATGCAACGTTTTTATCGTGCGTTTTCTCGAATAGTACAGTAACGAGTTAACTCCGGTACGCGCGTGCCACTAGCACTACACTATGCTGAATATTATTATTTTTCCTACCTTGAGCGTTTTTGAGAGGCTGGTGTGCCCTTGGTAGGAAAAATAGCATTCGCCACATAAGCGCCATCGGCACTTATCCGAAGAAAACTACTATTTTTTTGTAAGTTTACCGAAAAGTGATTGTTTTAAAAAATTCTTCGATTCAATTGGAATCTACGAGTTGTTTATTGATTTTTATTCGTAAAAAATAAAATAAAATTCAGCTTATTCTCGTGTTATTAACAGGATGATGATGAACAAAAAAACGAAAACGATATATACGTGAACTAACAGATTTTCTTAAGCGTCAAAGTGTCAGAAAAAAATGCGAGTAAATTTCACACGAATCAGCAATGACGCTGATATAATATTAAAAATTGCGAGATTTACGTAATAATAGTCATGGATTTCATTAAATCGATAATTTTTCACGCAACTTAAAAATTGTAATATTCTAAACTATTAAAGAGTATTCTTTAAATAATAAATGTGACTTGATTTATAACGTAGACTTATTTTTTATAATTTAAAAAAATATACTTAAATATAATTTTTAAATGTTACATCTAAATAAGTTTTTCAAAGATAAAAATTATGTAAAATGCAATTTCGTTAATTCTTTTACCCACACTTTTTTTGTTATTTATTTGAATATGCATGTATATGTATTTAATAAACTAATAGAAGTATATATTATCACTTGCTATTCATGAAAAGTCCGCGATTTTCTTGAAGTCATTTTTTCTTCAACATAGTACTCACACTTATTTCCAATATAAAAAGGAGTTAATTTTAACGTTGATAACCAGATTATTTCTTGTCATCTAACGCCATAGTACGTAATTGCGACTTACTTTCTCGGAACGTTTTTATAAAAATTATTTTTTGCTTCGCAATAAAAAAAAATAATTTTATTCTGTAGAACTTGGTCATTTAACTCGATTTTTTTCATCGATTAAGAATTGTGAAATGACTTAAAATGGAAATTAAAATTTTTGTATGAATCAAAAACCTGTATCAGTACATAAAAAAAATATTGATTTGATGAGATCCATCATAGCTGAGGTGGTATTTAAAACGTGGTTAAATGTTCTTTCTACACTCATTTAATAAAAAATAATTTTTTAAAAAAGAGAGAAAAGAAAGACAATTTTTTAAAAGTATATAATACCGTAACAAAAATATAAGACATAAAAATAAATACCTAATCATAATTCAGTACAATATGACACTGGTTATTTAAAAATTAGGAGACCATCCCTGAAACATGATTTTTTTTTCAAAATAATTTCTTAGAAAGGTCAAATTATATTTTGCCAATACGGCAGGTGACAGTTATCTGTAAAATTTACATAAAATAACAAACTGCCGATATGGCAATTGACAGCTTTCTATTACAGCAGCTTACGATTAATTTCCATTGTTCAATAGTTTTAAAAACATTAAACAAAAAGTTATTGTTTGAAAAAAAAAGTTAAGTTCCAATTATTTTTAAAGATACATTCACCTGTGATTAAGCGATATTCAAAAGAGAATGCAGCTACTTTGATGATTGATAGTCAAAATTAAACAGCAAATTAGTTAATAAATTAGAGGATAAATCATTCGAGTCTTTCGTAATTAATTTTATTTGTATTTTGGGTAAGTGTATCTCTAAGAGATCATGGTACTTTGACATATATATGAAAAAAATACTTCAATTGTTTTTATTTTATTAAAATTGTTAAAATTCTCTCAAAATTATCCACATAATTGATGAAAATGTAAAGATTGTTATGGGTAAAATATATTGTGTACACTTTTGCCAATACGAAAAAACGATTAAAAAAAAATTGTGAAGAAAATTTTGTTTCATTCGAGTATTGTGGTATGCTTATGAGATGATGAAATAAATAAATTTATGTATTTGTTCTAAATAGGTACGAAAATTTCTGAAAAATAAAATAAAACAAATTTTTTTCTAGACTATTTGATTTTATTGTTATTTAAAAGAAAAAAAAACTAGTCAGAAACAAAATAAAATAGCATACATTATGTATAAGAACTGAACAAAAAAAAAGGGTAAGACAAGCCGTGCCACGCGCTCGATTCATTGGCCTGTGGTGCACTTTATCTTAGAAGCTTACTACAGTAAGTATATACCCATCCCCTGTTATCTGTCGTGGAAAAATAAAATGACGATCGCTTCGGATCGTCGATCGAGCGATGTTCAACTCGAGCTCGAATATTCGATCGAAAAATTGTACATTGTGCAAGTATTGCCATCCAATTACTATAAAGATCAGACGTCAACCAGTACGTACTGGACTTATAACGCAGTTTTGGCATAATTTACGAGTCCCTCTCTTTTGTTCTTCATATTCATTTTCAAAGGGAAGAGTCGATGCTATTCTGGCTGGCTGATGCAGGCGTCTACAGCAAAAACGATGACTTGACACTAGGCTTGATTCATCTTTGTCTTGTCTCATTTTTTTCTGTGCTCTTTGACTAAATACTTTTTCTTTTTTTTTATAATCTAATGGTTTTTTTAATTATTACCTGTTTATTAGATTATGTCACGAGTATTGTCCCGATTTTTAGTATTTTCATGTATCTAATCATTTCGGGAGGCTTTTTTAAATATTAAATTTATGTACATTTCGTACAAGCGGTTTCATGGACTGACGAACTCCTTGATTTATGCAATTACTCTTAATGGCATTGCGAGTTCGCGGTGATGATTCAGTCGGTAATTTTTATAATTAAACTATCGAGGTTGCGATGATAAAATTGATGAAAATTAATGCCACTGTTTGTAAGTATTTATGTATATGTGTATATCAATTTTTTTATATTTAAACTGAAAACAATGATTTAATTTAAAAGAATAGAACGATGTTTTATATTTATAGATATGCCATTGAATATTGGGAAAGTTTCGTAGCAATAAAAAATAGTGATTTTCGTCGGTAGCAAAAATTAGATATTTCGATGGTTTAAAAAATATTTAAGATAAGACTTACGTTAAATAAAAGAACAAAAATTAAATAGCATCCAATAATAGTAGAAAACGTCTTTGTGCCAACGAATTGAAAGCTTTTTTTCTTGAAAATAATTACTTTTTGGGCAACGTATTTCCCCCACCTGTTTGCAGACTTGGCCGTGAACACTTTCAAAATTTTTTTGAGATACAATTTTTTTTCTAGACGTGTAATTGCATTATTTATGCTAAAAAATTTTTTAATTACTACTTGTAACGTAGTGTGCTTAGTAAAAATGTTTTCAGCAAAAACAATCCATTATACAAAAAAAAAAAAAAAAGTGGAGTATTTAGAAATTAAATGTTTTATTTCAAATAATTTTCGATGAACTTTAATACTGAAAATTTACCACACTTATCTGTCAGAAAATTTTTTTTATTACCGCATTATGAATATTTATCGAAAAAAAAGTTTTTTCATAAAAAAATGTTCTTTGAAATGTCTAAAAATTCACAAAATGTTTTTGCCAAAGTCCACATATTTTTGGATAAATAACCATTATTTTGTCATTTGTATGAAGGCAACAATCCATGGAAATGAAATACCAAGTGAATAAGCGTGCAAAAGCAGTGCATTGTTCAAAACGAGATGTCTGCCTTTCTGATGATAAATGAAAAGTTAAGCATTTTATTATTTTTTTTCCCACATGTTCGAAGCCAACGATTTCGATTGTTGTTTTGACGAGCCGAGAAATATCGCTGTCCAATTCCCGAAACACATCTCGTGCCATTACAGAGGAGAGAGGCTGAAAGCATCACATTAAATTCAATAAATTAATCTCTTGCAACCATAAAAACTCCGGGGGCGATTTAAATCCGAAAAATACACATGTAGCATATACATTCGGCAAATCGTAAACAATTCTCTCTCGCACGCACACGCGATACATGAGAACTGAGTGCACAATGGATAATGAGCAGCGTTTGGCAACGAATTTCGCATTTTAACTATAGCGAGCTTGACAATGACATAATCCATCGTGGACTTCCGCCTTTTATTAATGCGTACACGTATAGATGATTGCAATTACACAGTTAACGGAGCAATATTCGGCTCTGCTGCGAGTTGCCAAACAACGAGCCGTAGCGAGACAAACTTATGTAACAACGTATATGTACAGTTAATTTTTTACCATCTTGAGCGATATAATTGAACTGGACCGAACCGAACAAAGATGAAAGTACGAAGAAAACCTGCTATATGCTGTTTTATACATATACTCCTGATTTTACTCGAGACCGTTCTCCAACAGCTCGTTAAACATTAAAAATTGCAATGTACTTTTGCGTCCTTTTACGGGTGATTTTTCCATGGTAATGATGTTTCGATTTGTTTTTACCATCCAAGTATAAATGGCAATGCCTCGAATGGAAAAGCCAAGCAATTCTAGTTTGGTATTTTATCAGTTTACAGACGTGTTCGTCATACTTGCCACCTACATCATTTTGTTTATTAAAATAATAGTCAAAATGTACGCAACATGTGAATTAGCTTCCCGCAGCTTCAAATATTGTCACCCAGCAAATGCAATATCCGTTTGACAAAGCAACGTTTTAAAAACGTTTTTACAACGTTACGTGCTGCTGGGGCATCGTTCATTGGCTCAATATTTCACATTTCTACGTCGATGCGCGAAGTAAAGAAAAATAAAAGAAATTAAACGATTCCATCAATCGGTCGATCTCGTCAATCACGCGTTTGATGACTGTTTCGTCAAAGCTTGGAGGAGAAAAAAAAATTTATTCGTCGTACGCCGGTATCGCATCCACATGACTTACATACGTAGGGATAATATACACATGTATCGATCGCCTTCGCTCGTTATCTCCTCAGTCCTCACTAACATATAATATACTACGCGTATCATGAAGGGGTCATGTACTCGCGTTACCATCCACATGTAAATTCTTATATGCACCGTATTATCATCGGTAGGGCGATTAAACTTTTTCTATTATACAATTCGTACGAGTCCTTTTTTGCCAATTTTATGCATAACGAACCTAAAACTCGTCGTTCCTGTATGGAAGAAACGGTGGCAAATTAAATCGCGTGCCTCAAAGAGCTTTTGTTGTTAATGGCGGTAGAGAGCCGATGTCGAGTCGAGTTGAGAGGCCAGCTGAGATAAACCAGTTTACAAGGAGCTTTTTTGTTCTGAAAAAATATAGAGTTATTTAAATTTTTCTACGCATCGTTTTATAGAAAATCATATCAATTGTGTGAAGGTTGTGATAGATAATAAAAACACTTTGTCAAATATTATTTCTTGTATTATTTAGCTTTGGAAATCACAATGTATGCGCTGTACAAATTGAGGGGGAAAAAAAAAAAAAAAAAATTAGGAGAAAAAAATCACATTAGTATGTAATAAAATACATTTAATTATACGACTGTCAGATGACTGTGCACATATCGTAGGGTTTCGTGGTGTGGAGAAAGACAAAAAAAAAAGGAGATCATAAATTGATAAAATGGCCGATGGTTTCGAAAAATTATTTCCAATAACGTTGCACACGTTTATTTTTATTTTTTTTTGGTTCTTTAACATAAGCCTCGGGCTTATTTTGTTCAATTTCATTTGCTTTCCAGCTGAACGTTACATTATTGTACCTCAACTAAATAATTCCTAATTTTACAATGACGCGTTACACACATGGGGACTCTTTTTCCAAGAGCCATACAAAAATAACAGTCATAAACGAACGTCATTTTACGATTTTTTTTTTTTTTCGGCTTCTTGCTAATTTTTGTTTTGTTTCCCATACTGCGATCATGCATTCATCATTTGAATATTACATTACACTTTTACCTATTTTATTGTGTTACATATCGAGTATCATGAGTTTCCAAGCGTACACAGAAGTTCAATGTCTTGCAAATCTATAATCCTATAATTATTTGTACAAAGAGTCCGTGACATCACTAAGCGATGAGTTATAATTTTTATAAGGCTCGAAATACTACTCATGATACTTGAATTTTTACATTCTGCTTAGAGCACACACTGACACGTTTTTTTCCAACTCTCGATTCACAAAAATCAAAAAAAATGGCTTGATGCGTCCGTCCTATTGAAAAAACCCCAAACCGTCCTATTAAGCTTATAAAAGTAAAACGACTCGACTATTTATCTCTTTTTTTTCCATGTTATAAAGATAATCGTATTATCTATTTTTCATCGGCAAAAATGGAAAGCGCTTTTTTTCACAACTCATCCGACCCCACAATATTTATTAAATTTTTATTTTTTCTTTAATTTTAGTGGGAATAAAAAAAAAGGGAAAATACATTGACCAAGATCGCCGCACGCGCCTTGATACTCGTCCGGAACGTAACACCTTCGGTTTTGTTTCGTTTTTTTTATTTACGGAGTAACCTGCAAAGACGTGGTATTTCTATGAATTAAGCAACACCGATCGCACGTTCTTTCCACCTTTACTCTAGTTTGGGGCAAAAAATTGTTAATTTTTTGTTATTGTGTAAGCGAGAAGATACAAAGAACGTGCATCCGCGTCATACTTTTTTTTAGTGTTATTTCGTTTGCTTCTTTTTTCAACTTTGTAAGAAAAGTTGTACCAGGCACTGGTAATCTGAATAATAATAAAATGCTCTCCTTGAAATAGAAAAGCTAATCGATTTTTTTTTCATTATAGTTGTTTTAATTTTTGTTCCGCGCAACGACGTATCAAAGCAGGTTACTATAATTATTTATTACAACTATAGGTCGAGATAATGATTAATTATTCCTTTTACACAGTTTTCCATCTTTGCATTCTTTTGTTTATTATACAATATTTGCGACACCACGGCACCGTGAGAGAGAAAGAGAGATCATACGCTTCGATTCTTAAAATTTTTTTTTTTGTTCATTCGCTTGGACTCGAAACTTCAAGATTCAATACTACTCAAGATTATACACCTCGTTTTTTAATTTATTCATTTTTTTTTTATTACGTCTTTGTAAAAAACTATCAGCAGTAAACACCGTAAGGACTAAACACAAGTTTTCACTAAAGAGAAATCGTAATCGAGTCTTGCTCGGAATTCCATTCGAAAGACGATGCTATTTTTTCAATATCCCTTCAATAATCATTCGGTCAATAAAGGGAGCTGCAAAGATTGAACGCGCGAAATATCTTTGCTTTTTTTTAAGATCAAAACATGTCTTTTTCCATTCACTTCCGACATTGCGGATACAATCCAACTATACCATGGGTCGCCTGTCTTTACGATGCCACTCCTTCATCTTAATTTTATTACTAAAAAATTTTGAACGTATATTTTCCGCCTTCAGCGCCTCGTTCTTTACATTATTAATTCACATTCCTTCCTTTGCTCAGGAACTAATCCTATACGCACAATTCACGATTCTCTTTGTCAAAATAAGAAAAAAAAAAAAAAAGATTAACGACGGTGTGTACGCACATGTATATACGATATATAATAATGCATCATTGTCGTAGTGGACGATATATTTTGTATTATTCGAGTGTCGCGTGCCGTGGTCGCATGAGCTTATAAAATTTTTTATTTTTCGACCTTCAATTTCTCTTGTGCAAAGGAAACTCCTTTGATAATCCTCCTAACTCGAAATGCATCCGGCGCACTTCGTTTTTCACCACCTCCACCTTTTTACCTTTATACACAAATAAATTATATACCGGTTATAAGGCATACAATTACGAAGATACATTTTTTTCACTCATTACTTGTTTCTCTCTTTCTCTCTTAAATTCGTCCACTACGTTTATACTTTTTTATCTTTAATCTGGTGCTTGCATTATAACAATAATTCTAAGCGTTTAAAATCCACTTCATTTACTTCCCTCAAAAATCGGCCGTTGACGCAATCACAAAGGAAAGGGCCATCATTGTACGCGCTTTTTATTCGTTTCGTTCTCAGTTCTAACGTTTCTCCTACAACTTCTCGATTCTCAATCACGCGCCAAACCTTATTCAAAGTCTTACTTGCTTAATTAATACTTATGAATAAACTAACCCGTTGTTTTTCGTCCATTCATTGCAACATACGTTGTTTGCGAACACTCAAGAACTTTCTCTTATTCTCACGCATCGTCGTGGAATCACCAACAGCTAGTAAATTAATCCAACGAGTGAGGCGCGCCAACATAATGTAAAAAAACCAATTTGTTTGTCTTGTGTTTTCATCTTCATAGAGTACAAGTGTTAGAGCAAGAGCGCGAGGATTTTGTGAGAATGAGAGTCGGGAAACGCGGTTCGACGAGACGTGAGATTGATTACGCGGTACCAGTGACGAGGCGGCTGGTTTGCTGCGCCGGTGCGGTCGCTGACGTCGTTGCGCTCGTGTTGCTGTTGCTTTGCTCACTCGGGTGACTCGTACTGTTACTCGTTACGTTGCGATTGCTTTGGTTGCCTGATGATGATCCCTAATCGAAGCGAGAAGATCAGAATAGTGTTCAAAATAAAATTTAAAAAACAACGCGACAATAATCCGACATACCATTGCATTCCCGAGTTGATTGTTAAGGTTTCTGTGCTGGCCGCCCCGCTGATTTCTGTAGCCACCACGATTGTAGTTTTGGTTGCCACCACCAAGTTGATTGCGGTACATGTTACCACCACCCATGGGATTGCGGTTGTTATAGCCGTAACCACGGCCACGGAAGCCTCCACGTCGCATCGACGCTACGCCAAAAGTCTCGGAATTAAGTTTACGCTCTGTTCGCCAGTCCGTGCGTTGAGATCGGCTATGAACGAAAAATGGATATTTTATTATTAAGATAAAAGAAGATTCGCAATTGACGAGTTTGAACAAACGAGGATTCCTTACCCCTTACTCCTCTCAACGGCTTCGCAGCTAATATTGTCAAAGAATGACTTGGCTCTGTCATAGTGTATAATTTCGGACTGCTCCTCCTCAGGTTCGTTATCGCCCGCTCCGGTCTCGTTGCCACTATCGTCCTTCTTTTCGCTCTCTCCACCGTCGATTTTCGTCTTAGCCAGCTGCGATCTACAGAAAAATGGATATTAGTTCGTTTGAATTCGTCATATTTTTATTTGAAGAAAAAATAAATTTAAAAAGTAAATTTAAGATTGTATCGTGACTACACAAAGATCACAAGATCCAATATACAAATGGATCATCCATGACATGCAGACACGATTTTAATTTAGCATGGCTACCACTTCGATGTTACAAAGAATTACTTGCAACACAACCGGCACTTGCCATGCATGGGACACGAGTGCACAGAAAAAAAAAAATATATATGACGATAAGTGTCAAACTGATAAACGGAGCGTATTACTCTCTTTGGTTAAAGTAATCTTACAAATAAATCAGTAAAAAGTTCTTAAGGAAAATTTTTAATGAAACAAGTTGTGATATTGCAATGAAAATCATCAAATAAAATAAACCTGCTCGTACCTAAGTTCCTCAAACTCCGTGTTTGCCTGCTCGAAGTCGTAATCATTCTCGAACTTGAGCCTATTCTTTGGCTTGGGTCCACCGGGTTGCTGATTACGGAAGTTGGGTCGTGGTCCGCGGTTGTTACCGCCACCGCCACCGGCACCAATACCAATGATAACACCACCACCGCCTCCACTTCCAGCACCGCCACCACCACCGCCGCCGCCACCACTGCCAATACCAACACCGACACCTCGTCCACCACGCATCTGACCACCTCGTGATTGATTCATCTGCCAGCCACCTTGATTGCCACGGTTCTGGTTGCGCATGTTTGGATTGGGTCCGTGCATCTGGTTATCTTTGTACTGTTGTGACGGCTGCTGCTGCTGCTGCTGCTGCTGCTGCTGTTGAGGATGGGGCTTGCCCTCGCTGTACTGAGACATGTTGCTCGTCCTACCGCTCCCGTGGCTACGTGGTTCAAACCTATTTAGAACGTTGTACAGGTCAATGTTTGAACCTTGGCTAGGGAATGCTTAAACTGAAATATAGGAACCAAGTATGTGCACCTGTCCTGTCGGTGGATCTGATTATTGCGCATATTCGTCTTGTCACCGATTTTGCCAATGTTGTTGGGCTGTTGCTGCTGCTGGTTCGTCTGCACGCTCTGGTCTATCGACGGGCTCTTCCTTGCCAGGAGAGATGGTGGCGTCGTCGAACGCGAACCTCCGCTAATTATGTCTAACACACCTACGTTGTCAACAGAGAATTTTTTCGTGATGAAAATTAAGGGGACGAAGGTAGAATGGTTAAACCATACATAGAGTATGCAAATAGCAAACATTGACAAACGTTCTTCATGGGATGGATGTCCAATCTTGGCATGAAGTATGAGCATCACTACACGCACGTTAACAGATACGTGATTGTAATTTTTTTCAAGGGATATGATGTTCCATAAAGAATTGTTAATTTAATATTGACTTGGTAAAATACCATGAGAGTAATAAATTGCGTGCATTGAGTAGCAAATTATAATAAAATAATCCATGATAATACTTTTAGCTGTTTTTGCTACAATTTCTCATAGTCATCTACTGCGACTTACTAATGGCAGCTTTCTGTGTCGAAAAACAAGCGAAATTATATTCAAAGTGTATGTACATTATATTATATACATATACAAATATTGTACTTTAGCATCTATGCGTAATAAAATATGCATGAATAAACAAACTCAATTGTGCTATGTGCAAATTTTTTACATCGTAAATAAGTATACAATTTTTAATTATCCAATGTAACAGTTTACAAGAAATATCTGTCAACTTTGTTGATTAATAATAAATTATGCAGACGTGTTAAAACTACTTACAAATTGTAAAAAAAAAAATAAAAAATACAGATTTAAGCATCACAGAGTTCAATAAAGCTTAAATATAATTTTACCAAACAAAATAACATAAGAATACATGTTTTTTAAATCGTTGTTGAATTTTATAATTAAATAAAAATAGCATAATGCTCTAAAAATGAAGATATCAATACTACTAGATAATATAAAAAGTGGTTAAAAATGTCAAATAAAACAAGCCTACTGTTACCAGCTCTATAAATACTCACTTAGTGCTATAATGTATTTTTTGTCTGCCACGACTTAAAGTAATACTCCTGATGCTTCTATGCAAGAACAGGATTCTTGTTACAAGTTAAGGTAGGCAAAAAAACAGAATCAACACCACGTAAAGAAAGCCTTAGATCGCATGCCTTTAGTTCGGTCGATAATATACTTACATGTTTTTCAACAATTTTCCTTTGTTCCCTAAGAGTGTAATCTACTATTTTTATTTTTAAAGCTAGAGGGTTAGAAAAAAGCAAAATTTTAGTTTTTAAATCTCTACAAAAAAAAAAAAAAAAAAAAAAAAAAAAAAAAGACAAATAAATAAAAGAAGTTAACAAAAAAAGCAAAATAAATTTTTCAAAGCAAGTTACTATCTCAAAAAAACATCGAAAAAATGTGTGCTGAGTTAAATGTGCAATTTTAGGAAAAAAGTACATGTTTTGCAATAGAAAAAGCGTTAAAACAGATTTACAGAGAATTGTTATCAAGCAACAGTAAATGGAAAAAAAAATACATACGCTCACACAAAAGGCAATGGTGCAAAAGCCCAGGAAACCTCAGCAGCAGTAGCAGTAGCAGGGTAGCAGTAAAGCATGCCATTGGCAAATCATTAGAATCATATAAGTATATAGCAAAAACAGTTTACCATCCTCTATAGATTGATCTTTGGGCACGGGTTCGACATTTGGCGCTGCCGCCTGTACGTTTGGTATTTGAATCGAACTGGGCTCGCTAGAACCGAGACCCAACTCACTTGTTGGTTTTCCCATTGGCTGTCGGTTCTGATTGGGCATTCCCATCATCATGCCCATACCACCTACTGGCATGTAAGGTCCAAATTGAGCATTGATCGGATTCATTTGGCCCATCATTGGATGGCCATAGCCTGGTTGTGGCTGAAAGGGCTGTTGTCCCATCGATTGTTGAACCGTCATCTGCAAGAATTGGATATGTGTTTTAAGAAAAAAATATGATAACTCTATGACAAGTGAAAAATGCATGATAAAAAGTCAAATCATAATTTTTTGTGCTCTGGGAAATACGTAAAAAGCTTCAAAAAAACAATGCTCGATTTTTTGAAACTTTTTTTTATTTCATACAAGCGAAAAACTATTAGTCTTACAAAAGTTAAATCTCTTTGTTTCAGAAAGTAAAATATTAATTTTTTTTTATTAACTTTTACATATGTTTAATTGCAATTGTTTTTCTTAAACAGGTAATATTAAGCACCACAAATTAATTAAAAAATGTTTTTTCATTATAGTTTAAAAAATGTTAAGCAATTAATAAGAGACAATATTTTGCGGTAATGTGACATCCGATCTACAGTAAAAATAAAAGATTTTTCTTTTCAAGTAAATATACCGAGATAAAAAGAAATAAAAGTTAATGAAGTAAAATAAGAATTCTGATAAAAAAAATTGTATATTTTCATACAATAAACTTTACTTTTTCAATTCACTGTGCTGTAAGCCTTTAAAATATTATCTCAATAATTATTTCAAGCATCAAATGGAATTTAGATTTTGAATGTATAAAAGTTACATGTACTGTTTCGATTCAATTTTAAATAAACAACATTTTCAAGTTACTCAAATACCGATGAGCTATAGATAAAAGTTGAATCACGATAAAATTTTCCATTCAAAACAATGATCAAAAGTCACTTCACAAACAAAGCCCTGCAAGGTCTTTAAACTGCTGTACTACGAATCCATCAAAATCATAATTATAGTGCTGGTTGGAAACAAGAAAACGAAAATAAATTTTACCTGCATGATAGCTGGATCGTTAGGGATCGAGCTGACATTGTTGACAACTTTGATGTCCTTGATATCGGACCCTCTAAAGAGAATGTACTCATACACTTGATTTTGAGCAGCCACAGGGAACTGCGTCTCCCGGTCTTCTGTTCCAAAGGATTTGACTGTAAACAGAAATCACACGATTGATCAGATTGTAAGTTACAATAATAGTTTTATTTACGTTTAACATTACTGTTTAATGTGAAAATCTATCTCTTTCAGTGATAAGGATTATAATGTAGAAAAATGAAATGTATAATTTTCGAGAACTGTTGGATGAAAATATAAAAACGCGAATTAACAGGAATTTCGGAGCAAGCGAAACTTTAGCGTCGATCGAAATATCAGCGTTTGTGTACGCAATCGACATAATACATATTAAGTAAGTGTACTGTCTAAAGGGGAAATCATTACCTCGAAGCCCATAAGGAGAGACAGTAAAAGTCTTGTACCATAAATGTAAACAATAATAACCGCAACGCACGAGCTAACTGGTAATCTTTCATCGAAAGTTACGAGTGTAAGTATAGTCGTACACACAAGTCTAAGGTGTTGTTATGCTTATAAACGTTTCAAGATTTTCCCGATACCTAATATACATCGAAAAAAGGCCAATGCCCAGGCTGCTCCAAAATTTTCGGTGAGAGAAGGGTAAATAACTTTTAAGTACATTCAAGGTATGAACGAAGGGCGGAAGACGAAAGTACAGGTACTCGAACGGCGTTGGCATGACAAAAAAAAGGAAGCTGAGGAAGTGAAAGAGAGAGAGAGAAAGGCACACGAGGAGCGTCCCCTTTGATAAAAAGCATCGTCATGGGTGTGCATACTTTAACGAGAGAATGAAAAAGTAAAACTAGGTGAAATTTTTGCGATGTAAGTAGGTTTTCTCATTTTGGTCCTCTAAACTTTCTTCCTCTCCAATGACCGCATCGAAAGGAAAAGTCATCACCCTGACTATTTCCTCATCTGAATTTTATATGTATGCAAGTACCGTTTCTACACTATACGTACACAAACACATACATACAGATGAAAGGAAAGAGAGAGAGAGAGACGACGAAAATCGGAGTCACGAAGGACTTCTCCGCGAAGCGGAGGCGTAAATGATACATGGTAGGGTACAACCAGCGGTAGGTGGGCCGCGTCGTTGCGATATTAAATAACGTGCAAGTGTATATTTATATAATTATCGTAGGCACAGGCAAAAGAGCGAGAAAACACAGGCGCGTCCATCTTGAACTTCGTCCGCGCGTTAGTTTCGCCTCTCCCTCTCTCTCGGCTCGTTTTCCCGGCGTGTTGTCTTCCTCTCTTTCTCCTCTCGCGGTGCATTGCTCCAAAGCGAAAGAAAAAAAAAAAAAAAAAAAAAATACTTAGCATGAAAAAAACTCACCATTGGCGAGGGCGATGGTACACTCGTTGGGATCGACGGTAAAAAGCCTGCCCTCGTAGCGTATGTCGGCCTTCGAGATCAAGCTGATCTTGGAGCCGAGCTCCGGCATTCCCGCACTCATCCTTACGGTTGATGCGTCCTGTATGTGCGGTTTATGCAGGTTTTTCTATATAACCTCACGTTAATGTCCTAAAAAAAGGTACTTATGTACGGAAGATTTGGTGCTGGACAATGAAGTACCGCGGAGGTGGTGTTGGGCAGAGGACCGTTGAATTGCGATGGTGACGATCCGATCCGTGCGAATACGCGACAGAACTTTAACTCGCTCGAACTATCGTGCGTGCCGATACAAAACTGCTAACTGCGAAGTAGTTTAGGCGAACTGAGTCGACCGAGCCAGCGTCGAGTGACTTAGCGAGCCGCCGCCGTCGAATCTCCCCCCCCCCCTGGATCACCACAGATAATTTTTAGACGGGATCGATCGTATCGACTGCTGGTAGATTGTTCACGGTGTTTACATACCCGAGTGCTTCTACCTTACCGGTAAGCCATTTTTAATTTATAATTATATACATTTATTGTGTAATTACCATTTGTAAAAACAGTTTTTGCATATTATGCACAATATTTTACGTAATATAAATAAATTCACACGTTCATTCTGAAGTTGTTAATTGAAAGTTGCATAAAAAAGTTTGATTTCAAAAGAGTTGATCATATGCTGATCATGCAGGGCGTTGAGGTGGGTAATTGATCGTCGATCAGTTACCAATACCGATGACCGCGATCAATTAAAATCGAACGCATTTTGCGATAAATTTATTCAAAAAGGATTCATTGTCTCTTTTGATTGATAAACATTGTCGGTCAAGACACGGATTAGAGTTTACGATTAGTGAAAAATTAAAAATAATAGATTTTAATGATTATCAAATAAATTATTGAATACAAGCAAGAAAATACTACAAATCTCCAGCAGCTGATGTCAAACTTTTTGGTCTAAAATCAATTTGCTTATTTCACTGTACTTATTCAATTAATTGGGACAAGCGATTTTTGCATGTAGTGTTTTTAATATGTAGAAGCAGTAGACAACTTTTAATCAATCGTTGTATATGCTATATTTTTCCAGTATAGGTAATCACTAAACAATCAAAACGAACTTTTGTATTTTCAAAATTATTCGATATTTATTTTTTCTGGGCTAAAATGTAACAAACTTTGGAATCTGATTTAATCATTTTTCTTACTTTTTTTTTTTTTTTTTTTTTCTTCTTTCATTTTTTTCGATAACCATACAAATTAATAGCAGTGTTTCGTTGAAGCATGTACATACAAAGAGTTTATCCACATATGAACACGTACATCGTTTTTATCGTGTTCCCTGTTGTTGTTGATATTGCAAAATTTAACGCTGCTGCGTGCTACTTAATAGGTTTTTCTAGCTTTTTTGGTCGTACCCGTTTTTCTTCCTATACAAATATATATATAATTATGTGTACACATTTTACTCAAGCCAACTTTTGTATAAATGCGTATCAAATTATTACGATATTTTTAAATCACTGGTAATTTTATGGTCAGTATAAATTAGATTTATGCACAGCAAAGTTCTCAATGCGATAATTTCAGGGGATCAAGCGGGCATTGCTTGCTCGCGGAAATCCTAAATAATAATATAATTCGTACGTTCTAATGACAAGATTATTAAAGTTATTATTTTTTTAGTAGATTGACAAATTGATGTTTACGTGCATGAAATAAATTGTTTCTGCAAGTACGTTCTGAAAAGTACGCTATATTGAATCTCAAATGAATCTTAAGTCACCAACAGTTGTGGAATAATGTTCACAAACCATGGGAAAACAGTGAAATTTGTTTATATCATTTTATTTCTTGTAACACAAGTCGGTGAAATTAAATTTTTGCTCTAAATTGAATAAAGGTATTGTATTATCATTATTTCTTATTCACATAGTAACGACACAGAAGCATTCTGAGTATCCAAGGAAAGATACATCAAGTGAGCTTTCTAGACAGTTAAAGGAAAGTAATTTGAAAAGGTAATTTTAAAAGTTAAAAAATGGTAAAAAAAAGTATATTTTTTTGTAGGTATCCCTAGATGAAGTCTTGGGTTTATTTAAATACCATTTTTTTAAATGTGAAAAATAGTATTGTGATGAATGAACAACTGCATGCAATTAAGTATATTAATTTTTTATTTGCCAGACATTCAACGAAATTGAAAATCAAACACTAGGTAATAAAACTTAATGTACCCTCCTTGGGCGTGGGAATTTATTCCTAGATTTAAAGAGTTAACCATAATCTCCACTCCATAGGACAAAAAATATTTTATGAGTACGGTAATGGCATCACGACTAAACAATAATTAAATTGCAATAAACTGTGGGAGTAAACTACAGTAATTATTCTTTTCTTTTTATTTCACTTAAGAACTCTGAAAGCATTTTTTTTTTTTTTAATAATATCAATTTTTATTACACAGTTCATTGTTTCAAGTTTTGTTCTTTTAATTATTTTTTTATTCTTCTTTTCAATATTTAAAATATGACTTCTTGCTGTATTTATTAATAAATTTTGGCGAGGCAAATCTGTACTTGATTGCGTTCACCACGATCTGCATTAAAAATCAATACAGCACACAATTCAGCCTAACTTTGGATTTTGGGATGCCTCGATAAAATATATGCGTGCACAGCTATAAAGTACATGTATATTTGTTTTCTTGTTTACATTATTGTGTGTTAACACAGAAGTATAGCGATGCAAAAAAGTTTACACTGGCATTGAGTAAACTGCTTGGCAAGCAAACGCCACAAAAATGTATACTCGTAATGTAGAGATGTTTACGTACAGATACATAGTTGCAATAGAGCAATGAAGTACAGATCCGACTGGTCAAACATTTTATTATTACATCTCAGAGACCACACACCCATCCAATGGCCATAAAAATGCATGCACACTTCATTTTTATTTACTCGAAGCATTGTTGTTGCTGCTGTTGCGTATTTTTTATGTCAACGTCAGTAGGCGCATATGTGCGATGTAAGCGCCTCAACGGTTTTCTTTTATTTCTGGTTTTTTTTTTTTGTTTTTTTTTTTATTTATTTTTTTTTTTTAATTCATTATTATTGCCTCATACTGACTGTGTTTCCACATACAAGTGGTTGGTGGATGTTTTTTTACAGACAGTTGCTGTCAGGCTAAAATGTGCTACCCTCAGGCGGTTGGGATAGTTTCATGTTCTCCTTCAGCGTCATCAAGCGGCGCAGTTCTGTGAGAACAGTTTTAATTGTGTATTCGCGCTGCCACTTTGAAAGAATTGGTACACTACGATTATCCACCTGAAAAAATGTTTATTTTTATTTTATTTTTTTATATAATTATTGTCATTAATCTGTTATTTCTGCAAATGTTAAAACCTAGACTATTATCAGTTTATGACATCAAACTAAGATTTCTTTATTCATTTTCACATTGAAATGTGAGACAAAAGCAATTATGAATGCAAAACCATCAATAGATTATTAAAAACTTTGAATACTAAATATTAGTGTGATTACAAATAATGAAAAATTTTTTTATCTCGCGAAAATCACAAATTATTTTATAGTCTATCTTCATGTATGTGGCATTACCAAAGTTAAGTCTCAATATAGATAACTTATCTAATGGAAGGTGAATAGTATAAAAACTCACCGCTCCTGTAGTACTGTTAATGCAATTCATGTTAATTCTGCTTAAGAATCTGACACAAGGAGCATCATCTGGATATCTTGCCCCGCAATCAATTTTAAGACTGTACATTCTATTTTCATAAGGTGTCTAAAAAAAAAAAAAAAAAAATTGATTAATACAGTATTTTACATGTAAAGAAATTGTTTAGTGAATATCTCAATTTTATTATACATACCCTAGGTGGCCCAATGATCATCCCAGTCCAATGAGTTAACGTCATGTCATCATCGCTTTCTAATCCCCAACTGATTGTGCCATCGCCGACACCTTTCTGTCCTTGTTCAAGTTCTTCTAATAACCGAAAATTCCTAGGTACAACTGTAAATAATTCATACAAGCTTCATTTGACTGTTCAAGTTTAAGTATTAAAATTTGTCAAAGGAACCCTTAAGTATGTGCGCCCACAATTTAAAGCAGTAAGTAAAAAGTAAAAATTAATGCAGTTAGACATACAAAATAAGTCAAACAACGTATCAAGTACAGTCCACTAAGAGCTAAGAATACGATTGTGTAAAAAGTTAAACTAAACAACCAGTACTTATTGAGTTTAAGTTATGCATGTTCTATAATTTCATCCCACAAACTCGAAAACTTTTAGCTTTCAGAGAAATAAAGAAGCAACGAGGAAAAGGTAGAAAAGAACTTTGCCACTGACTGGGACTTTTAAAAGCCACCCCACAGAGGACCTGCTCCAAAACAGTCCAGCAGAGCATAGGTTAGCTCTGATCCCGGGTACACACCGACTTTACACCCAATCTGAATACCTTTTCCAAACTTTTATCTCGAGAGACCCAAATCTGTTTCAAAATCCGAAAACGAGTATTTCTTCGTTCCCTGCGTTCAAAAGCTCAAGACGGTGTGTCAAGGTTAAGACGTCCTGCGGCATCGGCCGTGAGAGATAGAGGGAGAGAAAGAGGCACGTTATTGCACCCACGTTACAAGTTGCGGGGGTCAAAAGTAAGCGAGTAAACAAAAGCACACCAAAGACGGCATTGAAATTAGTCATTCACCTTCATGAAAATCATCACCAGGACATTATGATCATAATAATTATGGTATATACGCACCTACACCGGTGGTCTGCATCGCCTGCTGCATGATCACTCTCTCTCTCTCGGTACGCACTCTCACACACCGTCCACAAGACCTCGCCTCTCTTTTCTGGCAAACAACAATATGTGTTAGGTATCACCACTTCAGTCCGCGGATATAATAACAACAACAACGGTAATTACACTATTAACAACAATTATGATTAATGGTATATGGGGGGGGGGAGAAATGTTCCTCAGAGGTACTCTCTCTCGGGGGAGCCTCTTAGCGCGGTACAGTGGGGGCACATCGGCACATTCGGCATTTCGGCAGTATAGTTTGGCACATACCTACAATAAAAGGAACACTTTGTGTGAGTATGTTGGAACACAACGAGAAGTCGGCGGCAAGTGCTCGGCAGTCTATCGGTCTTGGGTCTTGCCGTCTTGGCACCTTGCACCAGTCAGTTTCGTAAAAGAGAATAATCTCTCTCTTACACACTCTTTTTTTTTTTTCAGGAGAAAATAATACCAATAACCTGGTCACTGTGACGTACGTTTTTGCTGGACGACTTTATAGGCTCTTTCTCAGTTTGTTTATTTATTTATTTTTTTTAGCGATTAATTGATTCTGAGAAGAGGAGAGAAGAAAAACAAAAATTTTACAGTCTTTCACTCCCTGCACATTTACTAGTAAATAAATACTTGTTAAATATTAAATAAAACTTTTTCAATCGTTAAGTATTATTACTTGTGAATTGTGAAACTAAGTAGGCATTATACCTAAAAAACGTTTTTTTATTTTATTTTTTTTTTTCACAGAACACATACGACGATTATATTATTCATAGGTGAATAATTAATTTAAAAATTATATTTTTGACATACTTGAGTTCTCGTGCAAAAAATGTTTTCAGATTGAGAATAACTTAAGTACATATATTGTATGTTTTAAATTTTGGACGAGAAAAACATATTGTACACATATTTACGTGGTTTTTGATACTTTTACGACGAACGTTATTAAAAAATTTTTTAACAAAAAAAAATTTATGAACCAAAACTTATGAAATGTCAGAAAATTGTTATGAAGTACTATTATATCCTTATTAAATTTTTTGACCGATAATATAGTGCTTCAGATCATTGCGTCAAAAATCAACTCGATGGCGACAATGCATAGCTCAACAAAAATTGTCTTTAAATTTACATCAATAAATAATGAAAAAGCACAACCTGAATTACACACACACATTTAATACAACGATATAACGTTTTTTTTTTTTTTACAAAGATACACATAATAAAAACCTTTAAAATCGATGGTATTAATTGATAGTTAGGTACGTATTTCATATAGTGCTTTTATTTCTTTTTTTTATTACTAAATTTACACGGTATACATATTCTTCTTTTCATTTTTTGACTGATACATTTCAAATAATAAATTTCAATAGAACTTTTTGTTTGAAATGATTTTCATTATTTTCTGTAAATGTTTATATTGTACGATTGCAGTTAAAATTATGATTTTAGAAACGATAAATTTCAATAAAAAAAAGCGAGAGGAGATAGGATACAGGATATATATTAATGAAAAATTCCAAGAAAAATAGTCTATTACATAAATATATATATTTTTGAAATATATACGTACATACACAGTAATATTTGTAGAGCTCTGCAAATAAGTAATGAGATCAAAATCGATTAATCATAGGAGTAACGAATGTAATTAAATTCGAATAGATTAATTATATATACAATAAGATATCCTCTTATCTCATAAAAAATAATCGCGTATCTTTGTTACGTAATAAAATTACGTCATATAATATTACGTGAATCGTGTAACAAATTGAATTAACAAATTAATCGACATAACTTTTTTTTCTCACTCATCTCAACAACATTTGCTACAAAAAAATAAATTTCAGTTTTAGTGATTCGATTTGTTGTAGAATTATTCATATATAACTATAGCTCTTCCGTATACTTACGTAATCTCTTTTTTTCATTTCATGTGCAACTGTGCAAGTGCAACCAACACTGCGACGACTCGCTGCAGTGCAAGTTCAAAGTTGAAAGGAGAATCACGTGCGCGCGTGTGTCGAGAGACAGTCTGTCTGCTAGTCTGCTTCTCTCCCTGTTGTTGATATATATGTACACTTAAATACCTACTTATTTACGTTTTTCGTATATATTTTGGATCTTCCTCTCGAGAAAGTACCTATATTAATAATTTTGGCACAGTCCACGGCTGTTGTTGTTTCATGTCGTTTGACAGTCGTCATTGCAAGATCAAGGTAACTTGTGCAATTATTCTTAACTCTTTCGGTGCGATAATCAGTTGTTGTCTCAATTGTTGCAACCTCCGTTTTTTCAGCGAATCTCGCACAAGTATATTTACTAGCTGGTCCTTTTGAATTTTTTATTAAAAGACAAGACTATTGTTCATGTCAATAATGTATTCCAGGGAAAATGTCAGGACGCAAGGTATCGGACGCCGTGGCAGTAGTGCGTGGAATGAAGATCGTGGTGGACGCGTTGTTGCGCGAACAGGAGAGACGATTTCCTCAAGTTACCAAGTCAGCATCTGTTAACATTCAGAATCTCGCTGACGAGGGTTTCCAAGGTTTGGAGAAATTAGTGGGCAATTTAGATGCAAGTAAGGTTCCTGTAAGTTTCGTATAGACTAAGGAAATTTTAACTAATGGCCGAATATTTTGTGTATACGTATCTACCGTGAGGTTTCTTAGTTTATGTCTTGTAATCATATTCAGGTTTTATTACTATTATTTTTGTCATTAGAGATCCGTTTTATTTTTTTCTACAGGAGAACTTGACAAAAGATTTGAAGGAATTCGCAGAACGATTATACGTTATTGAGAAAGGATTATCTGAATACTCAAAAGTCAGGCTTGAGGAGATTCTTAAAGTTAATAACATTTCGGACATATTGACTAAAGATTTGAGTGATTTTAACAAGAGGTTGCACGTTTACAATCCAGCCAAGGATCCAAAAGAAGTGCCTCGAGAAACAAAGCCAAGTACAAAAAATACAGAAACTGTGACATTGGAAACCATTCAGAGCGCAAAAACCTCAGCTCAAAACGAAACTACCACAAAGGGATCACCATTGAAGTATTCGAGCATCAAGGAAAAAATCCATGTCATTTCTCAAGCACCAAAAATCGAGTTGTCTGAAAAAGATAAGGCGGTCCTAAGGAAGCTTGAACGAGAGCACGAAGAAAAAATCAAGAAACAACAAGTTACAGAGTCTCAAAATTCAGACAAGCCATCAACTAATGAACGTGAGAAAAAGCCCAAAGACTTGGCTGAAAAGAGCTCGAATGAACGTTATTCTACGCAATCTGTAAATATTGAAAATAAAGAAAATGTAAAAAAACTAACTCCTAGTCCGAATCCAAACATTAAACCAAAAGACACGGTTAGTATCTAGTTGCAATGATACGTTTTGAGTGATGTTAAAGTTTTCGTACAATCATGAAATAGTGTTAACATCACCAAGAACATTATAACTAGCCGAATATTGGCAATACATTTGATATTTTTTTAGTTATCAGAAACAGCGAAGGCTAGAAAAGTTCCGTCATCCAGGATCGGCAGAATGGTCAGTTTTGGCACTCTTGGAGTCGGTCTGGGTGTCGGCACGCTAGCCGAGTACACTAGACGAACCTTAGGATTTAAAGAACAGAGCATCAGCCAGACACTTGATAGTATGTTTCTTACAAAAGCGAACGCCGAACGAATCGTATCAACACTGTGCAAAGTACGTGGTGCAGCATTAAAAATCGGACAAATTCTCAGTATACAAGATAACAATGTTATCAGTCCAGAACTACAAAAAGCTTTTGAAAGAGTCAGACAGAGCGCAGATTTCATGCCGGCTTGGCAAGTTGAAGTAAGCATCTTTTTTTTTTTTTTTTTTAATATTATTGAGATTCCTGGATATTATAATTAATGTGGATAAAAATTTCAGAAAGTTCTTGCAAGAGAACTTGGTCACAATTGGAAAGATAAATTAGTTACCTTTGATGAAAAACCATTTGCAGCAGCGTCTATTGGTACGCATGTAATTTTTCAATTAGTCTGGACACTTTAATCTAGACATGTATACAAATATTCAAATGAATGAAAAAAAAATTTTTTTTTTCAATTTGATTTATTAATTTATAGGTCAAGTTCATCATGCAACACTGCCTGGTGGTAGAGCTGTTGCAATTAAAATTCAGTATCCTGGAGTGGCTGCTAGTATTCAAAGTGACATAGAAAATTTAGTTGGGGTATTGAAGGTATGTACAGTTCAAATAAATTTTTTGATCATCGTGTATGTATTATCTAGCGTTTTTATTGTGTACATGTAGGTATGGAATGTCTTTCCAGAAGGTATGTTTATCGATAATCTTGTTGAAGTTGCTAAACGTGAATTAGCATGGGAAGTAGATTATGTAAGAGAAGCCGAATGCACTAGATTATACAGAAAATTTGTGGAACCTTATCCAGAGTATTATGTGCCTGAAGTTATTGGTAGGTGGGGGTTGCAATAATTTACTTTTCATTAACACAATATTATCAACAAGTTTCACTGCTTTACAGATGAATTGTGTACTTCGGAAGTATTTACTTCAGAACTAATTGAGGGTGTACCGGTAGATAAGTGTGCTGAAATGAGTATGGAAACTAGAGAACATATTTGCAAGCTTGTAATGAAATTGTGCTTAAAAGAATTGTTTGTATTTCGTTACATGCAAACTGATCCTAACTGGTCAAACTTTTTTTACAATGAAAAAACAAAACAGGTATTTACGATTTTAATTGAATACAACCGATATTCATTAACTCATAAAATAAAATTTTACGATTTACTTCAGCTAATACTATTAGATTTTGGAGCATGTAGAGATTACAGTAAGGAATTTATGGATAAATATATTGAAGTAATAAATGGTGCTAGTGAAGGAGATAGAAACAAAGTATTAACATTGTCCAGAGAAATGGGATTCTTAACTGGATATGAATCGAAGGTAAATTAATTTTGCTCTTGACGCACGTTAAATAAATTTTATAATGTCGTATTTAACTAAAATAGATAATGGAAGAGTCGCACGTTGACGCGGTGATGATTTTGGGTCAAGTATTTGACAGAGATCATGAATATTTTGATTTCGGAGGTCAAAATGTAACCAAAAGGTGAGTAGTTCATTGAAAACAATTTTTTTCAATCATGGAAAAAAGATTACGAAATACTAGTTTTATTTTTCAATACAGGATACAAGCCTTAGTACCGACTATTATACACCATCGTTTGTGCCCGCCTCCAGAAGAAATATATAGTTTACACAGAAAGTTGTCCGGCGTATTTTTATTGTGCGCAAAAATGAACGTCAAAATCAACTGCCGGGACATGTTCCGCGAAGTATATAGAAATTACAAATTTAAATGATTTGTAACTTTTGATAATTTTATTGTTAGTGTATGATAATATTGATAAGTACCTTAAATAAATTACTTTTTATGGTATCGACTTTGTCTCGTTATATATTAATTTTTCTTCTTGCACAAATAATTCTTGTCTGTCTTACTAGGTTGTCTGTAAATACGTGTATCTTCAAAAGACATGGGCACTATGCCATAATTATCGGAACCAGGGCCATTTTTCATCGATTTTCGAAAGTTTGTTCTTTCTTCGGGTATATACTTTTTGTACATCTTCCAACGCCAATATCTGTTGGGTCGAAATTGAATAATATAATGCAAATTCACTTTTCGTCCCTGACAAATTAAAACTCACTTTTCCAATGGACGAGGAACAATTTCATTTTTAGATTCGGGTAGATTGTTTAGAAAATTATTCCAGTCGTCGTATACTTTTTTATTTTTTAATGAATAACAGCTCACTTCTTCTTGATGTAACTCTTTCAAAGATTGCAACGTAAAGAAGTCACCTGTTTCGTTTTCTTTATCATTTGGAAGATACAGATCCAATATTCGTTTTAAAAATTCGTCCTCTTCTAAAAAACAAATTTAATAATTTCTAACATTTAACTTTAATTATTAATTCCGTAATCAAACCTTTTTCCATGCTTTTAGTGAATGTATTTATTTTATTATCCAAACGCTTCCAATTTTCCAATTTTTGGTTATGAGTTGAGTTGTCAAATTTAAATAATTATTATTTTCTTGTGACGTTGTGACGTATATGTCTCTGTAACGTGTACTTCGGTGTACTACAACTCAGTCACGAAACAATACGTATACGTTTTCGAAGAATGTGATGGGAAAAAAATATGCTCATTTGTTATTTTAAAAAATTTGTATATTGAAAGTAAAAAAATACATTTACGTAATTATATACATTTCACTTGAATGTAATAAATTAACATTGAGTTCTTTAAAACAACGGCTTATAAACCTTTTTGCTTATTAATTATGAAAGAGGATTTTTAATCAAGTATGATCAAACAGAAATAAGATGCTTTTGTGAACTGTAGAGTTAACATTTAAATACTTTCTATTTAAAATTTTTTTTTAACATAACATTCCAAAGAAAAAGTTAAGATTTTGTTTTACAATACTTAAATGTGCTCGGAAATACTATTTCCAATTATCTTCTGTAAGGAGCAAGAAATCTGCAACACTTATTATCTTTATATCAAAAAGTTATGGCTAAAAAAAAGTATATCACGTAAAAATTTCTTTAGGTTAACATAATATTATACTTTTTACATTTGTACAATGTACAACCGTGAAACTCAACCATAGTAAGTTTCGCGTTTTTAAAGTCTTTTAGGAACACAGCTAGTGCAGCACTTTAGCAATGAAAAATATTACTGTACAGAATTAACGATAACTTTGACTAGTATGAATTTTATCTCTTCATTCTTCAATTCAGTACACAAATTCACATTTTCGCTGTTTCGACTTGGTGGCACGGGTGGGGCGTTGAAGCGTTTCCTTTTTAGGATTAACGACTACAAGAAAAAATAATGTTAACCGTCGGCACGACTACCGTCAAAAAGCCCCGCTTCTAAGTTAAACAAAATTTACCTGGCTTCGTCCCCTTTTTCAACGCCGGACAGTTCTCGCCTTCGTCATCGTCAGCCAGTACCACCGGCGCTTTTCTCTTTGTGCTCTTCTTCTTTTGGTCATCAGAGATCTCCTCATAGATTATCTCTAGCTTTGTACACGTCCATTTAGCCACTTCAAACTCTCCATCTCTAAATCGCATTGTCAGATCATCTTCGCGGTAGTTTTTTCTGCGCCTTCTTCTAGCCGTCGATTCATCGAATTTCATGTATATTTCCTTTTTGGCGTTATTAGAATCACCTAGCACACCAGTACCGAAACTTTTAACCGAATCTTCGTCATCTGACTTCTCGCAGCTCTTGGGCTCAGGGTTGAGCGGGTTCTCGACACTGCTACCCACGGTTTTGTGATTGGCTTCTTGATAATCATTATAGTTGTCGTCTACGACGAGCATGAGATCGTCGTCACCGCTACTGCTGCTGATGTCGTTATTAGCGAGTGCTTCGATACTGTCGTTGCCGCTAATCTTGGTGATACTTTCGATGGCCTGAACGAGCTCCTGTTTCGCGCCGGATGAATCCAAAGGATCAGCTGAGCTACCTGAAGCAGTTTTAATGGGCGTCTCTGGGGTAATCTCGTTCAGCTCTTCTGTCTGTACACCTATTATGCTATCGACCGCTTGTTTAATCTCCTGCTCGTTTTTCTCGATCTTTATCCTCGATTTCTGTCCGTAGGGCTTTGGCTCTTTCGTGTTTTGTTGGTGTGTCGAGGGTAACGCTGTATTCTGCATGGACAAAAATGGTACAGTGACAAATTTGGTCATTATATGCTCGATTTTTATTATTTTCGGCTTTGCTTTATCCTGCGAAAGTGTCGCCGTTTCGTTGCACTTCTTTTGAACCATCATCTGCGAGAACTTGGCGCTTAAATTTGTTGGATTGTCCATTGGTTTAGCGACATTTGGCGTTTCATGTATCTCGATTTCGGCGTTTTCGTCCCTTGCTGGGGTCTCTTTCATCGAGTCTGCTAGTTCCAGATCGGTTTTGTGAATCGGCATCACCTTCGCCGGCGTGGTTTCGCTTTTTGATCCAGCAGCGACTGCTTTCATTTCATCTTCTTCGTGGACTTTAGTTTCTTCTGTCCTCTTTTCTATTTTGTTCTCGCTGCGACGTGATTCATCATCTGAATCTGAAATTAAAATAATTAAATTGTTTCATGAAATTTACTGAAATTTACTGAATTACTCCTCTGATCTACGAATCGTTTCTCTTTTACTATACCTGATTCTTCTTCCGAGGAAGAGGAAGATGATGATGATCTACAAGTAGAACAATTAGACGACGACGAGCTCGACGAAAGCGTAGTGTGATTCGTCAAGTCATGCTCCACCTCAACTTTTTCTTTTGTTTTTAAATTAAAAGTATCCTTTTTTTCAACTCCTTCCTCCGACTGAGATTTTGAAGTCAAATTCTTGAGTAGATTCTCCTTAACGACCTCGAATTGCGTGACGTCAGATTTCTCAATTGTAACCGTCTGTTCATACAATCATAATGTAATTAGTACAGGTACTTATAATAATTATATTTTGTTATTTTACAAATATACCTGTGGTGATACCGCTGGTGGTGGTGGTGGTGGTGGCGGTGGCGGTGATGATGGTAGCGGTGGTGCCGATGATGGATGATTAGCTTTATCTTTGGAATTCTCAGGAGTTAGAAGGATTTTCGGAGTTGGCGGGCAGACGTTCGGCACAGGCGCGGATATCGTGTGGGAGTCTTCACTGTTGACCTTTGAAATGGCAGTATTTAGGCTGATGTTACTACCTGGGCTAAGTACACACGGAGTTCTTGGTTTCTGTGTCATGGTCATGCTGCTCGAATCCTCTATACACGGCGATACGGGTTTTGAAGAGGTGGCAACCAATTTTTTGGGCTCTTCGGGGTTTTCCTTCTGAATTGCCTCTTCCAGAGAAACACTCTTCTTTTCTACGCCATTCTGAGTCTTGGGTATTTTTAACTCTCTAGGAGTCAACGATTTGTCAATCACAGCCGTGTCCTGAGCTCGTAACTTTTCCGACTTTCTGTACGCGCTGTTCATCGTTGATTCATCCACGGACAAAGGTGGCTCGTCAAAGTCCTTGGTGATACTACTGGACTGAAAGTGACGACTCTCATCAGACAGATCGCTCGTATCGAGAGTCTTGATCCGCGCGTACTTTTTCTGAACGATCCTGCCACATTCTATTTTGCTCACCTCGTCGTAGATGACTTCAGCTTTAGGAGTCGTGGCTTTTGGTGTGTTTAGGCCTAACTGTCTTTCTATTATGTGGCAGTCTACCGAGGTGTTGGGGGATTTGTTCACCTGTTGTGAATAATATCAAGTATGAGTTTTTTTGAAAATTTAATTTTATGACATACACGTATGCTTACCTTGTTGGTGTTCTCATTACTTTGCAATTGGCTTACCGAGAAATTTTTTAGATTTGCATTTTTTGCACTGTCCGAGAACATAGCCGTCATGTTTGCCTCGTCGACTTGCATTTTTTGAATGATGCTTTTGTTTTTTGAGACTTCATCGTACAGTTTTATAAGCTCTTGGTTGTTTTCTAAAGTGTTATACATTTTCATTTCTTCCGAGGCGAGTCTTATCACGTCACTTTCATTGTGGACTTCAATCTTATCAGATAGTAAAACTTCCAGTGGATCCTCTGGATCTTCTAAATCGCCGGCTTGTGAATTTTCAGGTATCGAAGTTACCTTTTCCGCATTTTCGTTTTGTGAGATTTCGGGTAGGGAAATCCCTAGTACCTTTTCCGCGTTTTCGTTTTGTGAGATTTCAGGTAGGGAAATCCCTAGTGTATCTTTGCTTTTTGACATTTTCGATTCGACGTTAATTTTTGTAATTTCTTCATTGTTCAAAGTTTTAACCTTAGAATCAGCCGTTTTAGAACTACCGTTTTCCAGAACGTCATCTTCAACATGGTTATCTAACGTCGCTGATTTTTCTACGCTATTTGATATTTTTTTATCTATTTTCGGTTTTGATTTGTTTCTAATCTGTCGCTTTGGCGGGTCTTTTTTCACGGAAGAAGGGCTATCTGTTGAATTTATGGACGAAGAAGCATTATGGTTTTTCGAGTTAGTACATAAAACACCATCGCTTTCGGTTTCTTTCGATTTTTCAGGCAAAGTCTTATTATTTCCCTTTATTGTTTCAGACGTAGATGCTTTGCACTTGGTCTTCTTATATCTCATGCTTGGATCTTCTACTTTTCGATGTTTTCGTCTCGGCGGCACTTCAATTTTTTTTTCGACACTTAAGCTTGCGTATTTTCTCAATTCTTCGTCCCAATTTGTTTTTAACGTAACTTTAGTTTTCTTCAAATCCGTCTCACCTTTCTCATCCCTTTTTTTCGATGGAAACTGTTCTGTTGATTTCTCATCGTTGCTTTTATCTTCCTTTTTTTCCTCATTTTCTTGACTTTTTCCTGTAGGTATAAATGTCAAGTTAAACTATTGCTTTTTTTTCTCAATAAATTAAACTAAAAAAATTTTTTTCCAGCAATTTCATTTTACCACTTTCCAGCGCTTTTGTTCCAGCAGTTTTTTGATTATCATCCTTGGATTCAGGTGGTGATTTGAACAAGAAAGATTTGCACGACGAACTCTTGAGCGGACGTAGGAGTGTTTCCAACGATACTTGGCGATTGTTGCATTTGCTATCCGATCGCGAACGCCCGTATGGGTCGTCAAAGTCCAGGGCACGTATGTGATTATTTGGTTTTTTAGGGGTAGATGAACTACAGCGTCTATCTCTAATTTGATTTTGAGCGAAGGCTTTCGGTGTATTTTTTGTGAATGCTTCAAGTTGTCTGAAAATGAAATTTTTTATTAAAAAAAAATGATGGTTACACGTGATATATTTATATATGTACCTAGCAAAAGTTGAATTGTTTTCTGATCCTCCCTTGATGCTTTCTTCACTTTCTTCAAGTATCGCAGGCAGCCTGACAGTCTTTTCGCTACTCATTACAATCTTGTTGTTCTCAACAACTGCAGTATCCTTCTCTTCGGTCTTCTTTTGTGTCTTTAAAAAAGAATGTAGACCAGAGTCGTCCAACGATTGCTGGTCATTCGTCTCTGTTTCTGGGGCGATAACCGGATCTTCCACTGCAGCCTGATGGCCATACAAAGCCGTTGGTTCCAAGTCGTTGTAGTTGAACCCGTTAATGTCTTTAAGTAGCGGTGATATGCTTTCAACAGTGCCACCGGGTTTGAGCAGCTCGTCGAGCATTTGCGAGCTTTTTTCGGATATTATTGGTGTCTTAGGCTGCGGAGAGCTTGCTTTGGTGGCAACAGAGGTGGCTGCGTTGTTTGGAACTTTACTGATTTGTTGGATAACCAAGTCTGGCGTATGGAGAGTTTTATCTAGAAGAAAATTTTTAACGTGAGATCGTAACATACTTGTTGTGTATAATAATACACTGTTTTAGGTATGTGCAAAATTACCTTTTACTGTGTTGGTATAGGAACAGCTTACAGTGACTTTTTCTGCAATGATACATATGTGGTGTATGAAAAAAAAGAGTAAAAAGAAATCATTGCAATATCATTCAATATCGACTACCTTTCATGACGACAGAAGACGCTAAATTCTTTGAGGCAGTGGCTACTGTTTCGATGGCTGTGAACGTTTCTGGACAAATAATAAGCAAAAATACAACCATGAGATAGTTAATGAAAAAATACATAATAATCTATGAATGTTCGTACGAATTACCCATTTTTGAAGGACGACTATTTTTTACAATATCCAAGTTTGGTGAAAAACTTTCAAGCGAGAACCAGTCGTCAATAGAATAATTACTGGTAGCTGTCATCGTTTTAATCGGTGTCGAAGTTAGGGTATTACTGTGAGGAAACATAGCGTTTGACTTGGATGCTGATTTTACGTGAACATTAGGTGACTGTAGAAGACTTATTGTATCATTAGTTTTGTTTTCTAAGTTACAAGTTGGAGTTTTCGCAATTTTTTCCTTGAAATATGCATCCACTTGTTCAGGCACAATGGCACTTTGCTCTTTTAACAAGCCATCATGTTCTATAGGTGCTTCTGTAAAATTGTTAGGCTTTTCCAAAATATCTGGTTGATTGCTACTTTTTCCATCCAACGTACTACTTAGAGTACTAGGCAAGTTTGTTTGAATAGATTCTGCAATCATATTTTTCTGATCTACTTGTGCTTTTTCAACTCTCACATTCCTTTCAACTCCCACATGATTTTGAGTTGAATCTCTTGCTTCCTCTGTTTTTTCAAGCGAAGTACTTCCGTTGCCAGCTATTTTTTTCCCAAGCTCTAATGCAGCGTTCTGTAATTAAAGCAAAATCATTTAAATAATGTTTATTTTGTAGAGTCAAGCAGTACAAAAATATATTTACCTTATTTGATAAATTAAAACCGTGCTGAGGTTCTTTTGGATTAGGTAATTCTTCATCAAACGTTTGTGCTTCAGTATTTTCACAATGTTGATCAGTCTCCTTATTCTGGATTATCTTACTACGTGTCTCAGTTTCAGGAACTTGAACTAATGAATTTTTTACTACCCTTGAACTTTCTTCATTACTTTCGAGAGCATTATTTGTCATTGGAACTGCGTATCTGTCATTTGGTACATTTTTATTTTGCCGTTCTGTAGTCTTGTCAATAATACTGTTTTTAGGCATTTTTTGTGGCAAGCTATAGTTAGCATTTAAATTGGTTATTTCCCACAAAGACTTGGATTTACCAATACTGCGCTTTTGGGTATTAGAATTTTCGGTACGATTATGCAAATTCCTTAAAAAAGATTCTATGGTGCTACTGTTTTGTACTGTAATTAAAATAAATTAAATTAATAACATATAATATAATACAGCTTACTGGATCAAACTAGTATGATTACAAAATCCATTACTTTGACTGAACTCCCCATCAGTTTGTGATTCTGCATCGGACATCCTTTTTTGAGTAGTTGCTTTTTCATTTTCACCAGAATCACTTGGCTTGTTGAAAAAATCAAAAGGGCCATTGCTGCTGTTATGCAATTGTTGAATTTTAGATTCTTCAAACAGCAATTTAATGAGTACCACAATATCATCATACTTTTTAACCCTATTCAATTTGTTTGATTTTTCAACTTGTTTTTGGACTATTATAATAACATTATTTTAAAAACTTGATTTTTAATGTCATAAAAAAATCCGACGTATCATAAAATACTGCATCAATTACTTACCAATGTCGTTGATCTGACAAAACTTTTCTAAAATTTCAGTCAAAGCCAAAGTATGATGCGTAGTGACAAAGTGTTTTCCTTGAGACACGACATAACGACATTCTTCTAAATTTGGACATTCGCTTAAATAAATTGCAGCTGTTTTCTTGCAATTCTCTTCAAGTAGAAATCCTAAATAATAGTTAAGTAATTTATTAGAGGTTATCAGATGTCCTGCTATGCAACCTACGTTCTATGACAACTATACGCGACCTCGTGTCAATTAAATTTAACTTTAAACTGTTCAGCAAATATTTACAGTCCTGGTTTGATCTGGTACATGTACATTAATATTGATATCATTCCACTTATAAAAACAAATAAATGCTGATGAGTTGATTATAGTGTTTCATTGTTTAGTACACCTGAAGTCTATTCAACTAAAATAAAATGCTAAACTAACAGCTTTGAATGCATGTGTTCAAGGACATTCCAAAATTACAGGTAAGCATACAATGTTTGTCTGCTTAAAAAATGTATTAAAAAGTGAAAACAAGACACAATACATCATAACCACCAGATACTTAAGAACGTACATCTTCCAAAGAAGCTTTAATAAAATACGAAAAGAGAAAAACATTCCAAAAATGATCCCAACTGAAGGATAGTCTCAACTAAAAAAAAAAAAAAACACTCAACAAAGTAGATACAATAAAAATAATCGTACCGTAAACAAGACGCGATATTTCGGAGGGTAAAAGTGCCCACTCCACTGCCATGTCCCTCTCGAGTCCCTGTCACCTCCTGGGCAGCTTCGGACGAAACTGACTTTTTTCACACCTAGCACTTAATTTTTTGTTAAAAAAAAAAATATCAAAGAGCTTTACATCGTAAGAAATCTCTTTGCTACACAAAACACGTTTGCAGTAGCCATGTTCTTGCAACTGTCTCTGAGCTTGGAGATAAACAAATACTTTTTTTTCGCGGGTATTTCGTTTACGGAAATCAAACGCGATTTCCATTGGTCGATGAACAGCTGTTCGAAACTGCGCGCGTTTATATGATTTTTTTTAAAGCATCGTTTTACAAAGAAGTCAGTAAAATAAAAAAAAGCAAAAAATTATCATTAAGTACTGTATCTCAAAATTCTTAAGAATCTTTTTTCCATACGGCCCATACCTTTAACAGATTTATCTTTCTACGAGAAGATCAAGAAAAGGTTGACAAGCACATAAATAAGGGACGACACATCATGCTTTGTGAACGTATTTTTCATGATGTAAGAATGTATAATGTACTGTACTATATACTACACTATACTAGATACTACTACCGCAATAAAAAAAATACTAGGCAACGTGTTTTTATCTGCATATTTCGTTAACGTAAATAATTATGGGGTGTTTTCCGCAATCGTCACCAGCAAGTAATTGTGGGTTGCGCTCTACGTTACCATCAGGTCAGTGAGTCAACTATATATATATATATATATATATATATATATATATATATATATATATATATATATATATATATATATAACAAACTCCGAAATATCAGATGGCATGGGAGCGAAAACAGTAAAAAATATCAAAGTTTGTTGACATGCGGAACCCACCGACAGTTAGTACAGGTTGACGCTAGCGCTGCCCGACCATGCGGCGTTACCACGACCTACGTAACTTAACTGCTGGCAGCATTTGCGGAATACACCCATAGTCCGCAGGCTAAGTATACGTCCTTAACCGCCTTTTTCACTAACGTTTAGAATAATGATTGAGACAATCAATGATTGTATCATGAGTTTTTGTATAAAGTTCAATTTATACAAATAAGTTGGTAAATATAGGCACACATGATTAATATTTAAACATTTTAAGCTGTATAAATATATAACATAGATTCCAAATATGCATTATTACCGCTGGAATATGCTAACAAAACCAAATATCCGTCTTTCTCACCCAGCAAAATAATAGGTATCTGTATAATCCTGTATCAATTTATTGCACACATGCGAAATGTTCAATGACAGTAAACAATGACATAATTTCAAACTTTACTTTTAACTCTTCATTTCACACGTAATTTTACAATGCAATTGATAAATTATTATTCATACAAAAGTATTAATATTCTTATAGGAGGTCATTTTTCAGGCAAAAGATTATTTGTAAACTTGCCGTAAACAGCACAGCCAATGTCAACTTTTTATTTTCTATCTACACAACTAGTTGCGGCTGGTTTTAGCGTTTCAGATTTCTAAACTAAAAAGTGGCCCTAAAATTCTGAAGGAAAGCTTTAGATATTTTAGGCCCTAGAGCCATGTTGTCAATTATAAACCAGCCGCAACTTATTTGACAGATACAAAATGAAAATTCAACATTTTCTGTGCTGTTTGCGGCAAGTTTACAATTTATCTATTACTCGAAAGTATAAATATATAGGAGGTCAATATTCGTATAAAACATACACTGCAAACTTGCCGCAAGTAGCACAAACATCGTTAATTATTTATTTTGTATCTATTTCAAGAGTTGCGGCTGGTTTATAAGAGACTAAATGGCTCTAGGGCTAAGCTGCCTAAAGCTCTCCTTCAGAATTTCAGAAGCAATTTTTGGCCAAAAAAATCACGACCGCTAGATGGCGCTGATCCTAATGATTATTACTACTTAATTGTAGTAGAGCCAATTGATCAATTATAAACCAGCCGCAACTAATATAGTAAATACAAAATAAAAAGATAACATTGTTTGTGCTATTTGCGGCAAGTTTACAATGCATTTTTTACACGAATATTGACTTCCTATATATTTATACTTTCGGGTGAAAGATAAATTGTAAACTTGCCGCCAATAGTGCGAGCAATGTTCACTTTTTATTTTGTATTTATCAAATTAGTTGCGGCTGGTTTATAAATGATTAAATGGCTCCAGTATAAGCATAGTAATGATCATTTGGATCAGCGCCATCTAGCGGTAGTGATTTTTTTGGCCAAAAATTGCTTCTGAAATTCTGATGGAGAGCTTTAGGCAGCTTAGCCCTGGAGCCGTTTATACACTTATAAACCAGCCGCAACTCTTGAAATAGATACAAAATAAATAATTAACGATGTTTGTGCTACTTGCGGCAAGTTTGCAATGTATGTTTTACACCAATATCGACCTCCCTTATATTTACACTTTTGGGTAATTGATAAATTGTAAACTTGCCGCAAACAGCACAAACATCGTTAATTATTTATTTTGTATCTATTTCAATAGTTGCGGCTGGTTTATAAGTGTATAAACGGCTCCAGGGCTAAGCTGCCTAAAGCTCTCCATCAGAATTTCAGAAGCAATTTTTGGCCAAAAAAATCACTACCGCTAGATGGCGCTGATCCAAATGATCATTACTATGCTTATACTGGAGCCATTTAATCATTTATAAACCAGCCGCAACTAATTTGATAAATACAAAATAAAAAGTGAACATTGCTCGCACTATTGGCGGCAAGTTTACAATTTATCTTTCACCCGAAAGTATAAATATATAGGAAGTCAATATTCGTGTAAAAAATGCATTGTAAACTTGCCGCAAACAGCACAAACAATGTTATCTTTTTATTTTGTATTTACCAAATTAGTTGCGGCTGGTTTATAATTGATCAAATGGCTCTACTACAAGTAGTAATAATCATTTTGATCAGCGCCATCTAGCGGTAGTAATTTTTTTGGCCAAAAATTGCTTCTGAAATTCTGAAGGAGAGCTTTAGGCAGCTTAGCCCTAGAGCCATTTAGTCTCTTATAAACCAGCCGCAACTCTTGAAATAGATACAAAATAAATAATTAACGATGTTTGTGCTACTTGCGGCAAGTTTGCAGTGTATGTTTTATACGAATATTGACCTCCTATATATTTATACTTTCGAGTAATAGATAAATTGTAAACTTGCCGCAAACAGCACAGAAAATGTTGAATTTTCATTTTGTATCTGTCAAATAAGTTGCGGCTGGTTTATAATTGACAACATGGCTCTAGGGCCTAAAATATCTAAAGCTTTCCTTCAGAATTTTAGGGCCACTTTTTAGTTTAGAAATCTGAAACGCTAAAACCAGCCGCAACTAGTTGTGTAGATAGAAAATAAAAAGTTGACATTGGCTGTGCTGTTTACGGCAAGTTTACAAATAATCTTTTGCCTGAAAAATGACCTCCTATAAGAATATTAATACTTTTGTATGAATAATAATTTATCAATTGCATTGTAAAATTACGTGTGAAATGAAGAGTTAAAAGTAAAGTTTGAAATTATGTCATTGTTTACTGTCATTGAACATTTCGCATGTGTGCAATAAATTGATACAGGATTATACAGATACCTATTATTTTGCTGGGTGAGAAAGACGGATATTTGGTTTTGTTAGCATATTCCAGCGGTAATAATGCATATTTGGAATCTATGTTATATATTTATACAGCTTAAAATGTTTAAATATTAATCATGTGTGCCTATATTTACCAACTTATTTGTATAAATTGAACTTTATACAAAAACTCATGATACAATCATTGATTGTCTCAATCATTATTCTAAACGTTAGTGAAAAAGGCGGTTAAGGACGTATACTTAGCCTGCGGACTATGGGTGTATTCCGCAAATGCTGCCAGCAGTTAAGTTACGTAGGTCGTGGTAACGCCGCATGGTCGGGCAGCGCTAGCGTCAACCTGTACTAACTGTCGGTGGGTTCCGCATGTCAACAAACTTTGATATTTTTTACTGTTTTCGCTCCCATGCCATCTGATATTTCGGAGTTTGTTGACATGCGGAACCCACCGACAGTTAGTACAGGTTGACGCTAGCGCTACCCGACCATGCGGCGTTACCACGACCTACGTAACTTAACTGCTGGCAGCATTTGCGGAATACACCCTAGTGTGATAGGTGACAGCTTCTTTTTAAGACCTTTTTTCTTCGGTTGTCTCTTTTGGACTGATTAACTCGTGCTTTCATAGTTAATGGTAAAAGGTCAAGAGTATTGTAATTTTGTAAATATTGTCGATTTTATGAGCCATATAAGATAAGTCGAATATTGATGGTTTTGGAGGTCAATTTGAAGGTAAAAGATAAATTGTAAACTTGCCGCAAGTGGCACAAAAAATGTTAAATTTTTATTATCTATCTATAAGATTTGTTGCGGTTGGTTTGTAACTAATAAAGTGACTTTACTGTAAGTAGCAATAATTATTTGGATCAGCGCCATCTAGCGGTCTTTATTTTTTGGCCAAAAGTGGCTCCTAAAATTCTAAATCAGAGCATTCAGGATTAGAGCCATTTAGTCAATTATAAACCAGCCGCAACTTATGACGAAGCTTTAAAATTAAAAAAATAACGATACATGTGTTTTTGGCGGCAAGTTAACAATCTATTTTATGCTTGAAAATTTATCTTTAACAGTATAAACACATAGGAGGTCGATTTTTTGGTAGAAAATAGATTGTTAACTTGCCGCCAAAAACACATGTATCGTTATTTTTTCATTTTATAGCATCATCATGAGTTGCGGCTGGTTTATAACTGACTAAATAGCTCTACGCGCTAAAGCTCTTGTTCAAAAGTTTAGGGCCACTTTTTAGTTCAAAAATTCGAAACGCTAGATGGCGCTGATCCAAATAATTATTACTTCTTTTATTAGAGCCATTTAATCAATTATAAACCAGCCGCAACTAATCTTATAAATAGATAATAAAAATTTGACGTTGTGTGTGCTGTTTGCGGCAAGTTTTCAATGTAATTTTTACCCAAAAGTCTACCTCCAAAAATATAGATATTCATATGGTTTAATAAAATCGACCATATGGCATTACTTAGTAGTAATTACTTTAATTACTACACATAACTTCACGTACATCTTACACCGTGCTCTCTTTACCAGAATGATAAAATCAGAGGCTGTAAAGTTACGTGGGTCGTGGTTGATTATGGTTAATTCAAGGTAGTTGACTTACCTACCTGACGGTAACGTAGAGCGCAGCCTTACGGCTGCGTAATGCGTATACACGCTGCGGAAATTTACGCGTCGGAATTTTGGTTGGCCAATGAGAGTAAAGCTCCCCGTGTGTATAGTTATATGGAAAGACTGTCTTGCCAAAGTTCTGCGGCGTAAATTTCCGCAGCGTGTATACGCAGCCTAAATTACTTGCTGGTGACTATTGCGGAAAACACCCCATGTCGATTTTATTGAACCACATAAGTAGAATATCTATTATTGGATGTCGATTTTCGGGTAAAAGATGAATTGTACACTTGCCGTAAAAAAACTTTTAATTTTCTATGTATGACATTGGTTGCGGCTGGTTTATAATTGATTAAATTACTCCTAGCTCCTAGGCTTCCGGGGTGACCGGGCTTCCGTAAGATAGCGCTGGTCGAACAACTTCGAAAATCGAAATGCCGGTGAAATTGATTGGAAAACTTTATAAGTACGCACAAACGTAAATATTCAACAACGAAATAAAACACTTTTGCTCTTAAACGAAACAAATGTAGTACATTTTGTAAAAAAAACTATACGTCTGATGACAAGCTGAATTTTCCGGATGTAATCGGTGTGTACTTTTGAAATACGAAATAAAAACGCAAAAAACCTTAACCTCTCAGCTTAAAAACTGTTTTGTGTGTATGTGTATGTTGGTTATTTAAATTTAGAACTGATTAATCGAGCAACGAGTACTTAAAATGTCCAAAGATATAAGATCGTACTTCCTTGGCGGTGCAAGTAAAAAGCCAAAGAGCGACGACAAGAAGCATAAAGCTACTGTCATTACTTCCGACGAGGAGGACGAGCCCAGTACGAAGAGAAACAAAAAGGCCAAGGAAAAGGTGGACTTGAAGAAGGCTTCCAAGAGCCATGAAAAAGCAAAGACGAAGAAGCGCACCATCATATCCTCGGACGAGGAAGAGAAGGAGGCCGAGGCCAAACGCCTAAAGAACAAGAAGGCCAAGGTTGCCGCCGAGAAGAGCAATCAAGTGAAGTTGTTGCGGGAAGTCGACGTGAGGGATGTCTTTCAAAAGAAGCCCATCAGCCGAGTCAACGCCCCCAAGATAAAGAAGAAGAACTCCGGCAAGCCTAACATGAATTTCGATGATGATGACAACTTTGATGAGACCCTCAATCAGCTGGATTTTTCCAAGATTGAGAACGAGTATTTGTCTGCTTTGAGCAGTGACAAGCCACCCTTCTTTGAGGATGAGTCAAAAGAGAGGGACATGAAGGCTGTAGAAAGCAATGATTCCAAAAAAGATACTGATAAAGTAAAAAAACACGGCAGTGAAAAGGATAAAAAACATGATAGTGTTAAGAAAAAGAAAGATCAGCCCCATCCCAAGCTGGAGATTAACAGAGAATCTAAGCCACAGAAAGCTGATACCCCTAAGGAGAAGAAAAAAGACGTTGTGGATTTCAATGAAATTATTGAAGAAAAGATCGACAAAAAGAAGCAGCACGCTGCACTTTACCAGAATTATCTCAACAGAGGGGGAGCCAGGAATCCTGGCTCCAAAGAAGTTCCAGAAGGAGCAGACAACTGCTTTGCCAATCAGACATTCTTGATAACAGGTGTTCTAGACTCTTTGGAGCGCGAAGAAGTCGAAGGATTAATTAAAAAGTACGGTGGTAAGGTGATTCAGAGCGTGTCTAAAAAGTTAAATTACATGATTGTGGGAGATCAACCTGGTCCATCAAAAATGTCCAAAGGACAAAGTCTTGGTATCAAAATGATTAGCGAAGATGACTTTTTGAATCTATTGAGAACTAGTCCTGGCAAAGTGTCTGACACAACTGACGATTCCAGAAAGCGTAAATCAGAAGACTCCATCGATGCTGGTAAAATCAAACCAGATAAAAGGAGCAAACATCAATTACCGGAACAGAATGAAAGTAGGAGTTTAAAACAAGTTGAAATCAATAAAAAAGATAAAACGCCACCAAACGACAAGATTTTTGGCAAAAAGTCACCAGTGAAAAAAGAAGAAAAGAAAACAGAAAGCAAGCCAAAATCAACGCCACCAAAAGCCAACGCTATGTCTAACGGCACGGCTTCTTACAGCGATGCGTCAAACAAACTTGATGATGGACTAGACCACATAACGGCCCTATCAGAAAAGTACAGGCCAAAAGAAATGAAACAGATCATCGGTCAAGGCGGTGACAAGAGTAATGCAAAGAAGTTGCACTATTGGCTGAAAAATTGGCACAACAACCATGGAAAAAACGCCTCGGCGAAACCAAAATTCAACCAAAGGGACGACACGGGAATGATATTCAAAGCCGTTCTGCTTTCTGGACCACCGGGTATCGGCAAAACAACCACGGCCTACGTGGTGTGCGCCGACCTTGGCTTCGAAGTGATCGAGTTCAATGCATCGGACACGCGGAGTAAGAAACTCCTGCAGGAAGAAATATCCGGCATCCTGAAGAATAAGACCGTCAAGTCGTGCCTTAACGCTACAAAAGCGAAAAGTACTCCACCAAAGCACGTGTTACTCATGGACGAGGTGGACGGTATGGCAGGCAACGAAGACCGCGGTGGCATGAAGGAGCTGATATCCTTGATCAAAAGCTCGGACATCCCCGTAATCTGCATTTGTAACGACCGCCAGAGTCAAAAGATCAAGTCACTGGTCAACTACACGTTTGACCTGCGTTTCCAGAAACCTCGACTCGAACAAATCCGAGCTGCCATGATGTCTATCTGCTTCAAGGAGGGCATCAAAGTCAGCCCTGACGAGATTACCAGGATCATTCAGTCCACAAACCAGGACATCAGGCAAGTCATAAACCATGTAGCAGTATTATCCGCCAAGTCCCAGTCTGGTGTTCCGGAAAACAAGAGCATCGAGAAGTACAAGAACCTGAGACTAGGTCCTTGGGACGTGATACGCAAAGTCTTCAGCGCTGAGGAGCACAAGCACATGAGCATTCATGACAAGAGCGACCTGTTCTTCCACGATTACAGCATAGCTCCGCTATTCGTTGAGGAGAACTACCTCATAGTCAACCCTAACGGCCCGAAGAATTTGATTTACGACAAGCTAGCCAAGTGCAGCGAGAGCCTGGCCATTGGCGACGTTGTCGACAAGACGATAAGAAACGGACAGAACTGGAGCCTCCTGCCGGTGCAGGCCTGTTTCTCCTCGGTTATACCCGGCTCGGTGATGTCGGGCTTTATTGGAGGACAAATCAATTTTCCCAGCTGGCTGGGTAAGAATTCCAGGACTAATAAGTGCGACCGACTGCTCCAGGACATAACGGTACACGCGAGAATTATCACAGGCGCGAGCAAGGAAGCGGTGAACCTCGACTACCTCAAGATGCTTGCCCACTCGATCATTCGTCCCCTGGCAGTTGAAGGAAGCGAGGGCGTTGAGAAAGCTGTCGAGATCATGAACAAGTATCACCTGTCGCGCGATGATCTGGACTCGCTTCTTGAGCTCACCAAGTGGCCTCATACCAGGGACCTCATGCAAGCTGTGGACACCAAGACCAAGGCTGCGTTTACCAGAGCTTACAACAAAAGCGCATCCTACAACTCAGCTGGTACAATGAAGAAAAAGTCTGCCAAAGGTGACGCTAACGACGATTTGCTAGGTGAGGAGGATGAGGAGCTGGCTTCTGACGACGAGGAGGAGGACAAAATCGAAAACGACAAGTTGATTAAAGCTAAAACGTCGAAGGCTGCAGCCAAGAATAAAAATGCCCCAGCCGAGTCTACGTCGAAAGGTCGAGGCAAAAAACCCGCTAGTAAGACTACAAAGAAGAAAAAGTAATCTTATGTTGTTGTTGAATAAAATTATTACCAAGCGCGATATTTTTTGCACCAATTATGCGAATGTTACGTAGATTGCATATTATATATTTTTGTATATGGAAATACCTGGCGATGATTCAATTTTCCATGTGAAATTTTTTTTTTTTTTTTTTTTTCCCTAGTGTTTCATAGCATTGATATCATATGCCAGTTACAGCTACAGTGATGTCTGAATTATTGTGTGATAAATTAAAGAACAAAAAATCAATTATATATTTATACATGCTTGTTACGTTTATTTTTTTTACGTGAACGCTAGCATCGTTAATAAACATGAAATAGTAATTACAGCGTGTTACACGCATGTAAAAAAACTCATTTGCACTGTAATTACCACATGAGTTTATTGAATGTTTTATAAAATTATTTTTCGGATCATTGTACGTACATGTAGCAAAAAAAAGGTGTAAATAAACTTTTTGATACTTAAACATATTTATTTTATCAAAAATTAATTTTCTACACATTTATAACTAAATTTAAATAAACTAAAAAAAACAGTTTAATGAAATATAAGGCACGACGATCTTAACAAATCAAAAAACCTCGTGATTGAATTTGGTCGATAACAATTTCAAGCTATTTTTTTACGAAACAATTTAATTTTTTGTACATTAAAATTACAATAAAATATTTTTCTACCCATTGATTCGTCAGGCTCGTAATGGTAAGATTTGGAATAAATTTTAGTCTCATGGTTAATCAGAGGGCAAAAATGGAAAACGCGGCTCATCGTTTCATTTTCTGCTGTCACACAACAAACGTAATTTAAGAATAAAAATTGTGTGATTGCTACCATACATCTAAAACATTTAAGCTAAAGGTAACAATCAGCTTAACAATCAATAAATGATGTCAACGTGATATAGAAATCACCCCAACTAACACGTTTATTATTTAACGTATTAAAAAATATCTTTTTTTTCATGGTACTTACAGTCGTAAACACTTGAACATAGTGTGGCTTGCCACCATAAAGATTGTATTTTGGTTGATACATTCATAAAGGTAAATTCTAAAAAATACACGTTTATAACTTTAAAATCCATTGTGATAGATCCTCAATTTTATATTTACATTATACAGAAATAAGTAGGTACACACACATTCTCGGGCTTAAAAGAAAACAGTGGACTCATACTCATTAAAATCTCGAGGTAAAAGGTAACGTAAGTTACAGGTGAAAGATTTATAATCTAACTACCATTTGGTTAATGCCACGAGGTTTAAACGCATTAGCGCTTTCTACTTGTTACTATAGTTAACGAGTGACGCTGATACTACCTTAAAAATTAAGAAAGTGAGTTGTGAATGGTGTTTATTAATGCCTCAAAACGGTTGGTTAACCCTTCAATATCTGACTTCTCATACTGCGAAATGCAATTTAAATTTATTTATCTATTACAGTGTAAAGTTAGTATTCAAAGAAAAACGAATCTCATAAATTATATTTATAAATAAGACATAAATTATAACTTCAAGAATTGAAGATTCATGCAATATACAGCTTCCAAACATTTGGTTATTTAAATGCCTAAGATCACTAGATTAATACTGCGTGTTAAAAAAAAAAAAAAAAAAAAAATGCAAGAGCCAAATTCTTAAACAGTAAAAAAATACACGTCAATTTTTTTTTTTACGACCTAAGTTTTGTATGTAAGTAAAGTAACCACTTCTACGATATTAAAGGGTTGAAGAAAGAAAAAAAAAAAAAAAAGTTAGAAAGAAATCAGTCTGATATCTATTTGAATATCACGATGGGATTGAAAAGAAAGTTCAGAACCATCTTGGAACCTAAATAAACGCCTCTCGCGATCTGATTTACGCCAATTGTATAGCTCTGCCTCTTGTACGACTTGAGATCAATGGCATGGCAAACGTGACAGCCAGCTTCTTGGAGCATGACGTGAGGACCGGAACCTCCCAACAACGACTCACTCTCGAGTCCGAGATTCGACAACGTACCGGTAAACCAGATTTTGTCTCCAGGGTAGATGTTCAAGCTGAAGTTGGCGAACGAGTTGTCACCCAATAGATGTACTTGAGCGTTGCTTACCCATATGCCGCTCTTCATTTTCACAGATATCTCAAATTCGTGCTGATTCCAAGCGAATAGATGACACCGGCTCTTTTTCCTTCGAACGTTAAGATTCGTTTTACAGTTCAATTTGCGCAATTCGTTGGTGTACCTGTGAGCAATCAAACGTTACTGCTTCTGCATATTTTTGGTGATGATTAAAAAAAAAAAATAATAATAATAATAATAATACTCACTTGTTGCAATCATCCGTGTGGGGCTCACCAAAAGCACAACGCAACGGATTAGCCATTACATCAGGAAGTTGATCGAGCACAAGAGCAAGATTATTGCGGATGGATTTGACGCGAATGTTGGTAATGTAGCCTTCCCAAGATATAGAAACGCCTTCGAGCTGAGCGCACTGGACTTGGATTTGCGCCTTGGACGCTGTTTCCTCCCAAGCTGGCTGATGACAGTAGTTTTGGTACTGCTCCCATGACAGATCCGACGAAATCACCTCGAACGGATTAGTTTTAATATCCGTCACGTCGTTGTAGCCGATCAACATTGGCCACAAGAGAAAGGCCCCACCAACGGTACCGAAAGTGATCTGCATGCAAGTGATAATCCAGTTAAGCCTGCGCGATGTCCTGGTTTTTCTCGAGTACCAAGAGGCCAAAAACGGTATGCCCCCGAGCGTGACTGTCATCCCGATTCTCATGACCAAATCGCTCTCGGACAAGTACTTGACGGCAGCGACGATTGGTAGGACGATCGAAGCTAATCCAACGATCGGTAGAAACAGTACCATGCCAACCAGAGCCAATGCACCTCGAATCAATCCGTACCACGTAGCACTCTGCGAACTGAGGACGGCCAATTGCCACCAGCTGAGGGACACGCAGTGTGGTATGAGCGACTTGTAAGTCCCACGCCAATTGTCCCTTGCGGCCATTTTTACGAACACCGCGGGTATCAGGAGATAAAACACAACGCGAAAGTTTAGACAGAACTCTATACCGTTGCCAACGACGTAAGAAGCAAAAGTGGGGACTTTGATGTCGAGAAAGCGCCAGGTTTCCGCAACCACCTCGTCCATCTCGTAGGGGTACTTGGCCAGGACGTTTACACCGAAACTAAACAGCGCCAGTAGATCTGGAAATCTCGAGCTCCCGTCGCGCCAAGCAAAATTCAACAAAGTTACGATGGTAAGGGCCAAAGCTATAACGGTAAACTCGGACTGAGGCGTCCATTGAGTAGCTACTATTGGAAAGAGCATAAGATTGAGCAGCAACGCGAGGAAGAAGTGAGCGTACGGTTTGATATTGTTACGACAGTACTGGTACTCGGCTTCTTCGGGATTTAAACTACCGCCCGAGTAGCTTAAGAATAGCCTCGACCATACCCTCAGATCAGAAAGTTCGCGCTTTCGTTGAAGTATCTGGAACGTTGCGAGAATCATTACGACGAATGACAGATAGTAGAATGCCAGGGGTACGAACAGCACGACGCTCTCGGCGCCGAGAAGCGCGTGCAAGAGGATCAAGAGTAAGGTGTGCAAATGACTCGTGAAGAAGATTTTGCGCAGAGGTAAATTTCGGTGACCGAGAGTTTCCACCAGCCAGATGTAAAAGCGCTTTAGAGAGGCTAAAGGGTGGACGAAGGGACGTTGCAACAGTGGCACAGCATCGAGGTCCATCTGAGCTGGTTCCACCAAACAGATCACTCGAGAGACCACTGGTAGCGCGCCTCGCGCGTACGATGCAGCGGCAGATACGAGGGCCGCCTCGCTTATTTTTTCGCCTTGATGTTCCGACCAGTCTTTTGAAAAAAGTTAAACTAATGAGTTACTAATTTTATGCTGTAATGATTCATTTTTACGTCTTACCTGGGGGTATTTCTTCGATTTTTTCTTTCTCTTTGTAAGATTCGTCCTGAGTCGAATCATCCTCCGATTGTGAATCTTGATCGCAACTGTCTCCAGTCAAGGACCTTTGAAGATGACTTTTGCCATTTACATATCTGAATTTATTATCACTACTAGTGGAAGGAAACACCAAGTTCCTCATGCATCTTTGCAATTGTTCGGTTGTGATGAATTCTTCGCCATTTGATAAACTGCAAAATAGAATTAAATTCGTTGCCTATTATGATTCAGCCATAGATTATGATAAACAAAACAATTGTACATACTTTGTGAACATTTCTCTGGCAGCCCTTCTGGCTAGCTTTTCATCCTGAGACATGTCTAGGCAGCTTTTTACATCATAGTAATTCTGCTCAGTGATTCCTCTTCCAGAGGCCAAACATTTGCATAGCATATCTGTGGCTTCCAAGTTTCCTTGCTCTGAGGCTTTGGTCAACCAGTAAACACCCAATTTGGCATTTTCCTCTTTGTCAACATCTAGTTCTGGAAATTTTACATTTTTAAAAAATCAAGTTAGTAAATAATTTGCTTATAGTTGTTTATCACCTACCACAACATTCATCCAACAATTGTTTAGCTAATACAACTTGAGACTCAGGGCAACCATCTTCAGCTAGTTGAGAGCGTAGTCTTCTCAGAGAACCTTTAGGTCCATCTAATCAAAAATATGACTCGATTAATTTTTAATACAATAATTTAAACAACTGAAATATCTCATCATAAGTGAAAAATGTATTTCATACAAAATTTGTTTGCCATTAATCAAGTTTTAGCGTGAATAAAAGTTTATTTTTTAAGATGCATTCAAAGTAATGGCTAAATATATCTTGATGGCATCTGAAAACAACAACTATTTAAAACAACAGTTGGCATCCAGCACCAAGAATGCACTTTGAGACCTTTACTTGTTTCTCCAATAAGTATGTACTCTCTTGGATCTAAAATAAATGCGTGTCTGTGAAACAAATAACGTAAAAAAACAACCAGACTTTTATTCGCCTAATGTTTCATTTACTCAACAAGATAGATTATGGTTTACAAAATGTGAATTAGTTAAAAAGATAATTAAATAATAATTGATACTTAAACATGCTTTTGAATAGCCTACTATTTATTATTGTAGAACTAAAAAACAAGTCGCACGTGGAGTCACTTTGTAAAACAAAGAAAAAAAAATTGCACAAAATATATTAAATTACAATTGAAAAATCGATAGTCGATCGACTGCCAAGCAAACTATTGAAACAACGAATCACACCAGTGAAATTTTAATTCAAAACAACCAACTTAACAGCAACGATACTTAATAATGAAAATTAAAACATACTGAATAGCCGATGATCAAGATACACTTTGGTGTGGAAGAAGTGACAAAAGCGCGAAACACTTGCAATGAACCCCACGAATGGCAAAAGTTTTATTTGAATCGAAAGGAAAAGCTCACCGTGAAGGGTCCACTGTTTCCTGCCCGATTTCCCGGACAGCGGCACGACACCGGCCATGTCTCGCTCGTCCCCTGCTGCTTCTGGCTGGTCCACTGCGCTCTTCTACAGTGCCAGGATAAGTATCCACTCTCTCTCTGCCGCTATACTATTACGGGCAAGTACAAAAAATACAAAAGTCTCGAAGAGAAGCGAAAAAAAAAACAATACCTATCTTAGGAGCACTCAAAGAAAGACAACAAAAAAATATCTTTCTAAGAATACCTGGTGCATTGAATAAAGTACAATATATAAAACACCATACACTCGAAAGGAGAAGAGACGCTTCTCTTCTTTTTTCTTTTATTTTTAGTTTTTATAATAGGTAACACGTTTGATCCCACGCAAACGCTTCGCTTTTTTTCTCTCACCTGTGTTGTGAATTGTGAAGATGATGCTGCGCTGGAGCATCATAATCTGCGATTTCGCTTTCGCTTTCCCTCTCTTTGGCCTTTTTGCTTGCTCCTTTTTTTCTCTCTTTCTCTCTCTCTCTCCTTTTGCGGGTTTGTAGGTTAAGCTATTAGCTATGAGTGGGGGGGGGCTTATGCGCGCGCGCAGCGCTTAATATAAATATATGTGTATTACACAATTGTACGTAAACATATCCAAGTGTATTACACACACGCAGAATAATAATGAGAAAGTACGAAATACCGGGAAATTTGAAAAGCCATGCCTCAGTCTCTTATTGGCTAACATCGCGTACTTAACGTAATTTTTTTACTTGGACGAATGCCTGCAAGGTCGACGTTCCAATAAGGATCACGAAGGATCACTTACTTTTTTCCGACCTTCTTGGCCGTAGGTGTATGTACTTTCAATCGAATATATTATACGTACGTATAATATACGTATATAATGCACTTTAGTTATCTGTCGATGTTACGGTACGTCAAGTTCATTTTCCAATTGCTTTTCCTAATATTCGTGGGCTTTCATGATATCGACTTGAAATTATTCTAATTAAAAAAACAACCAATGGATTTATTTGGTTTCATTGATCATTTGATCAGGGGCAGGGGTACCATTTGATTTTCCCTGGGGTCGAACATTACTTCGGATTACTATATAGAGAGGACTCGAAAAAAGGAGATTGAGAAGTATACTTGACGGTCTGTATAATGGTGCAAGTGAGGTGAATCAGTTTGCAATGTTAGTGACCTTTTTGCATACCAACGACGGTTACAACAGTGGATGGTATACGGTTTAAAAAAAAAAAGAAAAAAAGAAAAAAGGATGGAGATGGCATCGAGAAGGACAAAAAGTCGCAGGAAAGGGGACACACGCGCACAAAGTGAATCTGTTAGCAATGGTGCTGATGCTGTTCTGTTTGGTAGTGTTGCTTTTCGTTAAATATTAATTAGAGAGTGCGAGACGCTGCGTGTTGCGTTTTCTCTCGAGATGTGTTCTATTGGATTTTTTTTTTTTTTTTTTTTTTTTTTTTTTTGTTACCAAATTGATATTTTTTGAACTTTTTCTGTGGTTGAAAATTGTAAGAAGACTAATACACTGGAGTATGGTGTTGGTGTCGTTGAATAAAGCAATGGTCAAATATACATCAAACATTTTTGGGAATCCCCTAAATTTTTGAAAACCCATTTTTTAAAATGTATACCATAGTTATGTTAAACGTGCTTCACGTGATATAATTATTTATGGAACTGTTTTACCAATTTGTGTATACACACTACCGTACCCAAGGAGATACGAGTTTTGCTTAAATTTTTTCGTTCGTTTAATCTTTAAAAAAAAAAGTTTTTGATAACTTTTGATTTAAACGTCACAATTTGAATCAACAAATAAGCAAAAAATCTGAAAAATTTTTTTGATAAAAAGATATTAGGGATACTCTGAAACAACAAACTAAAATTTTAAGTCTATTTAATATTCAGTTTAATCAAACAAAATTGTTTATCTATAGTTTTTTTTTTCTTTTTTTTTTTTTTTTTTTTTTTTGAGTAGGACAAACAAAATAAAGTAGTATCACTTCGGATCGATTTCACAAATAATACTACAATTTAAAGCAACTGGTATTTAAAAAATCTTGCAAAACAAATCCACGTAATTCATTTTAATCAATACAGAACATGTCAAAAAAAAAAAGGTTCTAGTATCGTGACATTAAATTTTGTATGATAGGATCCTCCTCCTTTCACATTTTCCATATAAATATACGAATATTATTTAACAATACTCTATTTGAAAACAAAGTGATTTAATAATTATACAAGCGAAAACTTTTTTTGTATACATACGTATATTTTTATATTTATCTAGTTTATAATTCTAAATTCTAAAATTTTAATTCATCTGTTTATAATTGTACGTACGAATGTATCTTTCAATACAATTTATGACAAATGTACAAAGTCATGCAATATAAATGTATATTTCCTCGTACAACGTAATAAACGAATATAACATAAAAAAATAAAAATTTGTAACATACTTATTTAATTAGCACAAGTGATATATTTTATATGCGCATCTCGCAAAGCGATTGACGTACAACGTAGTACGTGTTTCATACATTGTGCGTGCGAATGTGGAAAATACACGTATTCAACATAAACACACATATATATAACTGTCCACTATTTATAGCACATTTTAAATTAAAAAAACTATCACTACCAATTACATATATGTGTATTGTGGTACACATTTATACTCTTACAGAAGAAATGCAATAATTATAGGTAAGCGCGCGTAACCAGTTGAATGTATGCGTTTCGATGAAACAAATCGTATAAAAAGTATATATATCCTTCGAATGAAGTTGAGCGTTTATTTTATTGTTTCCGTGAATATAAGTGCGCATATATATGGCGGCAATTAAAGTCGATCGGGAGCCGATTTTTTTACTCAGCGAACGTAGTTTTTGCAAGTATCTGTCATTAGCGAACGTAAAATCATCAGAATCTTAAAAATTTCACGTTTTCCCATCACTACGATACTTCCAGTAGATAAGTAAATATTTTTCTTCTACCGCTGCTTAGCAAAACCACGTCTGAGCCGGCTCCTCGTTTAGTCAAAAATCGGATCGCACGCCCGTCCCGCTGCAACAATCGAAAATAATGTGTTTCAATTGAATGCTTTATCGATTTGTCGCGTCATTTGTTTGTGAAATTGACGTAAAATTGTAATTACTTACAAGTTGTTGAGACTAACGTAAGGCGGTGGGTTCGGGCGAAGGTACAGATTGCTGTGGTCCTGGCCGATCCTGAAACAATGCAAAGGATTAATTTGATTGGAAAAATCAAACTGACTGCTGCGTTTTATTTACTGCGAATGAAATTTTTTATTTTTTTTATTTTTTTTTATATACCTTGGGCTGCGGTTAATCGACTGAGAATCGCTCAAAGTTGGACTGGATGAGGGTTGAGCGACCGAAAGAGATCTGAGGGTGCCTCTCGCGCTGTTAGGGGTTGCGTACTGGATCATTTGGACGCCATTCGTGCTGCCGTGGTCTGTTAGAAGTCGCGAGCCTCTTTTTCCGCTCGATGAGATTCTAAAGTGAGGAAAAAATTTATGGTTTTTCTGTGATCGAATGTATGATTTTTGCAAAAATTAATCCAGTGTTTTCTTGAGTGATTTTCATACTTTTTAGTATTATTTATAACTTCAATTTAATGACAAAATTTAATGTATTATTAATTTATGGATTATAATAATTCTTTTTAATAATTACGGTTTTAAAATAAAAATCGTTGTGACCAAATAAAACAATTTTATCTTTTGGTTTGTGAAACATTACTATAGTAACGGCTTTTTTTTAATAATAAATGATTAAAATATTGAAAAAATGTAATAGCGACTATATTAATTTATGCAAAAAACTAAGGCACGACTGCTAAATTTTTTACTAGAGCAAAGACCATAACCATATACTCATATGAATTTTAAAAAATATTTCAATTCATCAATGAAAATAAATTTTTTTTTTTTTTTCGGTATATTTTGACTGAAAATATCCACAAACTAAATTGAAAAATTAACAACTTTCGAGATTAAGCGAGATTTAACACGAATTATTTCTGGCTTCTGCAATATTAAATTTCCTCGAAAGAATCATAATAAATTACACTTATTAGTTGAAAGTTTTTTCAAATGATAATTAAATTAAATTTTTAATCGATTGGTATTTTAATGACCGATTAAATTAATTTGTTTCATAAAATACGTCACAAACGACACATTTTCTTCGCGTATTCTTCTTTTCGTTGAAACTTAAAGTTAGCAATGCATTAACTTGCAGAGCTCAATAACTTTAAATTTTAATATTGTATACAAATCAAAAATGAAACAATGAATACACGTTCTAGCAACAACTTAAAAAACTTGGCCCATTATTTGAACACTATTATTATTAGTGTCACACCACAGATAATCTGTCATAAAGTGCGTAACTAATATAATTTTTTTTTCTTTTATTCCAAATTTTTCCTACTCGTACACACACCAATTGTTGTAATTTTTACCGTCACCCTCTATACAAACTCCGTGTACAACCCCCTATCTTAATTCTTGGTACGGCCGCTCTCTGACAAAAACATATTCTTTATCAAAGCAGTACCGTGGCTGGAAAAAAAAAAAAAAATTAACCCAGGGAATCTTCAATGCATAGTTTACCAGAGTGGTGTCGACAATAATTTAATTTCACGGTACATTACGACCTCGCCGGCCGTCGTTATAGCTTATACATTATGCGCATATATACAACACACACACATATATATTGGTATGAGATATATATTAGAGTCTCGTCTACATAAGCGTGACGTCAGAGGCACGTGCGTCACACGCTGTATGAAGCGCGAGGTTGCGGTCTTATTTTATTCGCGACTCGCGACGAGCTGATATTACTTATACGTACAGTTTACCGCAATAAGAATATATACAATAGAGAGAGGGGCACATATAGAGGAAGGCCAGTAGCGAGCGTTGGCTCCGTGAAAATTGGAGCAACTTGCTCATGTGGATGCCAGAGTCTTGGGAAAATAAATGATCATTATTGCCCTTTTGCGGGTATATGTATATGTGTATGTACCAGGAGCTGATGTGATTGTTGTATTCAATTAGTGTATACATTTCTTCCCATGGGCGAAGAAATCCTCAATGGTACGATATGCACCATTTCCTACTTTGGGCGTTTTTTTTTTTTTTTTTTTAAGGAAAGGTAGGAAAACTTTTCTTCTTGCCCTGCTTCTTACGTACGCCACCATTTTACGACCAATTTTAGATACCTTTTTTTAAATTCCTGTCTAAGCCGTAGTTGAAAAAAATTTTGTATTGAAAACAAGTTGATTTTGTCGAAGTTATGGAAAAGTAAGATTTTCCCCCTAAAACAAAGGGATCTATCAAATCGATGACCACAATTTTTCTGATTCATCACCCACATATATAGGTAACGACAAAGTAAGATCGCATCCAAAAACTAGAAAAACCTTATTCTGGACCACACGAAAATCATTTTTGTGTTTAATGCAAAAAACACTATTATTACAAAAAAAAAAGGATTTAATTTTTCATCTTGCTTGTCCATAGGTATGGTAATACAAAATCATTGTTATCTATTCGTTTAAACGTTGCAACAGGAGTGCGGCTGTGAAGTAAATACCGGGTGAGGCTCGCATAAAAAATGTGTATAAAAGTTGGGGCGTCTCTAAGAGATCGGTAAGTAAACCAAAAACGGGGGAAAAAAAAATCGGTACGTCCGGATGAAAAACGGTAAATCGGTCTAATTTCACACAAATACTTCAAGGGAGAGAGAAGAAAAAAAAGAAGAAGAGGAGGGTAAGTATAAGTAACTGACTTCGGTTGCGTCATGTGTGTGCGAGAGTCGCGTTACATGTGGTCATCGCTGAACCATTGCTCGCAGTCTTAATTGCAAACGGAGGGAAAGAGACACCGGTCATTTACCCCGTCTACAGTTGTCCCTTTTTTTTTTCTTCTCTTTTTACTTGTAACACGTGTGACGTTATGTGTCTTCATTGGGATTTTAAGCTTTTTTTTTCATACGTACGTGTACATGTCGTAATCTACGAAAAATCATGAAATAGAAGGAACAGAAATTGAAATTAAAAATTCAGCAAATCATAAAAAAAACAATAATCAGAAAAATTCTTGTACAATAAAGTTATTAAGAAAATTGTAACGTAATTTCAAAATTGTTATTTTATTTTACTTTATTTTTTGTCTTTATTGCTAATTATTGTAAAAATTGTACGAGTTGTTGTTTGTTCTTGAAAATCCATTAAACGATGCAACTGTTTTACGATACGCTTGTCAAACAAATCGATGCATCGTATTTGCCAAAATTTTTTTTTTTTTTTTTTTGCTCCTACGTCCCATCAACAAAAAACTAAAATCTTCGCAACTCAATACTGACAAAAGCAAAAACCTATACTGTATTGTATACCCTCCCACTTTGCATAAGCTTTAAACTTCCAAGTCCCCCCTATTTTATGTGTATGTACAGGACAACACAGAAATATCGTTTCGACCGGTCTCGATACACATTAGAAAAAAAAAAAAAAAAAAAAAAAAAAAAAAAAAAAAAAAAAGAAAGAAAAAAATAAGCTCACAATCTGTACACGATATATATTGACACGTAGCATACAGCAAACGCTACACACTCCCACACTAAAGGTTGAAAAAAAAAAAACAAACAACCAGGCATTGCACAAAACAATAACCCGCGTACGTTTACATCTACGCGATTCCCCCCCCCCCTCAAAACCGATCGACGTCATCTCTGCAGCAGCGCGACATATATATCGGCCTTTTCCCCCCTACACGTTTGTATACCCCGCGTCTTACAACGTATATACATCACACGTTCACCGAGACGCCACTGCCTCCTCATTATAATACCTCTAACATATAATATATGAATGAACGCTTTGCGCCGTACACGCATCTTCCCACGTCCGAACGGAGAGGAGCCGGTTCCCCGCGTTCGCGGACCGATCAATGAGCCGCGGCTGAATATATATTATATACCGATCTCCCGGATCGGTTATACGCTATATAATAAACGACACACCGAGTCGAGCATATATAGTATTTTATATATTATGTACTGCACCCACATGTGTATATTATACATAACATAATACACAAATGTAGAAGACGTATACGTAGGTACGTAATTGTAATGATGGGCGTGTTGATCGGTATATGTGTTGTGTGTGTATAAACTCACAAGAGGTGCTCGTCGCGTAGACACAGGGTGGCGCCGAGGCCACCCAGTAGGAGGATCATGAGCAACGCGGGTGCCAGAACGCTGGCGAAGACCTCCCTGCGATAGGTGCGCTTGGGCAGGTCGGCCCTGCGCGGTTGGGCCCAGCGCCACTCCGACGGACTGGGTGGTCCGATGACGCTGGAGCTCAGGTCCCGGCGAGCGCTCTCCTGCTGCTGGTTGTCCTCGATCTACGGTGCGAAGCTCACGGATGGGACAATGTTTTATATACATATGTTATACGAGGGGCTTACCATTTTGAAGTAGCACCAGTCGAATTCGAAGCGCTGGTGGAAAAATCGGTCAAAGGTCACCTGCTTAAAGTCGCACGTGGTGAACTTTTTGGTGCTCGGCTCGATTTCTTTCTCGATCTTCAGGAGATCGGGCGAGAAGGGCGTTGAACTGCCCAAACGCAGTACCGTTCTGCAATAAGTACATCGTAGACAAAAATCAAATCCTTATCTATATACGTATACGTCATTTTGCGCGAATATAATTATGTATATATATGTTTATAAGGGCCTATACGAAAGGGATACAATAATACGCGCTGGCGGTATGGTGCGAGTAAATTTTTTTTTTTTTTTTTTTTTTTCAAATAAATACTTGGATAATCTTTTTTTTTGTTTCTGTTCGTATGCTCAAAAATTCACATACGCAAACGCATGAAAAAAGCACTTTGGCGGCCAACATCATCATCATCATCATCATCATCATCATCATCATAGCGATCGGTTCTCTCGTGCGTCATACAATACCCCTCTCTCTCTCCCTCTGCCCCTGCATATGTATATATAATCTCTCGTGCAGTTGCTGCGTGATGTAAAAAAGAGAGAGAGAGAGAGAAACAAGAGCGAGTGCACACGTCTATATATGTAGGGTAACACACATATATTTTATTGTGCCCACGGCGGAAACCGGTTGGCGAATAAGTACATATATATATATGTTTATCTCTGCCGGTGCACGCGACTCTCGCGCCCATAATTATATACTTGTAAATGTTTTTGTATATTATATATATGGGTATGGTGATGCAGTAGCGGTACACGCAAAACGGACTCGTTAATATGTTGTCTGTTGTTCTCTACTTCGCGGGTAAATGCTATTTCATACATGGATAAGTGCAACCGTAAATACGTGGGTTCTCTTTGCTTCGTTGATTATATATATGTATAAAAGGCGGGTGGGACGATACGCTCGATCACGGACAATCCTTTGATAATCTTCACACGGGACCTTTGTGTCATTAATGCGTACCATACTCGTTGGGTGGATGAATCGGGCTTTTTTTACATTTTTATGAAAAAAAAAAAAAAAAAAACAATACGGCCGGAAAGTTATACAATCACGCAATCGAATTTTCGTTTGGTTAACCGTTTGTATCTTTGAAATGCGGTATAATCTATAGGAAAAGAAAATAAAAAATACTAGAAAAAGCTCTAAAAAGAGAATGAAATACAAAAAAAAAAAAAAAAAAAAAAAAAAAAAAAAAAAAAAAAAAGATACTCTCTTATCAGAGTACACGCGGGCCGAGGACTCGAAATTTCGATTACCAAACGCTCGGAGCTAGGCTCTATTATCTCGTTTGCGTCAGAGCTGCGGTATATGTAAATTGAATAGACGTGATTTACACGAAGGAGAAGAAAAAAAAAAAAAAAAAAAAAAAAAGATAAATCGAATCGAATACACACAAATGTGTTGCATTTGTATTGTACCCGTGCACGTGTAACATGAGTGTCTCCAACAGTAACTCATTTTTTTGTTTTTGGCAACGCAAGTACACCTCCGTTATCGCTTGTATTTACCCAAAGGAGTGTGTCACTTTCGCTCTTCTTTCAAAGTCCTTCATAAAAAAAAAAAAAAAAAAAAAAAAAAAAAAAAAAAAAGTATCATTGATCTTGGTATTATCGTCACTAACTTCAAGAACTAACGATCACGAGGCTCTGCCAAATCTTACCGATCCCATATACCCAACACAACACACGCACAAAAATAAGTTGACTTTTCCATTCCCCCCTTCCCAACCCCCCTGTATCACTTCGACCTACATTTGATAAGAGCGTCACGCGTTATCGCGACGCACATGTGTAGTGAGCGAAAAGAGTTTCATCGAAAGAAACCCCTTAGTTTGTACAGCATCGATTCACGAAAAATCAAAAAACCCTGCGACAAGAATATTATATGGTTTTCCATTAGGAAAAAAAAAAAAAAAAAAAAAAAAAAGAAAAACCACATCAAATGTAAATCCTACATCACATTTTTACACAAGCGCACATGGTAGACACGTACTTGTACACAACCGGCTCTGTGTCTCTCTCTCTCTCTTTCATCGGCTTCGCGGACGCGAGTGTAACATTATACCGTTCAGTTGGCACTTGGCCGTCGTCGCGCGCGCTCTCGCGTCTCCCTCTCGTATACATATATATATATAATATATATATTTATTGTTTTTCCCATTATTTATTCATACAATATGCATAAACCCAGGAATTAATATCGAGTGTTTCTCGTGATAAGTACGAGTTGGAAAAAAAAAAAAAAAAAAAAAGATAAAAAAGTTGCGGTAACAATTGTGCTGTGTGCAAATGTATACTTAGCTGTGTGTGCAGTGACGTACGTACCGTGCGAATGCCACCGATCGGATGCACCCGAGCGCGGTTCGACCAACGGGATACTTAGTTTGACGTGTATAAATATATGTGTATATATATTGTGTACTTAGCGCACCCACCCGTCCGGGAGAGATCGCCAACTGATGAGAGGATGAACGGGACACGGGGGGTGTTGCCCGGCTAGGTGAGCCCTTGCAAGTTATTCTTTTTCTTTTTTTTTTTTTTTTTTCCTTTTTAGTTTTTCGCAAAAATAAATCCAGGGATTTTTTGTACATACATTGAAAAAAGCTCGAACGACTGGAGTATAATATATCATATTCATATGGTTTAAGCCAAAGTATTAAATACTACTCACTTACAGGGCGGGGGGGGGGTTGGAGGTATATGGGGGTTGTCTATTTTTGGCTCTTCTTCCTCTAGTTTCCTTTTGCCGCGCGCGTCCATCCGGTGTTTATGGTACCTATATATATTATACAAGCGAGTGTATACGCGTATGGCCCCAGCCCCCTCCCTCCACGTTTTCTTTTCCATATCACGTGTGCGAGATGAATCGTTTTGTGTATATAGGTATACACACATGGTTTTTGAAAGCTCTCTATATGTTGGGTGGGTTTTGTGGGTTACACGCAAGTAACACGCCTCTAGGTTTACGGAGGAAAAAAATAGTACGTTCACGCGATTCGCTGTAATTTTTAATTTTTGAGGTGAAAATAAGATTGGTGTAGCGGTTTTTTTTTTTCTTTTCTTTTATTTTAATGAACACGCGATGTGCAACTGGGGTCGCAAGATTTGTGGTTCTCGATGGAAAATAAAGAGAAAGAGAGAGACGTGTAGGTTTGGAAGTATCGGTATATACCCTTGAGTGTGGATCGGTAAATGAAAACAGTGTGCGTCGATGGTGAAGTGAAGGAAATTCGTGAGATGGGTGTTAATTTAATTGGGAAAATCGAACCAGTCAATGGAAATGGATTCAAACGAGAAATCATTGAAGTTATCTATATCTCCAAGGCATAAGTATACTTACAACGGGAGCGATTACTTTTATCACCGGAAACACGAATATGGCGTAATTACGACACGCGTTTCGTGACATCCTTTTTGGGTCTTGGTTTATTTTTCGGAAACTAACAGATCGGGGCACAACATTTTTATGGAATTTGGAAAATAATTTTTTTTTTCCTAAACTGTATACAATGTATATGTACATATATCCATGGATAGGAATGGAATGGAATGGAGGGATGGATAGTTTTTATTTTTACAGTTCTTGTCGGTGCATTTCCCTCACGATTCAATTATTATTATTATTTTTTTTTGTATATTGATTTTTGTATTATCGTAAACTATGCGATTGCGCACTATTTCGACACACGTAAACGCTGATTAGATGACTACCACCCTTACGTACGTTGGACCCTTAGGAATAGGAATTTTGAAGTAATAACAAAGATGTACGAAACAATTTTTCGAAAGTGGGGAAAAAAAAAAGTTGCAACCCTTCCTCACTTCGTAGGTACGCCTCGAGGAGTTTTTTCTTCTTTTTTTTGTTTTGTTTCTTGAACTAGACGCAACGATTACTTACGCGTAAGAATTCCACTCACAGTCCGCGCAACGAGCGTTCACGGTCGTATGTACAATACATAAGATGTACAACAGTACAGGAACAATGGAAGTATCGCGCGGGTGCCTATAAATTACTGTTTCTCTTACATTTTTAAAACCAAGTGGCGTCGCTTTGCGGAGAGCAAAAAGGAACGAAGAAAAAAAAAAAACACCTTTCATTCTTCCAGGCAACAGCTATTCTTACGTGACTCGAAGCTCCGTCATCGTCTCGGCCTATGTGTGTACATGACTTACGCGCGTGATCACTCACCAAAATGGCTTATCGAACGTTTCATAGTTTTTTCATATTTTATTGTAATTTCAATCTCCAAAACTTTTACCGATTCGTATCGAAGTAATACACAAGTTATTGTTCGAACACATTCAGAATCGAAAGTTTGTACGTTACTGCGTTTTTACAACCGTTTAACAAATTATGAACAAAAACAAAAAAATTCACAAAAAAAAGAATGAAATAAAAATTTAAAAAATTCTCCAAATCTTTCACAATCATCAGCATTGTGGGTTAATCTAACTCATAGCTGTCGTGTGCATTTACGGTTAGAATCATCAATCAAGATTTTAATTTTTTTTATTTTTGTGACGAAACCATGAACATTTTCAATCAACGGGTTTTAAAAAATAATAGGGGATTTAACAATGTACGCGGTTTAACCTTACCCCACTTGCTCGCCGGGTTTCAGGGGGTAGCGCGCGCCTAGCTCTACCGCCGGCGCTAAGAAGGTCAGCTGCAAGTCTGTGGCGTTCCTCCAGATGTTTTTTCTGAAAAAGCGTAAAATTGTTATTTATGATATTTAAGACTAACGTAATTTTAGTTTATCATAAAATGGGTGCTCGGGGTATCAGACGCGCGTGGTAAAAAAATGGTTTTTTTGCAACTTTGGAATGTTACAAAAAAAAAAAAAACTTCAATGTTATACTGTACAAACGATGATATTTAGAAAATATTTTATAATACTTAGTTTGGAAGGAATCCAAAAGTTATTTTTTTAGTCTAAAAAAACAGTGGACGCGTTCGTCATTGAATGAATGATGTTGCAACTTAGTAAAAAAATTTTTTTAAAAGGCTTTAAAAAAAAGTTAAAAACGTCGTGTACAATGGGCCCAGTATAGTGGAATGTTTTTCACGGAGTTTTTCTCTATATTATTTTATAAAATGCCAGTATTCATTTAAATTCTTTGTCTCAATGATCAATCGTGTATTTTTAAAATTCAATTTTGACACCACAAAATTATTTTATTTAGAAAAATAAATCGATCAAACAGTACCCCGTGTATGGTGAAATCCAGTACGTTGACAAACGTTCCTTTAGTAAAATGAAAAAAAAATTTCCTTTTTAGTTCGATAATCGTTAGGTATAAAAAGCAGTTATTTGTAGTTGGGCTGAAAAATAAAGTGCCCTCATGATTCATAACAAATTTTAATTCCTTGATAACAAGTTAAAAAATGTCTTTGTTCTCCATTGCAGCTCGCACAAGCTAATTGTTATTGCTTCTGCCATTGTCGAGCGATTGCACTTGTAAAACACGTCGTAAAATGTATAGACCACTCGAGGGTGCGGGTGAAACAATATCAACCACAAATCCAACTGGCCGGCTATACTCCTTGCGGAACCTGACGATTTCTGGAAATTTTCGTGCGCTTCCGTTCTACATGCGCGTGTCCTCGGGTGCACAGCACGTTGAGCATTGTGTGCTCAAAGTAAGAAACCGATGAAATATCGAGGACAAGAAAATTATTATTATCATTATTATTGTCTCGTCCAGCGTCCGAGAGGTCGATTCAGAGCTGCGTGTTTCTCTAGAGTAAGGCTTGAAAATAACAATCACAGGGTTGGCATCTCGACCCTCAGATCCGTTCCCTTTCACGGTTTTTACAGACATGTACTTATCAAGTTACAAGGGAAAATCATTCGCTCTTTTGAGTGAAAACTCAAAGTTCGACTCTTGAGACTTGATTCGGTCAACGAGATAAAAACCAAGAATTTCGGATTATAATTTTTAACGTATCAATAAATGAACGGTGAATAAAAAAAAAAAAAAAAAAAAATGTTTGAAGAGCATTTGGTTACTTGTTGCACTCTCGTCCAGCATTTTTTCGCAAAGAGTCGCGAAACATCTCGACTATATAAGAGTATGTATATCCTTCCCCAACGTTTGTAAGAACATTTTCTGTGGAATTTTCGGGGTGAAAAAATTGTTTAATTCAAGTTATTTGGTTCTGGTTGTGGCTATACACCTTCTCGATACTCACCTAAATATGTCGAAGAGATCCTCCGTTCTGTTGCGATCGAACATATCCTCGACATTGAGGTTGTTAACTTTCAATTGTATTTGGTACTTGGCCACGCTGTCGTTCTCCAACACAATGACCTCGAGTGTCTTGTCCCTCGTCTCGTAGGTTTTTTTGTTCAACGCTATGATTTCCAGCTGAAATAATATTTATTTTGGCAATTGAAGGTAAACAATGTTGCTTAAAACGGTAAATGTGCACCTTGAAGCTCTTCTGGTCTTTCGGAGCCACGCCGTACAGGTAGCCGCGATGAGTCCGTTTGCTGTAGGTGTAGTGGATCCAGGAGGGAAGGTCCGGCGAGCCGAGCAGCGAGGCTTCGTACCTGTACTCGTTCCTTCCTACTGCAACAGATTTTTTTTTTTTTTTTTTTTTTTAATTTCAATAGTTACTGAAACAACATCTTGGTCCAATACCTATTCCAAAAGTATAGGCATATACACTTGTTTTTTTTGGTTCTCGAAAGACACAGCATAGACACTTTGAACGTCATTCAAATTAATGTTTTTCTTTATTATTTTCAAGCAGTTAATCAAAAACTCTCTTGATGAGTTCGTTGATTTATTTACAATACATACTTAAACCTCCATTCACTGTAAATCCAAGCGTGGTAAATTACACGTTTAAAGCGTGTAATTACAAATTTTTTTTTTTTTTTTTTTTCATACAACAGATAATAATTTTAAGGACTACCAAAGCTATGATGCACCAAGTGGTTAACCAGTTCCACTTAACATGAGAATTTTTAATGAGAAAAACCAAATTAGGAAGGCTATGGAGTGAAAAAACTTGGCTGTCACAGATTCAACATGTTTACAAGTGATATTATGTCAATCGTTGATAAAAAAAAATAGTTTAGTTTAATAGAACAGGTGAAATAGTTTGTGAGGCATCGATTTGGTTGTTTTTGATACGTTTATCAAGACTATTAAAATGCATTTGTTAAAAACGGACATTTCGAATACACCCTTCAAATGTGTACACTTGAATACACTTCGAATCCATTGATAATTTTTTTCCTAACGTCATCATTACGTAAAAGAAACTGTAACATCGTATTATCAATGGCCAATGGCAACACCTTAGACGCAAAGACTGTAATGTTGGTAAATCTTTATTTGAACCATCCAAGTTCCAACGAACCTCGGGCGATCAGATCAAGGGAATAATCAAGAGTCGAAAAAAAAAAAAAAAAAAAAAAAAAAAATCTTTATGCCGTGGTCAAATGAATGTTTGAGAGTAAAGGCGTGGAAAATCTTACCATTGGACGACCAATTGAAGTATTGAGGTACGATGGGTATGGCGAAAACTTGGAGGGAGTAGATGTTGACTTCGGTCGCGCCGGCCAGGCACAGTAGCAACGCGCACGATAAGCCGGCTATTGCAATCGGGCGCATGTTGTAAACGTCGTGGGCGCAACTTTTATTGCAAAACCTGAAAATTTTAGTCACGGTCGGTCGTTAGCTTTTTCTCTGACGTCAATTGGTGATTAGTTTTTTTTTTTTTTTTTTTTTTTTTTTTTTTATTCTTTTTCTTTTTTTTTTTATTGTTATCGCCGTCCGGGCGGCTGGCCTTTGTGTGTACACGCGTGTGCGTATGGTAATGTGCGCAACGCCGGGAAAATGTAATTCTGCGCTCGCGGCGGCGCGTGAGATAAGATGTAATCTCGGTGTGGTTAATAGCTACAATAATTTATATTTAGTAATACCTCGTGACGAAATTCACAAGGAGGAAATGGTTTGGTGCCCGTGGAAAATTAATTTTGAAAAAATTAAAAAAAAAAACATACATTTTCGAGTGAGGTCTTTGTTACTACTCTCTAAATTTGAAATAGTGATAAGTTTGCAACTTTTTCAAAAAAGTGCGTATAAACTGTGAAATCGTGAATATTCACAAGTTAATGTTCCACTATTTAAAATAGTTAGTAAAGTTATTGTTGGAATTACTCGAAATAATGTGTATAGGATGTACAATTCCCTTCATTCGAGTCAAGATCGTACATTGGATTACTAATACATGTTAATATTTAAAATTTATAACGATTGGGCGCCAATAAACGATTCTCAATTTTCACTATTTTGCCAATGAAAATCTTGTTCGCTTACCCAAATAGTGAAATTTTCACTATTTCAAATTTAGAGAGTATATGTTTGTCGAATGATCTATCCACCGCTCCAAAGGTATATAATTATGATAATTGATGCTGCAACTTATACTATACGAACTGTTTTTCCACGTACAATTTCGGCACGTAAAGTTTTTTTCTCAAAATACGGGCTTCTAATGTTATGGCGTCAAATCGTTTTTTGGCTCACTCGCGTTTTCTTATATTCGCGTGGGTATAATTAACACGGTACAAAAAAACATCCATAGAGATATTTAAAAAAAATTTTTTTTTTTTTTTTCAGTAATAATTAGTTGTTGAATCTCAAGTTTTTTACGATCTCACAGATAAGCCATACTACGGTTTTTTTTTTTTTTTTCCTGTAAATTTGAGAAATTAGAGCTTCATCGACTTATTGTGGACCCAGATAGAGCTTGTCTAATCTACATGAGTCCACATTTTTAAAAAAAAAAGTAATTTTAAATTTTATGCAGGCAATTAAACGCCCATCCAAAATTAGAAAGAAAAAAAAAGTCTTTTATTTCAATGAAACAAGTTTTTGCAGTCCGCCACGCTATATTATACTGTATGTATGGTAACCCTCTAAAGAGGAAGAGTTAACGACGAGAGATAAATTTTTCACGAGAGCAACAGACGTGCAGCTTTTCTCCTCCTCTTTCGCGTCTTCGATGCATAAATATAAAAAGAGGAAGAAGCCGACGAGGAGGAGGACAACAAAGATCCACGAGAATAAAGCACGTGCCTAACGAGGCCACCGTTTTCTGTGGTTCCTTGTAAAAAATATACAAAGAAGAGAAGAACGAGAGCTACTCGCTCTCCTTTCGTCTTGACAGTTTTATCTTGAGTGTACTCATAAACACGTGCAACGGTAAACAATTCGTTATTCACGAAATGAGTTTTTTTTTGGAGTTTTTGGAGCCACTTGGCTGTGATGATACCAGTTAATGTTATATTAACGGGAGCAAAGCCATGTGCCACGTGTTTACAATTAAACACCCAACGTTTTACGATTCAGATAGACGTTTTTTTTTTTTTTTTTTTTTTCGTTTACTTATATTTGAGCGATTCCACACGGAAACGTCAGTCATTTGGCTGAAAAATGAATTATTATACATACATATATAATTTTTAACATTAATTATAATTTGATAACATTTTATTTTAATTAAATTATCATGCCTCATTAACTTAATTTAATTTAAATTGATTTCCAAAGGAAGTATTCGATATAATTTTACTACATTAATATAATTCTTTTTAATTAAAAATACTGAATGATATTTAATATAATTTAAATTCAACGAGTATGGGCGCAGCTAAAAAAAATGAGAACAAAGAGATGGAAGAATAATTAAAGAAATCAAGAGACAGTGGTAAGAGGAGGAAAGAGACAAAAAAATAAAAGAGGGTAGAAGATAGTGTTGCGTGGATGAAAATTAAATTGAAACTTTTTTTTTTTTTTTTTCTTAATTTAACTTTTTTAATAATACCTATATTGACTATATTTTTGTCATATTAATTATTATTTTTTAATATGTTTATCAAAATAAAAAACAACTAGTGCCATTTGTATTTAATTGATACCAAATTCGATTTTTAAATAAAACATTTGATACAATTCTATCATAATGAATACAATTTTTATCAAATTTGAAAAACTACATAATACTTAGTGTAATTTTGATTCAACATAGTATAGGTGGTGCTAAAAAAATAGGCAAAACTCGAGGAGGTAAAGGAACAAAAAGATTTTAAAAAGAGACAGAAGATAATATAGAGGAATGACAGATTTTTAAAAGACACTCAGCCAATTTAAGCTGAAAAAGAAAAATAAGGGTCAGATATTAAAAAGGAGAATGGGCTAGGGCACCTCAAAAATATTTCAAGGGATGTACAAGATACGTTTAAGAAAGCACACGAATACAAAACGAGGAAAATATTATTAAAAATTACTCGCGAATATTGAAGTTCTGTGCATTCAACTGACCAAATACTAAACTATATACTATACTATAATTTTGAAAATTAATTAAAAGTTTATAAAAAAAAACCCTTAGAATCAATAATAAAAAAAACTAATCTCATGTGACAGACTTACTAAATTAAAAAGATTTTCTTCATATCAAAAATTACTCTTTTTAACATTGTAAAATCTCATTTGAACCCTCTTTCAAAGTGTACAAACTATAAACAAAAAAGTCAGTTGCGTCGACTTTTTCCATTTTTTCACATAGCATTTCCAAAAAAATTAGAACAAGCAAAAAAAAACAATTTTTTTTTTCATTTAATTTAAAACCAGATAACTGATGATTTTTTTGAAGAACCAATCATGTACGGGAGACAAAAAGGTGTTTTTTTTTTTTTTTTTTTCCCTCCCCATGAAGTAAATAAAGTATAAGTGAGCTTGATGACAGGCGAGACGCGATTGACGCAATTCGCGACGCGCGAGGCTATTATAAAGTGAGTAACTGCTGCGCAGAAATGATGTTAGATGTGTACCTATACATATGTATATGTACGTGTGTGTATGTATTGCGTTGTGCTGTACACTTGGGCGACGCATCAGCTTGTGGAGATCATCGGTGAGTTGTGATACATTAGTCGGCTCGTCTATTTTTTGTGATATATGTGTACCCAGTTCTTGAGATTTGCATGACTCGGCTTCGACGAGAAGTCAGTGCAAATGTAGAGCGTATAGATGTCTCGTAATCGAAAATAGTTTTTGTCCCTTACACTATTACATCCAAATGTATAAATGGATAGTAAGGCTCGTTAAAGCTATGCATTTGAAGTACTTAACAATAAAGTGAAATTTTTGCCAATTAATTTAATCAAGGTTTCCTTAAATTTTGATTAACCCCTGTATTTTTCATATTCTCTTAGTCCTATTGGTATTTATTGGTAGATATTTTTTTTCTCATTCACATACATACAGCTTTATGATTTGAACTCCACATTATTATTTAAACACCAAAAAAAATTCAAGTTATATGATGGGGATGGAAAAAAATGTCATTAAACATGAATCTTCTTAAAAATTGTTGGACAAAATCGTTTAATGTTTCATGCGTTTGTATCGTTGTTTTATATTTAAAAATAATTTTTAACGGTATTATAACTAAAAATCGGATTAGCTAACTGTAACATTTTGGTAAAAAAAATACATTTAATCGAAAAAAAATTTTTGCATGTGATTGTGAGTACAATTCATTAAAGAAGAACAAAGTTCAAAGTTGCGAAAGAAACTCGACCGGAGAAAAAAATGTGCTCAGTTAGAAACAGAGTCGAGGTGAGTGTACAGATACTATCGCTCTTTCATACCATGCCTTTTTACCTTGTATCCTATAACAAACGTATACATATCTATATATCATCTTACGAGTCGACGAACGCGATTTTTCTTTTGTATACTTGTTACCCATTATTTCTCAGAGGCCCAAGTAACAATTCAATAACTGAAGCATCAAAGAAAAGTTTAATACTTTTTGAATGTTTATTTATTTAAAATATTTATGACCTTGAATAATTAATGAAGAAATTTTCTAAAATTTAATGATAAACAGGCGAGTTTTTTTGCCGTAAAAAAAAAAAACCTTAAGAAACAATTTAATTCTTGAATAATCCAATTTTTGAGTGGCGTGAATCTGTTTATTATGTAGCTTCAACAATTTATTATAGATATGCCTTAAAATATACTAAATTATTTCCATAAAATTTATGCTTCCTTAAGAACTCTTGCAAACTTCTGTTTCATTATTTTTTGTTTTTATTTATTTATTTTCTATTTTTTATCTTTTTTTTTCTTAGTTCTGTCGAACAAATAAGTATGCCACATAATATATATGCTTGTTTTTTTTCGTTTTTTTTATTCATTGTGTCCATGTTCGTGAAATCTTTACTTCTATCAGTGAAATAATGGCTGAAAATATTCGTGCAATTTAATAATTAAATAAAAATAATCAAATGAAAAAAACTTTTTTTTAAAATTATTTTATACGTCGTATCCTGTCGTAGAGCAAGACTGCAGTAAATCAGTACGCACTCGTGCATCTCTTTTCCTGAAATTTTCCCTCGTTCAGTCCGACTTCGTCGTATTATATTTTTATCAACTTAAATTTAAGTAACTTCCCGGATAACAACACCAAAAAAAGTTGCGAAACGCAGAACTACTTGAAAGACGAAACACTTGCTCCTCACGCGCGAAACATCATATTCCAGAAATCCGAGCTGCGTTAAGGGGTCCCGTTTCTTGGCTTTGTCGCGTGGCTTTTATGCTTTCTTGGCACGTGACTCAGGAAAAAAAAGGACACCACAACATCGAGAATATAACACGAGAATAAGCGCTTTTAAGCTCTTCTTCACTTGTTTTTTTTTATGTTTCCTTCGCTCTGCTGACCTCTGATTCGTCTGTCACTCGAATTCTTCTTAACCCGTTCATCAGCAACTTGCCGAGGAAACAAATCCACACTCATTCGCATACGCGAAAGTGAAATTTTAATTAAAAAATTCGAGCTCTGTATTTAATAAAACTTGTAAGTAAATGAAATTGTATCAACTTCCCTCCATTTTCTTCAAGTTACACACGCTAAAAATCCTTTTGCAGAGTCCATAATTATGAATCATTTTCGTTTCTTGGAAATCCTCGAGCCGCTCGAATCTTAAATATTTTCCCATCGAGGTATGAAATTTATTTATATTTAATATTTCCCTGAAAATCAATTTATCACTTGATGTTTGCCTTTTCCAGAACAAAGAGTTAAGGTTTTTTTCTTGTTTTTTCAACACTTATATAATCAAGTTTTTTTTTACTTAAAAATTTATCATCACAATTTTGAGCTCTAGTTAATGATAAATTGTAATTTTTATTGATTTTTATACTGGGTCATGAAAATTGTTTCAAATACAAAGTGAAATACTATTTTTAATTATTCTTGTAGCACACTATTTAAAAAAATTTTCTCCAGCTAAGGTAATGAATTGTACTTAACAAAAAAATGATTAAGTAAATTTCTTTCCATTAATGGCCAAGTAAATTGATTTTACGAAATGTTACATTCACCGATCGAACAATAAAAGTTTGACCGCCCCCTAATCGCCCCCCGATCAATCGACAAAAATAAAACAAAAACCTCGATATTTGAAAAAAAAAAAAAAAAAGAAAATTCAAATCCTCATTCTACCAAGATGAAAATAAACATTTTTGCCAAAAGGAATAAGTATTCCTCTCACACCATTTCACCTCACACGGAACAAAACCCCGTCGGACGCCCCGAGAGCCGATCAATACCGGGAAACTCCAAAGCCTCCCCATATATCGCAAGCCCCGCACATAATTTGAGGACAAAAATATAGGAAAAAAAAAGCTACAAAATAGTAACCCACTGATTGAAAAACACACAAGAGATGCCCATCACGACACATCAAGGGGTTAGTATACGTAAGGAACGCGAGTAGGATCCTCTTTTTCTTACACACCAGCCCCCCCCCCCCTGCCCATGTCGCGATCTGAGCTTGCGCACAGCAGTGTCGATTGCGCCCCTCGTTTCCTAACCCACGACTACACCCTTTGCCAGACCAAAACTAAAACCAGCCGAAACAAAAAGAAAATGTACGCACCTTATACCTCCATGAAAAGCCCGCGTGCCGTCTTCTTCTCGGTGTATGTATATATGTATGTGTATATGTGTAAAGAGGAAATCTTGAAAGCTCGATGACGATCCAGCACTTCGCGGAAGGAGCGAAAAGCTCGGCAGCCGGACAAAAGCTGCACAAAAGAGAGACAGCGCGCTAAGCGGTGTCGGCAACCCCCCAGAGAGCCTCGCGCTGCACGGAGAGAGGCCTCATCGGCGCAGTCGCGGAGGAACGGAGCGCGCGGACACGGGGTTTACATATACGTGCACACGCGTATTCGCCCTGCACACGGTATATACATATATATACACAACAACCAGCCTCCTCGGTTTAGTTGTCACTGGGACACGAGACACTCGGGTTGTGCCTGTGTGTATTTTTTCGTACTCCATGGTGTTTATACGTCTCGAGGGGGGGTTATTGGAGGCTCTTCGCAAGCTCTGACGCGAGTGCGAGCTTTGCTGGTGCTATTCGCCAATACAAGATGCCGATGCTGTGAAGCAGCACTCGCAGGGTCATATCGTATTATATACACGAACACCGAGTCTTTCGTCGCGCTTAGGGTAGGTTTTATACATATATATATATTATATACATACCCTCGGGTGGAAGTTGTTGGTTATATCCCATATAATTACGTACATATACGTGTGTGCATAAGTCGGTGGGACAATTAATACAAAGCTCGACGCACACTTTTGTCCACATATATTATAATCGTGCGAGTGCGTGTCATATTAGCGAATTAAGGAAATTGTAAGTACCGAGATGTGTGTGTGTGTGTGTGTGGCGCTATTTTTAGATCTGAGTTTGGAATTTAATTAGGCTGTACGCGGGTACTCAGCCTGTACCTACAATATATATATTGTTTAATAACAATAAACAACGATAATTGTATTGGGTGCAATTGGCCGTACACGCGGTGCAACCAGACGCGAGAGAGGGTGTCGATCATTTTGGGATTACTCGAAGGCACTTTGAAAGTTTATTTGGCCTGAATATCTTTGAGTATCGGCTGCTTAAAGGGGATAGAGGGATGCCCTCGCGTGATCGGAGCCTGTGATTTGGCTTCCTCCGTGGTGATGAATAATAATACCTGTCGCAGGTTATTCCCGATAGAGCTTAATCTTTTTTTTTTTTTTTTTTTTTTTTTTTTTTTTTTTTTTTTTTTTTTTTCTGAATAAAAAATTAAAACAAGAAAAAGATACAGTGCGTCGTGTGCCGTTATGGCACTTTTTTTAACGATGGACGCTCGAGCCGAGACAGTGTGAATGGGTACAGGTTGCGATTGAAGTGTGCGCATTTTTTCAGGATCGTGAAGAAGCTTTTTTTTCATTGTTCGCGGAAATAATGATCGCACGCATAAAAAACACCTGGGATGTGGCATCTGAGTTACGCTGTAACTATAAATAGAACGAATTTTATTTTACTTTATGTGTTTGTTTCAATGATTGTTTGCTCAATGTTGTTGATGCTCTTTGCGTTGGTGATGTTGTTTTTTTTAATTAATTAATTTTTTTTTTTTTTTTAGTACACGTTTGCAGTAAAATAATATCGGCACAATGTTTTTGGCTGAACTTTCGACTGCACGAAAATATACGAATCTGGCATTAAAAATTACAACAAAGAATGGCCGATTTGTTCGAGACCCTTGACTAAAAAAAAAGATAGACACAGTAGCGAATTAACCCACGGAAATCGATACCCTTGGAATGTTAAAAAAAGAGGGTCCGGCAAAATCGTCAACGTCAAAGTGAATGAAACCTTTCATTAAAATCCTCTTTTGTTCCTTCGTCGTCGTGACCAGAGCAGCCTACGAATACCTGGAGTGAAAAAATAAAAAATAAAACAAAACAGGAGATAAGAGTGGCGTAATCGTTCGCTGCTTGGACGCGAGTGTACATTTATGCGGGCAATACATCCTAAAAATTAAGACGCGAGTCGATGACGCAGGTAACGCAGCTGTTTGGTATTTATGGCGCACCTGGACGGGTCCGTGGAATAAAAGAGGAAAATTTAATTATTGCGAGCCCACGTAGAGTATACCGTACATACCGAGTTTTTATAAATCCGCCTGTAGTTACGTTGCGGGAATCGCTTGCGTTTGGAATTTGATAATTCTTTTTCTTCCAGACGACGATTTTTTGGTGGATTGATTTAGCTGAAATTTTCACTGCTCCGTCGCATTGATGCGATTACACTTGATGCGGTGAAATAATTTTTTTAAATAATAATTAAAAATTACGAGGTTCCCAAAATAAATCAATTACGACATTCCGTACTATCAAACTACAAAATTTCGTGGGACCCTTTTTTTACATTATCCAAGGAATTGATCATCATTATTTTTTATCCAACTTCGCTCTCAAACAGTGTAATGCACTTAAACTAATTAATTAATGGTTTCGAAAGCTCTATGTTGTCTCTAATTAAAGCCACTGTAAAGCTTTCCTGTGGTCTAAAGGTGGTAATAGATTTTTCTTTTTCTTTTTTTTCGAACAAGTCACTCGTTTTATTATCACTAAGCGCTCGATTTTTTTGGAACAAAAAAAAAAAAAAAAGGTTTCTTTGCCCCAATCCCCTTCAACACTTATTTCAACTAAAACAATTTTAATGAACTGGAAAAATATATTATTTCGCGAAATCAATATTTCTCCAATAAACCGAAAAACAGTAATTTCATAAAATAATTACTTGTTGAGACGAAATATTTTTTTTTTTAGTTTTTATGATTGAAAAAAAAGAAATAAAAAATATATTGAACCAAACGGGTTTTTTTTGTTTTGTTTCAAATAAATTGGACGCACAGTGGCGATTGCAATCGTGTAATAATTCTTCTACACGCCAATCACATTGAAATACAATTTTTAATCTTCATGTAGTAACGAAGAATAATCAATCGTACGAGTTCTGCACAAGCCCGTGTTTTCAAAGCGAAAGCATTGTCATCGCTTTTCCTCGGCGAGCCTATCAATATTTTTCCTCCTCTACCTCTCGCTTCTCACTGTTTAATGTTATCCGATCGATAATCTTTCGATCGCACAATCCGACTACGCTTACACTCGAAGAAGCAACCTACGCTTCTCGTGACAATTAGATCGGATGGAAGTGCAGTACCATTCATCGTGAAGATTCATTGATTTATAAATGGTTCGATAAAAGTACCGGGTGATAAAAATTAAGTATAATCTGGATGAATCGGATATAAGAGGTACTTTGGACGAATTCGTATCTCTTAAAATATCCATCTAAAAATCAAAGAGGCACTCAGCCACGAATGTCTTATCAATATCACGATTTCGATCCATACCGATACGTGCACCAACACACAATAGTTCCAATTTAATTTATTGAAAAGGCTTTAAAAAATACAATCACGATCAAATCATTTTTTTTTTTTTTTTTTTTTTACAGTTCAAAAATAGGTTGTTATCAACTCGTACCCAAAGTTGAACAATGAAATTAGCACAATGGATATGAGAAAGCTCACAAGATTCTAAATAAATTAACGCGCTTATTGTTGAATATTATAAAAAAATGTGTATAGTTAAAAAAAAACAAGCAATTTCAGGCGATGTATTTTAAAATCACAACTTTTAAGTTAATAATTTTTTAGCATAAAAATAATGCTATGTTTTAATATTTGAGAAATTTGTGGAAAAATTAAAAAACATTATACTCCTGCTCTCTTTGTTCCTCTTCCATTGTATTTACGCAAAAAGCTTTGTCTTTGTCATACCTAAGTGTACACCGACTGTAGACTAATATTTACTATGTTTCACGGACAAGGAGGGTTTTTACATCCAAAGGAAATGTACTTTCGTAATCATTAGAAGATTTCTTTCATGGATAACTTTGTTTTTTTCTTCGTACATATATTTTAATTATTATAAATAATTAATCATTAAACGGTACTTTACGGGCTGGAAAAATTTTACTCTGTCAGTGTAGTGCCATTTAAAAACATTTTGAAAGATTGTTGGAGTTAAGTTTTTTATAACATTAAAATGTTAATTTTTTTATTGCTGATATGATAAATCTATGTAAGGAAAAAAAAGTAAAATAAATACTTTTGACAATGTCTATCGTACTTTAGATATTTTTAAAAAATGAACAAATGAGTGAAGCTTGAATTTTTTTTTATTTCTACGTGAAGAAAATAATTAGCTGTATTTTATTTTTTTCAAGACACAATTATTAGGGATATTGTATGATATGTATCAGCAGATTTTTTTAACAATAAATAGGAAACATAATAATAAAACAAATTGTTTAATTAGATTTAATTTGTCCAACGGATATTAGAAAACCAAACAACCTTTATAATCCACGTATCTGATGCCGGAATGTGAAAAAAAAAAAATTTTTTCCACTATTAAAAAAAAATCCAATCGTATCCCATTAAAGTTTTCAAAACTATTTTCATTGTTAAATCGTAATTGAGAAATCAATTTATTAAAAGTAAAAAAATCACAAAATCCATCGTATTTGTAGAACCTCAACTTGACGGATAAGAACACGATACAATCTGTAAAAGCTCTCGAGCTTCGACAAAAGTGGTACAAGAGTAACTATGTTATATACTTTCGATATGTACCATGAAAAAAAGCTCTTAAGCGTATGTGACTTCTCGAGAAAGCGTAATCATCTTCACACCCGGTAATTGCACTTCTGTGTCGTATTTTAAGAGCGCACGTGTGGCTCGAAGCTTCCGGTTTTCTCTTTTTCGCGCTTTCAACCCTGCCAGCACGTGCATATACGTATCCACGAACGGTAAAGCTGCAATGGGCCATTAAAGACGGGAAGAAAAGCGCCGGGGAGCAGAAAAAAAAAGTTCTTTTTCGAGTCGACGGGCGATTAGCTTCTCGGGAATAAAGGATCCCCATGTGCGCGTGAGCGGTTGCGACAACAATGGAATTCTGTTGCGAATCGTTTATCGAAAATCTTTTTTTTTTTTTTTTTTTTTTTTTTTCTTTGGAGATACGATTGTTGTGTTTAAGCGCCGTGTGTACTTTTATGGTATATATAGCAGTGGATGGACGTGATTCTTTTGAGAGTTATAGGTTTTCAGTGTCCTCAGGATTAAAATTCGAGCTAAAATAATATTTGTGGATTTGGAAAATTTTAAAAGCACACATTCATATTTTCAGAATTTTGAAGAAAAAAAAAAAAAAAAAACATACGTGATTTTAGGAGCAAACTATAGTGTTACGTAGGAAAGATATTGGTAAGGAGGTGCTTCGCGAGAATGATCAACGATTATTACTTCAAGGACCTTTATTCAAGATACCGTAATCATAGGCAAGATAGCGCGTGTGTTCCCTTCAAAGGCTCGTCGTGTACTCCCCGAATAGACTCTCTCTTTGCTCGCACTTCCCTTCCCTTGGCCCCCTAGGGCCCCTCGTTATGAGGTTTGAGGAGAGGGAGCGTAGAGTCTCACCTATACTATCGTACGTTACAATAGGTTTTGTTTAGAGTAAAAATAGACTTGGTTAAGAAAAAAACAAAACAAAAAGTTTTTCTTCCATAGAAGCCTGCGTTGGTATATTTGTTGAATTCTTTTTGCGTGCCAAAAAATCAGAAAAAATACATTTGTTTTATATTGTAAAAAATAAAATTTATTGCACCATATGGTTAAAAAAATACGTGTTGTTTCAAGCGCATGACTATATTTATGAATAATTAAAATTTTAATGTACCAAAATTATTATTATTATTTTTTATATACACCTCTGAAATAGCACTGTTGGCTTGATAGTATTACAATATTCAATTGCTTGTTGTATGTACATAATTATACTTCGATGCAAAAACATATTGAAAAATAAATTAAAAGCCCCGTTCCCGAGGCGTACGACACAATAAAATGTTATTACTTCCGTAAGCCCGGAATAGCACCGGTTCCCCTATCGGGATTCTCGAAGTTTACGACACTTGACTCTTTTTAAAATTTGTACCACTTGCAAAGCCACTTACGCCAAATAACCGTGAAAACACAAAAATAACTCCACGCGCGGTCAACGTTTCAAATACAGTTAGAAAATTACGCGCATTTCCCGAACCTCTAACTTTAGCCCGAGCACTCTTAACTTGCGTCAAGAATTTACGTATTCGCCGTTGGTTAAGAGAACAAAAAAAAAAAAAAAAAAAAAAAAAAAACACACATTGCACTTGTAAATAAACGTGAATCACTCCGAAGCTGATTCGATTTCTTGGAATCGATATCGTGAAAGAAAAAAAAAAAAAAAAAAAACGAATCAATATAAACTCAACCTTTGTTATACGAGTGTTGCCGGACGGCGAATTTTCTCCACAATTTCTCACTTCAGCACTTCAATTTCCAGTCCGGTTGCTTTTGGCTGCAGCGTAGGCGCAGCTGCGGAGGCCCCGTGAAAATGTCATCAGCCGGCGTGCCGTTTCTGCTCATCACCGCCAACGTCGGCAGCATCTTCGAGGAGGTAATTATCGGCTCACGGTTTTTCTTTTTCGCCATAAGTTTTAATGTTGAAATTTAATGCCGATTATCGAAATCGCTTGGTGATTTGTGAAATTTTTCTCGTTTTTCTTCGTTTTTTAAATTTGGGAACGTGTAGGTCATACTTTGTCTTAAAAGCTTTTTCCAAGAATATATATTTGAATATTTGTAACACTTGAAGAAGTTTTAGTAAAAAAGATAAATTATGTATTTATTATAAGGAGTACAAAATTTAAAATAAAAAGTTAAGAAAAAAGTATTAAAATACTTCAAAATAAAATTATTTTTTTTAAAGAAAAAAATTTGCCAATTTTCTGTTGTGTAACATATGTTGCACGCTGTAGTGTAAAAAATATTTTTGTGCTTAAATAATACATTAAAATTTCAGAAAAGAACTTTTGTTTTAATGTTTTAACATAATATTGGGAATGGGGAATGCAATCAAGTACATAATGCTGGCTTGATGTACCTAATTGATTGTGCTCAAGACTAAAAAAGTGCCATTTTATTGATTTCTTATTTCCATCATGCCAAAATAATTGAATGCAAAAAACTAGATGAAAAAAAAAAAAAAAATTTTAAATGAAGACGAAAATAAACAAACTTAACTTTTTTCACTTACTTGGGCTTCGTGATACTATTAAATTTATGATGCACATAGTTTACAGCAAAAAATAGGTTTTAAAATTCTAAAATCTAATGCAATGTTTCACAGATCCATTACGGGATTCTATGAATATTTAAAATGCATTTGCTATGTGCAAAGACCTGCAAGCAGTTCTCTTTAGCTCATCTTCCTCGAATACGTTAGTGCATCTATTTCTCAACAGATTAAAACAGTAATTACGTTTGTGGTAAACCGCGTATTTGTTGTTGCTTTTGAGTTGAATTGCGAAATTGGCGAGTCGAGCATTTATTATTACTTCAAAGAAGAAGACTACATTAGTAACCCAAAAATTCATAATGTGTCGTAATGTAATAGAAAAACTAGTTTTTGGAACTGTATTAAATTGGCAAAACAACGAGATATTTCTTCATTTATATCATAGATATATACTAAAGTTTCCCAAACGTTAATAATATTAAAAAATGTCTTTTCATCGGAAAGAAAAAAAAAAAAAAAAAAAAAATTGTTGAGTAGATGAATTACTTTTTTCTCTTGGAGTATGATTAATTTTTTTTTTACTTTTTTTTTTTTTTGATTGATGGAAATTTAACGTGATTTTTATTACGTAAATAATTTAATAGGCTATCAATTGTCAAATTTAAAGCGTAGCTGGTAAGCAAGTTAAATTAAAATTGAATTATGTATTATTATCATAAAAAATCAAAGAAAGCTTGTTTCATCGTGCTAGAGAATTACTTTTATCAAGATATCTTATCAATTCCGTAACATAATACTTGGGCTCAATTAAATACTTAATGCGATTACGAACAGTTGCCATGATTTGTATTCATGAATAAAAAAAGGGTCTTTATTATTATCTTTTTTTTTTTTTTTGTTCTAGCCGAGTTCTATGCTAAAGGTATGGACGGAGGAATTTTTATCGGTAAGTTGAGTAAAGAAAGAAAAAAAAAAAAAAAAAAAAAAATATATCCTGACAGAGCAGCCAGCACATTGATTTTATTTAATCAATCGTTTATTTTTCTGTGTTCCATGCATCGTGGCAGACGATATCAAGACTCGATCCAAAGTTCGTTGCCCTACACTGCCAGGAAGTGGGAGGGAAGAACTACGAGGAGAGCATGAGGCACGTCAAGGATTTCGTGAGGTACGTGTATGAGATCGATTTGCATTTTTTTTTTTTTTATCTTGAAGCCGTCATAAATCTGATTTACAAAATTAGACTTACCCAGCGAAACATGTTTATTAGAGATACTTAATTCGAAGTGTGAATGGCCACGACCAAGAATTTCATCTCGAAGTAAAAGCTTTGTTGCTTTAAAGAGAATTGGGGATGGATATTTTTTCAATTACTTCACGATGAAATTTTTTTCTAAGAATATAGTACATTATCTCTGTTGTAAATATATTTTGTTTCATTACTCCATATAATGAGTTGCTTGGAAAAATTATTTCAAACAAAACTAATGGACCGTATTTTGAAGAAGAAAATGATTCATTATTTTTTATTGTTAAAAAAAAATATTTTTCTGTTTTTTATTTCAATAGATAATTAATGATAAAATAATTTTCTCCAGCAGAAATGATGCGTTGAATTTTTGGAAGAAAATTTATTTCAAAACGTTCAAAAATCTATTCAAAATAATAGTGCCCAAGTCTGAGCTCTTGTTTCCCGTTAAGAGTAGTAGTGGTAGAAAAAAGAATCGGTGATGGTTTTTCTTCTCTCCCAGAAATACGAAAAATAGAAACGACAAAAATTTCTACGCACCACTGATACGAATACATTTTATTTCCTTTACAAAATATATGTCAACTGTCAAAAAAAAAAAATAATAATAATAAAATAAAATACTCTCTCTTTGAAACTACCATATAAATTTCGATTAAAAAGCAAAAACAAATAAAACAAACAAAATAGCTGCCAACCACAGATGTGGAAAAAAAGACACCGCTTGATAATCAATGCCCACAGTAATCAAATTGCCACCCAAAGCGTGGGAGGTGGTTGTCTCCACCGCCTGCTTTACTTGAACTATAATATTATACATGGCACTTCCGCGACAGGGGTCAAAATAATAACATTGGGGTCAATCTGCGTTTTTCTTATCTTTAGGCGTGTCGAGTACCCCCGTGGAGCCCACATTGGTTTAAAGTACCGCTCGCTGCCACATGATAAGGTGCGAGTTTTTTCTCTTCCTCTCTCCATCTATATGTGTATACACTGTATCTCTTCGTAGAATCTAGGCTCGAGGTTAAACTGTCTGTCTGTCTGTCTGGTTGATTATTAATGGTTTTGTGCTCGTCTTTTCGCTGCTGTTTCTCGTCGGGCACGCGATTTCATGCCAGTGCAAGTGAATTTGACACTTGATGGGTGTCTTTTTCAATGTGTACATACGGTGGGTTGACACGGGTTACTTCTTTTTTTTCGTGAAAAGAGTTTTATTAAACTGTTGGCCCAATGGGTTAATATTGTGTTAAAGTTTAGTGCAATTTTTTTTTTCTTTTTTCATACATTGACCAACACAAAGTTTTTTTTTGTAAATTATTTTTACTGCAGAAATTTTTTTTTTTTTTCCATCCCTACTGAAAATAAAATATGCAACGAAACTGTTTCTAGCAAAAATGTTCCGGTAAATTTTTGTAGAGAATGGTATTTATTTTCAAGTATTTTAATACTTGAAAGCTTTTTTCTGCTAAGTAAACGTACTATACTATTTTTGTTGGGTTAAAAAAAAATTTCCACCTCAAATATGTTACTAAAAAAAAAAAAAAAAAAAAATTAAATTGAAATTAATTCCCAGTCTAAATGTTGTTACAAATTCTTGTGTTCCATAATAGTTAGATTTTAAACGGATAGATAATGCAGTCGTTCACGACGTCATAACAATTTTTACATCTTTCATGGAAAAATTTTATTGATTTCTTATTCATTTGACACTCCACTTTGGAAAAGAAAACTTTAACAGAAACTTAATTACCATCCAGTAAAATAGAGCCGCATTGGACTCTGATTCGTTCAAACGTTATTATTAAGTTAACGTCAAGAGCTTCGGTAGCTACGAGCACTCGCGTAATACAATTATATCTCGTAATGACTAATTTTTCGCTCCGGTGCCAAGATAGCTTTTTCGCTCTCCATTAAATCCCCACACCTCACCCGACCTGAAAAAATTCAATTATACACACATATCGTTCAAGGAAGTCTTGTACACGCATCTCAGCAGCCGCAACTTGAAATCGTGAGGCTCTCCGGAGGAAGAAAAAAATTCTCCTTATTTTTAAAAATTAAAATCCTCGTTAATATAGCAAAATTTTAAATCCAAGCGGGTCGCTCTTACGTAATATATAGTATGGGGGTGGGGAGTCAATGAATTAGTTTTCGCGGCCGAGATTTTAATTTTAGCCGAGCGATAAAACTTGCGGTTCACCGGCTCACTGATCGAACGTTACTCGTACTCTTTTTCTTGGCCAACGTTGAATTATTGAATTTGCTCTCGTTTGAGGGGGTTGGCCCACTTACCTGGAAATTGTAACTATTTCGAGTTATAGGTGCACTTAATTAAAATTTGAGAAATTTCGGTGGAATTAAGCGTGTTTTAAGGAATTATATTTTAATCGAACACAGTTTTATCGATACTTCCATACGTTATAGGAAAAAAAAGAAGCTTTTGACGATGTAATTTATCCAAGCCTTTCTTTTAAATCTTGATAACTGTTTTCAATCTTTTACGTTTTTTCCAACTATTTTCAGCTTGTAATCTTCGATCAAATAGACACACTATGCCCAGACCTGAGCACGGATACTCTTTCAAATTTTTCACTAATAATTTAATCCATCATGTGTACGGAAAAACAATTTTTGTAATCACTACTTAAAACACATTGCTTGAAAAAATTTTTTCCAACAATAACAATGCGTTACAATTAAAACAAAAAATAAATTAATAAAATTATTTGAGAAAGTATTAATAAATTTCAATGTCAACATTTGATGAATCAAACGGTGATGAATAACAAATTTATCTAGCACACAGAATATACTGTACGTAAGAAAAAAGAAAAATTTCTTCTAAAGCGTTAAAAAAATCCATACGATGCAACTGCGCCCAAGCCTGAAAAATTTTAACTTCAATATAGGGATACGTTCCTACCATCCAAATAGTTCGATGGATGCACCTATAGTTATTTTTCCAATACATTCTCCAGACATTCTCTAAAAAAAAGTGCACCTACTTAGCTCGATGATGAAAAAAAAAAAAAAAAAACCCTTAGTGCCGATTTCTCCCCACGTACATTTTATAACACATATTTATTGCCCCGATACAAAAATATACAAATATACGCGCGCACACCTTATGGGGTAGCGATAAAGTACATTATAATACTTGAGCGAGGAGGGTTGAAAATAGGGCGTGTGTACAACACAGTTGAGCGAGCCGCTTCAAAAAGAAACCGCACGATTTGATAGAGATGAAGAGATAAAAAAAAAAAAAAGCTCCACCTATACCACCGGGGGAGTATAGCAAGCGCGTCAAGATTATAGCCGTGGAAGGAGCACAATGGTTGTATATACATACATGTACAGAACCAAGCGCGCAAGCTTCGTGTACGAGGTGTGTAGCATATAGTGCGAGGTCGCGAGTCACCTGATGGTCGAGAGGTATTACCGTGTACGAGATTAATGAGGCTCCGCGGAGCTTTCAACCTCCCCCCCCTCCTCCTATCGATTTGCTTTTTTTTTCTTCTTTCCACCTCGTGTCCTCGATGCGATGATCCGCAAGTACGTAAAAGAAAAAAAAAGATGCGCGACGGGAGGGTTGCGACGAGCTTTTTGAACAAATAATAAGCGGGAGCTTTCCCCGCAACTGTAATAATAATAACTTTTTTTTTTTTCAAGGCAATTCGATGAACGATGCAGTGGTGGTAGCGAGCTATTTCACGCGTCTACATTTGGCATAACATCCGTATAATAATACGCGTACTACACAATTATACGTGTCGTGCATTTATTTACGTATTGATAAGCGCGAGGGATAATTATCTCTATGTTTTTATGCCGTCCTCTCTAATCTTATCTGTTTTTACGCGAATTACCGGGGTTCTCACAATGTGTGAGTTTTTTTTTTTTTTTTTTTTTTTTTTTTTTTTCGTCTTGCACGCGCGTGAGTTCAGGTGTGTGTAACCAATTTGAGAGTTATACAGTAATTGTCGTTGCGCTCTTTCGTATATGTATAGGTAAACATATTTAGGACGACATACTTACTCATCACATATATGTATAATAATCGATGAAATGAAAATATTTGTTTGGTTTTAGGCTGTTGATGTCTTCGGAAGAGCTGCGGCTCTTCGACAAAGTCAGGGTTTTCTTGGACGAAGACTTTTCCTCGGCCGAACACTTCACGGTGAGCATTTTTATTGTACATTCGTTCACTCATGGTCAAATATGTATTTATATCGATTAAACTGACAAAAAATTTTTCAGAACCAAGAAACTTTTTTTCTCATAACAATTTCATGCGTATGTATTTTAATAGATTGAGAAAGTGTTTATTTTACATACTTGTTTAACGAAAAAAAAAAAAAAAAAAAAAAAAAAAAATACATCATCTTGTTTCAAGAGAATATTTGGTAGTTCATTCGGTTAAATATTTTTTGGCTATGATAAATTTTTTCTATCAACGTATCAAAAATTCTAATCGATCAAATGCGCGACACAATAACGAGTGCAAAAACATACTGTCGACCAGCAGCATATATTTTATACCGAATTACTAGCTTGATTGCTGGAAATGGAAATAATAATTTGATCCAATTGAATTACAGCGCTTGTGGCGTGTATTTTACATATATATATATATGCGTGTGCACGCAATTAAACAGTGGCACATTAATTTTCAGGCGCTTGGGAATCTGTACTTTGCCCACGAGAGTCTAAAGGACGTGCTACTTTGGGACTTTAAAGGTACGGCTGGTGTTTAATTTTTCAGATAATCCCACAGATATTATTTATAATTTACAATTTACATCCTCAGATATTATTTACAAATTGGTACACATTTTTTTTTTTTTTTTTTTTTTTTCGTACATAAATAAATTATAAGTTTTTGTTTCGATTTAATTACTATCAAAAAACTGTATGAAGAAATTTTTTATGCTGCGTAAAAATGTATGACGTGAAAAAAATGTCAATTAATTAATAATCAAGTTAATATAAGAGCATTTGTTTGGTGAAAAAAATGTACATGTTCCGAACGATTTACAAAAAACACTGCTGAGTTTGGGCACAAAAAAATTTGATAAAATAATTCAGTATTTGGTTTATTGCTGATAATGAAAAGCAATAGAGTGTAAACTAAAACTTGTAATTTGGGCTCCACAAGTTATGTGGGGAAAAAAAGGTTGTAATTATTTTTCACCAATTCACGAATAACATCATAAAATCCATGTTAAATTCTAACGCCTACACTGGAATGTGTGGCGTCTAGTTATTTAACAATTTATTAATTACACATTTCGTGTACGATGAAAATACGTGCAACAGCCTCCAAGACCTCGCCCTATTTCCATGCGCGAATACATGAGGAAAAAAAAAAAAAAAAAAAAAAAACAATAATGCTTGCAGAATCAGTTTTCGTGCCCGTGACTGATCAAGAAATACACTCGGGGAACATCGAGGCCGTGCCTGGTAAGGAGAAGGCCAAGTTTCCGCAGCACTTTTTCCCGGACGCCAAGTGGTCGAGGAAGGGCTTCCTGAGGACGCGGTGGAGCATCAGTGGCACCGTCTTCGATCTCATAAACATTCATCTCTTTCACGATGCCAGTAATTTCGTCGCCATGGAGACGGTCAGTGCCTCAGTTAATTTTATCCTTTTCCACTGCTAAGGGGGTGGCTTCCTCTCCACCGTGCGAGTGTGGCTGTATAAAGAGTGGTATATTTCAAGGTAGATTGGGAGGAAATTTGAATAATGGATATGGCTTGGGTTTCCTTTTGAATATCGAGGCTGGTCGGTGAGTTGGAAATTTATTTAAAGGGAAGGAAAAGTCCTTTTGCAGCGGAAAATCAATTGTACCAATACTTTTTTTTTTTTTTTTCTTTTTTTAAAATTGTTTTTTTGATATAATTTTGTTCTTTAGTCAATCCTTTGTTAAAACAGAGGACTCTCTTTATGACAGAGTGTATGAAATATTTATGTTTAGTACATTCAATAATCATTTTTTTTTTATTTTCATAGTAAAATTGACACGTTAGAATCTATCTCTGATTGGACTAAAAAAATACTCAAAGCTTTATATATTACACATACACATATGTATTTTATTTCAATTCAATCGTACGCCAAGATCTTGAAACTGTGCAAAAAAGTTTGTCTGATTATGATGCATGTTACTACAAAAGTAATAGCCAGTCCAGTCAATTTTTTTTAACTTTAAAACCTCGATGTACAACTAATATATATGTATGATATGATATAACAATAGACCTCGTTACTGAAGAAATGGTTATTTAGAAGAAGATTTCCCTACACCGAAACTTTGGCACGACTACTATTTAAACTATTTTTTTAAATATAGTTTTTTTTCCAATATTTAATGATTTATTATTACTATTTACAATTACAATTTGAAAAAATTTTGAAAAGAAAATTAAAGTATTTAAATGTTTGATTTTAAATAATTAACAAAATAAATTTAAATATCTAAAATGTATGGCACTTAGTTGCGGGAAAAAATTTTTTTTTAGTATTGTTTTGAGAATGATGATAAAAAAAAAAAAAAAATTTAAGTAAAAAGAATGCACCTTTATCAGAAAAAAAAACCATTGTGGTTAAATCTGTCTACACTCTACAACTATGACTCAAAGTGCCCCCCCAAAAAAAAAATCCACTAAAGTAAATAATTAATCGATCACACTCGAAGCGCGTCATAAATCATCCCAACGGTGAAACGGTGCAAGTGAGCGAGTGACTTTTTTTTTATTTTTGCAGTTTCCATCGGTGTATAGCACTTCGCGGCGAAGAGCGTTGGAGCACACGTTGGACAGGTTTCACAACGACGAGTACCCAAACGTGCCCTATTTTCTCTTCGGGGACTTCAACTTCAGAACCGACACCGCTGGCGTTGTCAAGGTAAGAAAAAAAAAAAAAAAAAAAAAAAAAAAAAAAAATAGAATTTGTAGCAACATCTATTTTAAAAAATTAAAAAATGATTTTAGAAATTAACCGAAAATACGAGTGAGAGCCAAACATCGATTAAGGGCAGCTTGTCAAAGCTTCAGTTTCGCAACGACAGTGACGATCTCATACTCACCCTCGGCAAAAAGGAATTTTCCCATCGCGAGCACCAGCAGGTTTTTGTAAAAAACAGTGGCCAGTGGGTGAGTTTTCTTTTTTTTTGGTCTTTATTTCATAAAAGTCGATCAATGACGAAGAACATGTGAAAAAAAAAGCTCGCGTCTCTGCACCTGTGGTAATTATACCATTACATGTATAATGTATTACATATAATTTCACGTTTTGCAATGTAATAAATGCAAGCAAGTGCAATGACGCGCGTTCGCTTGTTTTTGTCGCGATAAAAGAACTCTCGGTTTTATCATCACTTGCGTGTGTAGATAAACGTGTTTTTTTTTTTTTTTTTTTTTTTTTTTTTGTTACAAACTAAGAAAAAAAAAAAAAACAATAAATAAAATGACGTACATTACGTAGTTGAGGGAGTACGACAAGGAGCTGGGCGACTTTGAGGGCCGGCTGTTTGAGTTTCCGATCGAGTTCGTGCCGAGCTATCCATACGAGGAGAACGTCAAGGAGGGGACCAAGTACATGCTCACCAGAGTGCCGGCTTGGTGCGACCGGGTACTGCTGAGCCCCACCGCCAAGTCACTAGTCAAGGATGTAAGTGGGATTTTTTTATTTTTTTTTTTTAATTCATTTCAACATTGACACTTTTTTATTTACGTTATTCTTTTTCCAATAAAGTGGCACAAGTTTAAGATAGAGCACGTTTTAAGTCATGTCGAATTTTTTTATTCCAGCTAGATTTCAATTTTGCAAAGCTTAACTTTTGAAATATTAAACGAGGAAAAACAAAAAAAAAAAAAAAAAGTATGAACAAACAAGAAACAAAATTGTTTACTCATCGAATGAATTTTTGTATCATAAATGTACAGCACGCACTACTATACGCTATTGAAAATTGAATGAAATAATTTTATTTCTTTTTATTTTGAAGTATACATAGTGGTTTCATGTTGAATAATCAATTTATCGTCAAACCTGCTTGTAAGGCAACTTGATTAATCATTAAAAATCAAAGTCTTTTTTAACAAAGGCTCTTTTAACACCGACGTTGTACCCCTGAAACATCGTTGGTTTAAAGTTACATTGAGTTTATTCGTGTCAGCTATCTAATCTAATAATATATAAATGTACAGAATTGAGCACGATAACGTTAGACCAAATCAATAAACGCGTACATAAATACAAACATGTAGAACAAGATGAGTCCAACAATGGATGTACAAGTAAATAAATACACACACACACACACAGAGTATCGGTATATTTTTATTCCGAGATAAAAAATTAAAAACAGCGAGTTATTTTTAGTACAAGTGTACACATTGCAACAACTTGCATACCCTCGTTCGCTTGAACAAATTCTCGACTATAAGTTTTTAATAATTCCGCAGATAAGCAATAACGCGCCAACACACACGCCCCTCTACATGTATACATGCAGTACTTACGCGGTAAATGGTATACCTACTTACCTCATAAATCATTCGCCAGCTCGTTAAACTATAGGTTTATACGTGTATAGTTGGACTGGAAAAGAAAAATAAAATTGTTTCATCACTTATGGAGGTGAATTAGTTTCGTCCTCGATGATGTGACAATTATTCGGAAACAACGTTACTTTCGTTTGAATTAATGACTAGTTTACAACACTATTGGTAATATTGATCCTCGACCTACATTCGCCCAGAGAAGTCAGTTTATTGACTAGAAAAAATATTTCGATGATACTTCAGATGTTGTTGGATGGTTTTAAAAATTGTGTATCGAGTTAGGATGGACTAATCATATGTTTCCTTTTTTTTCGAGCATTTAAAAAAGTAATTATCCGTTAATTATTGTGTACAGATTTCGTCACCGGATGCCATCGAATACGGCATCATCGGACCGTGTACCTGCATGGGAGATCACAAGGTACGTGAATGCGACACTTTTTTAAAATTATTTTTTACATAAAATGTTAGACGAGCAAAAAAAAAGAAAAAGGAAAAAAATATAAAAAATAGTCAATTCGGTTCTAACCAACTATACCTTTGACCAATCAATAATTTTGATGGTGAACTTTTGTTTCCATTGACTTTTATGCGCAGCCTGTATTTCTGAGGTTTGAAATGAACATCTAAATCCAAGGTATCTAATATCTCTCTCTTTCTGTTATTAGAAAAAAAAAAAAAAAAAGAAAAAGTTACTTCCTCTCTTTATGTACATCTTCCGTTTGTTGTGCCATCACCTTTATAGTTTCAGACTGTAATGTTTTTAAGCTCGTTTACAACGTAACGTAGACAACCAGACCTTAATTTTTATACAATTCTTTACATACTTAATCATCAGTATACATGTAAACTTTATATGATGTTATTATTATTGTTATTATTATCAAAGTTATCTATCACAGTCCGTTCCATCTATTTGTGTTGATTTGGTATTATTCCTTCGTAAAGCCCCAATATAACGACATGAACAAACCAGTTGTCCTTACCACCCTATAGGTATACCAATTAAAATCCATTTCTTTTATCAGCTGTAGACAACGTTTGCAATGCACAATAGGTATTGTACATTCTCCCTACGTCCCTACGCATTATTTGTACCGTTTCTTCGTATTGATTCATCTTCCATTCGCAGTAATTCCCACCCCCTCACCTGCCCGACTCTCGTGTCCCTATTGTATGTACTCATACACACAACTGGTATTTACAATCCCTGTACGACTCTACATAACAAAAGCTCGTCCTTTTCACTGCGAAAAGAGAATTTAATCGTTGGTGTTGATTGATATTAGTATTCGAACCCATTTGTATCTAGAAAATGAATATTTGACCGTTTGATCGACAATGTACGGATACTTTGTTGATTTTAACTGACAAAGTAATCAAAAGCCGACACTGAGAATGAATAACTTTCAAATTTAAGGTACAAATAATTCACACTCTTTAATTTGTAATACAACCTGAAAAAAAAAAAAAAAAAAAAAAAAACAGTTCAAAGCAAAGAAATGGAAAAAAAAAATTACAATTAGCTCCAAAGTTTAATTAATCTGCAAAAGCTCATTTTCGCGTTACGGAACAAACAAGTTTAAAAGCCGTGCACGTGGCTCGGCGGTGTGTAGATAAGTACAAAACTTTTGTGATGTATAGCAACGACGCGTAGTACGACTTGTGCCCTGTAATCCTTTTAAAATCGATAAATTGGAACTACGGAGGGAAGAGGACGAGTTCGTTATCCAACTAGTTGTACCTGTCAAATGGGTAAACTTGGCTTTACGTAACTTTGGAACAAACTTGTTTGTTTCCACCAAAAAAATTTTAATAAATTCTCTATGGAGTAAATTCATTATTAAAGATTGTTAACCTGAACGTGTTAATTCAATTGTACCCCCGTCAAATGATATTGTTTCACTAAAAATTATGCGATTAGCGTATCATCTATGAAAAATTCAACCTTTAAGAACAAATAATAATAAAACCCACAGATTAACTGTTGGATTTTCATGTAGGGATTTCCATAAGAATTTCCAAGTCCTGCTGTACACTTGGGGCGTTTGACTTACTTGAGCCCCTCAGTTTTGATGTTATCGTGTGTGGTCCAAATATCGTCAGAAATGCGAATTTCTGGAGAAAAATCACACCGAGTCAAAACTTTCTGTTGGAATTCTGCAGAACTCTATTTGTAATCCCTAATGGAAATGAGAAAATCGCTATAGTCAAAACTCCAGGGCAAAAAAAAAAAAAAAAAAAAAAAGAACTTGTATCTTCCCCCAAATGACAACTCTCGTGTTAAATTTTTTTTGCCATCCCCTGCAATCTGTTGAAATCTGTGTTTCCAGCCGGTCTACCTCCGAGTGCTGCTGTCCGCGGACGCAGGTATGATTAATTGCTGCAACGAGCCGTCAAGCTCGAACCTCTGCTTCCGCGTGCCCGAGAGCTACCTGGCCTCCGAGCGTCTGCAACCACTCACGCCAACGACTACCACGATCACCACCACCACCACCTCCTCTTTCCCCGCCACTGTCGCAGCGCTACTCTCGCTTGATATCAACTCCTCAACCACCTCGAACCCACCCAAATCCAGCTGCAAAAGTTGCGCCACACAACAACAAAAACAACAACAACAACAACAACAACAACAACAGACCTCAACCTCCTTTCACACATCCAATAATCTCTTGCTCGCAGCTCCCCACAAGCATGATCCCTACACCCCTGATAGCATGGACAGTCCGAGTCCCAGTGCCCTGGGCATAGGTCTCGGTTTATCCTCCGAGAGCGTACCACCCGACTTTGACGCGCAGCCAATAGCCGCCAGTTCGAGTCCCTGCGCCCAGCAACAACACCACCCATCGGTCCAGAGGCCAAAACACCAGTCGGCCAAACACACGATGGACAGGGCTGTGTCGCCGGAGTTGCTCAAGTCGAAGCTGGAGCTCATAGCCGAGAAGAGGCGGGACGGTGAAGTGGACTCGAACTCGGGATCCGAAGCTGGTGATGATAACGCGGATGAGCATCGACGCGACCAGTTGGACGGTGATGTTTCCTGGCAGCGCTCGCACTTGCTCACCAGAGCCTGGCTCCAGGGCAAGGACAGCCAGGTCTACTGCTCCTTTTCCACGGACTTGCAGCACCGCAGTGTCGAAGAGGACGCGGAGGAAGGACATCGGATCCATGAGGCCAGCTCGGAAACGGCCGATCGGTCGGAATCGAAGCAGCGCTGCTGCCCCCACCACCGCAACCAACAGCAGCAGCAGTGCCACCTGGCGGTAGACATGGTAATCCCCCGCATAGCGATAATAAACGCGAGCAATTTGGAGTCGAACGCGAGTTCGGTGCAGCTCGACGACAGTGCCAACAAGCGAACCGCCACGCCGTCGGACCAGTGCTACCTGGACACGTGTTACTCGAACACTAGAACGCGGAGCCTGAGCGAGGCCGACTCGAGTTGCGGCAAGTCACCCGCGGCTTGTAGTTTTGAGGGAAACGAGTCGCAGGAGGAGACGGCCGAGAAGCCGGGGATCCTGCCCGACGAGGGAAACGAGGCGAGACAACGGACCCCGACCACGAGGAGCAACTCCATACAGAGCCAGGAAGCGAACGTCAGTTTGAAGCTGAAAGCGTACAACAAAGTCACCGAGAGGTGCAAGGGGAAGATCGTCGGGAAGAAGGGTCGCTGCGGCAAGTGCTGCGTTGTGTCGTGATCGAGGGGGAGCAATGGAAAGATGTCATCGTGCGCGAGACTGTGAACTTTGTATGATTTCCAGGAAGTTGTTCAACAATTTTTTGACAGTATATATATATATACACCTGCTGTATTTTCAAGGGGATATATCTCACGAGTATCGCGTTCATTGCTAAAAGTTGATGATGACTTTCTTACCTTGTGTCGCTTGATGTGTTCGGGATTATGACGTGAAAAAAAAAAATGTTTTTTTTTTTTTTTGTCTTTGCGCGTTGTTATCCATGTCGATAGTCAAATACATGCGAAATGTTCGTGCCGTGCGATAATACGTAATAGAAATAAGTGTGATTTATGGATACGTATATGTATACATATGCTAGAAATATGTATATTTTTGTTACTTATGTGTGTACACAGTACAATTATGTGTCTTTATGTGGTTTGGTGAACCGTATATACAATCGTTTCATCGGTTTTGGACCAAAAGGTCATTTGTCACACGACCATTTTATAGTACTGGAGAAATTCGGGTTGTTATTTAAATGATTTTTGGACTTCGTTTCGCTGTTCACTTCAGTACTGATTTTTGGATCTAATAAAAAAACATCGTTCATTTTTCATGAAGTTGTCCTAAGTAGAGCTTCACGATATTAGAACACTTAATTATTACAATATTTAATTGTGTCGAGTAATTAGTTACAAAAAAAAAAAAAAAAAAAAAACAATAAAAATCTTCGGATTCTACTAAAAGTTTCTATAAAAGTATACTACGCACACTTAGGGATACAAACAAAAAAACGTTGTGGTGCGTGTGACGATTTTTTTGATCAACTTGACTGGAAATAACTTGTTACGTTCCACGAGAAGAAAATATGACGGGGAATACAATAACTTTTATAACTTTCTTACTTTGAGGGAGCCTTAAAATTCGAGAAGGATTTTCAAAATATTTTTCATTGAAACTCGTTGTTTCCGAAGAAAAACGTATTTTCAAACGCATATACTGTGCGAGTTTCATTATTATAAAGTTATTGATTTGAAAAGAACTTCACAATCTTCTAAAATTTGTTCGAATTTCGTGTTATCTCGTGAAACTCAAATTGCGCGGGAAACGCAGTTTCTGTGCGTCCGCACATTTCCGAATTTCACATTGCAATGTAATTGTAATATTGAACCTAAAACTTAAGTATTTTTTATAATATTTTTATCAAAGACGACGTAAATGTTATTTTTGTCGTCGGCTGTAAAGTCACTTATTATAAATCTTTCGTAAGCGAAGCAGTGATTTGAGGCTCCTGTATACGTGTACAAGGCGCACGAACTTGCCGTTCGTCCGAGTCCCTTTGATCTGAAGTATTACACATTAGGATCGTTTTGTTGTAGCAAAATTATTACTATTATTTTTATCTTTGCGAGATTATCACTCGCGATGTAGTCATTTTTTTATTTACACGTGGCCCTTAATTCGAGTGCGTTCCACATATGAATGAGTAAATTTTTTATTATAATATCATGAATTACATGATTAAAAAAAATCATGTACCTTGTGTTCATTTATTACTTCCTAAATTAATGTAACGATATATTCATTTCCAATGATTTAACATTGTTGTATGCGCTTAATGCGTAATGCACTCATAAGGTTGGCTGTAATGATTTAAAAAAAAATCACACATATACATATTTTATATTCAAATTTAATCGATGATAATAAAAATTGTAATAGTAATTGGTTGAAAATTGTCAGTGAATTAATTGAGTATTTTTATATTTTATAATAAACATGAGTTAAGCGAATGAGATAGTATATAGTTTTATATCTCATACGTAAGAAATATCTGTGTTAATTTGACCAAACTGCCAAAGTTAATTTTTAATAAACAAAAAATAATTTTAATGTTTATTAATGATTGATTTGTTTTTTAATGATCTACGTACAAATAGTCGTCACATGCGATAGCGTAGCTCATTTCTAGGGAAAAATAAATTAAAACTCGTCAACGAGATAGTTTTAACTCAACTCAATTATCATGAATTAATATTTGTTTATTCAACTTAATTGAAACAAATTGTAAGCTAAAGTATAGTAGTTTAAGGATCGAAGTACGCAAGGTCTGAGGAAAATGTGATGACACTTGTGTGTTGGTATGAATGGATTTAGAAAATAAAAAATTAAACTTTTAAAGTTCTGCATTAGTTTGAGAAACAAAGTGCAGTTACGTGAAACAACTTAATGTTTCGAATTTATTAACTTATAAGTACTTTAAAAACGTGAATTCAAGGAAAAGATGACGTAAAACTTAATAATGTGTTTTATCTTCATTAGTTTTTCAATGAAGTACTCGAATTAATTTAACTAATGATTTTTTGGAAATGCCACTATTGATATCGAAATTTTTCAGACTATACAGTTGTACTTACAATGTAATCTTCAAGAGGTATGCCTTAATTTTTGTTCAAACAAAAATGTTTTTAAATTTTTCGCAAGAGATTTTCTAGTGAGTGGAAAAAAAGGGTAATTTTTAACAGTTGCAAGATTTTAAGTTCCAATTGTCTCGAGAGTTGAAGGAAAACTTTTAAAAAAACTTTTGTAAAAAGAAGCGATTTATATTTTCGTACTTACAGATTTTACACACGTGGTGTGAACTGTCTTGCAATAAATGTCAAGAATGACTATAAAATATCGGTTGTATCGGATGGAAAAAAAAATATATATATATTTTGTGTACGTATTTTACATTAGCGATTCGTGAAGCTATACCTAGAGAATAAACAAACGATTTTGGAGTCGACCAAGTGCGCAACCACTTTTCCCGTATAACCCGTTTCCTTCGAGCAAAGTCCGTACACCGCGCACAAGGATATCAACACGCATACAACCTCGTTACGCTCTGGAATTCTCATTAATCCCATATTCATCCATTTACTAAAACACTCATATACATAATACAATATATACTTACACGCACGCTCGCATCGCGAATATATAATTTGTATATGTATATTATAATTATACCTAATGTGCATGCGTGCACGCACCAGCCATTTTTATAATATTCTTAATTTTATAATTATATTTTTGTTGTGTATTTGTATATAATATTATGTGAGCACATGAATGCGTCGCCTTACTGACTCTAAAATTATTTGTTATGATTATTTGTACGTGCGTTTTTGCATTGTTATTATTATTATTATTATTATTATTATTATTATTATTATTATTTGCAATTGTCCTCTTCGCTATTTAACGAATATAGCATATTTTTTCAGAAAAATATATAGAAATTTGCATTTTCTTTATTATTTGCCATCGTCATTTTTTTTTATTCGCATTATTTCCTGTGTCCTTTGATCACCATTGCCACAATATCCAAGTACATACTTACGATTTGATTTTGTTATTTTTTAATTCAGCACGTGATTTATGGCTTGTTCATTATTTAAAGGCAGTAGTGATAATAGAGAAGTGATCTGCAGCTAAGTATGATTTTGATTTGATGCTATACTTACATACCTTAATAACCTTTTTTTCTCTTTCTGCTACAGTAATCATCCAAAATCCATTATTGCATTCCTTTTGTTTTTAGATTAAAAAATTTTGTTTGTACCTCGTAAGAATTAATTGTTGATTGTCATGTAGTGGAATTGTGTTGTTAATCGTGTGTGCTGCCTAAAAATACTTTTTGACTTGGCTTTCTTCTCTAAGTTTGAAATATTGAAAAACCACTGTATCAAAGTTACAAGTATACAACTAGGGAAATAGGTGAAAAATGTATGTAAACGATATAAATTATATTTATTTGAAAAAAATAATGCCATAGAATTTCGGTCGTAGATAATGGTTTCTTAGCTATTTTTTAAAGTGTAATCGATATACGTGTTGCTGGTGCACTGTTAAAAATCGGTTTAATTATGAACAGTAAAAATTAATTATGTTTAAAACTGAACCGACTATACACGTTTTTTGTAATTTACATTTCACACAAATTTTGTACCAAAAATCCGCAAATTCAGTGTTATTTAGTCCATTGTACGTACATCTTACACATAAACTTAGTATGCAACTATTTTTGGTACGAGAAGTCACGTGTAATTTTTTTACAAGTAATTTATGTAAAACAGAAACTTGCACAAAATTGTATGACTGATTATTGCAGTATTTTTTTTTTTTTTTTTTCATAATACTGAAGTACTTGCAGTATTAAATCACGCATATAATATCGTAGAGACATCGCGTTTGACTCTCTTTGGCGCCAAATAAAAAATTTTTCCCCACCACTTCTGTAATCTGCAATTTAAGCTTCATACAGCGGTTTTTCACTGGTACCACTTGTAAAAAGACTCGAGGATGAAAAACATATATTCTCACAGTTTCACGCGCAATCGAGAATATATATTTTTCACGAAAGCGAGTACGAAAAAAAAAAAAAATGGTGTATTTCTCTTTTGATTGTCCACCAGCTGCGTTACCAGCGGCAGCCACCTGCGACGATCCCTGGGAGTCAGTGGAGCCGATCAGGAGATCGGGGTCGGTCCACAACAGCCAACAGCCCGAGTCACCGAGCGACAGCGTTAGCAGCATAACGCGCTACATCCACATCAAGCACGCCGACTCGAGCGTCAAGATCTTCCGCGAGACCACTGTTTGAGGATGTGACTGGGGTGATCTCTCTCTTGTTATTTTTTTATTTTTTTTTTTTTTCATACGTTACAGTACAGAGAGAGAGGGGATGTATGCGTATGTGTTTGACTGATTACATATTATACCTATGGATCTGTGATTACGTATCTCACTGTTGTTACATTGTTTCTACATATGTATATATATGTGTGTGTGTGTGTGTGTTACTTTGAAACATTCCATGCATTTAAGATAGTGTGTGAAATACATTGATGATATATTTAGGCATGTCTAACGATGAAAAATCAATGTGGTATAACTCGTATAATTATGCTATATGGTGTTTTTTTTACTTACGATTAAATATGTTGCGTGAGAGAAAGCAGCTGAATTGCTTAAAAATAGAGAGAAAGATGTAATTTTGATCGAGCTATTTTTATCATTTGACTTCCGTTAGTTGTATGGAACTCTCTCTGGCTTGGCGACACGCCGCCTTCACGTATTTTCAATTTTTTTTTTTTTTTTTTTGCTGGAGTGGTCGTTTGGTTTTTATAAATTACATTTTTTTTTTTTTTTTTTTTTTTTTTTTTTTAGTAGTTAAGGAATCACTATAGCGAAAGGTTTTTTAACGTGTTTTGATTTAGGTTAAAGAAATGTATCATTACGTGGGGAAATTTTGCAAACAGTGTCCATCCAAAAAAAAAAAAAAAAGTATTTAATCGTCAAAAAAACGTTGATAATGATTTTCTAATCAAAGACCTTTACTTTGATAAGTTTAGTTGAGATTGGGAGAGAAGCGTAATATTTGATATGAACCATTAAAGCTTATTGTTGCTATTTTTAAACTTTTTGTACAAAACGTCGGTCAATACATATTATACTTATACATACAGGTAACATACCATCAACGTGAAGGAGACATGATTGTTGCAATATGAATACAATATTAAAAAAAAGAAAAAAAGAAGAAAAAAAAGGTGTCATATGATATTGTTGCGTACTAGTCCAATAATTCAGTACATTTCTTTCAATGAAGATTAAATTAGTTTTATTAAGACAATATTTAAAATTATAATTAAGTACTTAAATTTTATTAAATGAAAGTAAAATTAGTTTAGTTACTACCGAAGTGAAAATCATCTTAGTAAATAACTAACCGTAAGTAAAAATGAGCGATAATAATAATTAATTAGATCCAGATTTGAGACTGCGAATGAAATTTAATGATTGTTAATTTCAATTAATATCAATTGTTACTTTTCTTTATTTTCGTCCTAAATAAAATCTCAGGAAGTTTAATAAAAATAAAAATTGATAGCATCTGCTTCAACTTGTAACTCATTAAAATTCTTAGCTTGTATTATTTCTTATTTTTTATTTAATAATATTTTTTTTATTTTTTTAGTATTATGAGTATTTCTGAGTAACTATGATGATTTTTATAAGTTTTAACTGATTTTGTGTAAAAGTTATTTATTATTGCTATTAAATAATGGAGTTCAACTATTTTTTTCAGTTCAGTTTCACAATAAAAAAAAATTTTAAAAAAAACCGATGGAAAAATTTACTAATAGCCATAATAACAGATCAATGATGGTTATTACCGTCGCTTAAATTTGGACTTTACTAATTATTATTATTAATTTGTACTGATTACCTTTTTTTATCAATAATTAATCATAATTTAATGAAAGAGATTATTTCCGCTTGGTTATATTTAATGTAAAGGTGTGTACTGCAGTAAGCATGCTTATTGTACAAAATATATATTTTTTTTCATATAGTCAAAAGTTAATGAATTTCCACGCAACAAATAATTTGTGAAAGAATACTAATTATTATATACGTGTAAGCATGCTCTAAAATATCTCGAAGATATGGGTGTTTATGTTAGTCAAACAAGTAAGTGTCATTGGTGTCTAAATATTGGAGTTATAAATTAATTATTTCGATTCGCAATACAAAAGCATAAAAATTAATAATTTGCACAGCATTACACAATTTCGTTCAATTAAAAACTATCAGTGTAATAAAACGAGTAGGCTAAAAAGTTATGTTATACATGTTCATTGGGTTATTTGCTTTGTGGAAAAAAATACTTCGATAAATATTGGTCTCTCATTCACGCAAAATAATTATTAAATTTATGAGCTTAATGTACATGAAAGAATTTCTAAAAAAAATTTTTTTTTAATTTATGTACACACACATAGTATTTAAATGTTGCTGTTGCTGTTGTTGTTGTTGAACCATATAAACATACAAAAAAAAGATACTTTGTTTCTAAAAAAAGCGTCTTTTTAAATCGTTAAACTCCATGGTTTAGAAAAATTTTTTTTTTATTGAAATGTAAAACAATAGTTATAAAATTAAAATAGTAAAAACGTGTATGTACTTACGTGAAATAGCGTAACTATTCTATCTACTACAAAATCATAAGACTTGCGTCCGAAGGTAATAAAAAAATTTACATGAATTATACATTCAGAGGAGATTCATTCAGATGCGATATTGTTGTTGTCGAACCATATAACTGTATGCCAATTGTTCATTGATGTATGGTTCAGAATAATATAAAAAGTCATTCCTGTGTGTTTTCGTAAAGTACACACGAGTACCTATAAAGATATTTATTAATGAATAAGGATCTCGTTTGTAATCTCGTTTTGGAAAACGTGCACTTCCAGAACTTACGTGTATTTTTCACTAAATTTCTACACATGACGTGCACGTATAAAAGAGAAAAAAAGGATCATCAAATCGTGAACTTACAATAATTGTTAAAAAGTCGTGCTAAACTTTGTAGGTGATGAAAAAGAAAAAAGAAACACACAAAAAAAAAAAAAAAAAAAAATAGTATCAGTAAAAGTCGTTGTCTTAGGTATGTATATGTATAATGACGTGTGTTAGAAAAAGTTAATTTATTAAATCGAAGAAACTTCAGTCTGTTTCTCTTCCAAAGCTGTACTACAGTCAAATGGCATATCTTTCCACAGTACATAGATGAAATAAGTTGTGACAAAAATTTTTCCATCAATAAAAATTGATGTTGCTATTCTATACTTACACATTTACATATTTTTATGCATCTACGAAAACAAAGAAAATGACGTATTTTTTACTTTGAGTACATTTGGTGAAAACTTTGAGTTAAAAATTGTCGATTTGTGACAGCTGTAAGAAAAAATATTGTGATGTTGAATTTTATTGTATTATTTCTTATACGTGTACTTATACTAGTCGATAGAAATAAAAGAAAAAACGAAGGCGTGAAAAAAGAATTCTTCCTACGAAATAAATATATTTCAAACCGTATATCGATGATTTTCTTTAACCTTTCTATTGCAAAAAAAAAAAAAAAAACTTTAAAGTCCTGATAAACTAAACATTTCTTTTCTTCAATAGCTTTTGCTAAGCTTAAGTCAAATGTATTAAAATTAATTAATGTTGCGAATGAAGAAAAAATAACAAATGTTGGTCTATCAAACTGTTCGATCACAAATTTATTTGAATGAAATTTTTATTACGATGTATAATGAGATTTGTGGTACATTAACGGATTATTTGGCAAAAGTAGTAAATGATGCACCAATCACATTCGAAAAGTTGTGCCAGAACATTTTTCAGAACCACCAACTGAGAAAAAGACAATTTTTTTTTCAACTCAGCACTACCAACGCCAAGGCGACAGTGTGGCAGATGCGGGGCTTCTCCTGATTGGCTCTGCCATTTTCCGGACCAACACGCACACAACCCTCATCAATCAATCAGTGCATCAGTGGGTCGGAATCTCACGGTCTGTGTCGTCTGTGAGCTTCATAAGAATCATAACATCATAAGTCATAAGTAAATAAGTTGAGTGACACACATCGATAGCACTCGATAGTGTGAATAATATATATAGATATTCAGTTTCTTTGTGGATTGTGGAGTCCTGAACATGGCGACTCATCTGCAGTGGTGGGTATGTATTTGACACCGTATAATTAATACATTTTCTACAGGTAATTAATTTATGTAAGGTAATGTGTATTTATGACACGGCGTGTAATTAATGTAATTAATTCTCAGAGCTATTTTGTTACAATTTTAAATACATGACAAATTGGTATCTGGATGTATAAACAAATTATATTTGGTTCCGAAACAACTTAACTTGATTTTTGTATGTGTCCAAGATCTGAAGTGAATTTGTTATTAATTTATTACAAAGTTTAGAATTCATTTGTGTCATATAATATTTCAATTGTCTTATTAGAGCATCTAATGCATTTCAGACATCGCCGACATCGGTCCTCTGCATTCTTACATTCAATACATTTAATACCAATTACTACCTTAATTACATACTTATGTCATGTAATAAATACACATTTACTGTATTTACCCACTACTGCTCATCTGCCAGCCACACTGTCTCTCACGACCCTCTATATGTAGGCGTAAGAGGAGTTTGAAACCGGCACGAGCGTCGTCTGTTTTTTTTCGCGTCACAGTGCTTTTACCTTTCGAGAGGTGAATCTTTCGTTTTTTATACTAATTACAAAGTAAAAAAAACGCTGTGTCTATTCGCACCAAATCCACGTAATTACGTGGATATAATGATAAAAGGTCTAAAGTATTTTAATTTTGTAAATATGGTAGATTTTATGAGCCGTATAAGATAAGTGGAATATTTATACATTTTAGGGTCTATTTACAGGTAAAAGACATATTGTAAACTTGCCGCAAGTAGCACAAAAAATGTCAACTATTTATTGTCTACTTCTAAGATTATTTGCGGCTGGTTTATAACTAATGAAGTGACTTTACTGTAAGCAGCAATAATTATTTTGGATCAGCGCCATCTAGCGGTCTTTATTTTTTGGTCAAAAGTGGCTCCTAAAATTCTCAATCAGAGCATTCAGGATTAGAGCCATTTAGTCAATTATAAACCAGCCGCAACTCGTGATGAAGCTATAAAATAAAAAAATAACGATACGTGTGTTTTTGGCGGCAAGTTAACAATCCATCTTATGCTTGAAAATTTATCTTCAAAAGTACAAACACATAGGAGGTCGATTTTTTGGTAAAAAATAGATTGTTAACTTGCCGCCAAAAACACACGTATTGTTATTTTTTCATTGTATAGCTTCATCATGAGTTGCGGCTGGTTTATAATTGACTAAATGGCTCTAATCCTGAATGCCCTGATTGAGAATTTTAGGAGCCACTTTTGGCCAAAAAATTAAGACCGCTAGATGGCGCTGATCCAAATAACTATTGCTATTTACAGCAAAGTCATTTTGATAATTACAAACCAGCCGCAACTAATCTTATAGATAGATAATAAAAATTTGACGTGGTTTGTGCTGTTCGCGGCAAGTTTACAATCTATTTTTTACTCAAAAGTCGACCTCTAAAAATAGAGATATTCATATGGTTTAATAAAATCGACCATATGGCATTACTTAGTAGTAATTTCTTTAATTACTACACATAACTTCACGTACATCTTACACCGTGCTCTCTTTACCAGAATGATAAAATCAGAGGCTGTAAAGTAATAAAGTTACGTAGGTCGTGGTGGTAACGCCGCTTGGGGTGTTTTCCGCAATCGTCGTCACCAGCAAGTAATTTAAATTTGCGCTCTATATACGTTATACCGTCAGGTCAGTAAGTCATCAAATATATTCCGTAATCTGCAAGTTAAAACAGTAGACGACGTGAAAGTCGAGAAAAAAGTGAAGATTTCATCGCTGTTGACTGTCATCTGCTATTTTAACTGGCCAGATTACGGAACAGAGCGCCAGTTAATTCAAGGTAGTTGACTTACCGACCTGATGGTAGCTTAGAGCGCAACCTTAAATTACTTGCTGGTGACGATTGCGGAAAACACCCTAGGTATAGTATCTACTGAATCTACTCTGTTCCCCCACGACCGCCACTCGTGCATACGACTATACCTATATATACGGAAGGGGGCCAACCAATCAGAGGCGTGTAAGAGAGAGAAAGGTTGTACTGCTATTTGTCTTTTGTCTCTCTCATCTCGTCTCGCGGTAGGAGCATACAATGTAACAATGCTTCCTCCATGTATATATATTCTCTAAGGGTGCGAACTTCACTTCACGTGGACATACTTCATTTGAAAAAGTAGCGTTTTTCTTTAAAATTCCTAACTTTATATCCACGTAATTACGTGGATTTGGTGCGAATAGACACAGCGTAAAAAAATATCACCAAAATGAGTAAAGCACATCCTCCAGAGCTGAAAAAGTGAGTAATTTTACATTTCCATCTATACAATCACAGGTACTTCCTTCTATACATGAAGGGACGTGTTTCTATATTCTTTGCCTCCAACAACAAAAACTAGGTTAAGTTTAACCTCCTTTTGCAAAATAATAACACGCTTTTTGTTATTCATAGGTATATGGACAAAAAACTGTCACGTGAGTATATTTTTTTATTTTCTAATCATTTGTAGATAAATCCTTTAAAATACTCATTGATTATTAACCACTTTGTTGTTGTGCAGTAAAATTGAATGGTGGTCGGCACGTCATTGGTATTTTGCGAGGCTTCGACCCTTTCATGAATATGGTAGTGGATGAAAGCATAGAGGAATGCAAAGACGGCACTAAAAACAGCATCGGCATGGTGGTGAGTTTCTTTTGCATAATCTGATTTAAATGTAAAAAAACAGTAGTTTAGTCTATTGTACAGTCATGTCTAAAAAAACTGTCGGTTTTTCTTTTAGGTGATTCGGGGCAATAGTATTATCATGATAGAGGCACTAGATCGAATATGATTAGTTTCATCATTAATTATTGAAGCGTTTACGGGAGCTTTAAGCTATGTGTACTATTTAATTTTAGTTAAACTTATTCCTGGATCATTCCACTTGATTTGCTGCCAATCATAATATGATAATAAAACTCTATCTTTTTTTCAACTTAAAAAATTTCTTGTTCTTATTTATTACTTCGTTCGATTCTTGTTTCTGTGATTACAGTTACGTACTTATATTAGATTTTAGAAAAAATTATTCTTACTCTAATATTTGAGACTATTACCTCCTGTACAATGTTACTAGTCTGACATTTGAGTAATAGTAATCTTTCTTATTTTTATTGACAAAGATATATGAAAAATTATCTATTTATGTAAATAGATATATTTGCTCAATATATTATCACATTTGAATCTCTATTCATATATGTATACATCGGAAAAAACACTAGCTACAGAAAATATTTGTGCAATCAATGGTATTAATGGTGGATCAACTAAATGACCAGAAATCAATATCAACAATTCCAAAGAATGTCGATAACTTACAAGGCACTCATGTGTGTTCAAGCAATTTTTCTGATATAAATAAATAGTATTTTTTAAGTTAAAAACGGATATTTTAATTGAATGTTTCATCATACAGTGAAGTGTTTTTTTATATTTGTATAATGAAGGTGTTTTAGATTGTATCACATCATAGTATTACAAAATATTTAGTACAATATTAACCTTTTCAGGGGCAGTAACAACTAGTATTATTATAAAGGTCTGATCAGGTAAACCTCTCTAAAATGCCAAGGCTAAAAATAAAAAATAAAACAGTCTTATCCGAGGCTTCAAAGGTTCTAAAACTTGAGTACAAACATCATGAAATCATTTGAGATAAGGTATTTGTACTGAAGTTATGTTAAAATTTTTTATTTTTTTATTTTAATAAAATCAAATGTACGTTATTAGTAATATTTCATTGAATATTTAAACATCATGGAAAATAATATGCCCCTAAAAAAGGCTTGGAGCTATGAGGAGTTGTAGTATCCAAGTGCGTATTCTCGAATCAAAAGAAAACTACTTCACAAATCTTTTCTTCTTTAGTCATCTTCATTGTTGATCCATTCAATCAATTTTTTCCAAATTTAACACAATTCATTCCGCTTTCAACTTGTTTTTTTCGTCATTTTTGTAATAAAAACTTTTATAAATTATTTAAACTACATACTAAACATTACCAGCAAATATCAACTCTATCACAGAGAATGTATATCAAATATTTTTTTACATCTTTAAAATTGAATTCACGCAACACTTAAAAAACGAAAAAAACTTTGTTTTATAAAACGTGTAACGACCAAGTTTGTATGCTTCCTCTCATTTATCCACGTCGATTATGTATTAGGTATATTAAAAAAGGATTATGCCAGTTTCTTCTAAAAAAAAAACGTTAGCTGTTGCAAATACGATCAAATAGAAAAAGTAGAAAAAAATGTTCTTGTTATAGTCCTGCGATTTATTTTAATACTTGGTAATTGTGATCTTGAATGATGCTCGACAGTGCCGCCGATGTATTAAATGCTACTGTTTTGGCCGAACTCGTTTTCAATTGCTTATCATTCAACAGTGAAGCTCTTTCATCATTATTTTTAATTTGAACATAATGTTTCGCTTCAACAACGTCTAAAGTTTCTAAACAGTCCCTAGAATTTCTCTCCAAACCGTTCACAATTTTCGTTTCGATAACAATCTTCGAGTCGCTTGCTTTATCTTCTACAAAATCTTCCGTGGCGTCATCATCGTCTTCCCTGACGGGCTCCACGTATTCTTCAAAACCTTCAAACTCGTTGCTCGTCTCAAGCTCTTCATCCTCAACTTTTTCATCATCTTCCTGTACAATAATTTCCTCTGTAACGTTTTCTTTTTCTTTAAATTTCTTACAATCACTAATTTCTGAAGATTTGTTTTGTTTTTGGTCAATACTGTTTCGAGATAAATTATCACTCGCCGAGACGATATCACCGCTTGGTAAATTCGATTTTCTCTTTTTACGCATAGACTCCGCTGTAAAATAAAAAAATAATCATCAAACATTCACAATATTATTGCAACAAACGGCTTAACGTACACTTGATCATACCTTTATTAAATTCGTTAAACCTAGACGGATTACAAGTTTTGCTGTGCTCAGTGTACTCGATCTTGCGATGAAACTTTTTACCACAGTCGAGACAGGGTGTAAACCTCATAGGGTAGTTGGCCACGTGTATCTGGTACTGTTTCTCGCTATCGAAGCGCCTCTCGCACACCTGGCACACAAAAAACTCTTTGGAACTTCGTCTTCGCGACGAGCTCCTCCTCGCCATCTCTTCTTGCTTGCCACTACTATTGTTATTATTATTATTACTCTCTGTCGCCGCTTCGTTCTTTGATAGGTCAAAATCTTTAATGGGATCATTTTCACCAGGTCGCAGAGTCATCTTTTCAAAGCCAGACTCGGAACGTCGTTTTGATATACCGTGTTCCAGCATCAGGTGCCTCATCATTTTCGATTTCGTTATCTGACGCTTGCACATCACACAAATCAGAAATCCGTGCTCTTTGCGCATGTGAAGGTCCAAACTACCGCAGGAATCAAAGTTTTCCTGGCAGTCGGTGCACTTTTGTCGTTCCTTGCTGTTGGGGCGCTTCAGGTGCTCTGCAAGCTTGCTCAAACTTGACAGTACTTTGTTACACATCTCGCATCTGACTTCGCCAGCAGTGTGCTCGGAGTTTTGGTGTTTCTTCATTGCGAACTTACTCACGAAGCCCCGACCGCACAGGCGACAGAAGAAATCGGGCTTGTTTTCGTGCTGCGCGATGTGCTGGCGACAGTACTCCAGTGACGTGAAGCATTTGGAACAGTGCGTGCAACGGAACCTAAGACGTTTCATTGGCTTCTTCGTGCCTTTTGCCTTTTTCAGCAGAGATACCTGTCTACGGTCGAAGTTGCTCGTACTGATGTCAATGGAGTTGTCGCTGTTGAGCAAAAGTTTTTTAGCTGGATGCTTGTTTGACTTCACCAGGCCAGAGAATTTGGGCGAAAGTGGTAGTGGTAGTAGTAAACTAGCTGTTGATCTTTCTTTCTCTCTTTCCATGCATGTTTCGTCTTTGGCGGGGGTTCCAAGCTCCTTATCCTCCTTGTTTCTTTTTTCGCTGTGAGCATTTTTCTCCTTTGGACTTTTCTCTTCCTCTGGGCTCTTCTTCGACTCGTTTTCATTGTTTTTAGTCTCCTCGTTTTTCATTTTTATCTTCAAAACATTGGGTTTCTTTAACTCCGTTACAACGGTTTTCTCTGGCGAATTATCTTCTGGTCTATTTTCTGCACAGAACGTTGGTGAGTCCTGCTTTTCATGCAGTAAGGACGGTATGGATTTTAGCTGGAGTATCGGCACAACTTTATAAGTTTTGTCTGGTAGGCTCATGTCATTAATTTTCTTCAGCTCGGCTTTGACTTCATTCTCCGGATTCAATTCTAAAAGCCCAAAATATCAGTGTAACAAAGTTGTATGATCGACTTATTTAACAGTAATCACTTTATCGACAAATTGTGTGTCATCAATGTTACTTGAGTCGATTTCACCAAACTCCCAACACACACTCTAAATCACTTTCAGACCAACAACATTTCAATTTGCTAACGAAAAATGTTCTCTAAACTTAAACTAAGGGTAAATTAAGTCTCTTTCCAGTACTTTTTAAAATATCAACTCAAATAACATTGATATTTAATCTAGGAGGTCAATTTCTGTCTCAAAAATAGATTATTATGTATAATTGAAAAAAAAAAGTCATGTTTGATATACCTGAAATATCTGTTGATTTAACATTGTTAACACTAGCCAGTTGTAACCCTGCATTAACCATAAACTCCTCTTGAGCTGTGAAATTAGAGTTACGCAAATCAACGGACTTTTCCTTGATCGAAACGTTTGCAGATTTATGATTGATCGAGTTGCGATTCGACACATCGATCTGAGCTTGATCAACGCTCCGTGATCCTTCCACGCTGTTGTTACTATTAGTTTCGCTGTTGTGCTGCTTGCTCTCAAGTTCGATGCGCTGCTTGCAGGACTCTATGATATTACATATCTTTTCGCTGGTCATATCCTTATCGTCGGTTTTCTTCCTCCTCCTTCTCCTGCGTCTCTTGATAATTTTCTGACTTTTGTGTTTGTTGGTGTTGTTGTTGTTGTTGTTGTTGTTACGATTAATGGTGCTTTTATTGATGAAACCGTTGTTACCGATGTAAAAATCTTTGTGACTACTGCTGAGAGGCAACAAACACGGCTTGACAATCTTAGGCGGAAAAGGTGGCATCTTGGGTATGATGATCAGCTCGTCGTTTTTGGACAGAGCTTCCATGGTTTTTGTTAAACCCACCACTGGATCAAGATAGTCGCTACTCCGCTTCGTCTTCGCCGCTTCGATCATTTGCAACTCCTTCTGGCGCATCCTATACTTGAACACCTCGGTAGGAGTGGCTGTGTTGTGTTGGTACACGTGTTTTCGCCGGCATTTTCTGTGGTCTAGTCTGATCTCATCGCCCAAAAAAGCGATACCACAGACGTCGCACAAGCTCGACTTCTCCCAACAATGCATCTCGACCGAAGTTACCTTGCCTTTATCGTGGTCTATGCTTAAAGCATCGCACTCGTTGTTCCCACAGTGCTTGTCCACCTTGGTATTGATATCCTCGCATTCGTCAATGTTGAGAGCCACTAACGGAGTAACCAGTCCATCCACATCTTTGAACTCTTCAACGTTTACAAGACATAACAAGCTCTCACAGGGCTCAAAGTGTCCGCATTCCTTTCGCTGGCGGACTACAGGCACGAGTAGGATCTCGGACTTGCCATTGTTCTTTGAGGGTAAAAGATTCTCCGTCTCGTTTGTCGACTCGATTACGCGAATGGACACCTCTGGCTTTGCTGATGATGCTGCTAGGCTGTCCTGCTGATGGTCTTTGTCGTGGGGTGCATTGCTGCTGCTACTGTTGGTCTTGTCGGCAGTGTAGGTTGAGCTGTTGCTGTTGTTGCAGTCGCTCGATCGGACCATTTTAAAGGCTGTAGGCGAATTCGTCCTTGGGATGGCATGGATGACGATGTTTGGCTGGTTGAAGAGTCGCCGCACCGACTCTGACTTTAGGACCTGTAAACAGTGGTCTTTTATATTGTTTGTTTAAGGAACGTGAGTATGTGACTTTGAGAACGGCAGTTGTTCCATCAGAGAATTATTTTATGTGTGACATTGGAAAAATACGGAAACCTAATCTTTTATGTATTGTGATGAGTTGTTTACAATTTTTTTGTGCATAATTTTATCCTGTAAGTAATAATTGTGAAAAAAAGACAAACAATTGGCTAGTTTACAAAAACGATGTATGGATATAAAAAAAAAAAAAAAAAAAAAAAAAAAAATCAACCGAGCAAAAAAGGAGATAGGTGATAAAATATATATAGTACGAGGCTGAGGCAAGTAACAGAAAAAATACAGGAAGTTTGTCTGAAAAAATCAATACTGTAACAGTGGATTTAGCTGGTAATTAAATTATGCTTTCTATTATTACTTCTCAAAAAGTGGCAACCTACATACTATACATGTTAGCTTTCATGCGAAACTTGTGTCTTAATAAATTTACGCAATCATTCATTAAATAATCAATTTGTAAGAAACATAAAAAAAAAAGAAAAAAAAAAAAATTCGTCTCGATAAAAACAGACCGACACTGCCATCTATCACGCAATTACGCTGCATTGAATTATTAAAAAATTTGAGCATTTTTTTTTTATTTTTCTCTGTGCAAATTATTTAAAACTAAAAAAATTTGACAAATAAACGCTATTATTTACAAGAGCTATAAATTAAATGGGAAAAAATTCAACCGTCACGACGTTGCGTATTTATGAAAAAAAGGGACACACGTTTTCGGAAAAAACATACGACCGAACAACAAAAAAAAAGAGAGAAAAATTGCTCGATCCATACGCTTATTATATACATTATGCGTGATCTATGCATCAAAATTGCGCGGATAAACCCGTTCGAACACTTCGAACAGTTCGAACAACCCGCTCGCGCACACACGCACACAACATAACAAAACTCTCGTGTGCGCACTGCTCGAGTTCAACGGGCGAAAAAAATTAACAAACAAGCATTATTAACACTAACATTGTGAGCATTTTACCAACCTGGTTGAGCTTGGGGCTTGCCGGAACAGTAGCAACAGCACCAGTTGGACAGGCAATGGTCGGACTACTGTTACTGTTATTATGATTGTAAGAGGCCTGCTGGAGGCTATTCGAGACGGTGGCCATTATTAACATACCTAGCCGCCTTTCATTTGAAACACACTGCGCACTTGTACTTACTTTGTATTTGAGCTACAATCTTTCGAACTCTCTGAAGCACCTACTCGTGCATGCAGAGTGACCGTAAAAAATGTTCTTCGCGTGAATACTGATACTCGAGAAGGAACAAGTTTTGTTCACTAGCACCATAGTTATTACTACTTATACTGATGACGGTTCACCCGAGAAGAAATCGCCGACTTTAATGAACACTTAAGTACACACGTATATACACTTACTTACTTTAATTATGTAAATATCTCTTTCTCTCTCACGTTCAGTCGAGCGAGTGTTAATTACTCAAGTAAAAATGAATATCACAAATAGTTCGATTGTGTAACAGGAAGTAAAGTAATTATACCTACTGTACAACAGAAAAAGCACTGAATAATGAATGCACCTATCTACTTAGATATTCTGGCCACGAGGCCCCACTGATTAAAAAAAAAAAAAAAAAAAAAAAAAAGAAAAGAAAGTTGACAGCCAACATCAAAAATGTACGTGTATAATTTTAAAGAGCTATAGGTTAGGTCATGACAGAAAGTTGAAGATAGATATTGTCTGCGAGATTATGGTTTACGGCTCGTCCCTTCCCCGGAGAAGAGGACGAGGAGGACTATAAGGTACTCTCGCGGCCTCGCCGAGCCCTGTCAAAGAGTGCCCCTGCCACCTGCCCTCCTCCCTTCTCTTCCCCCGCGATACATTTAATATATATTATATATACATTTTATCCCTTCTCTCTCTCCAACCCACCCTCTCTGCTCTCTCGCGCTCGCGCGCGCGCTGCTTCCTATACCTATATACATTGTACACATAATATACTCGCTGTTGCGTATGTATATTTAACTGGTGATAGTGTGTGTGTGTGTGTGTGAGCTGCCCAGGTAAAAATCATTGTCTCTGCATGCAGATTTCTGATAGTAAGTGTAGTAGTTTATTATCACCGCGTATATAAACCCGCAGCTGAATCGACATAAACCTAATCTATAAGTACTATTCGTCGCGCTACATAGATTAGGGTCTCGCTACATAAAGAGAGAGAGAGAGAAAGAGTGAGAAAATATACAACCGCGAGAGTATGAAAATCGTAAGCCGGGGGCAGTCGTCCTCTCTCTCCCTGACTTGTCCCCTCTCCCCCCGGGAGTAAACTCAAAAAGAGGGGAGGTCAGTCTATCTCTCTCTCTCTGCAAACTGTATATTATATATAATAAATATTCGCAATTGTGTATACATACAATATGTTATATATGTTTGATAAAAAGAGAAAGAGAGAAATATGAAAAGTGCGCGGTGCGCGCCTCTCTCTCTCTCTCTGTCTACCTGCGGATGCGGGAGAAGGAAGGGAGATTTTTAATTTATTTATATACATTCTACACATAAGTACGTGTTACTCGATTCCAAAAGCCTCTCTTCAGCCACAGTATTCATGAGGGTAGGGCTGGAAGCAATAAATATATAAATACTGTAATTGTCGACAATTGATTTTGCGCCTATTTAATATTGTTTATTTTATTTATTTTTTTTTAATTGACCGCTAGTGTAACGTCAGATATCTTTTTTTTTTAGATGACAGAGAGTTATGGATCAGAAACCGAAAATCGTAAACATTACGATAACTGGATCAACAGTGTTGATGGCAGACTACATACGTGAGTATAAGTGATCGACTGTTTTTTTTTTTTTTAATAGTGTAAAAATCTTGTGAGATGATTGGATTTTCGTCGATATTCATTACAGTTTTCGCAACAAATCAGATTTTGTACATTAATGGGGTTGATCGTTTGAACGATTTCAAAAATAGCTATTTTTACGGCTTGAAACCGTTGATATTGAAAGATAAATACGACACGGATTATTTTAATCGTCAGCGCGAAGAGTTGAAGAAATTTTTGACCGAAAAAGTAGTGGAAAAGGTCACTCTTATACTTTTGGATCAAGAGACTAGAAGAATCTACGAAGAGTGGCATTTTGAAATTGATTATGACAAAGCGGAAACGTCAAAGGAAGTCTGGAATAACGAGGGGAGAGGCATATTTGCGGATGCGGAAGACGAGAGGATTATACAGAGGAAAATTCTCTCACTTTATCGTCAAATTTTAGGTAAAATTTTTTTTTTCCATACACGCAACTTATACGTGGTATAAATCGTTGCCTATAAAAGAAGGAAATTTAGCACATGCACATAGAGGTTTATTTCTAATAATTTATTGATTTGTCGTACGCAGAATCTGTTAACGTTTTACCAATATTGGATTGTGATAACTGTGCTTTTGACATCGAGGCCAAAATTAAGGTAAAATTTTCGTTGGATAGATATAAACAATGGACACTGCTGAGGACCCTCAAATTATTGTAAATATTTATTCTCAAGAATCTTTCTGTTTGATTGAATCTGAGCACGTAGGTTGGATGAACTATGCTGATAACTTCAGGCAATAATATATTATATACATGCTGTACAATTTTTTAAACATGAGATTTTTTTGTACCCAATTTAGTACGTTTTAAAGAAAAAAAAAAAAAAAATCATCATGGCGCCATACAAACAATTGTGTGATTATTTTATTTGTGTTTACTTTTCAATAATTTTTTTTAATCCTCTATTTTCAATAAAAACTGTATCAATCCTATCAAGATAAGTAGTATGTGTAAGTTGTATTTAATCTTTTCGTGAGTCATTACAAGAAGTATAATGTGAAAATATATGTGTTAAACTAAATAAAATATTACTCTTAAGTAAACAGTTGTAAGGCTGCAGAAAAATCACACATTATATATAAACCGTACACTTTTTATTGTTAAATATAAGATGTTAAATGACCAACTTATAATTGATTTTGTTATTCGTTATTACATTTGGCTGCATTGACATCGTATCATACGATTCGTACGGGTTGTCTCCATGGCACAAATACTTGTAGACTATCCAGTTCTAGTAACGGCAGTAATATGCCCAGTACTGGTACAGTAGTACACTGCATAAACAAGCAGACAGCCGCTTTCGATGCTATTCGTTTTAAGGTCCATTTTCATGGACGTTGTAGTTTTCATGATGTTTTCAGCGTCTTTTGGCTTCGTGACACAAACAACACGAAACAACAGTTGTTTTACATATACCAACGGAGGTGTTTTTTCAAGGAAAGTCAAAAGCAAACTACCTTACCAACAGTTGTTTTTTGTTACTTGATGCCCCTGTACTATTTTTCTGTACAGAAAAATAGTTATATGGTACGGACCCTGATGGTAGACGCGGAAAACTATAGCGTTCATGGAAATGCACCTTTATTTACCGGCCTGCACCAGCATGTTTTGTATACGATTTGCCTGATCAGACCAAAGTCTGCTGAAGTTTCGAAGTTTATCGATCATTATGGACCTATACTTATTGAGTTATCAACTATTTAAGTGATCGTTTTGTAAGTAAACAGTATTTTAGTAGAGTACTTACCTCTGTAAGTTTTGTGTGCCTCTTGGATCTTATAGTCATGTGTGCAACGCACAACTTCATTATTTTAAAAGTTACTCAATCCGTCACACTTTTTGGTGCCTCTTTACATAATATATACAGGGTACGCAATGAACAGTATCCTGCACCAAAGGGGCGTCTTACCATCTAGAGACTGGGAAAAATCTACGTATTACGACTTGGATCTTTATATATGTAAAAACTCAATAATTAAGAGTATGAAAAAATCACTCGACAAGTTAGAAAAATGTCTCCAAGATAAATCGGTCAAAAGAATAAATCTAGCCTTATTCAATCAGGACAGTGGAGAAGTTATTGAAAAATGGAAGTTCAAGATATAATATGAAACAACAGCTAGTGGTGCTGTTGATAATGGAACTAAAAATGTCAATAAAATTAAAAAAGAAATATGCGTGGTGTTGCGCCAAATTTTAGGTGAGCAATCGAGTTCAAAAATGTTATTCACATCCACATGTTACTTGAAACAAATTTTTTTCTGGAGCTTCAGCAATTCTGCCCATGTTAGAGAATAACTTAGGTTTCAAAGTGACTGCAGGAGCAAGATTCGGATGTGTACTGGAAGGATGTTGCTGCTCTAAAAATAAGACTAAAAAGAAAAGGCTTCAAAAGACAAATCAAAAGTTAGATCTTAGATCTTTCTTTACATCTGTACATAAAATAAATACATAAGTTTGTTATCAAGATAGTTAAAAACTCAAGTTTGGTCATGAAACAAGTAAGTAATTTAAAGTCATCAAACTTTGAATACTATTGTAATGAATATTGATTCTAGCTAGTACTTAATTTTTTTCTAATTTTTGTGTTTGGGAACACCAAAAGTAATCTCTTTTCTCGTCAAATAAAAGCTTATTTTTGATAAAATTTTGTAACAATTATTTAAACAACGGTTATTTTAAACAAATTCAAAATACAAAACGACTATTACTTGTTGGACAAGTTTTTTTGTAAACAAAATAATTAGCAATGGTTTCAATGAATGCAGTGCACTTGTTAAAGTACACCATGGGAATTTCTCAGACTAAATGTAGAAATCAGCATCGCTTATTGAACCTGTATTGGTATACATATATGCTAAAAAGGTTTAGTAAGAGTAGACGTAGAAAAAAATTTGAAAGATGAAAACTGAAAGAGAGCGCCACACTTTCAGAGCCCTTATTTTGAAAAAAAAAAAAAAAAACTTGCACAAGAATCTGTTCTCTACTATGATTTAGGAGCTATACGAGTAGTCAAAGACAGAATATGTTAAGTAGGTACAAATAAATTAAAGTATTTGTTCATTACTGCTGTCTAGTTCTGAAGGTATTTTGTAGTATTTATTTTTTGTAGAAGGTATTTGTATTATTTACAGTAGGAAAATTTTTTTTGCGTGTTATTGTCTATATAAAATTTGTATTTAAAATTCAATGCAACCCCACATTGAATAAGAAAGTTTTTTTTTACCATATTTTATTGGCACAAATAAATTAAATCTAGCATAGAAAATGATAGTTTTTAATGCAAACTGGGTTATGATATTTAGGAATACATAAAATAATACAAGTGGGAGGATGTATTAAATATAGAACACGAAATTTTATTGAAAAATCTTTTGATGTATAAATTTTTTTTTACATCAGCTGCAGAATATACTAGTATTCGCTTCATTTGCTAGTCATTTTTTTCATAGCGATACATAAGCAAAACTTGTTTTCGTAAGCTGCCTTGAAATATATTTACAGTAGGTGACTCGTTTTGATGATTGTCGGTATGAATAACGTCGAATGCAACTACGAGACGAAAAAAGATAAGAAGAAACTTACAACGCTGACAGCTAACGCTAAATACGTACACGAGAAAAAAAAGTTTTGTCAAATGCAACAGTGATCCTTTTCACGTAGGAACTAGATTTACGTAAAATACCATGTGTTTAACTCAGATTTTCGATGGATCTTTATTTAGCAGTCATTGATTTCAAAATGTAAATGCTTTGAACTTATCGTAAACGTAGGTGACAAAACTTCTTTTCCTTTTCTCGGGTTTCCACGGAACGTCAAATTCATATCTACAACGAGAAAAATCGTGTCAAAAAAAAAGTTCAGTAAACGTTGCCCGCGCATTTTACAGTAAGTCGTGAAAAACAAACGTGAGTATATAAACATATGTACACAAATTTCACACATCAGTCAAAATAATGTTGCTAAGTCTTACATTGAAAGACCAGTATCGGAGAAGAAAAATAGCCTTAAAGTAAATTTACAGGACAATAGGTTTTGCATGAACAGTAAATGGCGAATAAAATAAAATAATCGCACAATATGATTAATCAGATCTTTTTCTCGATCAGCTGAAATGCTACACTCAATCCTTTTACACATATATACTTGCACGCATATATCACAGAAACTTTAGTTTTTTCATTTATTAATTTTTATATTTTGCGCAGCATAAAAATATGTCCTTTTATAGTACAATTACTATACACGATTTCTTGTTTGAAAAAGCCTTATTATCTGTGACGCCCATTTTATTCCATAAAATTAACAATTATTGATTCACACAATTTGCTTTGCGGAAAAAAATGTATTGATTTCTATGTACAATTGGATGCACCTTTATGTTTTCATCTTTTTTTATCTATTTACATAGTTATCTCTTTGTGTATCGAACAACTGACAAAAATATATATCAGCGTCAGTCGAGCACCGAACGATTTGGTATTGCCTATAATCGTGAATTTCCAGCTTGGAAAATAAATTGTCTTAAAGCAGTCGTTTCTCTTAAATTTTAGTCAAAGACTAGAATTATTTTATATTCGACATTGACAGTGGTTCTAGCTCTTTTTTAATTACATCGTACGGCATATTGTATTGTACGAAACGACGTATAGTTACGCTATTGTCTGTAAAATCAATATTTATTGATTACTGCTTTTTTTTTTTTTAATATTTACTTATCGATTTATAACATTCAACATAAACTGGTTCTTAAGGAAAGATCGTTTCTTGTGCACAACGCAATACTGTACAAAAATACAAATATTTCCAGCTGCACAATTGTGACATTTAAAGAGGAAAAATTCCTGCACACTTAAAGTTAAAAACGATCTATCATTTAAGTAGGTTTTTTTTTTTATAATAGCTGCCTTTCAAACTCGCAACAAACGACTAATAAAATTAACTTACCTCTACGGTGTAAAAAAAAGGACGAATGTATACAAAAAAAAAAAACAAAGCCGTTTGTTTGTTTTATGACTGTACGAAAAACATAAAAAGTGGTGTTCCAATTTATTTCTTCGCTCCAGAGTTCGTAGTTGTTTGCGGCTTCTTTTTCGTCAAAGTACCCGAGCCCGTACCAATAACCTTCTCTGATTGCTCGAATTTCTGCTGCAATGACGCTACGTTCGACTTGCCGGCCGGCACTTTTTGCGGCACACCGGCCGCCGTTTTGGTCTCCTTCGTGGTCGTTTTCGCTGTATCAATCCTCTGCTCGGCGAAGCTAGCTGCCTTGGTAAGTAGATTCGATGGTTTCGGTGGCATTTTCACGCTCTTCTGGCGCGGCGTTGTCGTTGTGCGTGGTTTGCTGCTCAAGACGTCCGGCGTCTTTTGGGCAGTTTGATTGCAACTCGACACAATATCAGGACTATTACTGCTGTTGCTGCTCGTTTTTCCATCCTTGGACGCGTCGCTTTTTGAGCTCTTCAGACTGGAGTCTGAATTTTGCCGGCTGGTCGGCCTACTACCGCCACTTGTCATAACAAGTTCGTTGCTGTTTTGCCTTGGCGATTTCTGCCTACTTATACTGGGCGGAGTTTTCGTACGACTAAACGTTGGTTTGGTTGGTAGTGTCGTTGCTGTAGTCGTTTGTTGCGAATCATCCTTTTTCTTATCTGACACTTTGTCAACAATCGCTGGGTTGACTACTACTGGTGCGCTTTCGTGCGTGGCAGAAGTTTTAGCTGTTGTCTCGGGTCGCTTGTCGTGGACATTGATGGCAGATGGGTGCACGTATCCCAAGCTCGTGGTCGAGCACACACTGCTCGGGGATTTGTAGTGCAGCGTTGAAACATCGGTATTGCTGCTGCTCAGAGAAAAAGCCTCCTCCGGCTTCTGGTGCTTGGGGCTCAGTTTGTCAGTCGAGTAGATAGAGTCAAAGTTTCTGTTCGAAATTTCCGAGACGATCTCACTGAGCAGACCCATTGAATCTGAGCCGGACGATGTTCTGCTATCAACCTCGTCTGCGCCCGTGTTTGCCACGAACACCGGCCTTACAACTTTGGGCGTTTTGTACTCATTGTCCGTAGTTACAGTTGTCGGTCTCTTAAGCTTCTTCTCGGGCACAGCCTCCTCTATGACAGCGTATATGTTGTCGTTAGAGGGTAACTCCTCGACTATCTTTCCCAGATTGGCCGTTTCTCCCGAGGAGGTTAGGTTCATGCAATCTTCGTAAGTTTCCTTAGGTTTCCCCGCAAGCCTGAGCGCGGCCGGGTTTTGGTACCCTGGGACTCCTGGTATCTTGGTTGGCGAAACATCAAGCTTCGCTGGCGGTGGTCCCGGTGGTGGAGAGGTCGGCCTTACCCTGGCTGGTATGCTGGTGGGCCTCTTGCCGTTCGGATGCCTCATCGATCCGAACGAGTGTATAGTCGGCCTGGAACGCTGCTCCTTGCTGGTGTCGCGCATCGACTGGGTGCGCGCAACTTTTCGCGATGGCAAAGTGGCTTCGGTGTCACCGTTGGGTTCGGGCTTGACCGGTATCGCTGGTACGGGTATCTCGATCTCGCGCTGCGGTATGGGAGCTGAGATCTTGAGGCTGCGTAAGATTTCTTTGTCCATAACCTTGCTCGCCTTCAGATGGTGGCTCCTAGGCAGCGAGTTGGCGCTGTAACGCGAGGGTCCAGTCGTCGTGTCGCTTTTGCCACCTGGGTAGAGCATCGAGGCAATCCTGGTGAGGGTACTGTTGCTGCCGGCCGGCATCTTTTCGGCTGAGCCGCGCCGACGATCGTTTTCCACCGGTGTTTCAGGACTCGCGCTTACCGGCCGTTCTGCCTGAAACTTGCATGGGACTTCAGGGGCCGGCCTCGTGGGCAGCTTTAGGTCCAAGTTCGTGCAGGTGGTGGCAGCGAGTACGGGACTGCTGATCAACGGCCGGGCCGTACTGCCGGCGTTCGGTGGTGGCAACATGGGTGGGTTCTCCGATGCCGGTTGTGGCTCCTCGGGGGCCGGTCTCTGGGGTAGGCTGTTGACACGCTGCGAAGCTGGCATACAGTTCGTTTTAATTGGCACGATAGAGGGCTCGTTCCACGAGGGCGGTGGTGGAGCTGGCCGCGTGATTGGTGCTTGAAGGGGTGCAGCTAGTTGCGCGGGATCAGCTGCAGGCACCGATCGTGACAGTGGCGTGATGCTGAAGCCCTTGAATTGACCGAAAAAATTGTTGTTGAATCGCTCGTCGGTGTCGCACTTGGGCAGTAGAGGGTCTTGGGCAGCGATGCTGGAATCTATGCTGTCGATTCCAAGAGGGCGTTGCCCACGCTCGATCGTTTTGATCGGTAGGCTGCCGTTGCCGGTTCGTGGGTGGTGATTGGTTGATGAATGATGGTGGTAGCCAAAATTGCGGGTCAACCTGCAAAGAGATATAGAGGCGATCGGTTAAGCGGTTGGAGGATGGTTGGTGAAGGGTGAGGTGCAAGCCACATTTACACACTGACACGTTTTCTATTACATGTACGAACGGCACTATAATTGCTGAACCTATTTTATAAATTGTATAGAACCAAAAAATGCGAATTGATGCTTGAACATTTCTAATGAAATCTCCTTTACATTTAACTTTAATGAATTTGAAAAAGATTTTGGGCTGTTGTTTGTTTCTTAAGATACGTAATAATTTTATTTATTGAAGTAAGTTTTTGAAATTCAAATGTATTTGTTACTTTTATTCAATACCATGCGAAGAAAATTCTTGCAAAGAAAACGTTCAATTTAGAAACGTATATAGTTTACTAAAATTGTAAGTTTTGGTCGTACAAGAATTAACAAATTTAACCCCAATTGACATGCAAAACACGCATAGCTAGCATTTCAATAAAATAGTGCAGGTTTGTTTGTTAATGGAAAAAAAGTTAGTAGCAAGCCACAACAAAAACGTGTAAAGATACGATAATTTTTTAAAATTAGAATCAGTAATAAAGGTACATTGGAAAGAAACGAGACCAACACGAAAATTCAATTTTATGAATTGTTTTTTCATCACATTTATTGGAAAATAAAAAGAGAATGGAAAAACAAATTATACAAGGTAAAACTCTGTTTTTAGACGTTTTGGCGAGATATGCGCTCTTCAAACGCTTTGCTGTTACTAAACAATAGTTTCCAAAATATTGCGTATTTATATTTTTTTTATTGAAACCTATAGTTGAGCACAATACTATTTATCTAGCCATTACTTGTTACATATCATTCGATTCATTTATAAAATATTATTCTCAATCAGTTCATGCATATGTTAAATTAATAAATACATAATACTGGTTCTCACAAAAAACCAGTTCAACAAGGCAATAATAAGTGTAATCATTAATATAAAAAAATATAAAAAAATAACAAAGACTAAAAAAGATAAATTAAAAAAAAAGTAAAGATGAAGAGCAGTCCTTAAGAGTTAATAAATACACTACTGTAAATGATTCGAAGAGAAGAGCACACGTGCATGCAAAGAGAATGCTCTCTTTGATACAACACAAACGTAGCACAAACTACTCATGCACTTATAAAACTAATGTCATGCTCGCTTGCATGTTATCCTCTTATTATATATATATATATATATGATTTAGTTATTGTTGCATAAAGTTGTGTTTATGCGAATTGTGTCGCCATTAATAAACTAGATTGTTTCTTTGATGTTTTACGCTATTAAAATAAGTGATCTACGATTATATATATATTACAACAGTATCTAGTCCACTAACATAGTTGTTTAACTAAAAGAGAACAAATTATATAGAATATATAATAATTATGTAATAATGACTTAAAGCTTTTTGTTTTTTTAATCTAAATTAAATTACATGCGTATGTATAACGTAAGTAGTTTGATCAATTATTAATAATATGCGTATAAGTTAAGTCAGATCACAGACTGTTAGCACATTTGGCAAAGTAATAGCTTAAAATTTATATTTGAACAGTTGAAGTACTAAAACAACTTTTTTTTTTTTTTTTTTTTTTTTTTTTTTTTCTTAGAGCAAATTTTTCTGTGATTTTATTCTCGTCTAAAACATTCCAATTTGAGGTACTCTGTGCGTATACTATTTAGTTAGTCATCTTCTCGTCTCTTTTATTTTGTTCGTTTTGTATAATCTCTATGAACCCCGACAAGTATTAACAACAGTATACAGTCTTATATTAAATGTCAATTTTTTCATTAATCAACTATTTGTATCATTTAATAATGACTTTGTCACACCCATCTGTCTCGGCTGCAACGATAGTACCGAAAAAACACGTCCTTCACGATCAGATGGATCAACCATCTGAGAATACTCCACACATTTTCTCTTTTTATGGTAATCTAAACGACGATCTCGTGTACTTAGCGATTATTTGGTTCAAAGCGTCAAGGTAACGGTGGCGGAGGTGGCGGCTTATGGTAAAACGGAGCCGGCGGCTTAATCGGCATCGGACCGGCACCTCGTTGTAGCTGGCCGAACTCGCGGTTCTGCTGCTTCGACGAGAGTCCCTTGAAATCGGCGGGTAGGGTACCATCGTTCTGCAGCTGTGCCACGTACTCGGCCAGTTTAATGCCCAATTCGGTCTTCAAGGGACTCCGTCGTTTTGTGGGATCACGCGCTACATTGACGGTAGCGGCGCTGGCAACACCGGTAGTAAAATTGTTCGAGTTATCGCCCGAGCGCCGCCTGTATTCGATTTCACTGCTCTGGTTGATCACGTCGGGATTCGTCGTAGAGACAAGGTCGCGTTTGACTATGTGGATTTTGTCGCGGGGCAAGGTCCCGCTAATAGAATACACTGGTTTGGCAGTAGTCGCGGTGGTGGTGGTGGTGGTGGTGGATTTTTTTGCTTTTTTGCAGCCCGGCATTAAACTACGGGGTGAAGAGTAGGAGAAGAAGAAGAGACTCTTTTTTCTCGGCCATCGAGACCGCAAGCAGTTGGCTTTGCTGTCGCATACGTACGTCGAAATCGGATTGCCGGGTCCGGTCTTTGTCCAGTGCTTCATGTCCTTGCTCTTGTGACGCGCGAGCCAGATCGCCACCCAGATCAGGGAGCAGACGGGCACGATGCCCAGGAAGGTGATGTACAGGAACATGATGTACTCGCTTCTTGCTGCAATGGGACATCAAAAGTTAAATTATTATTATTATTATTATTATTTATGTATTTTTTGGTAAACAACATAAATTGGCATGAACCATCAACGACTTATTTTGCCGATAAAAATTACCATTTGGATCTCCGGCAGGTCCACTGTCGACGGAACCACCGACCCCAGCCTCGGTGCAATCTGGTGGCAAATAGCCTTGAGTGCAGTGGCAGTGGCCCAAACTGTTGCAAACCCCGTTCCCGTTGCAGTCGCTAGAGCAGGCTCTGTCGCTCTGGGACGTGACTCGTTGTAACTCCGAGACCGGCATGCACTTCTGGTTCACGCATATCTAAGGATACAATGTAAATGGTTTTCATTTTTAACAAAATGTTTATTTTTATGCATCATATTTGGGACGAAAAACACATTGAATCTCGATACTTTTGCGATTAAAACTTTATTTCGAGATAGACTGTGGTAAAAAACATCTCCCATTCACCAATGTTTTTGATACGAAAATATCGAAAACCAATGATTTTCATCGTCTTCCTATAGGGGACTCCTAATTTGGTCTTCCTAACCTTGCCATGGCCGCACTTTGCGCCATCTGGCGCGAGACCTGGATCAATCTGATTGAGCCCCAGATCGACGATTGCCGATCGGCAGGCTATGATCTTCCCTTCGCTGTTCAAGAACGAGTGGCTCAACGTTGCGATCGAATCCATGCCGAACTCGAGTTTCTCGTTCAGATGTTTGCAGTGCAGCATGCCGCAGAAGACGTTCCTGCATCACAGTGACCGTAAGTTATACAATAGCACAAGATAATATACAAAAATGATTGAGAAAAAAAAAACTCACTGTTCCTGGCACTTGACGTAATCGTTGGCCGAATGATTGAATCCACAATTTCCATGCGCAGTGCCCTTGCTGTTCATCTTGTAGCACATATCATCGGAACTCGATCCCGTCGGTCCCCAGAGCAGCTTACACTGGTCGCTGTGGGTCCTACAATTGCCCTGGTAACAATACGCCTGTCCGTGCTTGCAAGGCTCACCGGCCATTTTGAACACGTCGGCAGGACAGTACTCGCTCTGTCCGGTGCAGTACTCGGGCAAGTCGCACTCTTGGTCGGCAACTCGGCACTCGGTGCCGGCTCTTTTGGGCTTGCAGGTGGTTAGGTCGCAGCATTCGCCCGTCGCACAGCTCGCATTAGCGTGGAGCATGCAACTGCTCGCGTCGCAGCACGGATTGTCGCACTTTTCCGACAGTCCGCAGTCGCATTGTTCCCCCGGTTCAACGAAACCGTTTCCGCATATTGGGCTGCCGAACAAGCGTTTTGGCTTGTTTCGCAAACAGTAGTCCATGCCGTGCTCGAAGGCCACTGCGAGGTATTCCACCGAACAGGAGGACCAGTGCCTCGGGCCTGAGGAGCCGCTCGACGGTGACATTATACATCTGGAACAAAGACGAGGTGAAAGGTTATTTTCTTTTCTTTCTTTTTTTTTTTTTTTATCGTGGATGGGAAGGTGCAGGCTCGCTGTAATTTTAATGCGTAATTTCACGTGAGCTTAACCAATTTTACTCCACTTAAATGGTCAAAACGAGGGCAGCACCTGATATTCTCGCAGTGATTACTCGTTTGGAATTACAAAGGATTTCCAATTAACGACGGTGAAAGGGAGGGCAACCATCTCGTATAGGTATCATATTTTGACGGATGGGAGCCTTACAGCTATAGAGCGTGATTCAAATCGGCTGTAGGATCAGTTTGGTGAAATTTCATCCATTATCGATTTCCGGGCTCAAATTAACTCGATGGAGTTCTATTGCCAATCGAATGCGCGCCGGAGGAAAAATAATACAATCAGAAATCCAAGCGCACCGACAATTGGTTTTAATCAAAGTAAGGCTCGAGGCAGTTCAAGTGCAAGCTAAAAGCCCAGCATTTGACTGTACAAATTTTCAGTGATAATTACCTATTGGCTCGAGAAAAGTGTTTGGTCATCGCCGTTGTCGTGATGGAGGACGAAAAAAAAAAAAAAAAAAAAAAAAAAAAAATAGTAACAAAAGACCCGTACCTTTCTTCCTGACACTTGCAGTCTGGGGTATCGTGTTCCATGCCAAAGTTGTGGCCCATTTCGTGGGCTACTGTCGCTGCCACCAGAGCGACGATGTTCGAGTGATCGACAGAGACGCCGCCCGAGAACTTGTTCGTGCAAATCGGACCCTTCAGCGCTTTACCGACGACTCCGTCGTCGAATTTCATCCTCCTGTTTTACGATAGAAGCAAAAAAATTATGCATGAATTTCACGAGAAATGATATTTTCATGGAGCTCTCGATTCGAATTCAATTTTTATAAGGCACGGAGTGAATACTCTCGTCGAGAAAAAATTTATCATCGACAACGTTATCCTTTTTACAAAAATTTGTCAAGTGATTTTTTTTTTTTTTTTTTTTCATTTTTTTTAATGGTACATTTTTGGCCATTTACCGATACAAAACGCATAATTGTAATACGAGGAAAAAAAGAATATTAGTTGCGATAGGTGATACTGAATTAAATGAACAAGGCAAGACTCACGTGAGCAATTGAGCGTTATCGTTGGGAATATTTTTGACGAGTTTCTCTCGGCGATATTGCAGAAAATTACTGAGGGTCGCATCGCCGTTGCTTCCGAGGTGTATCTCGTCGACTTCTCTCCACACTTCGACTCCGACGAGGGCGATGAAAATGTTCAGAGGCGCGTACAGCTGGAAAATACGGGAATTTTAAGTTTTGAGCATAAAATATTTTTTGTTTTGTTTTGTATGGATTGAGACGAATTACATTAACATGTGCCGTTACGAAAAAAAAAGTTTTAATTTGGAAAAACAATTAGCTGCTCAACGGTTTAGGGCGGAAAAAAATGATTTGTTGAGTTAATTTCATTAATAAATAAAATTACAATACTACTGCTAATACCTAATCGGAAAAAAGTTTTTCCGAATCATCTACTTGTTAATTTTTTTTACAACTTTTGAATTTAGTCATTTGGTCACGTCATCAATAAAACAATTGTATCTAAAAAGCGAATGAGTCATACACTTTTTGGAGCGTTTTATAATTTTCTAAAACTGGTTAGTTTTTTCATTACAAAAATTTTTTGCTGTAGTTTACTTCTGTAGTTCAGTTCAAGAGCTATTGGAAAGAAAATGTAACTTGCAAAAAAATTTCACCAAAGTGTTTGAAAATAAGAGAGTTGTCAGAAGAATTGAAAAATGTCAATGTCTGAAATTAATTAAATACTGCTCCAGTTGAAGTTTTTCAATTTCAACAGAAATCGAGTGATGTTTAATGACTTGCTTCCATGTAATCGTAAAATCCATTTAATATTGGTAGAAAAAATCATTAAAAAAATTTTTTTAATTGTTATTTAAATTTTTTACATTGACCGCAATTTTTTTCATCTCTAACGACATAAAGACCGGTTCTAAGAATGTATGCAAAATTAAATTCATTTTCAAACCGTAAACTGTAAATGATAGGTACATTTTTATAATACTGTTCGTGCACTAATTTGAGAGCAGTTAATTTGACGTCAAAAATTTGAAAAGTTACCATAATCACCGTAAAATGGAAAAATAATTGTATAAATACAAAATTATAGTTAAAAAAAAAAATAACAATACTAACGAAACAAGCACAATGTTTGGGCCAATGACCTTACAACGTACAATGTTACAGTCTCAACCAACTCACGCGCAAGCTTCGCTCTCGTCTGCAAGAACCGAAATCGGACAGAAGACACTGCACGCAAGTGCAAGTATACATACACGCAGAGCAAAAAACTAAGTCGACGAACTCGTCAAGCCAAGTGCGTCCTTATATGTATTTACACACTGTGTCGTCGCAAAAAAAAAAAAAAAAAAAAAAAAATCTCGCTCTCGAGGAAAAGGAGTTACTTACAGCATTGATGATGTTGGCGATGTCTTTGCAATGGTGGTAGACTCGGGTGAGATTTTCTCCTAAGGCCACGTACTCATTTTTGTCGATCACCAGAGCCAGTTCGACGTATCGCGATTGCCAGTTTGCGTTGTAGGGGCCGCGTATCTCCTCGACTGCTCGTTTCTTGCGCTGTTGGGATTTTTCATGAATTTATAGAAACGGTGTTCTGAATGGGATGCTCTTTTTTTGTGGGTAAAGAAAATGAATGAGAAATTTTTTTAAGTTTATGTGAATCCAAGTTTATTTACTCATCTGCAAAATGCATCAGATCAATAAAGGTATTATTATGAAACGTTTCACGAGTTTTGTTGAATATTAAATTTTTAATAAAAAATTAATGTAGGAAAGCTGTAAGATACGGAAAGTGAAACATCTTGGTACGCTTGAAGTTGTCTTAAATTAACGTAAATGTTTTTTTTACGTTAATCGTTTCAGATAAAAATTGTTGAGTTTACCCAAGCTGTTGCGTACTTTCCAATAAATTTTTTAATATTTGGGTATCCGTACTTCACAAATTTTATTTTTTAAACATACATTGACTGAATTCTCTTTATTGTTGCTTTAAATAAAAATTTCAATTATAAAACCTGAATAAAGGTTAAATCAATACGTGAGATCAGATGCACTTTGATTTCTTGTTTAAATATCATGAGATTTTTAACGATTTTAAAAAACAATTAAAATTTGGAAAATAATAGACACCTTGTTTGTTCATAATCAAGAGTCTTTGGCATGGGTACATTTTTAAATGTAATTTTTTTCCATTGTACTTATAATAATAATACTATGTTCAAGAAAATATCTTTTAGACAAAATAATAAATTATATTTTATAAAAGTGAACCATTTGGTCTCAAAGTATTTCAACATTGGCTCAAATTCTTTAAAATAAATTTTTTTCCTGAAAATGCACTTTGATTTGAAAATAATGTTTGTTATTAACAGTTTAAACAAATAAAAAATCTTTAAAACAAAATTTATATTTTCAAAAAAAAATTTCATTCTAAAGTAATTGCTTTTAAAAAAGTCTTCTTGGCGTGATAGCAACAGCAAAGTGCAATTTTTATACAAAGAAAAAAAAAAAAACGAAACAGAAACGACGTTAGTTTGATGTCGTCGATTGAAGTTTCTTTGCTCGTTCGAGCGACCATTGTCTCACTTACCCTCGAGAATCCGTCGAGTTTATTGCTACCATCCACGGCGGCAAACTTCTCCGTGACTTTGCGCGGCGTTCCTTTGTAACCTGCAATAAAATTTAATTTAAAATTCGTTATTTCGACGCTTCCGTTCTTTTTAACTTCAACATCCAGGACGTCGCGTTTGCCACTAAACAATAAACAATTCCGTGAATGTTTATAGGTGCATATACCGAGGGAAATAAACATTACAACGCTGTCACTGTAAACTGGTGACATTCGGTCATGCAGGGACATTTTGACGATTCTGTGATTTTTACTTTTTTTTTAAAGAAATTCGGTTATCCCTATAAGTACCAACACCCATCGATTTCCCGTTGAAATCAAATGTGAAAAGACCTATTTGACTGAAAAACAAAAACACTTGGTGTGCATACATATTATATATAAGGATGAATAAGACAAAAAAAGGTTGTAATTCTCGCATTTTTCTTTCATTGCTCGCGAGTCCCTCACTGCAGCGAAGACACTTATTCGACATAAATGTTTTGCTTTTCACTCTCGCGAGAGACTCGATGGAGAGAAAAGAAGCTCAACGAAGGGGAAGAAGACAGTACAGAAGATACCGCTCTATTGCCAAAAAACACACCCCGACAAAGAGGTTTAAAAAAAAAAAAAAAAAAATAGAACAAATACCTCCCCCCACTCCACCTGATAAAAGAAGATACAGGCGGGGGGCCGTTCAAAGAAAAAAAGGGGGGCGTCCGAAACTCCTGGCCAGCGGAGTTTCTTTCTTCGCCTTCGGGCTGTGGGCGAGTGTATGGCCGGATAAGATTAGTTCCGCAAAAAAGTAGGGAAGAGATACTTGCAGGGTGGATGGTCTGTGTATCCTCCTCCCCCCCTCCTTTCTTTATCCTATTTTTCGAAAGCTTCTTCTTCTTTGAACTGTCACGAGGCGATGTAGGGGGTTTCGGGGGGATTGAATTTTTTAATTCGCGGGGCGGATGAGATTTACTTCTTTTGGCGGTTTGTATACGTTCTGGCACGCGTGTGTGGTCGATTTACAACTATGTGGCTATACAAAGGATATGCATGGGCGTGCTGTTTGCGCTCCGTGGGCTCTTTTATCGGGGCAAATGCTCGGTATTGCAAAGTGATTTTACGCACAAAGTTATTGTACACATGATTTTCGTTTTTGTACATTTAAGTATATAATGTATTTTGAAATGGCTATGGTGTTTTAAAATTACGGGACACGAGTCTCTGAAATTTCAGTATTACGTTGATAAAATACGCCCAATGTGTAATGATACTGGTGTTATTTATATCGTTTTTACAAAAAATTTCTACGAAAAAATCACAAATTTAATATTTATAACAATAATTAAATTTTTAGGAGTTTCTTGCCTTTATTAACATAAAAGGTTGACGACGTCAATTTAAAAAAAAAGCACGGAAAGTATAATTGTTTTTTACAACTGTACTGAAAAATGGGAAATTAAGTTTCGAAATATCCGTATTGATACCATAGCACTGTTGATTGAATTTTAATGAAAAGAATGTATATGCATAAGCATACTGCATGATGGATTGGTTATTAATTGAATCGCGAAACATCAGCTTGCTCCTTACAATACCGTCGGTGGAATCAGGTTGAATGGAAAACCCAATTATGCCACTGCTGAATTTGAAAAATGTCTCATCTCAAAACAAAATTAATTTTGCACATGAACAATGTCATTTTTAATTTCATTTCTACAAAGCATACTATTTTGTGCCCAAGTTATTGTTATTTTTGACTTATAATTATAATATTTTATGACAAAAAATATGTAAAATCATAAAGAACAGGTATAAATTATAAGGATTCTTAACTTGATTAGTTTTTAATATGGTGCAACGCGCCCTGTAAGAACTAGCCCCTCAACATAGGGTTCATACTTAACATAAATTCCATTTATTGAAAAAGGAAAAAAAAAATTTTAAACTAAATCTATACCGCAACTATATACAAAACAAAAATTTGTAAAGTAACAAATCATTTACATGAAATCAAAAATTTTACAAAGTCAATTTTTTACGTAATTTAACAATAATAAATTTAAATACATATACGTAGCCGCTGCATTGTCTGTCAGGAAATGTACTGTGATGAGCTTGTGCGGCACAATGTATAAATTAAATCAAGCGAAAAATATTTATCATAAAGCTTACTTTTTACACTAGTAAAACTTGTTCGAAAACTTGTTTGTTAATATTTACCCCTGTTAAAACTAGCCCTTAGCTCCCCTACTTGTCAATTTATAAAATTCCATAACACCTAAAATTAGCACCCAATTGAAAAAAAAAAAAAAAAAAAAAATTCCAAACAGCCCATTTCGAATAGCAGGTACAGTAAAAGGTCAAAGTTTCAATACCCAGAGTCGAGAGTACAGCAATGTGCTGCCGAGTAAACTTTCGCCATTATAAAAAGGTCAATTGCCGCCCGACGATTTCTACGCTCGAGGTGCTGAGAAGAGAGAAAATAAGGGAACCCAGTTCGGCTGAATTCGTGTACCTACATGTATAAACGGCAGTACTCCAATTTGAAACGTCACATATTCATCGATCTCTCGTGAATGCGCCAACTTGAAACTACCCATTTCTATACGAATTGGAATTTCTCGTGAAAAAATCTATTAGGTTCGGCAAGTGGGTAATCAGAAAATGTGTATTGGATTGGATTGGATGTAAAAAATTGATCAAAAATAAAGCTTATCACTCCCGAAATTCAACCTGCTCTGTCTTGGTCATTTTTTGGTTTGAATGAAAAAAGAAAAATACGTTTACAAAAAAAAAAAAAATTTCACGTTTTTGTGTCGATTGAGCCGAATTGAACCCCTCCTTCCAGAGAAACTCCTATAAAACTCCCATGATCGCGTGAGAGAAAACAGGCTCTAGGGGGGGGGGGTACTGTACCACCCAATAAGGTAAAGACCGGTGCGTCGTCGCAAAAGGGCAAGAGCACGGCCTTGCATCTTTTTTTTTTTTTTTTTTTTTTATCACATCGGAGCGAGAGAGAGAGCAAGTTCAACTCCTCTTCCTCGTTGCAGCTAGGGAATGAAAACGGGGAGTAAAGCGGATTGCGTGCAGTGTTGGGAATCGAATTAGCGGCCTGTGCAGCGCGAAAGGAGCGCGATATTGCGTAAGGCTTCATTCGGCGTACTGGTCTTTGTTCCTTTTTTTTTTTTTTTTTTTTTGGCCACTGTGACGGAATGGAGATGGAATTCAAAGAGGATTACAGAGGTGATTTTCAGCTGGAGGGGTATTTAAATGGAATGCCTATGCGGCGGTAGGGAAATGAAGTTGGAAAGACGAGCGGGCTACGGGTTTTGCGAGCGAATGGGGGAGTCGGGAAGCTGATTTTGTTGATTGGAGGATTATCTTTGTTCTGAACGATCATGTTGTGGTATCGAATGAAATAAATTGATATTTACTTTTTTTATACTCTTCAAGTGAGTAAAGCTATTTGTGGAGTGTTAAAATGGGTATTTTTGAGGAAAATTTTTATTTTTGTTGATTTTCGAGTTGATTAGTTTACTTGTCAAGTTAAACAAAAACGAAATATTATTGATGAGGATTAATAAGGAAAACAAAGAGTATTTTTATTATAAATAGGGGGGTTGAAAAAAATTTCTATTTAATTTTTTTGTAGGTGTAATCAGGGTGAAGATAGGTATATAATCACGCAAAAAAATATTACTTTGACTATAAAACCTTATGGAAAGGATAATTAATTTTTGTAAACAAATTTTATTTCTCACCTTGATTGAAACTGTTAAAATAGTTTCAAGTCGTGTGTGATGGCATAAAACTAAATTTAAGTTTATTACTCGCAAAGGTTTTACATTTGAAAGGAAATAATCTGTGACGCTGTTATGATAGTTTTATAAAACAAAAGAAAGACGCAAAGAAAAAACAAGCTTGTGCGCACGCGTCTGATAAAAAAAAAAAAATATTATAACTCACCGCACGTATGATTAGTCACAAGATCGGTGTGCTTGTAGAGGTAATGCCGTGAATCCAGGGACTCCGTCTCGGGATGAATATAATGGTGATTTTCACCGTCGAATATTACTCCACTGAGCCCGTGGCACGTCGACAGTGCCACCCATGAGCCCGGAAGGCCCTGGACGCTGCCCCTGTAGTGACACAATTCCTGTAAAAATGAAGAGGAAAATTGATAAAAAAAATTTTCACGCGTACAAACTTTGAAAAAAAAAGGCGCGAGAATTTTTTAACGTGATTCTCGGCAACAGATTTTTTTTCTTCAAACATTTAATACGTTTTTCGCTTAAAGTAACTGTTATAGATGGGAGCAACAAGTGTCCACTACACAACCACGATCGATAATTGTGTTTACCGCATACGAGAGGCTTCGTCGAAAAATAAAACCAAACGAATTTATCCGCGATGAAGAAGTAAAAATAAGACTAAAATACCGTAAAAAAAGAAAAAAAAAAAAAAAAAAAAAAAAAAAAAGACCGGAGACAGATGTGTACATTGCAAAACCCATCGATTTTTATTTCACTCCAGTTATTTTAGAGAGATAAATTCTAATTCCTTTTTATTACTCTTTCGTTCAAACGTGCATGCAAGGAACGATAGTAATTAACAGTACACAGCGCATAGTATACGTGTAGCCGTGGGATAATGCCGTTATTTTATTTATATGTATTTGCAGACACATTTTTGTACAAAATAGTGTAGTGTACAACGAACAAAAAATAAACGGGTTAGTTTATGAAAAAAACAAAAAAATAATAATTTTAGATTTAAAGCTCGATTGTTACGTTTATCATCAGAGCGAAAAATAATATTATGTGATGTTCTTTATTTAAAAAATATGTAACTCAAGTCTAGTGTCTACTGAACATTCGATATTTTTAAAAATATATAAAAATTTTTTTTGCTTTTAAGAGTGATTATTTTAAAGCAAAAGGTAACAAACATCATGCTTATTTAATAATGCAAAAAATTTCTAACTGTACTTTGAATAAGAAAGCTACTGACACACAAAGTACATTCAACCTGCTATTCATTACGTTACTAGGCGTTCAAACAAATGTAAACTTTTACTTTAAAGGTTAAACTTTGATTCAGAAAGTCCTTAAAATACCAAGTTATAAAGTTATACGGAAAAAAAAACTATTTTTTTTTTTTTACATTAAACTATGAAATTTTACTGTACTAGTAAATTTTTTCTTTGATAAAATGCATATTATTGATAACTATCATATTATAAAGTTAAGTTATATGTATTGAATTCGATCCCAATCAGAACTAGATGTTAGATTTATTATTTATTATTATTATTATTATTATTATTATTAGATCTGAATAGACTTATTAATATCATTGTTATTGTAATCGTTATTATTATTGTTATTGTTATTGTTATTAATATACATATATACTTCTCAAATCAATAAACTATAATACCCAATCGAACCGTAAATGTAACATCAAAGTACAATAATTGACAACTATTGTACAATATGCTGTGTATTAACCAAAAGTACACACGCACACAAACACACACACACACACACCCGATGCCTGATTGTCCAACCGCGCCGATGTCACGCTTGCAACAACCATTACACAATACAGTCACAAATTGGCGGTTATTTCGAGAGTATGGTCAGCACCGAGATTTCCTGGGGACGTGTGTATACCTCCACACGCAAGCACCACCCGCGTTCGTTTGCTCTATAACGCCCATTGCTGATGGCAATTACGAATATATATCAGGACACGCGTACGTTCACTCCTGTTGTATATTTATCGTATGTGTGTGTACGCTGGTTAAACGCGTGTTCCTGATATGTCCAATTGACTGAACCGCACGTAGGTTTATACAGAGTGGACAGTGGCAAAGAGAGAGTATAACGACCTTTCCAGTGTTTCCTCTCTCTTTTGCAGAGAGCGATATCAGAGAGATAGAGTTTATTCGTTTCTATAGTTAATGTGTTTTTACTATCGCTTTTTTACAAGCTTTTTTATCTCCCCATGCAATGCACGTATGGCTATTGTTGTAGATCTGCTGCACGTGTATTCAAACGTAAAGGCGGATGGAACGTCGTTTTCTATTTTTCGAATTTCAATCGGCACTTCTGTTTTAACGTACTAACTTTTCCATTTGCCCTTTCTGTACTATTATTTTTCAAATTACAGCGGATGATGATGACCGGACGATATTAGTGATAAAAGAGAAAGATTCAAATTAGGCCGTTATTTCCGTGCCTACGCTCTTTTTTGTTCGAAATAACGGGCCTGTGACGACGCAGACTGTGTGATATACCGACAAATTCGAAACTCGCTTTCTATTGTATTATTATACTTTTAATATGAACCGGCCCGTCGATTGTGCTCTGAGCGTTAAAAAAGAATATTACGTTCCCACGTATCGTTGGTAGAACATGTGGGTTCAATTGAAATTCGTTTGCTGAGAGAACAATTTTAAACGTATTTATTCTTCCACAGCTTTATTAAAAATTTGTTTTTTGTTATAAACGCGAGATGGACGTGTCAGTTTTCGATTTTTAATGTGCACACTGTGCTATGGATCACTTCTTAAAAAAATGTTTCATTAGAAAACGAAATCGATGATACATCCCGTGGTTTCTTTTTTGCATCAATCTCAAATTCATTAAATTTACCCTGATGTAAACTTTTTGCGGCACGGCTAGTCGTTAGTTGTATCAATGATAAAAAAAATTAAATTACATATACTTGTATTTCAATGGACGTGATCCACTTTTCACGTACAACTTGGACGCGAAAAAAATAAACAGAAAAAAAAGGGAAAAGTTGAAAAAGAGTAAAGTACAGCCGAACTCACCACTTTGTCCGGTACGTTGGTCTCGAAGTCGCCGCGGTGCTGATGTCTCTCCTTGTACCCGTAGGGAACGAGATCCGTGTTGAGCCTCAGCTCAAGGACGCGCATCTCGCCGTTCAACTCCAGAGCCACTCTGAGCTCGGCCGCGTGCTCGGTGTCCTGAAAACCAAAATCAACACTTTTTTTTACAATACACCCCATTTATAGTCACTCGTTACTTTTACAATCGTATATTCACAACTACGCGCTATTCGGACCCAAGTCCCTATAGTTGGTGTCCGCGGGGATGAGAGGGCAGTATAATTGCATTGATGTGCGGCCACTGTGACGTTGATTTAATGCGCGCAAACTCGTTTCAGCCGAATCAACCGAATAATCGTTCCTAAGCCCCGACGGTTGGTCGGTTGAAAATTTTCACGCCATTATGCATATATTGGAGCAGATTAGTATCGAACGGGTGATAACGATTCGAAGCTTTTGTCAAACAGAATACGGGGTTTGGACACGCGATATACGAAACTCGTGTATTATGCTACACTTTGGCAAAGTAAGGTATATAGGTATACATACGCTTGTTGAAGTATTCTCTGATGCGCGTACGTAAACGTGATTAATTCAACGGAGAGGTATACGATTGATTTTAGCGCAAAGGGGAAATTATACACCCCCGGGGGTAAGGCTAGTTTTGTTAATCCGTGCGATCTCGATGGCCAAAATTTATCGGACGTCTCGTTTTTGCGAACAAATTAATTTCCTACCATCCATTAGTACACATTTTGGCTTTGACTCTCGAGCATGGATTACATGCGATGTACGTTGCAATTGTAATGCGATCGCTTTGAAGGATGGATAAAAAAAACAAAAAAAAAAAAACGCGTCGAGTATGGACAACAATGACCCCAATCGATGTTATCGTTAATTAAACATTCGAAAAACCATACTGTCGAATTGCGCAAGATAATGAAGCATCAAATAGTGAAAATTAAAAAAAAAAAAAGAAAAAAAATTTACAATCGCGAAAAACAACGTTTTTGAAACTTTACCGGCAAGTATTAAGAGAAAAAAGACAGCTTTAAGTATAGAGTTACTACACAACCACCGAGAGCATTGTCCGTTGTAAATCTCTATCTTCTATATTTATGTCATCAGGTCTAAATTTTTTCTACTTGCAGTGTACCTTTGTTCTTTATGTTAACGACAGAGAGGAAACATAATATATCTTATACGTATAGACGAAGAGGAGTTAATTTAATTTCGGCGTTTAGGTAATCAAGTCCAGATGAGGGTGAATGAACATTTACGTAGAGGCCTAAAAAAGAGAAGGCCAAAACAAAGAAACCATTGTCCACCACTGCCATGGCCAAGTGCTCGAGGGTAGAAGATGAGTTGACTAATTATCTGTTGCATCCGAATTTCCTGACAAAAGGATGGATGTTTGTGTGTTTTTTTGTTAATTGAAGACACACACAGAGGCTGAGGATGAGAGAAGATGAGCGCGAGAAGACGAGAAGCAAGTACAAAGTCCTATTTGTTAAATTTTCAAGATTATACATATCCAGTGGGCAACTTGGTATTTTGGAGACGCGGTTATTGAAATTTACAAAGATTTTTTTTTTTTTTTCAAACTACGCACGAGCTTTAAGCAAAATTTAGTTTGTTGCCTATATGTACGATGAAAAATTCGCTCACGACCGAGCGCAGCGAGAAGTAAATGTACACTTTATTCGCGCTAAGCTGAATATTTAATGAGAGAAAGGGTGACCGGCTACTGCTGCCTTTTTTTTTTTTTTGTCGCTTTCGGAGCTCTTGAGGCAAGTTGTATAGTGAGGTAATGCAACACTTTAATGGCGATGAATTTATTCTATTTGCAAAATATAGCTTGTCCTCGCATTGCATCGAATTTAACGATCACGCCGAGATTATTTGAAATCGTTTCAAAAACTCGAGTGAACAATTCCCAAATAAAACTTGTTGGTCCACCAGTAGAACTACAAGACAATTCTAACGATGTATTGTACATATGTTATATCGACTTTGCCCACTCGTTACGTAATAACCTATACTTAAAATTTTTTTGTATCCACGCATAATGTGTACAAATACGGGGGGGGGGGGGAATGAGGTCCGGGACATAGACGGTGCACCTCACATTCTCGTAGTGAAATTTCGAATGTTCGTTCCAGCGACGTTTGATTTCGATAACAGCGACTGCTCTTTATTTCAGCGCGAGGCGGTTCACTTTGACTCTCCATCTCCACTGCACTGTGAAATTGAAGTGCACTGTCGATATTTCGGACCTTCCCCAGGTGATTGCCATTCATATACTCGCGTGACTTTTACCCTTGATGGTTCTGCTCGACCAAAATCATATTCGGAAGCATTTGTCGCCCGTATATTTATATATTTTTTATACATACCCGTACATATGCACGATGAAAGCACTTGACTATCAACTTTGCCCTTTAAGAATATAAAACTGTAAAATGTTTGCCCCATCATATCGTGAGTTCAAGAGAAGAAAAACATTCCCAGCACGAGCAACGCGATACATTTTGGGAACAAAAAATTGTATATCATAGTTTAAACAAAAATCTAGGTTGTAAAATAATCCCATCACGTTGGTACTACACGACACGTATAAATTACATCACACGAAAACGCCCTCCACGCGGGCACCCGTGGCAAAGTCAGAGCAAAGATTTCACCGTAACTGCAACGCGAACCCCCTAATAACTGTTTCGGAAGCTACAAATGTGTACATTAATTTTCGCTTCATCTGAAGATACGTGTATTATATATAAATACGTGTACGCGCAAATACAACAAAAGCCATAGCAGCGGTGGCTTCAGTTTCACGGCCCTCACCGCATAACTCACGCTGCAGGGGCTTAACCTAATTAGAGTTGCAGCACCAGCGCAATTTTCCACCCACCCCTTGTCCCTCCCGCCGCCGTTTGTCCTTTCGAGATCCTGAGTAATTAATTTAGAGGCGCGCACTTCCGGGATGAAATCAAAGGTGCAGGTATTAAGTGAAAACTCATCATATTGCCCCTTCCTTTCCTTTCTTCGCCCACGGGTGTTGATAAAATACCATGGATGTAATGTACGGGGGTGTTGAGTTGCAGAAAAGACAAAAGAGGGTGTTACGATGAAAAGACGCGAAAATAGGCCTCGGGCGCCAAAAGCGAGTCACCTTCCCCAATATTGGTAATGAGGACGCCAGTATGTGCACTCGGTGAATCTTATGCGGGTATTACCTGTACAGCTGTGCCGCGTGTAATGAAAAATGAAAACGAAGCGCCACTGACTCTATAATACAGGTATACGAGTTGTTGCAATACCGCGTGGCAGGTGCTCTCTTTTGAGCGCGTGCCGTATTTTTTATTAGGTACGGTAGCATGTGGCGTTTGCAAATTGGCGCTCCTTCAGCTGTTAAAACCACGCATGCATATGCATGAGTTAGGTAAAACGTCTTACAAAAAAAAAAATCGGCTTCGGTGATATTGTCAGATGTCTTGTATACCAGGGGTGTAATAACGTGTCACAAACTTTTGTCTGAATTTTCCTTGGCTGGACTCGACTCCAGGATCGCGCGGTAGGGGTTGCTCTCTGGACGGTCGATCCGAGCCAAGGTACAGATTTCTACAGATTTATATAATAACTGCCATAAAAACCATTAAAAAAAAAATTGTCCACCTGAAAATGCCATCTATGCTTGACAGGACATTTCTTTATTATCCGTTTGATACCGAAACACCACATTGGGAAACCTTAATTTCAAGAAAATGGGGATCATTAGTTATGTCTATAATATTAACGCTCAGATTGTTTAAATTTTTGTGATGCTGGTATGGAGATGGAGGATCCGATCCTGAAAGAAAGGATTTATCCAAAATCGAGGGGAAACGAAGGTACAGAGCGGACATTCGATTACTGGTAAAAAAAAGATGAGGAGAGGAGGTAGGGGGGGCAAACGTACACTCCATCCTGCGCGGCCCATAACAATTCAGCTCTCGGACAGGCGGACCGGAAGCTCAGCACCGGCCAACCGACCGACTGCAGCGGTAGCTCCTCTTCGTCCGATTTGAATTTAGAATTTCGGTCGCGTGCCCGTATGAAATACGAACGCAGCCTGACTTTTGGCAGGAGACCCGCTTTTTTATTACTTCCGAGAGAGGGTATGTGGTGCAGGGGGGGGGAAGGAGATTCTACACCACAATCTGCAGGAAATCAATTTTATTTTCAGCTCTGAAAATTGAATTCAGTGTATACATATGCTGGGCTCCGCCACTTTTATTTGAAACTTAACTAGTTGGTAAAGGCTTGCGCAATGGGCTGTGGTTCACTTACGTAGACACATCGTGAAAATTTTATAAAATTCGGTACAGTTGTATTTTTCCTTGGATGTGGAATTGTTTAGTAATACCAGTAACAGGAACAATCACAAAAACCTATGTGTGGGATGGAGTTAAAAAATAAAACATTGATTTTTACGCGAGTTTCAAACTCTTACAACGTTAAATAAACCCAATTATTATTCTATGAAGTGAAACTTCACTACGGATACAAAACGAGTTAAAATCAAACCCAATAAAATTCAAAGGGGTTTTTTCCGTGGACGCGAGCCCATGATAAATTACGTTACATATGAGCTTTATTCCTTGGACGTCGAACCGTTTACTAATAACGCTATACACCAGTAATAGGGGAAATCTTTAAAACAGATGTGAGATGGAGTTATTTAGCCAATGAAGTGCAACTTCACTATGGATAGAAAAAAAGTTGAAATCATACCCAATAAAATTAAAAACTGATTTCCTTGAACTCGGGTCATTACGTATCATATTCCATACGTATCTCTCTGTAACTCACCTTAAAAATACACACATAAACACACACGCGTTCGATAAATCGGTAAACATATCGGATTCTAGATACGTGCAAGCATTGCGAGCATCCTACAGGGGCATAGGAGGATGAGGGGGTGGGGGTGACGGGTGGAAAAGAAGAAACAGCTAGTATTCATCGCACACTCAAGCGCAAAGTCGAGTGGAATATGGGTGAGGGCGGGGGGGGGGGGCGGGGGTGGGAAGGGAAAACATGGCCGATTGCCAGACGCGTCCTTGACAGCATGTGAGGAAGGACGAAGTGGGGAAGAATCTCTCGAGAACGATAGCACTGCACACACACACACACATCCAATATAATTTCCGCAGAAGGAGATAAAAATGCGAATGTGGGCACACACATATATTATATGTATATATACAGGACTTCGATTTCCTGCACGACTTTGATGAATTTCGCTAGTGCAGTTTTGTGTTGGGGGTTCTCCTGGGAAACTGCAAATACATTCGTATACATATACCTGTACACGTAGTTTGAGTTGCGTGCTGCTGTATACGTTACAGGGCACACAGAGTGGTGAAATGGCGTATAGTGGTCTCCAACGGTTGTGCCACTACTGTTACTGCCAGGAGATTGATGAAGCATACCTATATGTACGTACACACTGTACGTAGCGCGCGAGAAGAGAAGAGCGAATTTCTAGAGGGTCAGAATGGAGGCGGGGGTGGGTTGATTGATATGCCTCTCGAGTAAACGTGTGTGTGTGTGTGTGTGTGTACGGGAATCGTTGCTCCCGAGAAATGTGGATTAATCGATGGTCCCGAGGCCTCTTTTGGGCTACTTTTCGACTGTTTAGCTGATTTCCCAATACAGGTTTGGTCTCCCTCGATATTTGTTCTTGTGATGGACCGAACGTGTCGCGTATACTTTGTTACAGGAAAAAAAAAAAAAAAAAAAAGTCGACCGGTTCGAGAGCTCACTAGTAAAAGAAGCCACGTGTTATATGTGATGGTTTTAACAAGACGGTGCCAAGGTTACGCGCTTGTCTATAGACGTTTTCCTTGTAGATGCACAGTACGCGCGTCTGTGATACGTTAAAATCATACGTATAGACATGCCCAACTATAGCTCTGATTTTGATTAACGATCCCGCATCTCTCGTCGAGAGCAGAAAAGGGGAGGCGGGAGGAGGAGGGCAAGTTATCGGTATCTGACTTCTAACCTCGTTTAGATAATGCGCCCTCCAACTATTAATTTCGCCCGTTCGTCCCGGGTAACGTATTACTCAACGTCCTCGTGTCGAAATTTTCATCGAGGTGTTATTAATGGAGACTGAGAATCAAGCAAGAGTAGGTAGGCACATGAGTTTGCCAAACTTTTTTCGATGGAACTAGTGATGAGTATGGGTTAGGGGGTTTCTGGAAGGGGATACGCGAGGGAATAAGGTTTTTTTTCTAATTTTCCGATGGTTACTGCTTCCCAAATTTAACTTTTTTTTTTTAATTTTACCTACCGAAACAAATAACAAACTGCACGTGTAACAATGTTTTATTTCCAAGGCTCAGAATTTTTTAGGTTAAGATAAAAATGTTTGTGAAAAATACCATGCTCAAAGAGTACTCCGAAAATTGAAAAAGTTTGAAGAAAAATTGTTTTTGTATTTTTGTTTTATATCAAATTTAAACGACAGTAAATTTTCTCTTGGAGGTATGCACTAGCTTTAAAATGGTGAATTTTGCAAGGCAGAAGTTCTTTTTTTAAACAAAAAAGAAATTGATAGATGGTACGAATTAATAAAAGTTTAATTTGAGGAAATAAAAAATGATCCAACACATTTCCGAGTATTGCAGCGCAAAGGGAAACTCCATTTATAATTGAGCTCCAGGCAATTCATTTCTTTAAAAAATACGTACACACGTACATCCGTAAAAACCACAGAAAAGCCAGCGCAATAATAATAACCTAACGCGAATTAGTTTTGATCTCGGTTATAATATAAACTGACTGATGCTGACTGTCGGCTGGTGTTCTCCAAATAGCAATGAAACTTCATTGTCTGTACGTATTGTGTACAGAGGGGCTCTCTTGGTTATAACCAACGGTGCTGTTCTCGTTATTATTATTATTCTCACTTTGTGGAATATTTGATGTGCACAAAAATGATACCCTATTTTCATCCATCCAAGAAAACACTATTTGGATCGAACAAAATATGTCATAATTTTTTGTTCCATTCATTTGGATAACAGTTTTGTTTGTATGTTGAAATCATTTTTTTAAAAACCTCATGATACATTATTCTGTCGATATAATATCTTACATAAAATCCAATGATGATTAATTTAGTTAAAATAACTCAAGATTAAATATTCATACATTAGTTTGTTTGGTATAAAATTGCTACAAGGAAAAGCACATTTATTCGTTGTATTTTTACTGTTTATTGTATTTTACATTAAAATGACGGAAACATGTCTTTTAAAAAATTGTCTTTGTCATTATTACAGTAATGAAAAACAGTTTAAAAAAGACATAGTTTTAGGAGTGTATTTTGGATAATCCTAAAAATATCTTATAAAATTCATCATTAACATCGTTTTCAAATGAATTTAGATTCAATGAAGCTTTGCATACATCCCAGTAATCGAAATATTTCGCCATAACGTTAAAATAACGAACTACCTCGCGAAAATTGGTAAATATCGTTATTCAGCAATATACTGTCGACAAATAACGTCCCTGTATACGGTTCAACATCAAATCGCAGTATCGTACATTTTATAATGACTAGCTATTTTCAGTCATGCAAGGAATGCAAAATTAATAGTCAAGCACATCATGCAGTTTATGACTCAGTAATTCATTGTTTGCAGAAATTAATTACCATTCAATAGTTGACTATCGTTGGCGGTCAAACGTGTATGTTTTTGTTTAAAAAAAAATTACGACACTCGTGATATGCCTCTACCATGAATAATCGTGCATTCTTCGTTTGATTTTTTTTTTTCTTTTTCATTGTACATCCTGCAATCTTTGACAAATCGAATTAAAAATGAACAATAAATCCCCTTGACAAAAAGCAGCCTTCTCCCGCCCCCATTGTTCTGCCACGGCCGACTTTTTCACTTCTTAAAATTGCTCTGAACATAATAATCCTCCTTTGCCCCTCTAAAAAGGAAAAAAAGCCAAACAAACACGTATAACCGCGACTTTGGGCATTTGTACAAGTTAAAAGAGCCTAAAGGGGTGGCGTTTATTATACGTGGGCACACACACACATGCATATAGCCACGCAGGTGTGAGCTGCTGTGCAAGCCTGCAAACTTTGAAAGTTCACCGCCACCGCCATGTAACGCATACACACGTTATATATACACACATATACAAGGCAGCAGAGCAGCGCACGCATGTATATACGGCGAGTAAAGGGCTTTTGTTGTGCGCCAGACGGGCGCGACTGCCCCGCCTTTACGATTTAGCCGCTGTTGCATGTACATGTACACACACACATGCATATGAAATGCCAGCGCGAAAAATGCCCGTCGCCTACTCTGCTGCTCTGACTTATATGTTTTACGTGCTCTAGCGTGTGTGCATGGCAGCTGATTTTGCTGTGTTCTGAAATTTAGGTCTCTTTTTTTTAAACAGACAACGCACGGGTTGAATAGAAGGTAGACGCTGATTAGTTTGCGCTGGACGACGGATTTTTTTTTTTTTTTTTTTTTTCGTAATGGGATATTAGGGGATGGTTTTTTGTGTGCGCGTTTCGGCGGAGGTAAACAGAGGGGATTCTGTTTCGCAAAGAATAAAATGGTTTTTCGGGAGGATTTATTGTGAAAAAAATAGAAAAAAAAATACGGAGTTATTTTCGAGAGATGTTGGATGATGATAAATCTACATGCGCGAAGCATGTGTTTGTACAATCGAATTTTCATGGTAACAAAAGTAGTTGACATCCAATCGAGCTCAAATTTTGGCCGATGTTGGTTATTCCGAAAAGAAGTTGAAAAACAATTTTTGTACATACAAGTACAGTTTGCACATTTTTTAAAGTTAAACAACTGAACCGAATGAAAAAAATAAAATCATTTGAAATATAACGTGTTAATTGCAAAAGTTGTGAAAAGTAAATGAAACTCTTTTTTTTTGTACTCCAAGTTTTTTCATTTACAATGTCATTCTAACGCTAAAAGAGACGAAAATCACCTTTACTCGTTTAAAAAAATTAGTATCCATCATCCAGTTGTCTTACTTGCCTTTTTTGAACTAAACATTTTTTTCTTTACAATCACTAATTTCATAATAGCACAAAATATTAAAAACCAGGAGAAAACAATGCGTTTTTAAAAACCCAACAATATACCCTCGCCACCCGCACAATTGTCATCATATCAAAAAAATGCCATTTTTCATTATCTTCCCGAATCGTTATCGATTGCTCCATCTTCAACTCTACATTTTAATCAACCAATGTACAAACCACGCCGTTAAAAAAATCTATCGATCCTCCCAAAAACCCTCTACCGTGCACTCTCTTTTTGCGCCTGAAATATAGCCATCAGACGGAAAAAAACGAAAACCAGAAGAAAAAAAACCACCACAGTGTAGCAGCAGAATATACACGCCCAGCATGCGGGTGCTGTCTATATGACCCGCGTGCGTGCAGTAACCCCCGTAACCCACATACAACATATATATTATCCGTGGTATTCTCCGTCTCTAAAGTGCTTTCTATATACGTATTCCGCCGACACACGCACTTTCTCGAATAAATGGCCAAGAGCTCGAGTGTCGTGTCACTCGATAAACCGCAGAAAGAGATAGAGAGGGATCCTAGATGTTTTGTCAAGCTACTCTATAATATATTTTGCAGCGGTAGAGCAACAGTAGCGGGGACGGAAAGCCATTGTTTCACGTAACGATGCAGCTGTACATTATACATATACATATATGTTCTTTGCAACGCTTTAGAGTTGTCGGCGTCTGTTGTGCTTTAGCGGTGGTAACGACACACGACACTCTCTCTCGTATCGGATTTTGGCGTGTGGTTTCCCTCAGCCCCTATTTTTTTTGGAAATCGTATTTAAAACTTAGAGTGCGCTTTCATCTTCATCTCGATATAATGTGTAAGTATGTGGAGAATATTTTTTATCATGATACACATACGTTAAAATGATACAATGAGGTTTCACGCATATCATCCAATATCATGTAGATATTTAGGTTGTCCAGGCCATGAGCCCCCCACAGCCCCTCACTAGCCCCCCCACAAAATAAGATTGTAAAGTTTATTTAATTTCTCCGTATTAATCCAACAAAATTTTGGTCGAGCCCCCCCCCACCTCCCCAAACAACCCCCCCCCCGTTTCCCCATCCCATTTTGAGTCTCCCCGCATCATCCAACGATTTATATGGATGTATTTATAACAAATTATTAAAAATATTCACCATTGGACTAAGCTTATACGTTTAAAAAAAAGTGTACACACGATACTAGATATAATCATCATTTGAACCGAGGCTTGTTTAATTAAACACAACAAGGGTCTTTGTTATTTTTAAGTGTACTAGAAAAAAAAGGAACCCGTCCAAAATTTTGGCCTCGATCCGTTTTCCACACTTGACTCTTTTCTCGTTAATGTCACAAGTGCACACATTCAATAAAGACCAGCCTAGAACCATCCGTTTGCCCACATCGTTAGCGTATCGTTACATGCCCTATTTGCTTCTACAAACATAAATACACGTACCATGTTCGCACGTAGGCACATACCTTTGCACATGCGTCTATTACGTTCCCAAAATCGGTGTCATAAATCAATGCCAACATTTGCGCGCGTTAATGTCCCTTTGTCCTGTGTATCTATGCGTGAATAAATATATACTCACGTGTATACGTAACTATGACACACGGGTCATTTAACGAAAAATTAAATTTTCCATCTCCCAATTGATGGAAACGTCATAGAAAACTTTTCTGATGAACGGTAAGCTTTAAATCATAAAAAATGATACATTTAGTTTTGATACGGTCAGTCTCTCTCGAAAATAATATTACGATAGTGGCACTTGGTTATTGAAGTCACAAATAATTCTAAAAAAAATACTTATTGCGAAAATTTAAAAATGCCTTTTAGGTTTTCGTGAAATGACCCATATATATATTTATGTGTGCACGGACTCGAGTGGTATAGGGTCAGTGACAACCGGCCGTTGTCGTCATTGTCATGTGAGCCAATGTTTTGGCATCGGCTTTTCACACTCTGATTACATTATAGGTCGACGTTGCGCATGAATATATGTATACAAGTAACCAAGAGGCAAATACAATATATCTGGAGCTCAAGCCAAATCGTCTGTAGTATACGTACATACACATGCATGGGTATATGGAAAATCGTTTACGGACGAGGGATCGATATTTTCTTCATCTCCCCTTTCGTTTTCCGTTTTTTTTTTCTCTGTTGCACCGTGCGGGTGTGTATATTTACGTCCGACGGTCATATACTATATACACTCTGTTGTTCTTCTTCGCGTCCGTGTACACCGGAACATCGAACTCCGAGATGTACGTATACGTATACGGAGACCCGATCTATATAGATTTCCGATACGTCGCAAACTCGATTTTTCCTATTTGTTCCTTTTCCCTTGTCTCTCTCTGTACACTGTATACATGTAGGTTGGATACGCCTTTGGGCAATCCAGAGCCAATAACCATCAGAGGAAAAGTCCGCACTTTGCTCCTTACGACCTCCCGTATCTATATGTATATACGTATACCAACGATGTTTTATCGATCGGGCCAATTTGCATTTCCCTATCTTTTTCTCTTTGTTTTCTTGATGCCTTTCGCTCATCAATCAACTTTTATTGCTTTTTTAAAGGAAAAAAAAAGTTTGAATGACTCTTTTTTTTTTTTTCTGCATGGGCCTCTCAAACCAGCGGGAAGAGCCATTACCTTACTGAGTTATTGTCACGTCTTTTAGGTTCAATCACATAATGGTTCTAATGGAAGTAAACACTTGATGAATATTGACCCTTAGTCTTGAATGTACCTACATTGAAAAAGTGGCTTCTTATTTGACAAGTATTTTATTCAGTTGACGCGTTTTAATGGTAGATTTTTTTATGTGTGAGAATGTACAATTCGTGACACATGATGAGAGTCGATACTATCATTGCAAAACTTTTGTTCAAACTGAGGAAAATTATACTTTCTTTTCAAATTATTTCAAAACATGATAAACGTTTCATCAGTAGCCATTTCAAGTAATATAATTACACATTGCGACTGATCAAAATTAATTAAGTAGACCGATGAACCAAGTGAGAGCGTATCATGCAGATTTATTTAATCTTTTCTTACTAACAAAGTTTTCATTTGGATTACTTTTTCCCTTGAATTTTTAAACAAAGAAGTAAGCGCCAAAAGGCTTATACATCTCAAATAAGTTTAATTTGTTTGACCTTTTTTCGTTTATTCCCAAATAACGAGGGAATCCCAATTTTAGAGTTTATCTTTATTATCAATGAAAAAGCAGTTTGAGTTACAATTGTGATGATTGTTTATTTTCATACGAAAGATTGCAGCCAAACATCAACCAAAACATCAGCGTTCCCATAAAAAAAAAAAAAAAAAACACTACCGTTCTGTACACCAAAGTACGATTACAAAACTCGATGAATAGCTCACCATTGCAAAATCAGGGTCCATTCTACTCTCGCTCATCTACAAAAATCACCAAGGCGCCTCGTTGGTCCTGACAAACGTTCAAGAAGCAAACATCCTTTGCGCAACAAAAAAAAAAAAAAAAAAGAAACAAACCCTCATCATCCCTACGGTAACTCATTCAAAATCGCGTCAGAGCGCGAGAGCGCTACAGAGAGAGGATAAACGATCAGCTCGACTTTCTCGGCCAGCACACGCTTTCTGCGCATAGAATACGGAATTTGAAGAATCGTGCGGCAGAGCGAACTTTTTTGGAGCCTCGATTTTCAAAACGCTGTTAGCTCTACGCCCACAGTCATACACTTTTTTACCCATATTTATGATGTAAAGGCGCGCGAGTTCTGCAGCAGTTGTGGTATTTGCATTGAAAACGTTGTTGCAGCTCGTGGATAAAACCACAGGGAAAAAAGCGCATCTTTCTCGCTTTCCTCCGAAATACAACACAACACTGCCCTTGTGTGGCTCTTATTTGTGGACGGGTTTTGAGGTTATGTCACAATAGCTGGATTTTCAATAAAAATTACGCTCCTCAAGGGCTTGCGCTTACGTTAATTTGTGTCAGCCCTTCATTCCGTATTGTTAAAGTGAGCGTTATTCTCCATGTGAAAATCAACGAAAATTGGATTCTGCCTGTGAAGGGTTATTTCGTGTACAACCCTATAGGAATGGTGGCATTAGAAATACAGGATAAGAGCCCCGGTGATTTCTCACCCGGGAAAAAAATATGTAAGTATACGTGCTCGTTAGACGGATTCTTGCAGCGGCAGAACAACTTTTTCGTTCTTTTGTTTGTTTTTTCTTCTTCTCGAGATCGTTAAAAATTCACCTTGTTAGAAAACCGACTCGAAGAGTCAACATGAGCGAGCACACAGGGAGAAAATTCTTTGCCAAAGTTTTCGTTTGTATATTCACGTGGGCAAACTCTCTACAATAATGAGCGCCACACAGCTGAAGGTGAAGGGAAAATTCGCCAACTTTGATACCTGCTGCGCACATAATCGGTATATTACTATGACCGCACCGTAAGTGACTAACTTGCCAGGATCGCTGGTCCAACGAGAAGACGAAAATGCAAAGGATCGGCCACGTAAGCCGATCGGACTTTGAGTTGCTGTTTTAGACAAAGAAACCAATTTTACGCGCGTAATAAATTTACTGGTAAATTTGTTCTTTACAACAGGGGCATGCCATTATATTGCAGAACTTGCTAATCATTCAAGTTTTTTTTTTCTTTATTTTTAGAAATTTTTTACGTCTAAGACTAAACTTCAAGTTTTTGTATCATTCAACCATTTACTTCATCAAATGCTAGACATTGTCTTTTTTTGTCACAAAAATTGTTTACTTTCTATAACAAGCTAAATGTAATGAGGTAAAAAAAAAAAAAAAAAAATCGTTTGCTCGAAATGATCCGTGAGATTTCTAAGTGGATTCACCACAGATAACATTTGGATCCCACGTGCAATTGGAAATCACGTAATATTTTCATGGGAAATTCCACGACCAGTACTTCGAAGTGGTAGGTACTTACGCCCTCTTTGGTGGAGGTGATCAGTCGCTTGCTCCTGCCATGGTAGGTCCTTGGCCTGACGACCTCGTGTGTGCTGAAGTCTCGGGACGGACCTGCAAACGGAAAAAGAAGAATACATGAAAAATTACGGCTGTACGGTGGTACGTTTTCTTTGGATATACTGTTGGGGGAGAATCGTAAGGTCGGATGGGTGTGCGAGGGGAGGAGAATTTTCACTCGAGCTGATGGGCAAATGCAATGCAACTCGTGCGTTCTTGAATTATGCCATTTTTATGCTCTACGCGTGAATAAAGGAAGACGTACGCGCTTCACAGCGTCGTAGAAGCGATGTACTCCTGTGAGCTGGAAAAGTTATTCAATGCTTTTAATGTTCGAACGCTTTATTTTTGTATTTTTTTTTTTTTTTTTCTTTTTTTTCCCTCGACTCCATCGAGCCCATTGAGTTCAGTGAACTGTACACAGTACTTTATTGGAAGAATAAGACTATACGTGCGTTGTGTACGAGGGTGTATTTTTATACGGTAAAAGAAAAAATTTTTCATTTTTGACATGCCTGAATTTTATTGAAAAAAATGGTCCATGCATTGAAATGGCTGTGTCAAAGAATTGTGACTTTGTTAATTCACGTGATGAGTTTTTTTGAAAATGGCAACAGAATCAAGTCCAAAGTTTACCAGCCTGTTTGTATTCCCATCTAAAACTACGTGCTAAATAAAAAAATTCCCTTTTTACCATTGGTAACGAAACATCGCACTGTTCATCAAACCATCCACCCGCGCCATACTAAACCCGAAATGTGATACAATTTTGCCTCACTGTAACGAAGAACCAATTAAAATCTCAAAAACTGCAACTCGACTATACATACACCTAAATGTCCGTTTCGTTCCATTAAGCACGCGGAGCGCAATGTCCCAACAAAGGCAGCACAAAATGATAACAATGTTCTTCCCGCGGGGGAAATTGCATTAGAGTCCTTTTACTTAAAACACACCCCCCCCCCTGGAGAACAAGAGTCCGCACCGTAAAGTAGTTCGCGCAACGCGATACGATGTCACTGGCTGATTAACGCGCTAAAAGCAAAGATACACACACACACGCACACCTACCACGCGCAACTACATATTGCAACAATGTAGGAGGGTTGGAAATATTGCGTGTACGCGTATAATATATACGTGGTGTAAGTTACGGCGATGTTATTTGCCTCTGTATATGTATTGGGTGGGTGCGGGACGGAAGCCCGGGAATTCGTCACTGCAATTTCGAGAGGTAGGGTATGATGGAAAATGTCGAGCGCGCTTGTCGTCTCTTCTGCGTGCCAAACATATTTTGCTCGCGGCGAACAGAATTTGAAAAATCATGTGACTTTCGTTCGAGTTGAACGTGATGTTTTGACGTGAAAAAATTCACGGGGATACATGGTTGCACGACAAACGGGAGCTTCTATTTTTGTCCATTCGAAAAGCCAGGGGGTCGACGATGGTGATGTGTTTTTTCCTTTTTTTTTCAAATATTCACAAAAGTATGGTCGAAGAAAAACAAGGAATGAAAAAATATCGACAAACATACGCCGTGCGATGGAAATTAAAAAACTGATTGATTGATGGCGAGCATGGTTTATGGTGTAGTCGTTTTTGTACACAACGATACATCGCTGCCAACTGCAGCTGGCTTTGAAAAATCGTTGGATATCGAAAACCGCGCAACGGTTCTTGAAATCCGTGTGTGAAATCCGTTTAGATTGGAATCGAATTTTGCCGCTCGAATGGCAATCAAGTAACGAAATTTTCCCTTCGATCTAGAACTTAGAATTGATTTAATCGATACGCGCGGATGGAAGAGAAATTATTGAAGTGAAACTTCTCGTGTTGCAGCTGTAGATTGGCTTTTCAAACAAGGAAAAGAAAAATAAGTAGTGGTGGTGTATTTGTTCTTTTTTTTTAAACTATTTTTGAAGATGGAAAAAAAAAGAGTTTGCTTATAACATTTTTGGAACACGTACACACTTAAAACAAAAATTACAATGCCCTTGCAGTGAAGTAAAACTTCACCAGCACCGTAATTTATTTAGCGGATTCTATATCCTGTCAAACTGTTTGTCACCGATTCTATTTTTTAATTTACAATAATCATTCGATTGTGTGTGATTGGGCATGGAATAAACAATTGATATTTGTCATTTTGTGGAAAATTAAGAAATAATAACAAGTATGTTGTTTTAGCGGCCCATACACGCTTTTAAGGGCTAAAAGAACCATCACTTACGTTCACTTTCAAAAACGTGAATGGCTTATTTTCATAAGAGCTTTTCAAACAAAACAAAGTGAAATATGCTTCTAATGAAAAAAATAAACAACTCATAGTTATTTCGTCCAAAAATGTTGCATCTCTGGTTTTAACGATTAAAACTATAAATTTTTCAGTAACAGTTTTTCATGCATGCTGATTTGAAAAACAACTCATAATTTTTGTAATAAAAAAAACTATGAAAATTACAATGTAATAGGGTTATTCTCAAAGTCATCTTTTTAAGTAAATTGTGTACATGTTTTTGGAAATCCTAAGACAGTGTATGCGAGGCTCAAGGTTTAGTGCGCATACTGTATATTTTTTATATTGTTTAATTAAAATAATCCATCACGAGGTATACATGTAGGTATTTTAAGGGTAGTTTTTATCTGTTCTGATTGATTTTACTTCTAAAAATTTCTCATGAAAAAGGCGATGTACCTCGTATAGTTGAAATTTTTATTTTTTGCTTCGATTTTAAATTTTGATTAAAACAAATTTTTTTTTGTAAGTCTTTATTATTTATTCATTCACCACCTAACAACAAATACATACAATTTACTACATATGCATGAAAAAGTTTTAGCTGTGTATCAATAACTCTATGTTAACACAACTTATGATGTAAAGAGCAATAACTTAATTTAAAAAAAAAAAAATCATCACAAAGTTTTTTTTTCATGCGCAAAGCACGTAGAATAATTTAAAAAATCTCATACAGAAGATTCAAAGGCGAGACGAGGCGAGCGGAGGGAAAAAAAAATGTACGCACGTACACGTGTTCCCCGCGTCGCAAATGAAAAAATTCCGCGACGTACATCATCAAAAGAACCAACGCATACTATATGGTGTTCTTCACTCGGGTGGGAGCCCACTTCATTCGATCTTGGTACAGGTATATATCGTACCCCCGCGTAACTGTACATATAGAGACGTGCAGGCGCACGATTTTTGACGTATACCCACACGCTAAAATAAAAAAAAAAACACCCACGTAACCAAGGACGTTTCGCTTCATGCATACCCATACTAGCATCTACGGTTTTATGGAAAAATAATGACGCTGGTACCTAAAACAGTGTATAATTAAGTCTTGCACTTGAGGGGGAGAAAGTAAGAAGCTGGAGACGAAGGGGTAAAAAAAAGAAGAGGATAAGAGGTGATGTGCATCGGCTCTTCGGGTCGTTAAATTATGCAGGACGCGACGCCTTGGCAGTTTTAAGTTTTCCCGGGAGGGAAAGAAAAAAACAATGCACACAAGTACGGGTGTGCGTATCTACACTATCTCTTTCTCTCGGCTTGCGTGGACTTCCTTTAAATTTAATTTGAATTTTAAACCCCACCCGCAGCAACAACTTCTCGCGTGCTCTCCTCCTCCTTTTCATAATTTATAACACTTTTTTTCCTCGGCTCCGAATCCCCGCGTGTCCCCCCCCCACTTAATTTTATTTCTATCCTGTCTGCAGGCTTTTTCCTTCTCTTTCCGATTCGTTTGATTATTCAAGCAGCTATATATACAAAAGTGCAGTGCTCCCATATATAATTACTCTCTTTGTTGAATTTTTTTTCTGATGTGGACGTACTTTAAACATCAGTCCATCTTATCGCGGTAATGGATTATTGATTGAATTTTTAAGTACAATCACCGAACTTTTCGTAATTACATATCGTATTTTTTTTTTTTTTTTTTTTCCCTCGAGTAAAAAAATCTATGAGGTTCGGCTGTTTGATTAGCTAATACCGGTTCACGTGGCATTAAAAGGCGAGCTTTCGGATGGATCAAGTCAGCTTCACTGTATTTGAGATTAAAAATAAAACCAATCGGTCAGTATTAATTGGAAAAATTGTACGCGATGGGTCAAGTCCACATTAAAATTTTGCGATGAGAATATAAATAAAACGCACGAAGCTTCTGTTGAAGAAAAAAAATCACAAACTCGAGGTAAAAAACTCGATTGGCTTTCGCTGAGTCACGTGACGTAAAATTAATAGGTAAGCTTTTCAAAAAACGTCATTGTAAGCATAGACAAGAAGATTGAAACTCTCAAACATGAGATTGGACCCATAACAATAAAAATCAGAAAAAAATGTTGCAAGGCACGTTATTACTTTACCGCGACTAATCATCGTAAAAAAAAAAAAAAAAAAAAAAAAAACAACAACAATAGTTATAATAATAATAATAATAATAATAAGCTTTAAGCTCGAGATGAAAGATGATACTGCACCGCGTGGGGAACAAAGTGTTTGTATAAGCCGCGTAATTAAGATACAAAGTTTCCCCTAAATACCGCGTTTGCACACTAAGCCCACAAGAGAGTGTATTATACACGCGTACACTCCAAAGTTACACAAGCCCTCCCCTCCCTCGGATTCCCTCATTAATTGCACACGGATCGAATAACTGGTGCATGTACACGTTGTATACGTATATACATATTATTATGTGGTCCAGACGCTCTTTGTTCGCTCAATGCACGCTGCCGGCCAAGTTAAATAATCGTAGGCTCATTATACTGCAAAATAAGCTCTGGAGCGAGAGCTACCGATAAGTATAGACGCCCAGGGTTGGGGGGTAAATTTATACGGGAGAAGCAGAGACGGGGCGTCTCGATTTCCATGGATTATTGCTTTCCGGCTGTATATACCTACAGCATACCCGAGGTGGATGCAAATTCTGTCTGCGCGGATTTTGGCTTGTTGTTTTGTCTATGTATGTATGTATATATGTAGGGTGTACGTGGAAGCCCCGAGAGGAACTTTTGTCCTATGCTGTTTCTTTTTACTTTTGTTTCTTTCGAGGATCGCGCTCCGAGCTCGTGAATATTTATGACTTGATAAAGGTTACTCACTGATAGATGGCTTGGCCTTTTTTTCCCCCCCCCGGAGAGGAAGAAATGGAAATGTCGTTCGATGCTGCATTACGATTTTGTTATTAAAAGTGGGAGAGGTCGTGTGCTCGAGTGGAGCTTTTAACTTTTTTCGTTCGATAAGGATGTTGCATTGGACGATTTTTCTTGTTGGCAAATAAAATATTGAGTTTTAATGTTGAAAAAGAACACTGACAAACAATCCAAAATATATACAAGAAATTGTTTCCTAGAACAGTTTCAATCTAGAATGTTTTCTTTAATAAATTAAAATTTCCTTACTTCAAGACAATATTTATTTCAAATGAAAAAAATTAATGTTCTTGAGGTGGAAAAATATTTTCTTCTAGTAAAGAAATTTTCAGTTCAAGCTATTTGAAAAAATATCTTTTTTTTTGTCCAACAATTTTTTTTTAAATTTAAGTACTGTGTATGAAGACTGAGCTAAAATTAAAAAAAAATCATGAACTACGTCCGTACGCTTTCGGATGTGCGCAATATTTAAATATGATTTTTAGAACTAAACTTTGTATTTTTAGTTGAATTCTTTATCCTTTTGAAAGATGTGTCTGAATAAGATAATACGTGCATTACTGAAGGGAACTTTTTTTGAAAATTGCAAGGTGCGTGGGTACTTATTATTATATTATAAAAAAAAAAATTACACCTAACAACGCCCTTAATGACAGAACGTGTCCAATCCTTCGAAAAAAAATAGAGTCTGCAAAGCTCTACTGCTTTTTATAGTCTCCTGGTCTAAAGGTACACACTTGTATACCCACGAATCGATAATCCAGAGAGACAGAGACTTGGATGATTCATCTAGTCTGTAATATATACTTGCTTCCGTCCGACGACAGACGACGTCGCGACGTCACTTTTGCTTACTAATATAAGTGCTGTGTACTTTCTGCTACAAAAAAAAAAAAATGCTTTTTTTCTTCCCTACTTTGCTCGAGTTGCTGTAAATTGAGCCCGGGAAGAGTAAGATTAATTTTTTTTTTTTTTTTCGACTCTCAAGACAACTTATTGTTTTCCGGAAAAAAAAATGCTTTTTTTCTTCCCTACTTTACTCGAGCTGCTGTAAATTGAGCCCGGGAAGAGTAAGATTAATTTTTTTTTTTTTTGACTCTCAAGACAACTTATTGTTTTCCGAAAGAAAAAAAAAAAAAAAAAAAAAAAAAAAAAACCAAGTGACTTGTACCTTTTATTTATTTAACATTTTTCCAACGAATAGGGAGATGCGAAAATGTCTTTTTTAAACTTGTAAAAGATAAATATGAACAATTAATGTATGAATACGTATTTTGTACTTTTGCAATTCATGTAATATCTAAAAAAAAAAAAAAAAAACTTGATCATACCGAGGATAAAACTTGAGTAAAAATCTACACCAGCAGTGGTATATTTTGTATTCCGATGCATTTAATTAATTACGCAACGATTGGACGTACAGGAAACTGTAAACTTTCTCGTCCGACTCCGCGTTTATGTACAAACTCAACGTATCCGCGATACAAAGACAGGATACATCGGGAAATCGCATACACGATCGTCAAAACAGAGGGTTCGGTAGGGGAAATTCCCGCGAGCAACAATTGCACTCGAACAAACCCAAGGAAAAGCCGAGCCAATCTGGAGTCCATCCAAAACGTAATCCTATTTCGAGTCGTGCACGAAAATCCTCGTATTCCCGGCAAAAGCTCTCCTCCTCGGTCGGCAATCCTTGTAACAATTCAATGGAATCATCTGCTAACCCGCCCAATAAAACGTGTGTGTGGAGGTGAAGGGGCTCGGGATAACACAAATAAACGCCTTTTGCGAGATTCTCGATCCACACTTATCAACTCAAACAGAATCATCGCCACGATCCTCTTCCCCACCCCCTGCTTCCACCCTTTTTCTCTCTCTAACAAGTACGGCAGGCCTCGCGCGGAAAACAATGGAGAGCTCCCCCGAGAGGGGGAGGGAAGGCCTTGTTCCCTACTCTCGCAAATACCATTATCTTTAATTGCGCCTCCTTCGCTGCCTCCACCTGTCCTCTTCTCCCTCTCCGCGCGTATACTTGCATTTGCATTCGCTCTTGCGCGTCGGAAATTAATTCATCATGCCCCTCGAGTCGATGCATGTATATATTATATGGGAATGTGCCGTGGTTTGATATAATACGAGGATATACGTCTATGTGTGTGTAGGCAACAACGATGTTTAATTGTACTATAGGTAATATCGTGTAATGTGCATCTCGTGGCGAAGGCGGTGCGAGGAGGGAATTGGGTTATTGTGACATGTAGTTAAAAACATGCGGTATTGGGGATTATGGTTGTAAAAGGACGCATTTTTAGTTACTCTTGTTTTTTCAACCTAGTGTTTTAATATTAGCTCCGTGGGATGGATCGTTGAAAAATATGTGGCACGTATTTTGTTTTCTGTTTCCATACAGAAAGAAAAAAAAAAAGGAAAAAAATTGATGAAGGCATAGACAGTGTCAAAGATTTGGAGCGAGGAGCTTGTGACGTCGGAGCATTGTCAATTTGCGTGTCGAATTCACTACGGTCTGAGGTCATACACCCCCCCTGTACTCTCAAATTTTGATGATCTCTGTATCTTTGTCGTTTTCATGATTTAGTTTGTTAATGGCGCAAATTAAACGTGTATGAAGCAAATGAATTTAATACCATACCGTTCGATGACATATAAAGATTGTCTTTACAAATATCGATTGTCAGTGGATATTTTCGATGTTTTATAATATAATTTTTGACGATTTGTAGGACAACCAAATAGGTACTTTTGTTGTTAAAAGATCTGCGAGATTTTAACGCGATGTCACGCAGCATCAACTCGTCTGTATCGAGTTGTATGCGAGTTTGATCAAATCCGAGGATCTTTCCCTAAAACTCTGATCTCTGAAAGTAAAATTGTCACCTCGTCGGCTATTTGTTGTACAGTACCAGACATCATTTTGAAATGTTTCAATCGCATTTTATCCAACCGTATATGTATTTTTCACTATTTTACATTGAAAGAGTAAGTCAACCAACGGTTTGAAAAAAGTCACTCCAAGCAACGCCATCGAAGATAATATGTTGTTTGATAAAATCGAGAAAAATTTACCGAAATTGCCTTTGTACGGTAGGAATCGATACATCCCGTCAACACCGGCAGCCAAGCACCCACGTCGAGAAAAAAAACAAACGAAAGAAAACATACCAAGACTATTATTAGCTCGGCAACGACGTGTACGTTTCGACTCTCTGTCCCTCGTGTTCTTGCACTTACGTACGAGTAGTAAGCCAAACCCAACATACGCGCTTATATCTGCAACGAAGGCGGAGGAGGGTCCCCCCTTGAAATTCAAGAGAAAATAAACTCGGCCAGTCCCCGTGGCTACTGTACACTTTTTTTGCTTGTGTCCCTTTCTAGAGACGCACGATGGCAAAGAGCGACGATTAATAGTCGTATAGGGGGTACAAAGCGGAAACAAAATTTCTTGCAGAGATACGCCAACGACAACCCAAATGGCACGAAAAAAAGAAAAAAAAGACACGCACGTGGTACTGGGTGAGACCTTTTTTTTTTGTCTTACACGAGCGAAGCTGTTTGAAATTTTTCGTTAGAGATTCAAGGGCGTTCGTCGAGCTTTGGGAGCAGTATACGTTAGAGGGATGGTTGAAAAAAATTGACGACAACACGCGAGTGTTCAACTAGACAATTCCAAGTAGGTAACACGAGAACAATTGCTTGCGCAGAATCTTTATTAATAATCAGAAAGGAAAAAAATCTTCGTCGGAATGACTGTGGCGTTGGGTGCGTGAGTGTACGTAAGAACGCAGTCATTAGTCACGTGCGCGGTCTCGGCGACATAACGGAGTGCTCGCCTTGTTTCGCTTCCTCGTGTCTTTCCCGGTATTAGGTTGAGAAGAGGAGAAACAAAAAAAAAAAACAAAAAAAAAAACAAGAATCTAATGGAGAAAATTAGTTTCAAGTGCTCCTTCATGCGACGGGATTTAATGATCACGAGAGAGGAGTTTCTTCTTTTGACTCACCGGAGAGCTCGATATACATATAAATAACGATACGATGGTTTTTTTGGAACAATAATCTTTAGAGGGTTTTTTGTAGTTTTTTTTTTTTAAATTTAATTCGGTAGTGGAGGATAACGATAATAACAACAACATTCGATCGAGTAACGCTATTAACAAGATAAGAGCACACAAGGTATTAAGTTCTTTGCACGTGGTACGAAAAGTTTGTAATTTATTTGTCGTGGCAGTGTTTGTGGTACGTTATTAATAGGCACTCTGGTGTTTTAATTACACTAATCAGCAGAGTGGCGCAGGTGGGAGCGCATTGGGCTGATATCCCGAAGGTCCGTGGATCGAAACCACGCTCTGCTATCTGTATATTTTGGAATCAAAAATATGTTAGTATCAACAACAACATCAAGGGGTAAGAATTTTTTCTTCTACGTACAAAAAACACAATTGTTAATGTCCATATGTATTAAAAAAAAAACCATCGATGGCTCCACGTGAGAATTACTCCATTGTGATATTGGTCGAAGATCATGTTTTCATTGTCACGCCCGCAAGCATATTATAGACTTGAATAATATTGTCAAGTACGAATTCATGGACACATTGTTTGCACGACGTATTTAGTATAAAAAACTTTTGCAAAGTGTGCAAGTGTTGATACAAAATATTTTTTTCACCTCATCCTGCAACTACATGAAACCTGCAGCGTGCAACACGACGAGAGAATGAAAAACAATGCCCAAGGCCTATCTGTACTTTCCAAAGTACTCGTCGCACGTAGAGGCCAAAACTCAACACCCTTGCCCAAAAAGGGTACATATTTATCAACAACGTCGTCGCGCGTCATGCAAAATGAATCGTCCTCATTTAATAACCAAACGCGTTCTAATTAAAAGCACTTCCCGGTCACGTTGTTCACCTCCTCCTGCCCTCTCTCTTTCTCTCTCTATGCAGAGAAAATCTGACCAATCCCTTGCGTAACGCGAATGCAGCGAGCGAGCAAGTCCAATTAATTCAATACATGACAATGACAGTCGTTAGGGGTATGCATGAATATATGTATATATGTATGGTATCTTCCCTTTGGGACGGGCTTTCATTAAGGTCGCCTCATTTAGAGGGATAATTAGGGCCGTTTAAAGGGACTATATAATATATATATATAAATGGCTACGGAGATGGATGAATAGCCTATAGTAATGGCTTGTTCTCGCTCCTTCTCACTCCCTTCGTTCGATACGTTAATTTCGGAAGTGACTTTCGAGACGAGCTTGCGCCGCAGGAAGAGGAGGAGAAGTAGAGGCAGGGGAGAAGACAAACGATTAACGGCGAACAAAGGGGAGCGATGGGAAAGTGTATATATATACGTATATGTGTGTGTACACCGTTAAAATACTTATACATATAGTTGTTGGTTTTGAGTGGTACATGTGTGAGGGTGAAAAAGATGGGAAGTTGAGAGGAAAAAAGATTCGCTCATCGAGTCTTTAGTTTTCCGTGAGACTTTGTTTCCAGTCAATTATTATAGTTCACATACCAGGTAAGGGGTATATTCCGCGGGATTGAGCAATTTTGATACATTACCGTGGATAATGCAAGTACAAGCTTCGTCTCGAGTTCTCGTATGGAGGCAATGAACGATTAATCAATCGTTTCCAATTGTAGGATTTTTTTATGATTGCTCGTTTTTGGAAGGATCTTCGACTTTTCACTATACGTCTTAGCATTGATTCTGCGTTCGTGTAATACACCGCAAAGGGGAGAATTTCAGCTGTAATCCTACATTTTTTCAACGTGTCGTATAATGTACAGGTACTTGTTGATGTCTCGGGATGACACATAAACGAATTTTCATTCACAGTACACTTTACAGTAAACTTATGTTGTCAAAGATAATAAACATTACGTATTAAATTATTTCCATGCAAAATAAGTTTGAACCCTTGCCTCTCTTGCCGCTTCAATTTTTTTTTGTTTTTTTTGTTTTTTTTTTGTTTTTTTTTTTTGTTTTTAAGATCACAACGACAAACAGTTTTGCACACTACACGAGAGCAGAGTTAAAAACCGAGGATGCACGATTAAAAACACCCTTATCCTACATGAATGAGCACAACGATACATTATAGTTACAGCAAAGGATCGACATGTAATAAGAGCAAGCCACGGATAGGAAGCCAAAAGAAGAGACAAGGAGGGAGCGGACTATCGAGTCGAAGGTGACGGAGGGGGTGGTGAAGGAGGCGCAGCGCAAATTGTCGCTGCGCTCGGGCTGCTGAATAGACGAATCAACGGGAGAAAAAGGAAAAGGAGAGGCACAAGTATATATATATATATATATATATATATATATATATATATATATATATATATATATATATATATGTATATATAATAATAATAATGTATGCAGTCAAAGGCCTTTTTCTCTGGTTCGCTTGTTAGCCAATTAAGCTTGATAGCAGTAGCCGCCGCAAAGTCTCTCTCTCTCTCTCTGCAGCATAAGCTGTGCGACGTTGCACGTGAGGGATCGGCAGAGTTTGGACTCCACGAGGAGGAAATGTGGGCTCTTCTGGGGGGGGGGGGGTGAAACCGTGGTAGTATAGTTGCTGGTGGGCGAGGAAATGCTTTGAAGTCACGGGGAAGGAAGGGGTGGATGCTAAATCCCGTGACACAGGAAGAGTTACGTTTGATCTAATTAAGGGGATTCTTTTGCCCCCCCCTCCCCGGCAGAGGGAGAATAGTTTCGAGGGGTTGGGCGATTACGCAGCGGATTTTTCTTCTTTTTTCTCGTTTCAGAGTCGGATTTTCGTTATTTGCGCTTTAAGCGTGAATTACTGTTTGAGAACACTTTTTTACCGTCTGATTTCGTTAGTGGGTACATAAAGCGAGGGTTCACTGGATTTACGATCTTTTTTTTTTTTTTTTTTTCTTCTATTTGTCATTTAACTACTTTACCAATAATCTAGACTTTGTTAATCTTGTATTGTATATGAATGATCTATGGAAAATAACGAAATTCATGTACTTAATGAGTATAATTTATAAAAAAAAAAAAAAGAAAAAAAGAAGGTTTTAAAGGTTCATCATACTTGGAAAAATAATGTTAAGTTGTGTATTCACCCATGACCGTGCATAGATTTAGGCAAATCGTTTGAAGAGACGTCGTTGTCAGTTGGGCGTTTACACAAGTTTTATAAAAACATTAATTTCGGGTTAATCATTGAATCGTAGATACGAAATTTAATTATTTTTCCATTCATCGTACTCGAATCCAAGTAGTGGCTACGAGTAAAATCATCCAATGACGAGTCAAAGTCGACATAATGATTTTCTTTTTTTTTGTCATGCAAAATAAATGCCAAATAAATCAATGTAATATTAAACAAAAAAAAACTCCTCTGTCGTATATTTCTACCAGACTGTCAAATGAAACTATACAATAAAAAAAAAAAAATAAAAAAAAAATAAAAAACACTATAAAAGATATAAAAGAGACGACCAACCGCAAGTCTCTCTGATTTCGAATCAAAAGCTCCGTCCGACTCGTTGAATATCGGAAACACGCCCGTTTTGCCCCGAGCAGTTTTGTTTTGCTCTTGAAAATAGACTTACAATTGGAAAAAAAAAAAAAAAAAAAAAAAAATTCCAAAGAACGCGAGCGCGAGCCGTTATTCTCTACAACGGATGAACGCTTTCGTTTGGCCATACTTACACTCGGCGTAAGAACTCCAGCGTGAATCACGGCCTCTCGTCACTCCTCTTCGTTTATTCCATTGAGTATATATGTATAGGTATAGCTTATTTTACAAAGTGAAAAAAGGAGTTGCCGATGATTCGTTTCTCACAGAATGAGAGAGCTCTGACGTGCGTACTTATTTGTACTTAGGTACGTGGACGCACTTGTGGTGTGCGCGATTCGCGCCTTTACGTGAGAGAGTGTCATTGTCGTTGCAAGTGCTCCGATATTAATGACACATGTGCGCGCGAGGATGGCGCCTGGGAATACTTTAACCTTTTTTTTTCTCTCTCTCTTTCGAGTGCGTGCACGTTTGGGTGCGTATGTGTTTGAGTAGCGGATGATGGGAAACGCGGGTACGTTTGTATACGTGCAGCTTGTCGTTTTTTACGTCAGCGTTAGGTTATAGTGTGACTCCCGAGCTTATACTTGGACCATCCAACAAATATAACGAAAAAATAACGCGAATAATAATACATATCATAAGAATGAAACGATTCTTATCATGCGTACAAATAATGCGAGTAAAGTATAAGTTTCATTTATCAATTGAATGATAATTCTGGATAATCGTCATGTCTTGTCCCTCTGCCAGTTTATCAATTATTTCAAGTATATAACCAGCAAGTATAAAACCTGTTAGTATAATTATTACGTTGAAATGTATATTTATCTTGTCACCTTCGTTTGAAGATAGGACATTTGTTGCATTTTAAGATTATCAACCATTCCTTGAAATTTCAAAGAATCCATGACAACTTGATTATATTGGATCTATAAACTTCTTAAATATTATAAGTATGTAGATATGTACTGTTGCACGCGTGCCGAGGATATTTTATATTTTAAACGTTACCGGGGATGAAACGTTAGAATGTGATTTTTTTTTTTTTTTTTTTCTTAATAGCCAACATGCCATAGAATTAACAAGAAAAAAATTGATCAACTCGATTGATTGCATAATTAAAGGTGATAATCTTAACAAGACGATATGTACATATGTATGCATGAACGAGGGCACGTAAAACTCAGTTGAGTCATTCGGTTGCTCGTTCGAGTGTATGAGTGTTCCTGTGCATTGTTGGGCGCAGCAATTGTGAAATTCATAAGCAAAAGCGTTTCGGGCGAATTGAATTATTTCTTTCGAATGCAATTATAAACGGGACCGTATAGCTCAAAAAGCTGTAATTTACGCCGCTAACTTTCCGGGCTCGCGTGCGTAGCAGTAAACTCGAGGATGGAATTATTTTTTATTTTTATTGCAACTGAAAATAACTTGGTCAAATTTAATTAAGGGATCGCGTATGTGTGGTGATGCATCAGAAAAAGCGACTAGTCTCGGCTCAATTTAATTATACCTTTTACTTATAGGTCCTCCTTAAAAAATTGCAACCGTATTGTGAAAAAAAAAGTTTTTTTCGACTTTTTAAGATATTATCTTACAGCTATTTTTATTATAATCGTTTATCGTAATAAATAAAATTTTAATCGCAATTTTAGAAACAAACTGAAAACGATTTTGTTTACTCTTTTTCAAAAAACCATTTACAAGTTTCGTGAACATCGACATTATAAAAACTTCTCGAGTGCCTGTATTCGCGTTATTTTGTGAGTCGCCTTTATTATATTTTTTTCATGAGAATTTTAATCAACACTCATAAGTAAGGCTCATTGATTAGCGTTACGTTAATCAAACACTGTCATGCTATTGTATATACTTTATCTTTTTTTACTCAAAGAAATTAGATGATGTTGAATCAGATACAGTACGAGAATAAACAACATTAGTCCATAGTAAATGTCAAAATTCAAAAATATTGTAGATCATAAAGAGGACATCAAAACCACGTAATCACAATCAAGCCACACGTACGCGTGTGACCCACATTTTTCTAACGAAAAATGGAAAAAAGAAAAAATTTGTTACAGCCATCACCATCGCTTGCTGATTAAAATCCTGAATGAAAGGAGAAAAAAAAGGATATGAATCATTAGGCGCCCAGTAGCAGTCGTACAAAACCCAACGAACCAAGAGACCGACAAACTCTTGAAAAAAAAAAAAAAAAAAAAGGAAAAAGAAAGAAACGTTTCTAATCTCAATCACGTCCCGGGGCTACAAATGCACTCGATCCCCTTCCCCTCCACGCCCGACCACCCCCGCAACAACAATGAATAACAGCACGGAGCACCCCACCTCTACCTCATGCTCGATAAGGCGTCCATACTATGTACACCACTATATATATACCAATGCACTGCCGCAGTTGGCGCTGTGGGTTGCTAATTAACAACCTCGCCTCTTACGACGGGGCAGGAAGGGGGGGTTAGAGATACTTAACCTCCAGCGCAACGAGCAAAGCAACGTGAAAATCGATAAGACCCAACTATATACATACATGTATTCATCCACTTATTCAAAGACCGCGAGCATTCGGGAGGATGTGTAATCTCCCGCACTAACGTGTTTGAAAATTTAATCTCCGCGATCGCGCCTATACAACGATCTATGCATAAAACATTATTATGCACTCGCAGTAGCTTTATTAAGGCTGTTCGATACATCGCAAAATTGCATAACTTTATGACATTACCCACATGTTTTAGTCATGAGAAGAAAGTTAGGTTTTTTTTTCGATACATCGAGCTGCTTCGATAAAACTTCAGGGGCTTCATCACGATACGCGATATCTAGCAAATACAAACATAATATTGTTTTAAAACGTCGTTTTTTTTGGAGTAGATGGTGAAAAGGTTTAAATAACCTCACGATACGTTAACTTTTTTAATTAAAAGATGCAGCGGTCCGATCATGTTACTATATATATGTATGTATCTCTCGATTGAATACCATTCGATACATCGCATGTTTGTCCGGAAACCTAACCTCTTTCCAAATTTCAATTCATGGATACGTTAGGTGATATTTTATATAACGTATCAAATATCAGCAGGTTGTGTAATAGGGCCTCGATCGGTAGGGTTTTACGATAGTGTGCATTATAACATTGAAAAGTCAACGTAATTTGTGGTCAACTTAACCTCTTTTCCGCCGATTTCAGCGCAAATAACTTCTAAAAACCATACGACTCAGCGACACATCACACGTCCAAATAAAACTGAAAAATCTTCCAACCGCCCCGTTTAAAACATAAAAAGTGGTCCTCCGGCTCGGCCTCTGATTGTTATTTTCCTTTCTTTTCTCGCCTCCAAGATTTTTCGCCGCGCCCCCGGCTGTTTTATACAGTAAGTATATACTGCGGAGCTCGCGTTCTTCTCTTCGAGGGCTGAAATTGCGAGTAAGAGGTCCACGGGGTTTCGGCGAAATTCCTCGAGGTTCCGACTAACGAGCGTGGCTGCTGTTGGCGCCTCATTGTTTGTTGGTCCGCGTTTCGCCCGAGAGACGGTTACCCAGAATCTTAACGAGGGACCCGACAATAAAGAAAAGAATTTTGTTTCTCAAGTTTTCATTTAGTTTTATTTACTTTTTTTTTGGAAGATAAATGAGAGCATTGGGATGGAGAATTCGAGAAAATTTTTCTTGCCATGTCAAGAGTGGTTAAACGACGTCCGCTTCGTAACGATGTCGACGACACTCTTCCATCTGCGGATGGTAAAAAACGACACGAACAACCCATTACTGGCAAAGGTTGTCGCTAAGTATGCAACTTTCCTCCCTTTCGACACGCAACTCTTTGGGCGTACCGAATCATAAAAACCCTCGCGTTTCGCTCCTTTTCCCTCAGTGAGTGACAATAATAATACGCAGAAGTGGTATCGATTATTGCCATTACTTCTACCCCTGCCCAGAATTCGTTTCTCAGTAAAAGAACACGCGACCGGGAGATGTTTATATTTTTGTACTCTCACGGGGAGGATGCAAACAAAAGCGTTGTGTATGGTGTTGCTGAAACGTCGTTCCAATGAATTCCACGTTCCTCCGATACATCGTAAGTCAGAAAGCCATAGTCGTTTGTTGTTCTTTGCAACACTGTTTCTTGTATGTGTAAAAAATGCTACCTCTTTTATTTTCGGCAAAGCACGTGTCAATTTTACAAAAAAAAAAAAAAAAAAAAAAATCCTGCTCAAAAAGAAGCGAAAACTCAGCGGCAGACACGATATGTGTACACGAGCGAGAAAACACGCAGACCCGAGGATAATAATCATCGTCCCGGTGAAACGGGTTTTCCTTCCCCTCCCCCTCAGCGGGGGGTTAACCAAATAATTTAACAAAGCCCGTACGTGCGCGCGATGCGGCTGTTTGTTTGCCTCGACTCTTTATTTAATCAACGTCCGCGTGCTAATGTTCGACTGAACTCAGCGGTCGAAAATTTAGGGGGGGGGGAGGATACAAATACAAATTTAGGGGGGAGATTGCCCCTTTTTTTCTTCATTTCCTCTATTTACGCGCGTACACACAGAGATAATAGTTCTCTATTAAAAATCACTGGATCGGGACAAGCTGTCGATAAGTAATCGTGTCTATAGTGTTCGCTGAAACATGAACTAAAATTGGCAGGTATACGTCTAGCAGCGTGGACGTTACCACATCCATCGGATAAACTCGGTTACCATATAAAAAAAACACCGAATTTATCAATGCAAATTATTCGACACTAATGATGTCCCATGTACTCTCTTATACCATAATCCTAGTGGTAGCTCTGACGTTTAAGTAAAGAAATTAACCTACAAAATATATTAAAAACAATTTAAAATATTGTGTTGAAAAAAATCGTTTGTACCCTGATCGTTTTTGATACTGTTCGTGGGAATCATCTAATAAATGAAGATTCAACTGATTTTATACGAAAGTAAAGGCATAGTTTTTACTTAGTCAAAGCAAAATCGTGGTTGTTGCCTTGATATTCTACTGTACAGTGTAATAATTAAACAAAACGTAATAAGGTGGGTACTTGTCTAATATATATATTATGTACCTCTGGAAATTGTCTCATGATTAGAGATACCGACGATTTCGCACAAAACTTCTTTTGAAGTGTAAACACAGCAATTCATCCAACTAATAAATACAGAACAAAATTTAAAGGACAGAGTTTTCATTTTTAAAAATCATTTATAGAATTCTTGTAATACCAAAAGATTTTGAGCTATTTAAGCATAAAAAGAGCCATTTTTACGATTGTTTTGATCTTTTACAACAGTATTCCACTCGTCAAAAGATATGATAACAAACACCAAGTGGTTTTGCATGAAAAACCTATTGTCTGGAAGCTTCCCGACATTGATTTTTCAGTTGTATGAATTTGTGATAAAGATTCTTCCACTGGGAATCATACATAGGCTTTTTCACGGTATCTTAAACATTTTCTGAGTCAAATAGCAATAAAAATAAAAAATAGTAGTAATATAACAGTATCGATAGTAACAACGTCGAAACAAAAAAAAAAAAAAACGAATCACATTTAGGCTGGTTTGGCAAAAACTGTTAAATAAACCAAGACTGGCACGTAACATTATTATTCTTCAACTCGATTAGCCGAATTTTCAAAAAAAGCCCCCCCCTAACAAAATACCAATCGGTAACGAGCACCTGCCAATCTCGCAGATCGGTATTCACCTCGTCAACCAAACACGCCCAGAGGCATCCATATATACATATACACCCCCGAAATTAGAAATTAATCCGGGCAAAATCGGTTTCCCGTGCCCATGTACTGCCGCAAGCACACCGACTCGCAAGTGCGGCTAAAGCTAACTTCTCATCTCGCATATATATGTATATGCACACCAGAGGCCGTCTCTGTTACCAAAGTGGTTGATGCAACCACCAACACCCGAGGAGCAAACACAAAACACACGACGACGGCCCGAGAAAGCTCAAACGCCACGGCGCCAGAAGCAACTGTAGCACTCTATGATCGCGTATGGACGTACGTAAGAGTGAAAGCTTGGCTCCGCAGGAGGAGCAACTTCGAGAGGGGCCCTGGGAAGATGTGACTTAAGGCGTGGAAACTTGCACAGTGGCGGCAGCTGCTAGTTTCGTATACATACACGCTCTGATCGGATTAATGCACGCGAGGGGGGGGGGGAGCTTTTGCGAAAGCGGAGGAGGACAAGGAAGTCGAGAGAGGAGCGGAAAGGAGCTCTTAACTACGGCTGCTCGAGTTATTTTGATGACTCGTAGGCAGCTCCACACTGATTTTGTTTGCATACACGCGGACGATCGATTTTATTTTTGTTCGATTATTTGGGCGTGATGGGCATTAATGACGAGTAGACTATAGGGAAAAAAAGTGGAATTGTATATGAAAAAAAGAAAAACAAAAAAATCGTATAGAAAAGCATCACGGGTGGGCAATTAGCGATGGTTGGATTATGTTTTTTCAATTCTAAGGTGAATGTCCCAATCATCGATCATTTTGCTAAATAATACCTTGACACAAATTTTTTCAAAAATGAATTAAATGTTGTAGGGCACCAAAAAATTGTTTTCTTGATACAATAATTCCATTTTGTTATTCATTAAAAATACATGTAAGGCCTATAAAAAGAAAAACAAAGCGACTGGGACATTTTGTCTGCTTGACTCATTAAGTAATTAAGATGTTCACCTTAAAAAAATGAATACTCCGAAAAAAGCATATGTAAAGACGTTAAATAATTACACAGTTTTAGTTTGCACGTAAACAGTATACAAACACGTTTCGGATATTTTCCTGTGATCTGACCGAATAAAAAAAGCAATTTTTTCACCCAATCGATTCCTATCTTGGTCCATTATCAAAAGTTAAAGCGAAATCCTGGAAATTAAAAAAGTTCGGAGCTTCGAAAGTTGCGCGAGTTTGAAATTGAGTGTTAAAACCAATGTTGAATGCGCGTTTCCCGATTACCTCCTTCTCACTGTGGACGAAAGCTTCGAACCAACAAAAAAAAATTCTTTTTTTCTTTCAACCTTAGGATTTCACTACACTTTTTATATCTTTGCATGTCATGAGGATCAGTAAAAAAAAAAAAACCGCTATTCTAAATGATTTGGCTATTTATATGTTTCTAGCTCAACGGGCCATACCTCGAAATTTCATTTAAATCCGCGATTCACGCGAAACGTGTTCTAAAAATTGACGCGATCACGCTGTAAATCATTCGAGTTCACCCCGTTACAAATTCACCCTGTCCTCCCCATCATTGAACGCACGCAAACACGCGAGAGAACAGGAACGATAAAATACATGGAACGTGAAACATCCGGTTAGCGAAATCGCCGGGATGTACCTCCTCGCGCGCGTACACTTTTTTTTTTTTTTTTTTTTTTTTTTTTACAAACTGATTGATCCACGACAATTCGAGTGACGTATTTCTCGACTGTTTCTGGCTCGACGAGCGGACACATATATCTCTCGTGGTGACCAAACGAACGATTCCGTCCGGCGTTTCCCGTATAAATTCACGTTCGAGCTCTACGAATTGTTTCGCCGAAAAAAAAAATCATCGAAACAAAAACAATGGGAGGCTACGGAAAAACTATTTCGTGATACCTACGGATGAAAAAAAAAAAAAAAAAAGTCCACCACCAGGCACATCAGCGTCCCGGAATCCGAAGACACGTGACATAATTCAATGCAAATCTCATTATCCCGGCTTAGACCCTGTGTACCCCAGCCCCACTTTCAAATCCCACCAGGGCATCTTTCGACCCTATGGTCCGAAACTCCATCGCTTTTTTGCAGAACGATTATCCCCCCGCCCCCAGTATATACTGTTGATCCTCGAATTAGAAAGAGAAGAAGACGCGGACAGAGATATCTCCCCTTTTTTTCCCCCCCGGAAACGACAAACCGAGTTGAGAGCGCTCTCGTGTAATTACGGGAAAAGCTTTTTCACCCGCGCACGTGTATTTTATACGTCAGGCTCGTAACGCAACAAAAGGAAAAAAAAAAAAAAAAAAGTACAGAGGGATGGTTTAGAGGGACGTGCCTGTCACCCGGAAAAATTAAATGGCAAGGACGCGCTGAGCTTCGCGCACGGTGGAATAAACCAGACCTTTTTCGAGTGATATCAAGTCTTTGTTTTTTTTTCCTCTCTCTCTCTTTTAAAAAAATTTCCGTCACTACTGCCCTTGATTATTTTGAGCGGAAAAGCTGGGTTGGTTTTAGGCTAACTTTGAGGATTTTTTGCACGTTTTTCGGTTACGGAAATGTTGATAGTTGTGCTGCGAAGGACACTCGGAGAAAGGGGGCTCTTGCTTATTGACCCGAAGCAAGAAAGTTTTCAAGTTACACGGGACGTTTTCCTTTTCTTTTGTTCTCTTTATTTTGAGTTTTCCACCGAACGAGCGCATAAGGCTCGAGTTTAGCTGCGACTTAATTGCTCTCATGGGCGTTTGGCGGTGCTTAACTTTTGCTCTCGAATGAGATGCTTTTTGTATGGGTATATTCAGAGGGTTTCGAGTTGTAATAATTGAGACGTGGATCGGAGACCGATAGAGCGCCTTTCCTTTTGTTTTCTTTTTTAATAATTATATTTGACCAAGAAATGTATTCTTTGTAGAGGTTTTTACTTACGCGTGTGGTACAATGTGGTGATTTTTAAATGCGTACCTGCAACAGAAAGAGACATATTCATTAGTCGTGTGTTTTTTTTTTTTTTGTTAGAATAATAGCTAAATTTAATCTTTACGTAAAAGCAGAAGTATAAAATTTTTTAAAAAAAAAGAGCACTGAATTGGAGGAAAAAAAGAATTCCTATCGATACCATTAAATGTTTAATATATGTATTCAAATAAACCAGTCAAAAAAAAAAAAAAAAATGATCCAATTAGCAAACATCAAAAAGAAAACTACAGTAACAGACAACTCCCTGCGAGTGAAACGAAAAACTCTTGAGTACCTCTTATATTCATATACATGTATATTACTCGCTGACAAACGTACAACCTAACCTATACGTATGTGTACCAACATTGTAAAAAAGAAGAGCAGCTCGAACGCGAGGGAGAAAAAGAGTAAAGATAATTGACGGGTCCAATAACTCGGTAGACGTTACATTACTTTCTCCCAGGGAAATCAAACTAGACGGAAAAACGTCAATATCCCCGAGAGAGCCTCTTCCTCGTCTCTCCGAGTAGAAAGCAATTAAGCCCTTACGAGACGTTCCCAACAAATTGACTCCCCCTTCTCTTTCTGCACAACGTATAGGTACGCTCGCACACAAAAATTTTTCGTGCGATGACGAGCAAAGACATCTTTCCCCTCGTATGACTCTCTCTCTCTCTCGTAATTCCCGTAGGTTAGGGAGGCTTCCAAGGCTAAGGATATTTTCAGTTTAAATGATAATAATTTGACGGCAGGTTTCATTGTCAAGTTCAAGACTTTAGAATCTTTTAGGACACGAATTTAATCAGTAAAAACGTGGCTGATGATAAAAAAATTGCCGTGATTCAATTTTCACCAAAGTACGAAGAAGATGCGCGCGCATACATAACCTAAAATCTCCGACTCCCAGCACCAACACCCGCGATGGGGGGAAAACTCTTGGGCAGGAAGTAAGTACCTTTCGAGAGTTATGGGTTTAATAATCAGGTTTTTAAGTAGATGCATTCCTCCGCCTCCTCCGGCAGTGCGCGTTATTCCTCGTCTCCTCCTCCTTCTCTATTGCCTCGAGATTCGGGAAATTTGCGATCCATCACCGGACTTTGGTATAGCGGGGAGGATGAGTTTTTCCTTCACCGCGGAAATTTATTTGCGAAACTTGCCGGTCCCTTTTTCTCCCGCATGCTGCCTATGAAAAATGGAACTAGCGGCGAAAGAGTTTCTGCGCGTGAAGGACGGCTCGGCTGCGATTTTCTTCTTCCGGAAGCGGGTGAAATTCGTAATTTCAAGTTTTCGATACGAAGAAGACACGGAGAGCGGAAAATAGCTGCGGAATAAAGTTTCAGGAAAGGGAACGAGCGAAACAGTCGGTGTGTGTGTGTACCGAAAAAAAAAAAGTACACAGCATACGTGAAATGAAAGCACGGGTATATAGCAAAAAGAAAAGGGGGGGAACTCCGAATGAGAAAAAACCAGGGGGGGAGATAGATTTTCGCGGAAGAAAGCCTGACATTTGCCGCGATTTTTCGGAACACCCGCTCGCGCATAACCCGAGACAAGTTTCAATCGACGCGAGAGGAAAAAATAATAAAATCAAACATCGCAGCCCTCGGATTTTCATTCACGGTACCTATACGTGTATATATGTATATGCACATTGAGGGAAACTTTTTCCGCTCCCTCCGATCCTTTCTGTAACCTGATGAATGCACGAGAGGGTATACACATATTGTACAATATATATATGTAGGGGCTTTAGCAGTGATTGAAAAATCCCGACCCACAGTGTATTAGCAGCTTCTTCTTTCCCAATTACTCTTTCTCCGGGAGAGGCCAAGGGGAGGGGGGGGACTTTTAAAAACTGCTTTTTCAGACAAGCGCCACGTTAAAGGGACTTTTCTTTTGCTGCAAACCGAAAGTTCTTCCCTTTTCATCGAGACCGTGCTAATAGGACCATTCGTTTCGCGGAAAATTTTTCCCCACAACAAGTCGTTTCCGCCTTCGATTGCGCTCCTTTTGATCTGGGGGTGCGCGAACTTTGGCTCATTTTTCACGAGCGCGTATTCTATATCGGTTCAACTTGCGAGTGACAGAGAACAAGACGAATTTAATTAAAAGTCGCGCATTGTAAGCGGACTGCAATAAGTTCGTGGTTTTTTTTTGTGCCGGGATTAATTAAATGTTAACAAAACCGTCGCTAATGAACAAGTTTTTTTATCGGGACTTGAAGAGATGGCAAGAAAAGAAGTGAAGCTTTGGAAGATCGATTGGTGTGTGAGTGTGTGTTTTTTCTTCTTCTTTATTTTCAAGGGAAACGCAAGGTTGTGGGAACTATCTATTTTTTCTGTAAATCACCTCGTACAACGACAGGGACTTAATTTTTTTCAGAAAAGAACAGTTGTACGCAAAAGAGATGACTTTATAACTTTTAAATCGCTTTATTTGACATTTTTCAAAATTTTAGCTTTTGACGTACATATATATCAAACATCGAATACGTCTCAATCAATCCCACAACTATAATAAAACATCTTCAGCCACGTCACGGTAATCAGTCCTTTGTGCGCTTTCGTGCAATAAATAAAAATTTATCGCGTGTTGTGCCCTTGTAATGACTTTTCACTGCATTCAAATTTATAAAAAAAAGCTCATAATTCATCAGGACAAAACGCAAAATAGCTCTACATTTTCCTATCTAAAGTTTCATCATCATTTAACGAAATGGCAGGTACGAAACGATTAAACTGAAAAAACTGAAACCTATGATATTGGGGGCGTAAAGTAATTTATTTTAGACGCCGTATTTGTTGAAACGACACCAGTACACAAATATATACTAACAAAAACAAATCTCCGGCAATTTTAATCTGCAAAGAGGATCGAGAGGACAAAAAGCAAACACGAACGACTGAACGCGCGCGTGTATCCATCAACAGACGGAACAGAAAACTCAGCACATGTGAAGGAAACTCCCACTGCCGAAGAAGAAGGAGATCCGGCGCTTATCTGTATGTACGTACAGCGGCAGCTTGTATATTCGAGAGAGCAGATGGGGTCAAGGGGGGGGGGAGAAGGAGCCGCGGATAGCGTATATCTCAACCACGGCTCGTTGTCTCTCCCGCCCATGCGGACGCACACGCTATGGTCCTTTTTCTTTTTACGATCCTTAACACGCGGTGTATATTTTCTATACGTGGTATGGATGTGCATGTGTGTGGGTGCGGATGATCCCGAGAGGAGAGCGTTTATTTCTATGAGGTGCGAGTGTCCGTGTTGGCGATGGGTACGACCTTTGGCTATTTTCTCGCCGTCGCCGCGTTCGTAATGTAGTTTCGTCGCGAAAAGGAGAGAGGAGAGAGATAGTGGGTCGCAGGGAAGAGTAAGAGGCTCCTTCGCGCGGAAATTAAATGCGATATGACAAAGAGAGGGAGAGGGTGCGCGTAATTGGGTCAAGCTGCTTGGGTCACGACGCTGATAACAATAACAGCTAGCTTCGGTGGAGGAGTATAACGAAGTGGACGATGATGGCGAAAAAACAGGGCTGATTAACTTTTGATGGGGTTAATTGGTTTATTTGTCAGTGTCTGCGTTTCCATGTATATGCAAAGGTATACTACGATTGTGCAGCGAGGGTGATTCGAGGTTCAGGTCGGTTGATGTGGGAGGGAAGCGGTCGAGGGTATGGTTATTTCCGGAAGAGGGAGACGAAAAAATATAGTTTGTTATCGCAGGCAAAGGTGGTGCTTTTGTATTAGGAAGTCATACCTACTTCAATTTCAATTTTGTTTCATTTGTAATTAAAATTTTTTCATTTTTCCAATGATTTAAATGGAGGCACTACAATACGAATGAGCAGTACAATTTTGTCTATGAGTGTAATTCATTAATTATGTTTTTAAAAATTTTTTCACATTTCTTGCAAAATATTTTCCACCGCAACAATCCATCATCATTTGAAAGGAAAAACTATTTGACAACATGTATTACGTAAATGTTGCCTTTGAAATACTCTACAATAAACTTTTTTGATCCCTAAAATCACAATTTTTTGCCGGGAAATAAAATTTTCTCAATACTGCATTGGAAATAGCCATGGGTGTACATTTTTTCATGAAAAAAAAAAAAAAAAAAAAAATACACTTTGAGAAAAAAAAAATGTACAGATATTTTTCGAAATCGTTTAAAAATCCATAACGTAATTGTACCACCAATGTGATTTACGTACATTTTCTCCTAAATTTGTTAAAAATATAAACATCATTCGCGTGGGCAGGTGGGACCACAATTTTCGAGAAAGTTTTTAACCGATACACCTATATGAACCCTATACCTCCCGCGGTTCTCTGTACGAAACGAACACATATATATATACATATTCAATTGTGCACGCACCTGTATAAATTATTTTTCCACGCGCGGCTCAATTGTTCCGGCTGCAGGACAACAGTGGCTGGAGAGCAGTGCAATACAACGGTCATGCATCGATCGACCGCCTATATATACGCATTATACTCTCGGGTTGACTCTCTGTGACGTGAAAACAATGCAGCCGACCACCGCACGGTCCGACCATAAATTTCGAACTGCGCGCGCACACCCAGGGCTAGCTTAATTCCTTGCATTTGACGCAAAAAAAAGTAGAAAAAAAAAAAAGATAATGCAAAGAGGGGGGTGGGGAGGGGGTCGAAGTTGCTCGGTGCACGGCAAATCGATTGGTTATTTATATGCATAGCGGTCGATGCTCTGTACCGCGTATGCGCGTCACGTCGTCTTCGCCGCGGAGAAAAAGCCGCCGTGCAACGTTTCATCGGAACTATTGCCTCCCATTATTATTATATGTACACCGTGCCGCGACAAATACGCGCGTGTGTATACCTGATGCAGAGTGCAGAGGGTGTAAACTGTAGAGATAACGCGTATACCTTATAATATACTTGCACAGCTCACTGTGGGTATAAGAGAGGTATTCTTGTATCGGAAATAATTGTGCTTATTTTTTCATTTTGTTAAACGTATATGTATTTTTCCGTTTTCCGGTGCGAAGTCAAACGAGTCTGGAAAATACATTTCGAGGGTGAAAAAAAAAAAAAAAAATATCAAACGATGATTAAAACCAACCAAGCCTGTGTGCGCGATGCTTTTTTTACATTGCCGTGCCTGAAATGTGCTTCCATAAAGGAAAAACAAAAAAAAACAAAACAAAACAAACAAACAGCGCAGTTTTCTATTTCGATATCCGAGAGATAAACGCATACTTTTCAGCGGCAAGGAATAAAAAAAAATCAATTTCAGTATCAGGATACGCTGCGGGGAAAAAGTACGAATGTGTACCTACTTGCGCTATACAAACAAGCCTTGCAAGAAAATTCGCCAACAGCGCGTACATGAATACACAGCGAGGAAAGAGGAGCGTGGCAATAATCGAGGGTTTATGTTTACGAACCCTAAATCACCATCTAATAACTCGCGAGTATATTTTGCGCATCGCCCAAGGCAGTCGTCGGCTGTTTGAGGTATGGCACACCACCAGCTGTCGATACACCGCGGAAGGGAGTAGAGCTTTCGATCGATGTTGCGCGCGTGTAACGTGCGTCGTGGTGACCGCTAATTTTGCTTCGGGTCGCAAAGGGACGGAACCGGGAGTGTATGGGAGTGAAAGGGGCCGTTCATGGAATCGATCAGAAATCACGTCAAGTCGTTTGTAAATTTAATGCGCAGGTACATTCTTTCGGAATATGAATATCGATCGTTGCGGAATTATGATTAAAGTACAGCCGCGTGAATGTTGTTCTGTTTCGCTGATTACAACTATGTGATCAAATGACTTTAATCTTCAGGAGGTTGTGTCTGTTAAATAATGATCGCAAAGCTTAAAATGTGATTAATCTACATCAAATCGAAAATATGTTCATTTGATTATTCGTATATTTACTGATTAATTGAAATCTTCATCATTTCCAATAATATAGAAAATTTAACCTGTTGTCATTGAAAAACGGATATAGTTTTTTTTAAATACGATGTTTAAACCATTACTCTTCAAAATATATTTTTATCGCAGCAAATCCTTGAATAGTTGTCATTAGTTGAAAACTCCTTCTCCCTTAAAGTGTACAATCTTTTCACGAGATAGCCACTGAAATCATTGTAAAATCATATTGAAATCGTGACGAAATCATATTGGCTTTGATATAATTGTCAAAAATATTGTACAATGGGATATCGTGTGGATTCTCGCACACATGTGAACTGGCTCTCGAAAAAAAAAAAAAAAAAAAAAAAAAAAAAAAAAAAAAAAAAACGAAAGAGAAGGATGGGAGTCAATGATTGTTCCTTTATAGAGCTTTTTTCTCAGATGCACACGTTCATGCACGCTGTATGTACATGTGTATTTATAGCCCCAGAACTTCCCAACAGAGTGTATGCGGAGGTCAAAGACTGTGTATTATATTATATACGTTCTGCGTGCAGTGTAGCGTCTATAAAGACCTCGAGCTCTTCTTGCGTGTATACGCCATATAGTACGTGGCCGTGTACGTATAAAACACATGCACACACGCCCTTTTGCATGTGTCATCGCCCTGAGCTGTACTAAACGTTCCACAAATATTAGTTACCGCCACCAGCTGCAGAGCTTTCGTTGCATGGATTCTCCCACGCATACAATACACTTTTACGATAGTGATTCTCGAGTGATTCCTTATTGATTCCAACCAGCAATGATCAGATGAACGGTAAAGGAAAAATCCAAGTAACAACATTTTTTTCATGCACAACTTTTTTAAAGATGATAACCCATTTTACAAAATTGAAGATTAAGTTTTATTTCAAATTAAATTAAATTTACTGATCATAAGTTACACTATAGGTTCAATCAAAACTAGTTTTTTTTTTTTAACCACACTTACAAGTTTAATTTTCCTTAGGCGCTTTTTCCTGACTACTCTGCCTCTTTTACACCCATCTGTGAAATTTTGCAGTCGAATTGTTCGTGCTCCCTCGGAATTTTGTTTTCAAGAGAGGAAAATTCCAAACCTCCCCATCCTTTTTCCAATCAAAACTCGAATATCCTCCGATGTAACAACATTGTAAACGCGAAAAACGCCGCTCTCCCCTGAAATTGATAGAATTAAAAAAAAAAAAAAAAAAAAAAAACACTACTCGACTTTACCTTTTCTACTTATCATTTTTCATGACGGGAATGATGAAAGTCAAGTCACCGGGAAATCCTCGTTGACACTTCAACACCTGCGGGGGACGTCCTAACTCACCCGAAAGACTCTATTCGTATACATATATGTGTATATTATATGCAAACCGAGGTAATAATCAACAAACGTCGGAAATAATACCCACAAAAGGGAGAGAAGAGGGAAGATAAAAGCGTACACAGGCGGTCCGGGAACTCGTTAAACGCGCTCGCCTCTGGCACGGAAGACACGCGGAGCCGGAGAAAATGATTAAATTATTTGTACACCGCTTTAGTAGGACCCTGCACTGAATTTATCTCGGCGGCGAAAACGGCCGGGTTTTCGGAGATAGTTTATAAGCTGTGAGCTGCGCTGGGAGGAGGTATAATAAATTTACGTTGGCGAGAGTGTCGTATTTTTGTGTGGAGAATTTCGCGGCTATACGTCGAGGAAAACATTGTTGATGATAGGGAAGGGGGAGGATATAGACGAGCTGTCGATGGGATGGGATGTGCCCGAGGCAATGCATACATGTATGTACGTAGCTGCGTGTACCAATATGTGTGATGTATCGCAGTTCTATGATTTTAAAAAAAAAAAAATTTCGAACGGGAAAGTTTTGTGGGGTATTACCGCGGGTGAATTCGAGGTTTTTGGCTAGGTGTGAGTATAGGTGATGGATTGTCGAAAGCGTTGGTACTTTTTGTCATTTTCATTGATTGTGGTATGTGGAATTTATTGGGTTGGTTTTTGAGTTTCGGTCGTTTAAGGATGTAGCCTGATTTCGATTATTTATGGTACTCGTGGAAGTTTTTTTTTTTTTTTTTTTTTTTTTCATTTTAAGTTTGGACGGTATAATAATGAAAAAAATGTTTTGAAACGTTAATGAGGGCAGCAGCTAATATTCGTAAATGTGACTTTAAAAAAGGTAACATTTTTGTGAGTTTTGAAATTATCGAAATTCCGTTTATTTGTTTTTTTCAATTACATGTAATTTTATTCTCTTTGGTAAAATTTTGTTTAATTTGTATAATAGTTGTACCTGGTGGAGCATGGTACATCCCTTTTTTCGTTTCAATGATGCACAAATTTTCCAAAAATTTATGAATTGGCTGTTACATAAATAAACGAGTCATCAACTCATTTAATTGCAATAACAAGTATTTTTATAGAATTTTGAATTAATTTATTCAACTATTTTGTAAGGAATTGATGTTTTGCGAAACAACGTTTCTTTTCAATCGTAATAACTATACATTTCCATGAATTGTCACAATATGTCAATTTATTGAAACTTGGAAATATTTTATTTTCGATAATATAAAGTAGACATATTTTTTAAGATATAAACATTTTTTTATGATTGTCTGGGTTGTAACTATAAGTTGATTGGAGGTATATAATTTTTTTTACTCTTTTCTTTGAATTTAGCGCATACAACGCACATTTTTATGACTCTACAACACAAAAGTTTAAACGTTTTTAAAAAAACTCTGTGCCAAATAATTGGCAACGACTATCATTTGATTCGAATGACTGTAGGAAGACACATCAGGTGCTCCCGAAATGTATCTGTTACCAAAATAAGCCAAATCAACGCATCCATCCTTCCCCTCTTTCCACTTCGCATTACTCTTCTCTATTTTAGTCGAGACGCTCTTACACCAACCACGAACATCGCCAACATCATTACAAGTATACGCGAGACCAAAAGCACGTCAGCCACAAAGAGAGCTTTCAACGATACGCAGCGCCACGTCTCTCCTTTCACTCGCAAAAACGCGTAAAAATCCTTTCTCACGTTGCAACGGATACTCTAAAAGGCAGAGCGTTCGTCCTTTTGTCGAATGTACACTTCTTTTTTTTTTTTTTTTATCTCTTGAAACACTCTCGTTAGAAAAAAAAAAAAAAAAAAAAAAAGATTGACAATACGCTCATGGTTGAACAGAAGGAAAAATAAACGAGAACATCCACGCACGCCACGTACCAAATACACACTTTTGCAAGGAACGCGAGTATAATACACATTCAAGAGTAAATGAACCAAAAAAAAAAAAAAAAAAAAAAAAAAAAGATAACGGGCTGGAGTCGCGTGTGCAGCAAAGCCAGAGGCCGGACGCGGCGCTCGAGTGATTCCACGTCCGAGAGAGAGAAGAAGAAGAAAAAGCGGATCTCTGCAGCTTCTATGGCTCGCTAACAGTCTCCTGCCATGCCCCCTCTTCTGCACAACTCACGCGAGAAGGGAAATTAATCGCGCGCGTGTACGAGAAAGAGCTCCCTCTTCTGGTACTGTGTGCGTATTTTGTGGATTGGTTTTTCTTTTGTTTTCACTCGGAGAGGGATTAGGGCCGTGTACAGTTTTGGATGTATACTTTTTTATCAGCCGATTACGAGGGAGCATATCCGAGTTATTTAGGGACATCACTTTTTTTTTTTTTTTTTCACCTCGATATTTTTAGACGAGTCATGGGATATGAATACAGTGGAACAATCGTAATGTAGGCCGACTTCTTGTGGCGCGTCCCTCGCGAGAGATTGGGGAGATTGGCTAATTTTGTAGTTTCCAACTCGTGAAAATACTTATTTTCTGTCTGCTTGTTTTTCGGAGACAAATCTAGAAATAGTATTTGGAGCTCCAAACCTTTATGTTGATTCTGAAGACAAAACAACGCAGTATGTTGAATATTATGGTGGATCCAGTTGGGTTTATTTGTTGTAACCCTCTTGACATGTGTGTACAACTAGGGGATATATAATAATGAATAAAATACAATGTGTATAATTTGTGTGACGCCATGTTTAATCCAATATGGCGGCAATCACAAAATGTCGTGTCGAACTGCCTTTTACTTTACAACCCCCATCCAATAACCTCGGAGGAACAAATTATCATAACGTTTTTTAAATCATTTAATAAAACTTGGTTTCCATGAATTTCTATTTTTTAATGTTTAATTAATTGTCAACAACTTATTCCTGGTCGTCAGTATTAAACAACCAAAATTAAAACAGATGTTCACTAATTACCGAAAAACTGTCTCCCACAAACTTGATCAGGACATATAATCAGTGATAACAAAAGTCTCGAGTATACACGTAGAAAAAAATCATGTTCCCTTTGTTTGAAACTTCCTTCGGTACTTTTTTCAAGAAAATTACCCACTTTTCCGATAAAAGGTGCTCCATGAAGTAACCCAATCACGTGACGTACAACTCGAGAACCCCGACACCCCCATTAACTCTTCAACGAAGGACGTACCTATTAACTGTATAAATGGATGACTAGAGCGCACAAACAAATCACAATTGATTACATTGGAGGTAAAAACCAAAATACGACGTTAGCCAACCTAATGGATGTATAGCGAGAGCGGATATATCACCAATGGCCCTTCGGGCTAATGGAGCCAACGTGATGGCCAAACCTCGTGTACATGTGCACGATGTATGCACGCAGTTATCATTATGTAATGAAACCTCTGAACTCGTATCTTCGTACATACGTGTGCAATACGTAGTGTGTTGGTGGCCCCGTCGTGGTTGTCGGGGCAACCGGTTGATGGGACAGCAAAGGGGGAGGACGTATACGGCAGGTGGGAGAGGGTTAACCCGATTAAAGCACACATAAGAGCATCCACCAGCTTGATGGCTCCAGACGCTGCTCATCACTTTTCCTTTCACGCTCTCTCTCTCTCTCTCTCTCTCTCGTGTGCATGTGTTGCTATGTGTAGGTATTATATGCCACACAGAGATATTGCCAGGGATCGATACGACGCCTCGGAGAAGAAGAAGAAAATGTCACGTATGCGTATATTATTGCCCCCTTCTAAGCCATACATGGAGGATATAACTATGTAAGGGAGGGATGGGGAATATTGTGCGCGGATAAGCGCGGAAGACGGGGATCTTTTGGACTTGGGTGCCATATATTGTACGGTGAGAGCTCGGAAATACTTACACTGCACGCAAGGACGTTATATTGCCCTCTAGACGTGAGCTCGGGAATGCGAGATGGGATAGTGCATGTAGTGCTTGCCTTTCGTATATTGTGAGCTTGGAGTAAATGTTTTGGGGATTCTGAGCGAGTGAATTGTCCGATGTATCGTGTTGTCTTTTTTTTTTTTTTTTTCAACCAGAGCATATTTCGATGAATATGATGTACACCCGCAAGCACTTTGCAGATATTATCATGTGCGTGTACCTATATCAATCATATGCACTATAAAGACAAACTTTTGAGTACATCCTTCACTTTTTTGGTAGAGGGAAAATGGGGGGTGAAGTATAAGTATACACAAACACGTAGAAACGCGCGAAGAGAATCCTCGAGGGCTAATGCATCCAAGCGCCCAGCAACAACACGTGTACGTAATACAAAGCTTCGAGCAAAAAAAAAGAAAAACGCGCTCAGTCTCTGCCGTACTTAACAATTTTCGAGAAAAATGGGAAAGAACAAAAAAAGGGTTCTAGAGGTGCGGCTAATTTTTTTCGGATATGCGTACGGGATATGGGGGCTTGAGCGGAGTATCCCCGAACGGGGTAAGCCCGCAATTCAGTTGGGTGCAAACACACACACCCTCCATTATTTCTCGCTGCCTCACTTAGAATAAGAACGGTAAAAATTTGGAATAAAATTCCAACTAGTTTGCGAGCTTACTTTGACAGTTCAATGGTTTTTATGTACGAGGAGGTGAAACGGGAGGGGTGCTTCCGCAAGAACCAGTGTTGAAAAAAGTAGTCATGTGCCAACCAAACCCAGGAATGTCTGCTCCCTCGATAACGGAAAATTTATTTGTCCATTTGAAAATAATTTTATATCTAAATTTGCACTCATATACAACAGTTGCAAAACCATTGATGGTTAGATTAAAAATTGTTGGACAACGACTCTAATTATTTCGATGATGTAATGCGTGCAACCAACACCATTTTTGTTTTTCGATAGGTTAAACAATTGTTTGTTGGATTAACCAAGTTTGTCTTTTCGTGAATGTACCATACGTTTCCAAGATATTGGTCTTGTCAACGATTATTAGAAATACAAATTAAAAAAAAAACCAATACAATGTTATTAAAGTTACAAAAAACAATACTGATACTTCGGATATTTTCCAATGAAAGTATAATATATACTATACAATATTGGATCGATCAAACTGATAATACGAAGCCCCGGAGCTGTTTGATCCATCCACACGTAGAAGGGTATACGTATATTATTATACACTTGACGTACAGTCACTTGGAGTATTTCCTCGTTGAGTAATTGATTGGGAGGCTGCACGTCGGCCACTTCGCCGGAGGGCTACACCAGGTACTTCACTGCGATGTTACCCAGTTGGGAAAGCTAGGGTGGGGGGGAAGGATGAGTTTAAGATTGTCGAAGTCTCGGGCAGAGCTTGGCTCCGCTGCAGAGTTTCTTGTCGTCGCTGTCGGGTCGGGGGCGGGGGGAGGAGGATCGATTGAATGTCGATAGAATAGAATCGGGAGTTCGCCCCTAAGTTTGACACTTGGCCTTTTAAAAGTCTTCGCGCGGGGTAATATCAGGGCAGGAGGGTTGGTGTATTTTCGATGTCATAAATTGGATAAGTTCGCGCGAATAAGGAGGGAGAGCGGGGAGAGGCTTTCTTAATTTATTACTCGAGGTGGGCGTTGTTGACGGGGGGCTATTTTTCTTACTAAAAGTGGGATTTTCGGGGAGGAAAAAGTTTAGGCTGCGCTTAGAAACGCTGCCGAGAGCCGCTTCGTTGATGGTAGATATTTTTTGCGACGTGTTCTTGTGACAATAGCTAGTTTTATAGGATAATGATTTTTGGAGTCAAGAAAAATACGTACAGGAATACATTTTTAATGGAATTATATTCTCTTACACAACACCAGAAGTATCATAAAAAAATTTAATACAAAACTCCCTTCCTACGATCTAATTTTTATTGTGAGTGTGTTGTTATGTATTTAACACCATGACATGAAAACTTTGCTTATACTTTTTCACTTTTAAACGTCAGAATATACATGAAGAAAAAAAAATGTTTAATAAAAACATATTATGGGGCGTGGGAATATTTATAAAATTAAAAGCACGTTACGAACGATTTTATTTAATATTAACTTTAACTTTTTTACTCAACCGTTTCATTTTCATAAGGTAAACTTATTTCGTTTTTAATTACTTTTACAATCTAATGCAACTAAATATAATAAAAACCATCGAACACACCACGCGATCTGTTCCAACCAATCACATAACGAATAAAAAGTTCAAGTCACTCGACAATCAATCTTTCAACATATGACATCTGTGATGATGATAATATGTCACATGTATAATATCTTGCAGAACATTAACAATACAGGATACAAAATATTTACTAAAATACACGATGATGTATACGTTTTATGATGTATCACAGCCATATGCTACTTTGCATCAAATAAAATATCTATACATTTTCTCGAAGCGTATGAATCAATGTCAGCTGCTGTTGGTTACTGTAGCGCTGACACAACTGATGCAGTTATTATGAGTGCAGTTTTTTTCGTGTTTGCGTAACCTGTCAAACAAGCCTTAATCATTAAAACGATCGCAACGTGCTCTATGATTTTCTGATTACTCGGCATGAACCCGGAATTTTCGACCCCCTACTTTGGATGGTTGGACAAACAACGAACTAACGAAACAAACTTTGAGTGGAAAAAGTGGATGATCGGTTGGATGGGAAGCCTCGGATAACAGAGAACAATTGGCTTGTAGTCCAGTGCAACGATAGAATCTAACTGTATAGTCGATAATTTGCAAACTATTGTTTGAGTTTGAAATAATACGAGAAACTAATTCAAAATTTGAAGTAAACAACTAGATGAAGTAGATAGTGGTTATACCTCAACTTTCGAATAAAGTCCCAATATTCATTGGCATAAAATAATACGGAACAATCGTAAGTTTTACGGATTCAATCGAAACATAAAACTATGCTTGACACTTCAACATAAATTTTTCATCATTAGACACAATGAAACCGTTCATGTATCAAAGTAGAGTATTTTTCACTTCAAGTTTAGAGAGAGAGGGAGTAGTACGTGTAAAAGGACTTTGCCCGCACACGTGTACACATAACGAATTAAGTAATCCAATGAGAATTCCTTACCAACTCCTTTAAGCTGGAACGTATATAACACAATTTTACATAACAGCCGCAGGAAGAAAATCAACTCTACATAAATTTCACCATTACAGTATAAATATACACGTGAGCCCGCTAGGAGTGTAAATGTACGCGTATGCAAATTTGAGCGAACCCGCCTGGAGTGAGAACACGTTTTACGAAGGATAAAGTTTCTTTTGGAGTCGGTTAACGAGCCACTGTGTGCCCGTCCCGTTGTGTGTGTATTTCTCCAAGAGAGAGAGACAAGGAAGCCCATTGACTCTCTTTCTCTCCAGCCACACGTGGATCACGAGAGCGCGCGATAAATGTCTCTGGCTTCTTCCTCAAATTGAGGAAGCAAAAAAAAGAGCGATACCCCAAATTTAGGATACGCTGATGTAACCTTAATATTATTACTCCTTGGACTCGTATTTTCTCATAAGTAACATGGGGGAAAATATAGCGTTACGTTCGTCAGGATACCTTTGACGCCTTGATCTCCTCTGCTGCTATAATTAAATGAGGAATAAAACTCGAGCTCCTTCCTCCGAAGAAGTACGTGTGTAAGCCTAAATGCTGACCCAGCCACGATTAAACTACAATGAATAACCAACCAAAGTAAAACTAAAAGTACGTTTTACACGAATTTCTTGTTGAAAATTTACAAATTTTGTATTGTTTTGTATTAGTTTTATGTATCCTAGTTTTGACAAATGATTTGTGTAAAACAGCAACTTGTACCAAATTTTCAACTGCGATACATCTGTGACCCGACCACTAGCCATATTGTTACCAAAGTACGTAATATAGCCTCGACGGATCTTCTTCATTTTTAGGTCACAGAGTACAAGGTCGTTCCCGAAACGTGGGGGCATTGGGTCACCCAGAAAGCGGGGACTTTCATCTTCCGGGATGACGCAAAATTTTCACACTGAGCCCGAGAGGGAGAGAGAAAGGCCCTCTGATCGATATTTCTCTCGTGGCTTAACTGCTCCTTCATCCTCGCTCCAGTTGCACTTTCTATACTAGTATATTAAAAGACTTTGCGTCCATTGTACGTGTGTGTGTGTGTTGTATGCATACAAGCTACGCTCGCGTTTACAATGAGGTAACGTGCCTGTGTTACCCTCGCGAACGGATTTTGTATGCTAGGTGTGTTCTACGAGAGAGAAGTTTGGAGTATAAGCACGAATGGTCTTTTGTTCGTTTCAACAGTGAAGTATGTAGTTACGGTGGACGTTCTGGATAAGTTTTCCATTTTCCAATCCAAGGATTTCAGAATGATTCAACAGTGATTGCAAAACGATTTCACAACGATTTCATTCGCTACGCCATCTAAAATAATTAGAACGACAAACAATTGTATCAAACAATCGCATGTTTTAGTACATAATACATATATTCGTCAATTGTATGAGAAGGGTAGAAATGATTAACTTGAATGCTGATACTATTTTTTACAACTAAAGTTTGGAGCATTTATTTGCTGACGGTATGTATTTCGATTTCAATTCCAGACTGATTTTGTCATTATGATATGATTTCATGAGACGTCAACTTCTGTATGTTTGTGCATTGACTTTGTTAAGGGGAATCCAAATGATTGTAGCTGCCACTTTAAACATCCTCTATAGTAGACTTCAAGTTTGGGAACTATAGTATCCTTCTTGATCAAAAGATCCTTGGTGAAACTTGTATATTTCATGACTCTTCAATATATACGAGTGCACTACGACTTTTACATGGTTCACTAAAAATCCAAAGAGATCCCATCCAACAACCACCCACGCGAGCATCAAAAGACGATAGAGCATTCAATTTCGCGGCCCCGAAGAACCTTGTTCGTGTCTTCCCCGAAGAAATAGTCGTGATAATCCTCGTAAAGAAGCCCTTGAAAAAAAGAAGAAAAAAACCTTCCACCCCCGACACTTGCAACAGCGGTTCCCTCCCTCCTCCTCCTGGTCCCGCGTATATACACACACTTTGTTCTCGGCAGGCGGAAATCGTATAATTTAGGAGCATCCATAAAGTCCCGCGAGCGAGCTAACGTTCGTTACGGTCATCGGCGCGCCCCGCCAAAACTCCAGCCGAGCGCCCATTGTGTCCCGCTTGCTGCAGGCCGGAGGTATACACGAGAACATATATATAGATTTGGACTGCCCGCTTCGGGATGTGTGACGGAAGCAATAAGCGATGGGCCTCTCCGCCTACAGTGGCAGGGGCTCTCGTTCAAACGCTCGTTGTTTGGTGAGGTTTTACGGACAACTCTCTCGAGTGGTGCGCACCGTTTGAAAGTTGCGTACTTTTGCACTTGTAGGGGTGCATTTTTTTTTTTTTTTTTTTTTTTTTTTTTTTTTTTTTTTTTTTTTTTTTTTTTTTTTTTTGCGAGAGTTTGTTTAAACTCTTATAGTTTGCAGTTTAACGCGGACGATGTATACAGAGTGTCATTGTGCTCTCGCTGCTTTGCCATACTCGGAACATTTATATCTCAATGTTTACTGAACGGCGAGGATCCTATACACGGTGACAGGATTAAAAGATCAGTTGGATGGAGAGTTGCTGTGTATATTACGTACAAAGCAGATCAAGCAGAGGCTATACGATTTGACGTCAATAGCGTTAAATCCTATTTCGGCTGTTTCCAATAGGTGCACGTCTCGACCTACAATGTAGATATTGTATCAATCGTTGTAAGGCGATGGCTTGTTCGTCTAGTCGTACACTACGCATACCAAGTTAATAATTAGTTGGAACAATGAAAAAAAAAAAAAAAAAAAAAAAAAAAAACAATTGTTTGTTACGCAAACAGTATGAATACTGTTAAAAAGTGTTAAAACATTTTTTTTTGCAAACGTCCTCGAGACTTCAACATGTTTGGTACGTTGTTGTTGCAGTAAATATAAATAATGACAATCTCACGAAAATTTGTAAAATGTGTGTCGGAGAATCGTAAGTAATTAAGGATTATATTTAGAAATAAACAATATTGAAGTAGTTAATTGTTTTTGTCATCCAACCTTGTATTTCTTGAAATTGATTTGAATCATACTGCCTCAGCTGAGGACGCTTGAGAGGTTGGATGGAAAATTTTGAACGAGGACGATTTTTATTTTCTGGAACAATTGACACTGTAAAATGAATTTTACGGTTTATAAAAGCGGAGCAGTAGGTTAGGCATGTGAAAATTTGTTCAGGCGAATGAATAATGAAACTGAATCCATCCGTATGATTAAAATAAACAAAGAGTAATAATAGAACCTGCGTTGGCAAAGGTTGGGTTCTGTTACCTTTTTTTCATGAATTTTTAAAATGTGTAACAGTTGAAACAATCCACTTTCTTGCTGTGATGTGCACTAAAAAAGGTACCTTTGTCTATTAAAAATGAATACGGCATGTATATGCCTCCTTACGCCTACATTTGAAACTCAAAACCGAATACAGCATCAGATGCCTGCGAATGACAAGCTCTTTCCTCTGCCCTCGATTTTCCAGACATGTACAGTACGCGCCGGCAAACCCACTCGCGCACGTATACCTAATCAAAAGAGCGCTACCCCGGACACGTAATTCAACTGTAATTCGTGTGATTTACATAATTGACGTTGTAGCGCAAGCAGTGGCGTATACATAGATCGTATATAGCCACGCAGCTTCCGGCTCTCGCGGATCGCACGCCCGTTACTCTCGCTCTCTTTGAAACAATGTCCGAGTAGCACACACGCGCACGTACACCCATCATTTCGCAATCACTTCATATATATATATATATATATATATATAGGTATATATTTTGTCAAGTCCATACCATTTTCAATGGTATATACTACGCGCAACTATATACTCATTGTGAGCTACTTATTTGGACGTACTTTTAGCGATTTTGCGATACATTCTACAGCTATCAATGCACAGAGAAATTAACTGCAGTAATTTTTGCCAAGAAAACTACGGTGAAGTCGATTACGCCATGTTCTTTAAACCGTTGTTTTTATGCTTGTTTACGAGAATTTGTTTTCGAAATTCCAAGTATACGATAACCAGAGAAAATAGTAAAAATATTTTGATTTTGAATTAGTAATATTTCGCTGTTGATAAAAATTTCCCTTTTTTTTTCATTAAAATGACACGGTAAAAAAGTATCCGTCACCATGAAAAATATCAATTGTAACACTGTGTACTTCGATGACGCTTGACAAAATATCTGAAAATTCATTAAATATACGCACAGGTAACCTCGATTTCACTGTACGCCGTAACTGTCTACTGGACTGTTATTTTACTTTTTACTTTTTTTTCTTTTTTTTTTCTATTCAAGTTACGATTCGATTATTCACCATAGTTGAAAGGAAAAAATGAAATGCAATTAGAAACACACTTCCCGCAAAAACCAGAAATCATCGCATCAGTCGCAATACATACGATCTGAGGTAAAACATACCCGAGCCCTCGAGAAAAACGCGGCTTTTTAAAAAAACCGCGTATTATGTATGTCCAACGCGTGCACGCACTGAGAAAACGAAAAAAAATCAAAAAAAAATTAAATAAAGAAAAAACCGAAAGTGCGAGAGAAAGGAAAGGCGGGGCAAAAAGCTTTTCATTATGCGCTAGCTGCAGAAGACTGGAGAAAGGCCTCCGCGGTACACAGTCTGGTGATTAGAGCACTTAAATTTCCACCCCCCCCTCTCTCTCTCTTTACGCGTATACCTTTTAAAAGCCTGCAGCAACGCATATATATAGTATTTATATATCTTTCAGAGTCTTTGCGCGTATGTATGCACAAAACGACAACTGCGGCTCTTTAAAATTAAATGAGCCGCGCGTAACGAACGACGTACGTACAAAAACGCACGGAGTCTTCGAAAAGGACAGAGACCTGACCAAAATATTTTTGTACGAGAGATGAAAAAATTAAAGAAAAAAAAAAAAACTTTTATTTACATCCGAGTGTCCTTTCAACTCACGAAAATGGCCCACGCTGTGCATCCCGTACATTATTGACCGTACCATAGCATCGGTATTACCCTATAAAGTCATACACGGAAAGAGCCACTTTTGCGTCCTCCACACGCACGATGGGAAACGCTCTGCACCCACCCACACAAATTTCGCGATATATATATATATACACCCCTCCCCACGTATAATCGTATTTCTCATAGGTACCCATGCTCGGATATAAAATTAAAGTCAAGGAGGCGGAGGGAAGATCGGTGTATGGACGTGCGCGCGCGTGGGGTATCTATAATCGATGAGATGTGCTCGTACGTGATGCCCTCCTCCCTCGTGTATATATATATATACCTACCTTGTGCCACACGCGCTGGATAACTATATAATGTATACCTATACCGTGCGCTAACCCCCTGAGAGCCAGTTATTCTCGGGCCATATGGCGATCGGAAAATATGTGTATGGGTCGAGGGAAGGAAGCGCTCCTTGTACGCGTGTGGCTCACTGTACTAATATTGGGACCGAAAACATGAAAGTCAGGAAGAGAACATTCGTTTTTCACTTTTCCCGTTTTCCAGTTTTGTATAACAAGGTGTACAGGTATACCATTGAATTATCGCGATGATCCTTTGCTACAGCAGCTGGCTGGCGATGATGATCGATTTCTACCTTTTTTTTTAAATACGATCTATTCAAAGTGAGAAATTTGTTTTTCAAGGATTGTTGTTATCATCGTTAATATTGTACTTTGCCGATGAAAGTGCGAGAGAGCTGCGGTACAGGTAGGATGTTGGGTAAGCGCGGATTTCTAATTTTCGAGCGTGATTTTGTAATCCATCGGGCGCGCTGGTGGGGGTCGCTGAACCCCGCTCTCTCGTTCGTGTTCTCGTAAACGTCTAGTACTTATCACAGAGACGCGAAATAATACAACCATTTTGGTATAGCGAATTTTTTTAGATTTACCTCGCCGATATTGTTGTCGTCGAACTGTTGCAATATTATTTAAACGATAATAGAAATTAATAAAAAAAACTTTGCCTAGAAAAACTACCGATTCATCGAAATCTGACACGCGTATACGCAGTGGCTTGTGCTTATCCTCGTAAGGTATCGGATTTTAGAGTGGTACGCATGGCATGTATATGAAGGTACGAGGCGCAACTGTTGACTATACGAAAAAGGCACGGAACCGATTCGTTTGTGTTTTCCTCCACTTAATTGGTGGTTTTCTCTTACCTATACACCACCAGCATCACCACCAACCGACCAACCGTCGCTATATGGGCATCAGACAAATGTACAATGTCTGTTTTATTTTTTTTATTGGACAGCCAGGAATCTAATGAGGGGAAAAAAAATATTTTCCGAGACGATATACATCAAGATGAGGCACCTAATTTTTTTAGCTTTTATTTTACATTCTGGATAAAATACCAGTACAAATAAACGTAAACCACCCAAAAGCAAGTATTATCGACATCGAGATGGTAATTTTCGATACACCGAGAGATCACGAATCATCGTTGAGCGATCAATGATGTCGAGTCAAAAAAAAAAAATAGCTGCACATTTTAACTGCTGCCAATCATTTGATGAAACGGTATCGATACAAAAAAAAATTATCGAGGTATCGACAGACCGTCACACTCATACGTAGCTATCTCTAACCCATGTTCGAGTATTGTACCCCATGGTTGAGGTAAATTTAGAGCCGAAGAGCCCGTTAACTCTTAAGCACACGCTAACTTAACCGGGAGTTGATAACTAAGACACATATAGAAAGATGTAGGCAAGCCTAAGCTCACAAACGTATACGCGAAACTTCAGGGAAGCTTTACGCTACGTACACAATTAGAGCTTCCTATCAGTTTCTCATGAAGGAAATTTGAGCTCTCGTCATACTATATACTCGATAAATTCAATATGCTCACAAAGAAGAACTGACAGATATACGTGGACGTTGACGTGTATACGTAACGCAGTAGGGGTTGGTTTGTTTCTTTTTTTCTTCTTGGGGTCTAATTGCGTGCTTCGATACACGCAATACGGTTCGAGATTGATTGTCACATAAATACTCAAATTTGACGAAATTGTGACAAACGTCCCCCGCGTTGGTTATACAACCATCAATCTCGATTCGATTGCGCACACCGAAGCACGCAATTGGATCCAGTACATGATTTTTTTTCCCATTTCCCTGAATCCACGCCTATAATTTCATTAGGATTGAACAACGATTGAACAACACATTTTTTCACATTTTTCCGGAGACGAAAGCTTGGTATTAAAAATTTTGAATTTCCACTCGTCAAACCTCATGGCATGTACAAATAGCGCAAAGAGCGAAAACTTGTAATTCATCGCGTCACGTCCGAGTCTCTCGTTCCAATTTAATATTTCGTACGCAGAGCAGCGGAAAGAGGAGAGAGAAATGCAGAGCAGCGGCGGCTGGTACGCGTTACATTATACGCGCGACACTCCAGAAATACGTGGGCTCTATTTATAATGCCCGGCTCGTCGCTCCGCTCCAAATCACAGCCCAGCTGCATAATGATCTACTCGGAAATGTACAAAAGGTGGGCCCCCTTACCCTCGAACCCGCCAAAGCGAACCTACAGCCCTTCTCGGACTCTCTTTTCTCTGGTAGGTTGTATACTGATATTTCTTCGGAGCAAAAATCGCTCCAGTGGTACAATCCCCGACGCCAGTGTGATCAGAACAATGCAGTTTTGTCTCCCTCTTCCCTTTTACAAGAAAAACTGTATCATTTTTTTTTTTTTCCTTCCATTCGGCGAATTCTCTGAGATTTTTCTACAGCAAATTTTTGTGATACATTTGACACGAAAAATAATAATAATAATCAGACGTACTGTTATTTTTTACAAATTGATCTCAATGTATACAAAATATTTCATCAGCAACTCATGCTAAACGATTTTTTTTTTTTCCTTTGCACTCCGTATGGGGTGTAAAAATGATTTTTACGAAACAAAAGCACGATAGAGTTACACTTTCTAAGCATTGGAATCTTTTGTTTTCAGCCACATTTAAGGTTGAAAAATCTATATTTGTTTTAGAAAATCGATAGCTTTAGCAACCATAAATTTTAAGGGTCATTTTTTACTGTAATGAACGATTACCTTGTAAGCCATGAAAATAACATTACAGAGAAAAATATGAGACTAAGTTGCAAAAGTTACGGAAACAAAATGATTTTTGTACTGTCGAAGCATCAAGACGCTTGTAAAAATATAAGATAAATTTATGTACCGGGTAAATTAGAGGTTACACTTGGGTGTACAATTTTTTCAGCCAAATTGTGTTCGGTGCAGTTGAGCTTTCGGACAACGAGAATTATCTTTAAATGTATATATTCCTGAACTCCCCGAAACTTTTGTCAAAAACAGCATCGGCCAAACCGCGCCATCAGGAGTTACTAATATAATACCCGCAGTTAACGGCTTACAAGGGAACCACGAGCACCCAAAAATCGAAACAACAGCGGTACAAGTCAAAGTTCGAAGCGCAACCCCGTAGTTTACCCCCAGCCAGTGTAGCGGGACAACAAAACGCGGCCACTGCGATGCGACTAATTTTCACAAAGGTGCACAGCTCTCCGTGGCCAACGCACACGTGTGTATATGGTACTCACGCATGGAAGCCAACACGAGCAAAACGGCAATTACGAAAGTAAATTTTCCGCAATTACCGAGGGAGCCCCGCTTCGGCTTCATTATACACCAAAACTCTCGACGGTATATGAGTACATATATATAGCTGCGGCAGCATTGTATCGGGAGGCGCTCTGCCCGTTCCCCGAGCTCCCGAAAACTAATTCAGGTGCGAATGGTCTACTGCTTCCACCAGACGAAACAAACGGACAACAAGTTCTTTCCCCTTCTCTGCCACTCTACTCCTGTTGGTTTCATCTTTTGGCTGTCGAACCGGCGTCCTTGAGAATTTATCATGAACTGCCCGTGCAGGGCCAAACAATGACAACAGTCATATAGCAATGACCAGTTGAGATCAAAACTCTCGGGTGCTAAGGTATAGTCATTGTAAAAATTGTAATAATTACGGTGACGAAATGGTATTCTCTGGTGTTGTACGGTCCAGGGACGTTTTTTACTTTCGGCGACTCTGGTTTCACTCGTGCAGTAATTACTGCTGTGGGAGCAGTAAAAATATCACAGAATTTAAATGGCCGTTCGGTACAATACGATTCGAACAATAAAAAATAGTGTGCTCATGGTAAAAAGTCCCCAACTGGCAGAATAATACTATTTTACCATTCTAATACAGTAATCTTTTTTTCTCTCGGAGTGTATTTAATAGAGAAACACTTAGATTGAGGTGGCTTCGTTGATTTAGTGCCGTTACCAACTCAGGAACCTTATATTCAACACAGTGAAATCAATTTGTACGTAATTACGTGCCACCTATACGTAATTTTAATTACTCTCCTCTTAACATCTTTAATTAAAAAAGTGGCGTAGCTTAAAGAAAAACTGTAAATTGCGCATTAAAAGGGAGAAAAAGATTTGGTGTCTTCTTCATTAATTTTCACGAAATTTAAGACGTCAAGATATTGATTTTATGATTCCAATAAAATTATTAGAAAAAAAGGAAAAAACTACAATTACGTCTTTGAATTCACAATGATTCAGTTCTTCACTTTTCCACATAAATCATTCTAAAGTAAAATTCGGTAACAACCAGCTCGTTAAAATGTACATTTTCCAAACGCGATTTCCCCGTAAGTATAAGGTCGTCAACCTACCTATAATTTTTTTTTGCAATTAAATCTAGAATAAATGAAAATATCACCGATTTTCACGACACGCAAGCACTTGGTTGAAAAAAAAAACCGACGGAGCTATACCTCAAACGCGTACGCAATGTTATGTATACATGTTAACGCGTGCGTCCATATTAAGAGATAAGGGAAAGTCCATATATAGGCAAGGCGAAACGAAGTGAAAAGTCGACGATTTATAGAGGCGAGATTAATGGCCCGAAACTAAATGCACGCTCGATATCCGTACCAGGAGCGCACACGCATGGGAGGAGCAAGTTTATTAAAAGCCACGCGCCCCCTCCTCGCGACTGTGCGAGTAAATGCTAAAACGAGACCGTGATGTATCTATATGCATCCGCATGTAAAATACAACCAAATTGATGATGCACATGTGTACGTACACACACGTTTATATACATCTCGGCCTCTTGCACAGCATAAACCGCGAGTAAAAGTCTGCGAAGCTACGACGTATAATAATAATATATATGAATGTATAGGTTGTCGCGCAATCATCGTCTCAGGGAACGTTTGGTGCTCGAGAGTTTATTTTCTCATCATTGGCCTGATGTAGTAAAATCACTAAACAAAGATGTTTAGGAATACAATTTTTAACACAACCACTCACGAAGAACGGTAAAACTTTGATGGTGTTGATTAGCAAAGGAGCGTTAAAAACGCTTGTCTAATTTAGAATAAATTTTCATGTGGAAAATAACGAATGTCTGGACCAAATTAAAAGATGTGAAACCAAATATTTACGGTGCGTAGAGGTTATTCGATATCCCCCGTATCTGAGCCTTTTATTCGGTTGCAACTACGAAATCGTATACAATTTAAGGTTCCAAAATTGTAGTAACATTTGTTCAAATATCCCAGCAGAGTAAAAAGCATTTGCAGCCGTATTGTACGGACTCATCTTTAACTTTGGAGGTCAAGTAGAAACGACCCCAATGGATTTAACAAGCAGAAGCATCCTCGGTATTATATACGTTCAACTAGCAACAGCGTCCGCTCAAACACAGTGCAATCAAGTACCAGCTAAAAGGGTTTCATTACAAATTCATTGAGATAGGACCTCAAGGAATTGGACATTATTGAAAATTTGGAGGAGTGTGGAAGCGTTAACTCTTCACGTAATTTCCAGATAAATTGTTAAATGAGCAGTGGAGGGCGAAGGAGGGATGTTTTCAGTAAGTTAAAAGAGCTTTCGACGAGAGTCAAGTGTGCGATTCACTGGACCTAAGAAATCCACTTCAGAGTTGAGCATAATCAAAGGATATAATATTTGCATGTTTGACTCTATCTCCCAACCGTGTGGTACTGCAAGAATCTCAAATAAAATAATTTACTTAACTTGCGATTTGGTTAACCCAATCACTTGCCTAATGTTCATCAGAATCAGACGTATAGCTGACCTCATCAGAGCATTCATCTACATTAATAAAAAATATTTTTTCTGTTAGACAACTATATACTCATCTAACATTTAACGTGTCTCGATAATAGTAATAATACACCATACGTACTTACAATAATGACATATTAATTGTTGTATGAGTAGTTGTATGATACTATATATAATATTTTTAATAATGAAGATCTATAGTCTGGTGAGATCAGCTATATCTAAATAAACGTTGAATAATTTGTAACTACATAAATAATTCGCGATGTTCGTGTACTATATGAAATTCATTTTTGCTACTAGATAAATAAGTGGATTAAATTTATTACAACACTTCAAACACTTCAAAAAAAAAAAAAAAAAAAAATTTTAAAGCCAAAATTTAATTTAATCAATTTACCTACTGTAAATCTATCAGTTTCAAACGGAGTACCGACACGTTTTTTTATTATACAGTGTTTAGTTGTACAAATATTTTGATCGAGTTTTTTTTATTTAAAATTTACAAGAGTTTTAAAAAAATGCAAATCAACAATCTAATGGTATTAAAAAATGTGTAACCTGTACTTGCATCATCATTACTATGATTCATGGAACATCAATATTGAAACACTTTGAAATTACATGCACTCATTCAACAGACCACGTGATTAGTCCAAGCCAATGAACTTTCAGATAAAGAGGCTTCATCAATCCTTCACATACATGATTCTGTAATTTAATTACAAGAATGTCCAGAAAAAGTGGGAGCGCGCAGACTTTGAGAAATATATCGCCTAAAATCCGTCGAGCGTTTTAAAGAGCCGCGACAAAACAGCACACCGGCAGCACTTCGGCACACCAAAATACACACGCCAAGATTTATCTTGGAGCTGACTTTGAAGATAAAAGAAAACGAAGAAGAGCGGCAAAACGAAAAAGGGAAAAAGTAGCTGGGAACGGAGGCGATGTACGCGGGGAAATGGGGATATTTTTGAAGCTATGGGGCCCCCTGCCTCCGGGGAAAACCCGCGGGCCAGCACCAAGAAGAAGGACGAGTGGAGGCTCAGTGTCAGTAGACATATAATGTCATAGTTTACACGCGTTCAATGGACGATTATTGTGTTTTCCTTAGACGTGATGGAAAATGTATTATATAGTCGACCATCACTTTGGAGTATTGAAAAAGACATTTGGAGGCTTGACAAATGGCTTACTCCTACTGTGATGATTAATATATTGGATACTAGACTTTGTACGTAAAAAAGGGGTTTGCGTCCAAACTTATGGGCACGAATACTTTTTTAGTTTTCAGAATTATAATTTTTTTCTTCAAGTTTAAGGCATTATTCAAGGTCAAAAAGAATTTTTTTTTTTTTTCATCACAACACGGAACTAAAGCAATTTTTTTCTAGCAAAAATAATGCATGCATGTTAAAGAAAAACCTAATTGAGGAAAGAAAATAATCAAAGTATTTAAAAAGGTGCTGAAACATTTGATTCCAAATACTTAATAATAAAATTTAAAATAAAAAAAAAAACGTATCGTGTATTTGTATAAAATGCACATTATTTGTAAAAAATTACTGTTCTTCTTAAATTGTTTGAGAAATCATGAAATAATTGTGCCCAAGTCAGGGTATGGCAAAACTTAATCTGGTACACGATAAAAAAAAAACACTGGCAAAGCAAATCTTGATTATTCGGTGAAAAAAAAAAAAAAAAAAAAAAAAAAGATTTAGAAGCAAATCTTGGTAAATATTTCTGTTATACCTGTCACGTGAAAGAAGAAGAAACAAACAAATAAACTAATGAACAGGGAAAAAAAAGGAGGGAACAAAGCATCGAGGAGAAAAAAAGAACGAACGTAAAGGGGAGCAGAACCAAACGAAGGAGTAATGACGACGTTGGAGACGAGGAAGAAAACCGAGCAGCGAAGCGAAAATATTTAGCCTTCGTCAGAACACACACACACACACACACACAAACGGCGCGCAATGTATGTATACACACATGCGCACAAAAAAGTAAAGTTGTCGGTCGCTGCTCCCTCTCTTGCGTACAGTTTTACGTTATATATATACACCCAGTTCAACGGCAATGCTCATCTCTGTTTTCCACGTCACACATGCATACTCTCGTTCTCCTTTTACTCGTCCAGATGGACCAACAAGAGAAATCAGTATACATTTTTTTGTTACGTCGTTTTGCTAGCTTTGAGAGTTACTTGGACTTGAGATACATATGTGTCATACGTAATCCCGTAAATGCACGTACACGTAATACTTTGGCGTGAATAAATAAATAAAAAAAAAAAAAAAAAAAAAAAGGGAGGCAGGTATACAAACAAGGGAGACTCTGTGCTCTCATAATCCCCCCTTTTTGCTCGTACTTTTGCAGCTTTCTGTGCTAAACATAGCTGTAAGCTCGTTACAGTTTTTCTTTCTTTCTTTTTTTTCTACACTACCATAAATGCCGTTACGTGAGAAAGCTCCAACGCGAATACTGCTCTTTACATGCAGTGCAGTACATGCACTCCGTATGCAGTGTAGTTTTTTTCGATTTGTATGTCCGGACATGAAAGAAACGAACAAACAACTAGTGGATAAATGTATGAAATCTACTACTGTTTTGCACGTGAGGCACGATCAATGTACAACAGACATGACAGAGCAAAAAACAATATTATAAATGTGATGTCATGATGTTTAATAGTATGTTTTTATTTTTAACAATTGATGCAAGATTTTGTGGAATTATGGAAAAATATTTCAATAGGTACTGGAAAAACTTATATGCAGCTAAATGGGATGTAAAAATATGTGTAGACATAAATACATCTGCTGATTTTAAACTTTACATCCCTTTTTTTTTAAACTGAATGAGCTATAGTAGTTTTAAGTTGCTTTTTGCTAGGGTTCAATAAAAGGATAGTGACGATCTCAGAAGGAATTAATAATCAATTACTTAATTAAGATTTAACACACAAAAAATTTTTTGACATTCATAAAAATGATTTCAATGTCAGGTGGCATTTAATTTACTCCCACCAATAAAAGCGTTTAATTTACTAAGGTCAACAAATTTATTATTGTATATTTTCTTTCAAAATGGCAATTACAGAAATTGTACGTCGTTTGTCATTTCCTTTCGGTTTTTCGAGGGATTTTTATTTGAAAGAGCATCGCTAGAGTGAAAATAATGTAACATAGGATACATACAGCTTTTACATTCAATGTTTTGCCATAAAAGTACAAAAAAAGACAGATGTTACAAAACAATTTTCTTTTGCATTCGACGCATGACTGACACAGTTCGTTACCAGAGTAAAAAAGTTTGGTTACAACACACACGTCACCTTTTGAACGTAAAAGTTGTTTTTGTTAATCAACAACTATTGTTAAGTAATATTTGTTATTTTATTCCAGAGTCACAAAGAGACTAGTTCGATAATGTAAAACACATTTTTCGTAAATAAAAAAACTCTATACTCATAGCATCAAGAGGGTGATATTGCAGATAAGATAAAAAAGGGGATTTGGTTTTTTAATTCAACACTTTATCATGAGGTACCAATACACCGGTATTTTTTACCGCAATAAGAAAAAAGAAAAAAAGTTATCTTTTAATACTTTTAGTTATTTTCGTGAACTACATTGAGTTTCCTAAACCAGACTTCCTGTACCGTAGATATAAAAAATGGTCCGTTATAGGTAGTTTCCGGTGTTTGGATACACGGAATCAGACGTTGATTACAAGAATGAAGAAGAAAAAAAAGTTAACGAGCTAATTAAAATTTCTAGAGGGTTTGCTTTACCGTCTATCCTTTGATGTAAACATTGGGTTTTAGTTGCCGACGACCGAGACTGAGATATTTTTTGAGTTACGTTTGATTGCGCAGACGGTGGTACGCTTTTTTACACGAATAATGAAAAATAATAACTGGACAAATGAAGTAACGCACAGCCGTTTCCCCGAAGGAAAGCTTCAATTCACCGAAGCGATCAAGCGCACACGAACGAACGTGTATGATCATAATATAAGATCGAAGGGAGGGACAAACGAATCAAATTTCGTGTGGTCGGGATGATGGACGTCCCGAATGTGTTTTCATTATTATCCGCTTGCTGCCACGTACAGCAGCTGGGCAAGGGATCTTCCGCGCCGTCTGTTTGCGTGAAGCCTACGCTCCTGTACCATGTATATATACGCATTGTGCGGGCATATATATATGTACGTGTGGATGTTGTACAGTAGGTATATTATTGAGCGAGTTTTCCAGGCCAGTCTCTTTCTGTTTCGCATCGGCGGGGTATACCTATACCCGTTACACCCATTGAGCCGAGCACGGAACGAGACACACGCGACAAACATTATCTTGATATAATTTACATTGGATGGCAATGGGCACGTACGAGGTTGGAAGGGCGTTGAATTTTTGTTTTTTTTTTTTTGTTTCAAGTGTATACGGTTTTCCATGGAAACTATACTTATTTTGGAATTATTTTTTTTTTTTACTATGATAATTTTTAATTAAAAATCAATTCGACTATTATTGCGTAAGGTTATATGGCTTTTTTGTACAAAGCATTTGCTTAAAAAAGATTGCAAATAAATTTTCGCACGACGATAAGTTCTTGTCAAAACCGTAATTCGTGTGTACCTTCATGCTATACATCTAATTATGATGATTAAATTGTGATTTCAGGCGTATTTACTGAAAAGAATTTCTTGTTCACACAAACAAATAAACGACAACTTTATTTATTTATTTATTAAAAATTTTGTATAAAAGTTGTCGGGATTTCATGTTTACTTTTATTCGCAGATTGAAATATACTTTCCCAAGTTTAACCATAAATACAACAACAGTTTGTTGTTTTTTTTACATGGTGACTGAAAAATAAGAAACATTTTATTCAAGCTCTCTCAAAATGAAAATTTTTCAAATCATTCCTTTTCATGTTTTCTTAAGAAACGATCATTTTTCGCACAGACAAAAGTTACTTAAATGGTAGAAAATAGTCTATATAATATGGTCATATAAACTATTGACTTGTTTATAATACTTAAATTAACTGTTTTTACAATGAAAAAAATTAGTTACAGTAGCGAAATTTAATTTGTTAGCTCTACTAATAATTTGATGATGAATTTTGCAACTGCTTATTGATCGCACTAACCGAATTCGTTTATTCCAAGTATCTCACGCGTGAATCAAATGAATAACTCATCATTACTCTATATAGTATTAATAGAATTTCAATTGAAAAATAATTTCAAACGTTGACATTTCGCTTCACACTAAAACGTCGAAAAATTTCAACGTTAAAGTATATCATACAAATGATTAATTTGTTAAAAACAAAAGTCTTTCCCCCTCGCAATAAAAGTTACAGTATACACATACTTACCGTTGTAACCGACCACAACGAATCAATTTGAAACAATATACATACAGAGTTCCCTTCGAATTCCGAAATCCACTTCAATTGCCGTCTCACCTCCATCCGCAACAAATACCAACGACCCGCACGCATAACAACATACCATCGCCGTCCCATGGCAAATACCACGGGGAGCCCAGAAACTGGAGTATATACGTCATCCAGAGTCCAAACAATCAAAATTACGTATTCATATACACTGTGCGGGCGCTCGCGTCATCTCCAGGCAGAGCAAGCTATTCTCCACCTCTCGGCGGCCTTACATACATACATATATATATATATATATATATACCCATCATAGTTTATGCAAACCACACGCCAAAATACGTAGTAGGTAGGTGTACACAGGTGCTGTGCCGGGTCCAATATCCCCGACGCCTGCGTGCATATACATACTTATACATCCCGAGAGAAATGTGGGAGGGACGACATGCTAATAACTATCTCTTTCTCTCTATCTCTCTCTTTCGCGTGTTATGCGACGTTATTACGTCGGGGGTCATAGTATACGTCGAGGTAAGTACTTATGGGATGTGTTTGCACGGTCCAGTGTGTCCACGCGCTTGGTTTCCATCCCACAGAAACTAAATGGCGGGGGTGGTGGAAGTCACGGGGAATAGGGGCTGATGTCTGTTTTAGAGCTGTGCGCCTGTCATTGGGGTGTGGCTAAGGTGCTCGTGAACTATTATTATTTTTGGGTGATGAATATACGTACGAGTTTTTTTTTTTTTTTTTTTAGTAACGATGGGTTATCGATAAATTTTACTTATCGTGCTTTTTTATTGGATACTATTTCGGAATGAGTCCAGGAAAAAGGGTTTTCCTTTAAAGTTGTTACACTCAACAAATTAGCAATCAAAAAACAGGACCAGAATCATCGAAGATAAATAATACAAAAGTTCTAATTTATTTTTTTAAATAACCATTTTCGTATGAACTCATCTAAATGAAGTTTTCGTTTGTGTCATCGCGTGATTAATTAAAATCCATCATTACTTTTATACAAGGTTTCACATGTTTAAATAGAAGCAGAAATTAAATTCTACATTTGCCATGTATTAGAAACAACTCATAATGTTCACACTTTTTCAAATTTTTAGAGGTACAATTTTTTGCCTAGTTGTCCTAAAAAAAATTGTATTTAATTGCTGTTTATATCACAATGGTCAACTAAAACTTTTTCAGCAAACGCAAAACATTAAAATTTAAAAGAAAAACCAATTTGGTGAGAAAAAAAAAAACTTAGTTCAAGTATGAAAAAGTATGTAAATGTTTGATTTAAAAATTTTTTTTAACATCAAATTTGAAATATTATCAAGTCAAAAACTTCTTTCAGCAAAAATAGTACACTTTAAACAGAAAAAAAAAATTTATTTCAAAGCGTTAACAAATCATAAAATAACTGGGCCCGAGTCTGTGTGGATTTCGATATTATCCAACGGACTAAACTAACGAGCTGGTGGATTTACTGAATAAATAAACAAATAAGCGACCTAAGTAGCTGTAAAACTCATAATTAAGTGCACCGCGTTCCCGTAAATTTATTTTGAAGATTAATTAGTAAATAAATACATGTCATTGCAAACAAGAGATTTTCGAAAACGTACCTCAACAAAGTTTAAAGACCACGCACAAACAGTTAAAATGCGTTATTTCGTGCTTCGCTTTAAAATGTAAATAATAAACTTCGTGATGCATCAAAAAGTATATTCGTTTTTCCACAGCAAATATTAATGCACAACTACGCAAACAAAATAAAACTCAAAGTTTCGTATTGAGTCTTTTCAACAAAATTTCACAGCAGTACCTCGTACACCCACCCACCCACACACACATCATTTAATGAAACGCAGGCAATAATTAAACGTACTCATTTATGTAAAATGGATTCCAGTTTCCTTTGCGTGTTTATTAACCACAGGTAAAAGGTTCGGTTATCGATATTCAATGAGATTATGTAAAAATATAAATATATTCACCAGCATGTATATGTGAAACAACCAACGCTGAAAATCAGCAGCGCTACAAAGAAAAATCATAATATCCATCTCAGTCGATGCACACATATAATGAGATGCCTCATTATCTCTTTGGCACGACTTTCGAAACAATCGCTGTCGTCGTCCTCGGCACTTGGGCATAGGTATGTAGTCAAGGTCACTGATATATTGTTTTTTTTTTCTCTTTCACTCGCCATACCGAGCTACAAAGAACAAACGCGCATATCGCTGTACGCGTGCTAGTTCCGTCGCGAGTATTGTGTGCACAACCACGAGCATATACGAGATGATGGTAATTTTGTTTTCAAGCTGGAATATACATGGCGACTTTTTCTTTTACCCTCTCTCCTTCTTTGTTCAATCCTCCCGTGTTCGTTTAATTGCCAGCGCTTGTTAGTGCTCTCTCTCGCTGAGATAAAAGAGCGATGGTGAGGGTATCGCGAGCGAGCGCACTTTTGCTGTACGGTCATTAAAAAGGAGAGCTGCGGACAGAATAGGCGGAGAAGGGAAAAGTTTTCGACTCTGTTTAAAGTTTTTTTTTTTTTTTTTTTTTTTTTTTTTTTTCATTTCAAGCCGATACTTTTTAATTGACATTTTTCACGACAAAGTTCGGCCAATTACCACTGGCGTTGTATTATATACACTGGATTATGAAGGCGAATGGACTTTTAATGGGTACTTACGAGTGAAGATTAATTGTCTAATGGACTGTACTCTCGTCATCGGATATACGTACCTGAAACAGAAAACGAATATTTCATTGAGTGTGCTGTTAAAGAAAATTTGTTTAATCTGTGGCAAAAAAAAAGTCGTAAATTTTTCCTTATTCGACAGTCCAAAATATGTTTCTGAATAAACCAAAAGTGCTTATGTTCGTAAGGTACTGTACTTCAATATGTTAAATGCATCATAATTGATCAACTACGTGAAAAAGATCAGATGAATATGACATATCTAAGGTAAAGTATCCAGTAGTTGGACAAAATTAAAAATAGCACCAGTAGTTAGACAGTCCAATATAATTAACATTTTCGAAAAGAAGATGTTTTCAAATTATGACGTTATAATGTGTCGAAAGACGTGTAACTTTTGTGCTTTTTATAACTTTTGACAGTTTTTTTAGTTGCAAAAAAGCACAATATCTCTAAAGATACTTGCATAAGATACGTTGAAAAAATATTACTAAATAATTTTTCTAAGACGGATCCTTCTGAGACTTTTTTACAGTATGATTTCTTACTCCAAAATGATTTGAAGATGTTGTAAATTTTTCGTAATTTTTGACCAACAAATTTTGAAACACGCTGAAACAAAAACCTTGCCAGTGAAAAAAAAAAAAAAAAAAAAAAATTGAGAAACTCTTGAAAATGTGTGAAGTAAAAATATTTTACAATAAAATTATGTGCGTAATGTTACAAATCGTTACGAAAAATTTTTAGTAAAAAATCTAAAGAGAATTACTTCGGTTTCTTCAAAGCTCGTCCAGAGATCTAAACCTTTTTTTAACATAGATTGGCCGTATTAAAATCCCATAAAGGATCCTCATAGCCATGCAGGCAAACTGTTAAATAAGACTTTTGCAATCGCACACAACTACAACACAACCTTCAACATCTCTTATCCAAGCTCCAACTCGAGGGAAAAAAAAAAAAAACTCCTTTTCTCCCTTTTTAGCTCGTTTCTCTTTCGCATTTTCGCGCTACTCGCTAAAATTTTCAGATCAAGTAGATACTAGAGCCCTCCAAGCCTCTGAGCGCGCTAAAAAGCCGCGCCGCAGTCGCGAGATGGAAATGCAGGTGCGCAAACATTACGCGGCTGGTGCAAACAAACGTGTTCCAAAGAGTGGGCACAGGGAGATGAGAGGGGGAGTGCGCCAAGTTGGTGTATAACGAGGAACTAACGGTGCACACGCGGGCGGTGGCAAACACGGAAGCGAGTGTGCAGAGAAAATAAAAGGGAATGCCCGATGGGACGGAGGGAACGAGAGAGAGAGAGGAAACGCCGAGATTTTGCCCGGCTGCAACGTTATACACTCCACTGACACAGAAAAGGTGGCTGCTGTTGGCTGTGGCTTGTATTATACGGTTCAGCGGCGGTTGTTAACGCGAGGTTTGTAAGAGCCTAAAACGTGCCTTCTCGAGCCTTGAAGTCGTTGGAGGTGTAGCCACCGGCGTTGCCTCCTTTTATTAGTGGTCGATAGGAGCTTTTTTTTTTTTTTAACGCGGTAAGAGAGAAAAAAAAGTAATAATAATAATAATAATGGCAAAAAGAAAAGCACGAAAGGAGGAAAAATTTGAGCGATAAACTTGGTTATGCGAAAAGAGGGCCTTAAGCGCTGGTGAAGATTGAGAAAAAACGGGGGAGAAAGAAAAAAAATCTAAAGAGCAAAAAGGCGTTTGTAGGATTTTCTACCTGCTGGAATTTTTTTTTTTTTTATGCTTCACCACCTACGGCACAGCCGTCGTGAATGGAGAAAGGCACCTGTAACTCAGCGCTTATTTGTCGTGAGCAGCTGCGACGCCTTTTTTTCATTCAATGCTCGCGTGCTGAATACATTTCGTTATAAATGCAAAAACATGCATTTTTTCTTTTCCTTTTCAGTGAAAAACGTGCCAATGTTTTTTTTTTTTTTTTTTTTTTTTTGGTTGCATTAATTATTTGCATATTTGATATCGATTTAATTAGTTAATGAGTATTTGCTTTGGTGATCAATCTGGTAAATAGGATTGCCAGCCTTCGATTAACTGTTGGAAATGTGTATCGAATTTTGGAGGGGCAATTTATCAATCGCAATATTCGTAATTAATCCAGTGCCAGTATAGTAATTTGTTAATTCGTTATATGGAAAATTCGTAATCTGATCTAATAGTGAAAATATTATATTCTATACCTCGTTCTATACTATTTGGATCAAAAACACTTTTGTAGTTTTAAAAGTATCCAGTGATTTGAAATGCATCTTATGACAATGAGAAGATAATGTAATTGATCACCAAGGCTACTTCAAGGAAAAAAAAAAATAAATAACTTGGGTTATAATATACGCAGTTAGTAAAAAATGATACGATGAAACTCTTTTTTCAATCATTACTTTTTAAATTTTATATCACATCAAAAAAAAAAAAAAAAATACGAAGCTTTATTCAGATCCATTGGTTAAATCTCGTCTCAAAAGGTAACCCAACACAACTAAAAAGCAAAATACGCTTTTGCCTTTTGAAAAAAAATAGAAAAACTTTTTCCCTTTTTCTTTCGTCAAACTTTCTTTGTTCCATTTCATCGCCTTTTTTGAAACGTCGATGGTCGAATTCGCACAGCCAAAAAATCCCACCACAATCCCCTCCCCCCCAACCCAAAAAAAAACCCACTATTCAAATTACTTTTCAGGAGATTTCTGCCTGCAGCCGCATTAGAATACCTCAACCTCATTTTCGACCCTTGAAGCGACAATGTCAGCCCAGCGGCTAAATGTAAACCGCGAAAAAGGAAAAGATCGTGGCGGTCTAGGGGACTTTCGTTCAACGCCATGGGAAACGAATTTTCGATGGAAAAAAAAATGCCCATAAATGTACCGTTACGCTTTTTCTCTCTATTTTGCGCCGAGCGATCAGAAGAGCGATGCAATTATGGTGTAATTAACGTAAGACAAGCCGATTATTCTTCTACGATTAACCCAGAGTCGGCTGAATTTGCGACGGGATTCCAATAACAGAGAACGCAAGAACGAACTCGTGTAATTTTGTTCTTTTCTTTTTTAGTACTTTAGCGCGTAGTCGGGAGCACGTGCGTGAGACGATAATTTAATATTGGATTAATATTGGCCCCCCGACCCAAAAAAAAAAAAATTAAAAAAAAAAAAAGAAAAAAAGAAATAGAAGGGAAAAGCTTTTTGCTCGTTATTTATGAAGGTCGTTGGTTTTTACGAGGACTCCGGTCGTGGATTGGAAATTACGCTTATTCGGCTGTAAAAATATTATGTACGAGCTTATCGGGAATCCGATACCGTCGCGGGAAACACAGTGGATCCATAAATGCTATTAAGGTGTAATACTTCGCGTGCGCTCGCTGCTGACAATCATATTACCTTGATAAATTATTGTTAAACGAAGGGAGATGTTGTACTTTGATTTTTTTTTTTAAATTGACAAACACAAATGAATGGTATTTTCATTAAGGTACAAAATTACAACGTGGAAAAGCAAAGATCGTGTAATTGGTGTTAACGAACGTGCGTAACGTAAAAGGGTCGAGTAATGTCATTTGGGCTGTAATTTATGCAACGACGAATTTGACGTAATTAATGGTACTCCGAATAAACTCTAAATGTATTATTAAATTTAATTGCTGCGTCAAGATAATAATTGTAATTTCCATTAAAATATACGCACAAGTGCTGCTACATCGTCGAATTTTCGTGATAGACAGTTACGTGAGAGAGAGAGAGCAATCACCTTTTGATATGCTTGTACAATTTTCAATTGACAACTGTATTTTATTTCTAATGCATTCGAATAAATATTTCGAAAATCACAAAGTAACCATACACATTTTAAAACATTTTTTTAAACGTTATAAGTCGTTTTAAATTGTTATAAGTCAAATACGTATACGTAGTACTTTAGAATGTATAAGATGCGTGAAAACGCAAATGTATAGATGATTAAATGTAAAAGTACTAACAAATAAAATGATGTATTTTATACCCAGATTTGCACATTATAATTACAACCTGATATTCCGTAAAAGAATATGTAAGTTTTGGACGATAACCAACATTTTGTTCCACCATTTTAAATTTGAATATTTTAACTTTGTCTTAATTAAATATAACAACAAAAATATGAGAAATACAAGAAATTTTGATCATTCGGTGGTTAAATAAAAAAGAATTTCAGTTGAACATCTTAATCAGATTTTTAAATTATGCATAATTGACTTAACAAAATAAAAAAAATTTTTATACGTTTTTTATACTAATGTTATAATTTTAAGTAAGTTATTCTACGTTAACTAAGATCTTGCCGGTAGATTTGCTAAACTTGAGTTATAATTGGCCCAAAATCACTTGAAACGTACTTTTGTAATACTTTGAAAACCTCAGATGATAAAGTTATTAAATAAAAAAAAAAAAAAAAAATTAAGCAACAAAAATAACAAAAAAACCATATTAATTAAAATTCTATTTATTACATATTTCATGAGGTAGCTTACATCGATCTCTTACTTAAATCCTATAGTCATAAACATAATTATTAGATATTTTAGATATTAACATTTTTATTTCACAATTACTCTCTTATTGTCAAAAATATGTTTTGTACGTATAAAAATCATCAACCTGACAAATAATGTGTAAAATTGAAAAAAAGCAAACCCACAAAATATTGCGAAAAACTATCAACACTTGAAACGAAAAATGTGAACTTAAACTTATTCAATACTCAGGTACGCGGATGTACATGGCCACCAGAGTGAAGAAGCAAAGAGCAGAAGCGAAAAATGTACCAACAAAAAAAAAAAAAAAAAAAAAAAAAGACACTCGAAAACACATCTGCAAAAACCCGAGCGAATTTTCACCAGAAAGCAAGCCAAACCAAGCCAAGCGTATAGAGTCGCGTCGCGTCGCATCGCATTCAAACTCGAGTTCCTCCCGGTGTATGGGAAAAACTTTTGTACTTTTTCGAGCGATTTCCTCCCCCCCCCCTGCAACGTACGGAAAAGAATCCCCGTCGACGACGCTTCCAGTGCCCGGCTTGCTGTTTCTTGCCTCTCGTCTTTTTTCCTCTTCTGTGTCGCTGTCGCCTCTATATATGCTCTTCTTTTTCACCTCATGTCTCCACACTCCCCTAAATACGAAATCCCCAAACGTGTTGTCTCTCCATGCAGCCGCAGAGCCTCCTCGCAAACCTCACATGTACTTATACACACACACGTGCAAGAGAGATTTCTTTATTCCGGTGGATTGTCGACATTTTTATTTTTAGAAGTAGTGCTGCAGCATCCGACTTTGGGTTGAAAAAGAAAAAAAAAAAAAAAAAAAGGGAGCCAAGGAAAGAGGGAGACGAAAAAAAGAAAGGCGGAACAGTTGGAGAGAGAAATAAGACCTCATTGTTATTAGCGACAGCGACGGGGTCGAAGATTGAGTTTAATGGACTCTGTACGCTGTCAAAGAAAGTTTTTGTGCCCCTTTTCTATATATCGTCGTAATTATGCGTTTTGGTCTACATACTTTGACAAAGAAGCTTTCGTTCTGTACAATCACCTCGGCTATCCGCACCTCATAATTTTTTATCCCCAATCTCAAGTTACGATAAGGTGCACCCACTTGTTTACATTTTGTGTTTTTCTCTCGACCAAACAAACGCTACCCTGTTCTTTCGATTATTAATCTCTTTCGTTAAAAAATTTTTACTTCGTACTTCTCGCACAATATTCCCTACGCTTTAATGGCCTAATTTGACTGGAACAAATTGCTGTATGATTTTTACGAAACAAATAATAATATTGACGTCTTAATTCAGATTTATGTCACTTGAGCGAGCACTGCGTCATTCGGCTATTGGATTTCCACTTTCCGTACATAGTTTTCAATCGGATGAAGTTGTAATCAAAGAATAACGTCACTTTTTTACGATTCATGTACCTACATTGGTTATTGAAAAAATGTCCAGCCCACCAAATTAAAACGAAATAGGAATAGTAAAATAAAATGTTTCCTATTCGTAAATGATTTCAAAGTAAATCACTCGATGCACACTACCTATGCATTTTCCATACAGTCGGCGAAAAAACATACCAACGAAAACCCTTTCCACAATAATGAACGTGCTCAATCCAAAACGACCGTATACGAAGCGGTGGGCATAAATTCATATCGAAACTCGATTGTGGTGATGACAAAAAAAACGAACGAAATAATCTCCAGCGTGAATATTTTTTTCTCGTGATAATAACCTTCCATTAACTCTCGGTCGAGAGCTTCTATGGTCTTTTCTCTTTCTTTCTCCATCAAGTCCTCCTCCCAACACAATTTAGGGCCTGAATCAATGTCGTCGTTGTCGCAGTCGCCCATCCCACTTACGTATACACGCATACCTACACCCAGCCTTGGATAACCACTTGGCTGCTTCTCAGCGCTCCGTCAAATGCATAATTAATGTGTCGTCGCTCCAGACGCAGAGGCTTGTAATCATTTTTTTCCCCTCCTCGTACTCCATCGAGCTGTTTCTAATCTTGTTGTTGCAACTATTATTTTATACATGTAGTGAATTATTTATCAATAAAGTATACCCATTGCACAACAATTTCGGCTAAAATAGTTGTTTCTACGTGAAATCATTGCTCGAGTCAACCTGAACACACATGTGACGTTTCTGAGGCAAAATACAAATGAACTTGATATGATGTCAGTTACTTATGTACCGGGAGATAAAATAATCATCGCGTATCTCTCCCCCCTATGATATTATTGTAATTTCAAATGCTGGCGACTGGTGCGAATTTGTATAGCTTTAAAAAATTACGAGCATAGAAAAAGACGATTTTATATGTATTTTTGCACTAAATCTTACTAAAAGGTTTGTTAAATATCATCATCTATTTCCCTGTAGGCCCACGTACTTTTTCCCCGTAATACCGCTTTAGCATAGTCAGCCCAAGAACTCCTTTACATCATGATAAAATATGGATGCACCATAAATAACGGGAAACGCAAACAAAAATACAGCCATAAATTCAAAAAGGCAGCAGTCCCTCCTTCCCCCACCCCACCTCCCCCTCTCTCTCTCTCTCTTGTTTTATTCTTTTAGCGAATTAACTTTGCGAGTTGGCCGCGCAAAGTCCTTTGTCTATAGCTCCAGCTTCATGAATACTACATGTCCCCGGAGAAAAGAGTCGAAAACTTGGAGCCATATACCCATGCAGACACTCTTACTCTGCAGCACTTGCACACTATGTAGGTTAGGGTGTGCATTCTTCACAGCACTTTCCGAGTGTGTGTTGTTTGTGCAACGGGCTCTGAATAAAATGACCATTAAAAGATAGGGAGGGATGAAAAATAAGTTACTCGATACAATTAGCCTACTTCCAATTTAAATCTGATCAAGGAGAAACGGTTTTTTTCTGCTCTCTCGCTTTTCGATTATCTTTTAGGTTATGTGTTTTTCTTGTATCGTTTGAAAACAAATACCTTCGCTTCGGGGAAAAGCGTTTTACACCTTTGGTCTCCACGGAATGGTGTGAAAGTCGGTATGGTTATTTATGTTCGAGGTTTTATTAACATTAGTCAGTTATCTCTTTGGAGATTATGTTGTAAATGCGCCCATATGTGCGCAGAGAGTGCCATTTTGCTTATTGCCGATCTTTATAGCGCTATTTACAATTTATTGAAAAAACAACGAATTGAGCGAAACCCTATAGTTTACTTGCACTTTGTCGGAGCATCCGTCACCATAGTTACTTTGGGAATGGAAAATATTCACTAATAGCTTATCTAAAATAATAAAATTCCGGTGCAAAAGTTTCTCAGGTTGGCGTGAAAATAAATTTAATGGCCACAAGTGACATCCTCTTACGAAGTGCATATAATTTTGTTTCAGAAGATCAGCATTCCCAATTTCTGAAAAAAACAAACGGTTACGGCGTACGCAACATTTAACAGAATCTTTCATCCCAGACAATGGCCCTTCATTTGATTCACCCAAATGGTCAAAAAACGTAATCAATTATTCTAAAAAAAAAAAGAAGGAAAAAAACCTCCCGTTCTCATCACAAAGCCGTCTTACGCGACGGTTTAATTTTTTTTTCCTATTCATCGCGCGCGCTCTACATTTCAAGGGGGCGACCTGTTAATATCGCCATTTAAAAGAAGAGGGGAGAGTGGAGTGAGGAAAACGCGCGGCAATAAATTCGTTTTCTAGCTGAAAAAGAGTCAGGCGCATGCAACGTCCCATCTCATAGACATGTATCTCTTGGCTTTCATGTAGCCATCACGTGTATATAAATATATGGTTAGCTTCTCTCGATAGTACGTAAATATATATGCACGATAAAGCCGATCTGTATTTTCGTTATCTCTCTTCGTCGCCATCCAAGCTCTCAGAACGTCCGATTCTTAAAAACGCGTTAACGGCGAGCACACAATGTCCCATAATTCAAGACGATTTTTAATCGATACCGTGCACACGTACACGTTGGATGCGTGTATAAAGTGAAGGTGTTTTTACAGTTAACTGCGATCGCGAGTCTAACGGAGTACACATAATGTGTCCAATCGAGCGTGTAGAGGAGAGAGCCCGTGCAAAGATGCGGAGGACGTGAGCTGATTATAATATGCGCAACTATTGCCCACCAATGTGCATATATTAATCCATGGGCGTAGCTCGTGCGGTGCTTATATATATATGCAACGCGTTTTATCGCGAGCCACGGTGTTTATGTATTTTTATATATTTGACCCACATTCCATAAATTTAGAGGACAAACGATGTCAACGAGTGCGTTTGGAAGAATCATCGCTCGAAGCACAGGCTGTGAAATCACTTGAACAATGCTTAACGAAATCAATATTAAATCATTTAGGAATCTAGTGAAATTGTAGAATTTAAGTAAGCCGCTAACAGTGCAAAAATTTTAGCTCTGAAAGTAACTTTTTTCTTACTATTTTTTTTTTTCTTACCAGTTGGTTCGACAGCTGCACTGAGAGAGGAAAGTTATAAGAATTACTGTGCTTCAATAGTATAATCCGATGTTGTTCCGGCGTGAAGGGGCTTATTATTTTTTGCAACCTAATTTTTACCATTGCTAAACAGTAATTTCTACTGTATGCTGTACTTAGAAAAAAAAAAAACAAATTATTATCCATAATAGTAAAAATTACCTTACTAGCAGTGAAAAAAAGTTAACTAATAAAGAAAATCCGCCAACAATACCATTGTATGACTCGAAGGTTTGGAAAGTTCCGGAAACAAGATTTTCAGACTCTAAAAGTTTCAACTTTCAAAATTTATTTCAAACGCTCTCAACGTAATGTTCAAGTAAAATTACAAGATTCATAATTTCGTACCATTCAACTTACAAGTTATAGTATACTCTTCACGCCAAGTAAAAATTCAAGCAGTGACGGAAAATTGGAAAACTCGAAAAAAAAAAAAAAAAACGTTTGTTGTACAAAAATTGCGAGCCACAAGGGATTAAAAACTTTTCAATCGTTTCCTTTCATCCTATCAGACTAACGTTACTCAAAGAGTCGCTCCATGACTATGTACACGAGGCCAAAATGGTTTTTGCTCTGCACACGTGTCAAGGAAACAATGCATTTTTCATAAATTTGAAATTCAAATTTGATTTTCAATTTTTCCCTGCTTTTTCGAAAAAAAAATATATATATATATATATATATATATATATATATATATATATATAGGTGCGCAGCTCGGCTAGCACTTTACACACACAAACCTTTCATAAATCCCTTGAAAGCGCACATGCAGGACGTATAGTGGTATACAACGCGAGGTAAAACGCGTCGCGAAAAATTGTGCTCCGGTCTATTTTCCAACGCTGAACGCAGCCTGTGAAATCCTACCGATGCAGCTGAGCTAGACGGTCGAACCAGCTGCCCCTCTCACTCACCATCCTGTGTATATACGTATACTCTAGGCTATTAAGTGGGTGTATCCACGATACCCGAATGGTCATTTGAGGCCACAGTTGCGTTTTAGTGCTTCGAGCCACGATGGTGTTTCTACTGGATTAGAGCCACGCGTAGCCTGAAAACTTCCGAATTAAAAAAAAAACTTTAATTTTAAGGAGTTTGTGCAAGTTTGGCAGTATAGAGTTAAAAAAAAAAAAAAAAAAAAAAAACTCAATGAAACTGGTTATTTTACAAAAAAATTTGCGTCAGTATCATTTTTATAGGACATTAGGGTCGGATATTGAAGTTTGAAGGTTACTAGAAATATTTGGCGTGCTTCACGAGCTCTTTACCGATATTTTAATACGTGTCTTTTTATTTTGAGCTAAAAAATCGTATGAAATACCGTAGTTTTTTACGCGATATTACAAAAAAAATAGTTGTACCTACCTATAAGTAAAGAAAAAAACATCAGGGTTCCGTTATTTTTTTATCACCATTTTTTTTTTTTTTTTATTAGAAATGATATTTTATACAAAATATGATCCCTAGTGGGGTACCTAAAATACGATTCCAAAATAACTTCAAGAGACTTCATTGGGTTTCAATTAATTTTAAAAATGGTTTTAATGATTTTCAAAATGAATAATGTCAAGATAGACAAGTGTAGAAAATAAGTAACAATATTAAAATAAAGGTTTTTTCAACCTCATTCCCGAAGAACTAAAATTGAAATATAGGCAGAACTTTTTTGTGTTGCATTGGTCACGAAAAGTAATAGAATAATATTATTTTTCATTATTTTCTAAATATTTTTTTTTTTTTCAAACTCTCATCCATAAACAATAAAACCTATTTGTCACAGGTAAATAAAAAAAAAAAATTTTCAAATCACCATTTCTCGTTTAAATCATAGATGCACTCTAGCATCGCGTAAATTGTGGGCAACAGTGCGGCGACGCGCACACGTGGTTCCTATAAAGTTCGAACTTTATTATAATGCACCCCCCGCTACGAGCCATAAATGCGAATTTCGTGTACCGGCTGCTGCTGCTCGCAATGCTGTTGTAATGATACGTACACGTTACCCTTAGGTGCAGCATTATGCAAAGTAATTTAAATTCGAGGGATGAAGTGGGTGTAAAAACCCTTTTAAGACACTTTTATTTTCTTAAATCTTTTCTATGCTCTCATAAGATCGTGGCATCCACGAAACAAATGAAAACTTGGCTTGTAATTTAACCATAACGCATTTGAAAAATTGGCAGTGCACTGCAGCATCAACAAAAATGAGTTTACGAGAGACTCCATTGCTTCAATATTTCATGCGTGATTTATCGATAAATTTTTACAAGTACTTGGAACGGTGTATATACCATACTTTCGTGCACATGGTATATAGGTCACACACCGTGTAATAACGCAAACGATGAGAGTGTCGGGGGAAAAAGTGCGAAACCTACTTTCAATTTACCATTCACGAGCCTTTGTAAAAGTAAGTCGATCATTTAAGGAAAATTTTCTCACGCGATAACATTTTCATGCGAAACAGTATACCATCAGTGGCGATCAGTGAGGGATAATTACTCCAAGCGTATATGAAACGCCACGCACCTCAAAGATACATATTGTGAATCATTGCTTTAGTCTTATGTGTATGTACCGATGTAGGCGGATCGTGCATTCGTGCAAACGAAAGAAAAGAGAAAACGTTTCATGACATCCATTATAAAATAGATGTTACAAAAAAATAAATAAATAACAGATCAATGAATATAATGTCGAGACCTCTGAATAGATGAGTCAATAATGACATTAAAAATTATATAAAAACAATAAGTATATTTAAAAATACATCATTATACAGTCAAATATTTTGTGTAACTCCTTTTACAGTACATTTTCCTTTTTTTTTTTTTTTTTTAAATACAATTTTTCGCTGAAACTTTCATGCATTATTTTGGATGGAAACTATTTGTCCAACTATCACTTTTCTATTAATTAACACAGTGCTCAACAAAATTTTTTTTTCCACCGAAAACAATACAATACAATTTGGAAAAAAAACCTTAGAAAAATAAGATTCGTAGAAAATTGTATCGTAAATAGTACTGAATGATAAAATTTTTCAGAAAAAAAGCATTTTATTAAGGAAAAAAAGGTTTTCAAGTGTTTTAAAATTCATATAATAATTGTGCCCAAATTTCGGTGTACTACAAGAAACATACGATGAGTATGTTGAGTTGATACAAAATTTTAATTATTTGTCAAAAAATGAAGTAATGCTTTTGCAATTAGTTTATTATAAAAAATTTACAAAAAAAATTTGTATTTTCTTAAACCTACACGAAATTCAACACAAAAATCCTGATAAAAATGTCATTTACAATAATGAGTGCAAAGTGTGGAAAAATATGCTCATCGATTTTTTGATGTAACGTTTAGGTATTGGCATTTGAATGTTTAGATTTTACTTGACTTATAATAAAACTAAATTTACTACAGTTTCTAAGAACCCCTTCCCCCCTCAAGTGTCACGTTCAGTTTAATGAATCTGCTCATATTCTTGTATTCGTCGCAAAGGTGCACCTAAAAAAACAATTTTCTCATAAGCTTTGGGAACTCTTAGGTGGAAATTTTTTGTGGAATATACCTCATGTTCAGACAATGGAACAGTAAAATTTTTCGGGGACGAGCAGGCTGGACTTCCTGTTTCAAAAAGCAGCTGTGAAGCCGTAAATTTTTTTCACCTCGACTGGCAAGTGCGAATAGTATGTATATATATATATATATGAGCTCGAGAGGCTCTGAATCATCTACGCGACGTGACGACAAAAGTGACAAAGATGTTAGACGTCGACTCATCGGAAACTTACCAATGAACGTACGAATAGTGTCGTTTTTTGCTTGAAAATCTTGTCCGATCGTTCATGCGCTAATCACTTCTTTCTCGAGAAATCGACAAATATTATTTAGACAATTAAATACAGTTTTGTGCATACTGTCAGAAAGTCCACACAAAAATTTTTTTATATTTTTTATATGAGTATAAATAACAAAGTCGAATAAACATTATTTATTTGTAATATGATTGTCTCAAAGCTGATACGTGAGTGTTATCCAAATGAAACATGTGGGAAATACCTAGAGACAAAACATGTTTATGCTTGCAAAAGTAATGTTTATTTTAAAAGCACTCCCAGTAAAAATGATTTTTTTAAATCAGCTAATTTATGAATAAATAATAAATCCGAGAGTCAATTGACGATAAGACGTGAACGATATTATATACACTTTGAAGCTGATGAAAAATAAAAGCATAATACGATGTAACCAACTAGATAACACATATATTTCGTAAGATATTGGACAAACGTTTTGAAACGCCGAGTAAATGTTAATGACTTCTATCGATAAAGTTGTGACAATGGTGACCCCTGTAATTTGATATTAAATTCAAGTAATCATGAGTTTCAAACAATAAAAGCTCCAGTTTCCCTTTTTGCTTTTCTACGCGTTCAAATGTAGAAAAGTTAAAGACCTTGTTTGTGTGTAAATTTAAAACGATTTGAGAACGAAATTTTTCTATTCTCCAAAAATAATGAAAAAGTACATCGCAGCGCTTTGAAGCCATGTCTGGTGTGATTAAAAAAAAAAGATAAATAAACGAACATACGTCGAAAAACGATGAAAACAAAATGAGTCACAATACTTTGTTATCAACATAATGATACGATCTATCGATTCAGAAGTCTATTCTTTAATTAATTTACCTATACATACATTATTTTTAATTAATATTAAGTTTTTAATATGAATCTTGTACGTAGTCGGGAAAAGAAGTAACTGTAAATCACTGGCCAATTAGATCTTGAAATTTTAGCTACAGGAAAAACATGTTTTCATGATGGCCATGTATTACTACTATTCAGACAAAGACAATATTTTATTCCTATGCTTTCAAATAAAATTACCACTTCAATCATTGTTTGAAATACGATAGTAGGTCATTTTCAAATCATATCTCATAGGCCATACAGTATTAATTGTTTCGAGGTTTCTGATGCATTTCCAACAACATCCTGCTAAGGTTATACTAAAAGCAAAACCACGAGCGCATCGACGGAACGAAAGAGAATTGAAATATCACACAACTTCCCTTTTCGTTAAAGACTTTCCCGACACACTTGCCAGCCACCTGCATTTTCCCTCAAAGTTTCCAAGAAGCGACAGAAGCGACTCTCTCGTGCACACGATCGACGACAAAGCAACGCCGTGTCTTACCCTTTGTTTTCTCACGCGTGAAAATATCGTCCGCGCGAGAGATGGTCGTCGGCGAGCTCCAACGGCACACTTATACCATGCATTCATCATCCGACGCTCTATGAAAAATGAGGCAGACGCGGTCATGTTAACGTACAAGGCACAAAGTATACTCGTGTGGTCCGTAATTCATCTACGAGGTCCCATTGCGAAAGGACGAGGCAATTAAACGCTGATTTTTCCCCGATATATATTGCCGCGCACGAGGTGTATTTTAATGACGCAGCGAACGTGATTAGTAATGTTGTTTTGAATGCGAAATTCGTTCAACATATTCTATTTACGTGAAACAATTCAAGTTCCGTTCACTTGGCGTGGAGTGAAAAAAATACGCGCGACCATGTATCGTACAAGTGACGATTGGTTCTGTGGGAATGAAGGTTGACGTTGTGTTTATCTTATCCCTCGTTCGTACTCTCGTCGTCGTTATCTCGGCGTGATATATACGTTGAATCAATATTTAGTTTTTTTTTTTTTTTCCACAAGAGGAGAAACAGTTAGGCCAACGCATCGTGAAAAAAAAAAAAGAAAAAAGAATCGAGTCTGCATGAAAAGTATATTCAATTTTGTCGTTTAGTTCCTAAAGCGTATATACGCCGTGACATACATATCAATGCTTTATTAGCATTTCATTTTCTTTTGAATGAAGCAAAGCAACGAGAAAAAAAAGGGAGGAAGTTTTGACGTTTTTTAATAAACGGCCAACTTTTAAGTTCCCTCGAAAATCCTGTGGATTAAAAAAGTTTCCGTCTCTTTGCCGGGCTAGGTCGTAACAACGCAATAAAGCCGCGTCAACTCTTTTCTCTTCAATTTTTTTTTTTTTTTTTTTTCTTCTTTTTCTTTCGATTAGAGAAAAATCGAGTTGGCAGCAGCAGCTCCTCCGTGATTTGAATATTCCTCCTCCTCTTTCTCGGTACTCGCTGTGCAATTCGTTGGGCGTTAACCATTTTTTCTTGAGTTTTTAAGAATTTTTTTTTCTTTTTTTCTTTGGATGTACCGACATTGAGAACCCAAGCGATGCAACAAAGTACGTGCAGTGGCTCTGGTCCTACATTGGCAGTATGGTATCGACTGTATGATCGAGTTTTTGTTTTGCAATGCCTGAGTTGTCGTCGACGTGCCAAGAGTGAAACTTCATACCACTGTCGTGGTATTACGCACGAGATTATGCGCTATGATTCATTTACAAAAGAGAGGGAATAAAGAGAGGAGGGGAAAGTTGTGATTTCGGCATATCAGGTACTGGTATGTTCTACGTTTATGGCGGTTGTCTTGAAAAAGAGGCCTCGGGTAAAGGGAGTGGTTACAATCTATAATTGTGTCTTTTTTTTTTTTTTTTTTTTACTCGCAACACTAAATTCTTAGGTATTGTTGATTATCAATGTATTGTTTTGTTATTGTATTTTAATTGTGTAAGGTTTGTGTTACTTTTTGAAAGATCAAATATAGAGCTGTGATAGGAAATTCTTCAAAATACCTTTTAACTTGTAAAAAGTTGAATGCGTGGTCTACATGACTACGCAAGGGGTACTTCTTTTTTCCTAACATTAATTATTTAATTAACAACTTTAAATACATTGTAGAGATTCTTATTAAATTATTTATAAAGAAGTATTCATTTATTTAATTGATTTATTTTATTAGATATAAAGAATATTCAGTTTAATAAAATTTTAATTTTAATTTAAAATAAAAATTTCAGATAAAGTACAACCTACTCATTTATTCCATAAAATCCGACAATTTAATGCTCACTGAATTGTACAATTTTGTTTCAGTTTAAACGAAGTTTTCTCACTGCATAGGTATTTTTTTTTTTTTTTTTTTTTTTTTTTTTTTAATTAATTTTAAGCCAAAATTACATTGCACTTGAATGAAAATTAGAAAAATGTATTGAAAAGAAAGTTCATCTCTTGCTGTAGCTTTTTTAAAGTAAAAAAAAAAAAAAAAAAGAAACAAGATAAAAAACTCTCAGTTGCGCGAAAAAAAAAATTTCTCACAGTTCAAAATAATTAAAGATATTCAGTTATGAATTGGAAGGAACAACTGACTGCCTATTATGTTTTTTACTAGCGTAGCTTTCAACGAAGATCAAGAATATCCCATCATGTAACGTACAATTGTTCTAAAAAAACGCAATTTTTCATCCTCCGAAAAATTTAAATTGACAAAAATTTTGTGAGCCAATCAAAAGTGAAAAAAAAAAAAAAAAAGTATTAAAGACGTGAAAAAGGAAATTGAATTCAGCACAGCACGCGCACAGCTGCAAAGGGGGAGGAAAAAAAAAAATCTGCAGAGCGGAGAAGGGCTTCCCCTACAGTGTACCTCACCCTAAACTTTCAGCAAGGCGGTCACGCGTACATGTATACCTCCACGAATGTGTGCGCACACGCACTTCCGGTTGAGCAGCTATACGCGTTAGCTATCAAAAGCCACTGCACTTCGCGTTTCGCTTTTACCTGAGTCCTATATTTATACTGCAGTCCGTTGGTGCTTATACACGACGTGTATTACAATACCTGGGGGCACGTGCGTTGAGTCATTTTTCGAGGCCTCACATACAGGGGAAGGGGAGATCAAACGACGTCGCGCCCGCCCTATGCCTCTCTTTTTCTGAATCGAAAAAAAAATTGAAGGGATTCTGTTCTTTTAGAATTTTTTTTTTTTTTTTTTCTAGTTTCTCGGGGTACGTATTGTTCTGTAATTATAACAATTTTTTTTTTCGACAAAAGATAGGGGACTCGATGACTTGTGTGGCGTATAAGGGGGAGCGAGGGGGGAGAGTAGGGCAGTATGGGCACTTTATTTATATGTAGCTCTTTTAATTTTTGTTTGTAATGAGAAACTGCTTTGTTAAAAAAAAAAAAAATATATATTAGAAATAACATAAAATCTAATAAAATTATTTCTACATTTTTTAAGATTAAAGGATGTCCATAATACTCCTTTGTTATATGCTCAATACTGAACGTATGTACATACGTATGAAGAAGGTATTGTGATACCGAAACAGCTGAAACGTTTTGTAACGAATAAAAGTGAAGGTCGACTATTGAATCGAGAGTCAATTGTTTAAATTTAATAATTAACCTGACATGGATCTTCATGAAGTAACGACCAATACTATCAAACACCCAAAACCGCACTTTCCCAGGAAAATTTCCAATAATTCTCCCTTCCCTGGTGTTAATCCAAACGAGATCTCGGGCTCATCTATAAGTAAAATTAACCGGACGTGAAGAGATTTTCCGTCACCCCAAATGACCATTTCCCTTTAACAACTACTTATGTGCCTTCTGCTTCGGCTGCTCGTGTTAAAGTCCCCCCGAGAGTGCAAGGCTGTAACTATCCCGGGCTATAGTATTATGGAGATGGACAGATGACGGAGAAATGCAATATACGTGCACAAGGGAAAACCGGGTGTATATGAGAAAGTCGGAACAATGCACACGTGCCTATCGACTGCGGCGCGCGAGGAGGAGGAGAAAAAAAAAAAATGTATACGGGCGTGTTTGCGTTGTGGAGCGGCGGCGGGTGTAAATTTTCGGAGAGACTTCTCTCGAGTGCGTGCGAAGGCGGGAGGGGCCGTATTCTTGGGTTCCTTTTTTTTTTCGAGATGCCCAAGATTAGGCTCCGCCATGCACGGACCTTCCGAGGCTCCCCGCGCTCAGTATGTTCCTTTGTACGTGTGGCCTCGCCCTTTTCCCATTCTTCTTGTTTATTGTGCACTCTCGCCTACCGCCAACCCAACGAAGATTGCTTGCTTGTATCTTTTGAATTTTTGATGACCCTTTACTAGTTTTGTATGTTTAGGATACTTTTTGGATGACATTGCTGTACGTGGTACAAAGAATAGGCCTCGACCACCGTGTTACGTGCAGCTAACGCGTTTCGTACGGTTATTGTATTAAATTTTCAGGCGTGACTCGTTAACAGGAACGCCTTACATTTTCACGGGAACGAAGGTGTAACTTTACATGAATTTCATGTGTTTTTGGTAACAAAACAAATTTTAATCTTAACATATGTGTAGGCTAATCGTTTAACGCTAACTTGAGTAATTTTTTTTACTATTGAGCTTTTACTTGGTTATACATGGATGATTTCGTCTTCAAAGTACCAGAAGGACGACATGGCTTACCATCGGAGAGGTTACGTCAAAAGGAAAAAAAATTCTCAAACCTCCAGTATTGAAGCCTAACAGGAATAAGTTTGTTTTTCAAGATGAACTTTACAAATTAATAATTATAAACGAGTCTGTTAAACGCAAGAGATAAACACAATTTGCATGTTGCAATTTTTTAGTCAAACATACATTCTAGATTTAAGGATGGAAAAAGTGCTTTAAAATAGTTAGAAAATTGGTTTTTGGCCTCTAAAAAATTCGCAAGTTTCAGATTGTAGATCTGGAAATTTTTCATCATTTATGTTCATACCCTCTTTTTTCGGATGAAATGCACAAATAAAAAAAAAAAAAAAAAAAGTACAAAAATAGAGACAAAAATTGTTTCCTGCATACTACAAAAAAAAATAGTATCAAATTAATTAGGCTAAAAAGTCCTTTATCAACAATTAACTATTTAACTCTATAATCAGACTAAATATTTCTTGAAACAATAAAACTTTTTGTTAAAAACCAATGTTTGTACGAATAATATCCAGTACGTTGTAATCACTCTGTTTTGGCAGAATAAACATATCAGTCATACCTTTCAAGCAAAATCCCCAGTCTTTTTGGTAAATCCGTTGGATTATTTTATTATTGAAAAAAAAATATTAATCTATTTTTCCGACAATCGATGAAAAAAAACAATAAAAATCTATTTTCACGACAAAAAAAAAAAAAAAAAAAAAAAGGCCAACGCTCCGAGCCATTGACAAAGTTCGGAACAACCGTAAAAGCCGCCCTGTACCCTCCCGCCTACCACCTGTCTCTTTTTTACATATCTACCCTCCCGACAAAAGAGAGCCACCGACGTACAGTATTGTATGTATTTCGATATATTTACGGGCGATTTTCACGGTCTATTCCGACAGGTCACGAAATCACACCCGACCTACAGCATCGATGGAAAAAAAAAAAAAAAAAAAAAATGTAAGGCGGAGAATCGTAATACCGACGACGCTGTGCAGAGGCACTCGAGGGCAACAGGGACTCTCGGAAGGGTCGATCTTTGAGACGTTCAAGGCGTTCTCCCTTGCACCAGCCTGGAAATCGGTCGGCACGAGTCGACGCACATCGGCTGCGAAAGAGCCAACCCGAGATGGTAATCCGATGCCGATAAGGGGCACGATGAGCTCTTGGGATTTCAGCGCGCACGTATACCCCTTCGGATAAGATTCTTATCTATACCACCCACACCCATCAGCCTCATTATTGAAGCCTCTTTTTCCTCATCTCTCCTTGATTTAATCCATACGACGAGTGTGAAAATCTGCGTATTAGGTGAACAAAAAAAAAAAAAAAGGTACGTGTGGTTTGTTGTTTACGGACGATGTGCTGCAGGTGCCTCTCTGATGTTGTTTTTTTCCGAGTACAGATAACAGAAAGCTATATACCCGGTGAAGCGTGTGTAACGAGATACGCGAGCGACGGTGACATTGTGTCTTCCTGCTGACGCTGTGCACGCGCGTCGAGAAGTTCGTCTTTTGCCCTCTCGGTCAAAGGGAACCTATTATGTCGCCTTTGCCAGCGAGTACGTGCATTATGTAAACAGGTGGCATTTTTGGATATTTTTTTTTTTTTTTTTTCGTACCTGTGTGCTGTAAGAGCACAGTTTCGTTATCTACGTTGCTTTGAGCTTTTTTTTTTTTTTTTTTTTTTGGGGGGGGGGGTTTCTTTCGTGCGTAAAAATGTGATGTGAGATACGAAGGTTTTGATATCCTAAGCGCACTTATTGTAATTAAAGAATAAGGTTTCTGCTCTACGTATAGGGCAAACATTCAATTTTTCTAATTAAATACGAAATTTTTATCCATTGTATGGACATGTGAAAAAATTGTTTTCTCAGCAATACGTGTATGAATCGCAGCTCTGCGTATAATACTAACAAAAAAAAAAAAATAAAGTTACTGGAAAAGGATATTGTTTCCGGTGAGTTTTCATTTACGTACCTGTCAGATGGGGATGCAACAGTTTAAATAAGAAAACACAACTGTAATTGTTTTGTTATTCTTAGGCAATGTTTAAAAATATAATATATTTACGATTAAAAGCTCACAACATAAATATATAACATTTATTACCTACTTGTAAAAAGAAAAAAGTTTTTGGAACAGTAATTGTACATATTGCATTAATAAAGCTGTTATGAATATATTTAGTATTTTTTAGTGTTCAAACTCCTTTCCTACTTATTAAAAATCGTACGATAAGGTACAAGATCGAGACTCGGACCCGTTACCACGAAATGAAATCACGGGCTTTAATTTTTTTTCTCGATGAATGAACGCTTATCGTCAACGATGCTCTTTATAGTATTTTCATCGTATAAAAATGGATAAAATGAAGTAAGTCTTGTTTGCAGTAGTACTTTTTTTTCCGCATGAAAGTAATGTACGTCTATGAGGTCAACCATCAGTTTTAGTCAAAAGTTCAATGCTTTAAAAATGTAATTGGCAATCAATAAAACGATAAAAACACTCAAGGCTCAGTGCTTTCGATAAAAAGTACTCGTTAGTTAAAATAATTTTACATACATATTTATTTTTCGAGCTCACTTGACGTGCCATCAAAAACATATATAATAAAAAGGTTGAGTAAAAAAAATAATAATAATAAAAACATTTCTACGATGACAAAACGACCGATCCGAAGCTGAAGAGATACAGGGAAAAACTACTACTTCAAATTTCAAGGGTATAGCTTGAAAGACTGAAAAGAATGTACCAAAGAAAAGTGGCCATCTGGCTCTTAAATATAGACATATGTCTAGGTCCTCGGAAAAATCCGCGAAAATCGAAAGACCCGCAATCGATGGTCAGCTGGTGCGCCTCCTCATACCCACAGCTGTAGGTACAGGCGCACGTTAAAAAAAAAAAAAAAAAAAAGGAAGAAAAAAGAAAATAAAAGACCGCGCGCGCGCACCCGCACAAAGGAGGAAAATCCCGCAGTTGTGCAGTTGCACGCGCGTTGTCCTGAAACGGAACCGCTATGTGTTCCTCCCCGCCACACAAGCGTATCGAATAAAAAGAGAGAATACTTATAAAGCGGATGGGTGACTCACCTTGGATACGAGCTTGGTGCTGTTGCTGGTGCGCGACGACGCTGCACGACAGCGTCAGCAGAAGCGCCAGGAAGCTCCGGAGGGCCATCCTTACACTGTCAAATTCTTTCGTCCACCAACTATTTTTTTTTTTTTTTACACTTTGTTTTTTTTTTTTTTAATTTGTATCTGTTCACATCAGTAAACCGGGCGACGCATGGCTCTCAACGCTCCCTCTCTCTCTTTGTTACTTGTTTATATCAAAATAAAAAGACAGAATTGTTGAGAAAAAAAAAAATAAATAAATAAACAAATAACAAACAAAACACCAATTGTTACATCGGCAACGGAGCACTGGTAGCGCGTACTTCGCTACACACATATGCCTACACTGTTGTGACCATAAAAAATCTATGTGTTGCGTATATCGACGCTCGTCGACAGCGAGGTTAGGTACTTTCGTCAGCTGCTCGCGAGCTTTTTTTATTGTTTGTTTTCATCCGAAAATTCCCGCCTCCCGAAAGTTCGTTTCTCGCAAGCACAGCGTCAAAACGGGGTTCGCTCGAATTTCGTCCCGCGCGGGCGATTGTTTTGTTTTCGCTTCAACCTGCGAATGTGGAAACGAAAAACGTGGAGTTTTCGTCTCCGCGGGGCTGCAGGACGCGCACAACAGCTGCGAAGGCCAGGAACAACAGCCGCGCGCCGCTCGACGTTCCGTGCCAGACTGACGACGCTCAAGCGTGTACGCGAAAGCGCAACACCCGGGGTATACCTATACACCGTGGACCGCCTCTCTCTTCGTGGTTGTCCTATATGTGCGTGAGGTTTGTTCGGCGCTGGAGTTTTTACGAGGAAGTCGCGCGCGCGCACAAGCTCGAGAAGCTCTCCGGGGGCCGATTATTGGCGGCCCTTTGAAGTGGGTATGAGAGCTTTTTTTTTCATATTGATGGAAAATCGATTTTGGCGAAAAGGTGGATGGGTGGTTTCAAAGAGGGACTTCTCTCTCTCTCTTTTTTTTTTTTTTTTTTTTCATTCGAGCGAGTGATTTGAATTATACCTGCTTGGTTGAGCTTGCGGAAATCGAGCTTTTTTAGCAATCCATCTTTCGTTCCGTCCCGAGACAGAACAGGGTGTCAAATAGGCATCTGTATTCTATTAGCCTTGGTTATTGACGCTAATAAAGTGTTTGTCATTTTTTAGGTATCCAGTTTAGAAAAAAATAAATAAATAAATTGACGTCTGTGCTATTCTAACTGTTAAAAAACAAAATTGGGATGAACGTCCCAATTACTACAGATGTAAAAAAAAATTAAACAATTGTACTACAAGCGCTTGCAGTTTAACGTAAAATTGATTCTTGTTTAGCTTATTCTTATTTCTATAACCAATAATCGACTTTACTTGTAAGACTGCGATGGAAGTGATGAATACAAACATACTTTGATCATAATAGGAATAAACAGATCACAGAGCTTAGGTATATACCGTCGTTGAAAATGGGGACAGGATGATTATTTGTAATAATGGAAATGTTAGTTTTTGTTCAATGCATTTTCTATAGCGTTTAAACTCATAATTCATGTAAAAAATAAAAATAAAAAAAATAAAGAGTTACTTTTAAACTCTTTTTATGCCTCAGCATCACATAAGTTATTCTGATTAAAAAAGATTTAAACTTTTCCATACAACCCCAACCAAAATGTATTACCTTTAGGTGTAATGTCATTCAATGGAGTAGTTATGAAGCAATAAATTGCAATAGAAATATGTAGATGTAAACGTAATAACACAAGAGATCTTTGATAAAAAATTGGATTACTTATTTGTTGAAATTAAGACATTGTACGCTCATACACCACATTGCAATAAATAGATGTATACTTTCATATCAGTTTAATAATCCACCCCACACGAGAGTGTCTCATTATAAAATGTTTTTCATCTTTAATGAAAAAATTTTCCATCTTCCTCTCCGTCGTCCGGCAATTGTACGCAGTGGGTTATCGATCAAACAACATATTTAGAGCGGCATATGGTACAAGAAACCCCGACACTGCACCAGTAAACCATCGGCTTCGAAGATGGACACTCCTTTTAATGATATGATTGAAGAAATTACCAAACAATGCAGGGATAAAGGCATCCAGGCGTCACCTGATTTTGTCGTCTTTTTGGTGAGTCAGTTTTTCCCCTTTTTTTCTCTCGTATACGGTGAATGGCAAAAACTACGTAAAGCGGACACAGTACGTATATTCTGGCGTTAAAAAAACACTTGGCTCTTTATGAAAAAAAAAAAAAAGAAAAAAAAAAAAAACAAATACTTGCCTTCAAGTATACTTAGGTACACTGGGATCTTGAAGGGGGTTAAAGTGCTTTCTTCCTCTTTCGAAACAATTTGCAAATTTCTCAGGTCTCGCTCGTATCGCTAAGCCTGACGAATCGAGGATACGAGACAGAAGTACCAGTGAGGAGTCTCGGAGAAGATGGAGAAGAGTCAGAGGAGGTGGTGGAGGGGCCGGCGAGCAACGAAACGAAAATACTCAACGGTGTAATTGAAAAATTGTTCGATCCGTCCAGGCCAAGCTTCGTCGCGCTTAAGCTTCAATTTCACTTTGCGAAACGCTATCGTGACAGAGGTTTTTTGTTTTCATTACTATATCCCTTTATCTTTTATTTTCTTTCATTTAACTCGTACATGGAACGAACAGACGAACTTGTTTCGAATAATGTAGATTTAAAATTTGGACTTTTGTTTTCATTGGGCGATTTTCTTTTCTTTTTTTTTAGCTTGACACTTTTTATGCCACTGGCTTAACATTTAAACAAGCTGTGTATACGAGTACTTCTACAAAAAATTTATTATCACGTGAAAAAAATTTGTTAATTTTTGAGAGTAATTTGTTTTTTGTTTATTAATTTTTAAACAAAAATTAGATTCTTTAAAGCACATTTACACAAAAATTTATCTTACTAAGTTTATATTTTTTCTTTCTTATATTATTATACTATATATTATTTTATAAATTTGTATAAAGAGACTAGTTTCCCGTAAATTTAATAAAATAGTTAAATAAATAAATAAATTAAAAAAAATAACACAAAATTTTAAGTTTATGAATAATTTGTAACATTTTTTAAAGATATGTATGTACATTTATTTTTATTAATTATTACTATACAATAATATAATAGCAAACAGAAATTTTTTGATAGTAAATATTACAATATTGAAATATTTAAGTTCAGATACTTGTTTCGGATACATTTATCTTTTGCATTTTTTTTTACAAACGTTACTTAATATTATATTCATTTAATGCATTAAATTTTAATTATTTAATGTAGAAAATTCAAATTTTCGATAGAAATAATTAACAAACACTGTAATAAAATTTTAATCGACACTAACTAACATTGAAAAATAACTGTTAAGAAATAAATTTAAAAAATTCACAAGTATAATTTACATTAAATAAAATAATGTTGAACTTGAAAAAAAGTAGGACTCAAAAAATTCTAAAATAAGTCTTAAGTTTCAGACATTTTTTATTAAGGGTTGTTCCAAATTAATTGTCGTGTACGACCAAAGTTGATAAACGAATAAATTTATTCTGCATGGTATTTTTATAGACTACTTTTAAAATTTTGTTTACAAGTGTTAAAAATCAAGGTAGATTTTTTGTGATAAAAATGAAGTTTTTCATGCACTTTTAAAACATATCTAATTTTTTTGGACCACTACACATATCTCAAATAAAATTGTGATTGACCTACAAAACTACTGCAACTTACTGTATCGGAACGTTTTAATATTGTGAAATCAATTTTTTTTTCTTAAATTGGACAGTTGAATTTGTTGAAAAGTTGAAGAAAAGTAGGTTTATGATTCGAAATAACATTTTCGTTGATTGCAGCTTTGCCCTGACAAGTAAGGATAAATAAAAAATATTTCCCTGCAATATATTGACAGCACCTGGAAATAAAATTGTAAAGAAAATTAATTGATAGAATTATGCTATAGATCTTGTTAATTCGGATGAAAATTAATGTATTTAAAGCGTTAAGTATATTTGTCTCTACCTGCATATTATCGTTGGACTAGTAAGTTTTATTCAAAGCTCTTTTAACTTTTTTCATTTATCACATTTTTCGTCAACAATGTAGTTTGTTGGAAAAAAAAAAAAAAAAAAAAAAAAACTTATCACGTTTTATATGCCCCTATAAACTCACAAAGTTTTGCCGATATTCCATTATCCATACCTATACAAGCTCACGTAAAAAAGCAACCCCGTTGATAATCTCCAATGCACTCTAAATACATATATATGTGTATATATGTGTAATGTACCATAATCCACGTATACCTACACGTGTGCTCACACAGGCCACGCCGTTAAGAAGTGCAGGAGCCGGCTGGCGCACAAGACCGCGCCGCTATCGAAGGAAATTTGCGACACGGTTAAGCTGGATAGTACGCGGGAAATGGAGAGACTTTATCAGAAAATACTCGTTTTTATTACCTTGCTGAGCGGCCTTGGGGATCCTACACTGCCGCCTGTACTAAGGTACGCGTAGAATCCAGTACTTGTACCTACAACTTTGCGCGTGTTTTGTTAAAAGTTTCATTAGGTTGTTTTGATCGAGAAAACGGGGAATTTTGGGCATTGCGAGGAGTAAAGGGATCTTATCGTGAGGGTTTTTTCACCAATAGATGGGTGTAACGTGTAAGTAGTTGTGATATCGCATCGCTTGGATTGATAAGGAACCCATTGTTACGATACCGAGATAGAAAAAAAAAAAAAAAAGGAAAACAATCGCCGAGAAAATCTTTATCGACGCCCATCAAATCCCTGAAGGTACTGCACTCCCGCGATTTAAAAGCGAGAAATAGTAGTCATTACGTTTCTCAATTTTTTCAACTGTTTTTCTTCATTGTCAAAATTTTTTGGTCTTATTTTAATTAGTATACATTAATTACGTCAACTTTTGATATAGCTACGACTATCTTTTTGTAAGCTCATGATACATTTTTCGTTATTTACCACAGTATCATGTATAAATCAACGAAATTATTAACTGTTCCAATTTCTTGTATGGAAAAGATAAATTTAAAAAACCACACAAAGAATATTTTAACTTGAACCATCGAACTTTAAGGCCCCAAAACTTTTTATATTTTTTATCAATGATGAAAGTATTCAGCAAAATAAAAAACTTGAAGTGTCGTAAAACGACCCATTCCCACATTATATGCGTGTACTACCGTCATGAGTAAAAATGCGTCACCTGCGAATCACGGAGCGTTTTTACTTGGCTTTTTACATACTTTACTTGGCTCCGTGTATCGATTTAAGACACACTCGACCATACATTATCTATGTTCCCCCTACATAAATAGAAACTGATTCAAACAGTATAAAAAGCTTGACAACTTTTTTTGCTCGCGACGGCAGTGCATGTATGCATGTGTGTGTAACGTCCGTAGGGAAGTCGCTATCGGCTTGCAGAGCGTGATCCAGCCCTCGGAGCTTCCGCGCTTCGTCGCTTTATCGGAGCCCGAGAAGGAAGAACAATTGGCGGAGCTGGCTCTTATCGTAGCGGGCATTCGTCTCTTCAACCGCGACCGTCAAAGCGGTGGTGAAGGCATCGACGACCGTAAGAACACCATTACTGTACATACATACCGAAACAGTCAATTGTTGCATGCTTTTTTTTTTTTTTTCATGCATACGTTTCATCCGCCTTCTGAGTCAGGCGTTTCCGACTACGTGTATTTCTGACTCTATGAATCATCAAATTTAAGAATGGAGTTATCGTTACAAGGGTATACTTGAAATTCATATGAACAGCTACATTTAGTTCTAGACACGATAGTGTCACGGAATAATCGAATCAAACTTATCGAGTCCTAGTTGTCCGACAATATTTTTTTGCAACGTTTTTCCATTTTAGCAAAGTTAATCAAGTGTTTTTTTCCTACTACTACTTTTACTGAGACTAATATTGATGTAATAGGAAAAAAATTACAATTATCTGATAATACTATATGGTAACGTTTCATGTATAACCCTAAGTAGTTGAGTAATTTTTTTGCTACCTTTTACGGACACTCTAATATTTAGGGAAAAATACTCGAAAATTATATATTTTAATTACAACGAAATTTTTTCAGGCGATTTTCAATTGATCCTAATGTGGTTTCTAAAATTTTGATTCGGATAGTAGACTTGGTAAATCAACAAGTTATATCACTTAATCAACACATCCTTGCCCCCTAAAATCGATCTAAAATCGATTAAACGATGGTCTTAAAATGGCAGCATGTACCTAATTTATTTGAATTTTAATAAAACTATATGATGCTAAAATTTTTTTTAATAATGTATGAAAAAGACTTAAGATGTAGCATTAACAAATTTCATTTCCTGTGAACGTATAAGTATGTGTATGGAAAAAAAAATTTTTTTGGTCGTAACGATTGTGCCATTTCCGCAACGGTATAGTCTTTAGCATAGGTCGAACTATGCACTCGTTTTGTATTCATCGTGACTTGTCGAGAACTGCTTACTGAATTAGAATTTTGCTGACGCGTGCAGAGTATACTGCCTATATTCATATAAGTGATGCATTGTCAGCGAAAAATACGAGCGCCTTCTCATAGGCAACCTGTCAATTACGCGTGTCCCTCGCCAATTGGTGACTGCTCTACTTTAAGGAGACGTATTACACTCTTCATGCAAGTTCTTACAATAATTTGTTTTTTCTGCCGTTAAATAGCTGTATTTTCACAATGATTGTAAGCAAGTGCACTAGAGAAAGAAAAAACCACCGATTAAAATGTTTTTCTTGTTCCTTCCGGTATAAAGATTTTTACGTGGCTGTAGCAAGAAAGCAGTGACTTTCTGTCTACTTTGGGAAATGAAGCAAATGCTTCCTATCCGCAATTCCGCAGTGGCACGTAAAATCGTATACACGCCACGGTTAACAAGTGAAGAAGCCTCGGATCATCCGTTTAAACGGTCCCACAGTACGCGGATCATCCGAGACTTTATTTACTCTATTCAGTAGATTCACTGTTTTCTTCCGCACGACACTGAGGGATGAGGGAATTTATAATCAATATAAATAGAATATAACACTTGTTTCGAGTTTTTTATTTTTTTTTTATTTTTATATCCCTTTTTCAGTGTTTTTCTCAAAAAACTATAAAATTAACCAAAATAATAACAAATGATTCTACGTCGTTACTACAAAAAATTTTAATATAAATTGTTCCATTTTAATAATTAAACATTTGTTAGATAAATAAATCTTGTTCCGTTTCGTGCATATTTTAAAATTTTCTTATACTTTGAAAAAACAAATTTTTTTTTCTTTTTGTTAGCACAAAAAAATATAATAAAACTGCTTTACTCTAGTAATCAAAACAATTATTAGACAAATTAATTTAAACTCATTTTATGCATGTTTGTAAGTTTACTCGTACTTTTAAAAGCGCAGTATAAAAAAAAAGTTTCCATCCCAATGTGGTGTACCTAAACAATTGTTTTATTTTTTCAGTGATTTTTGTTAAAACTATTGCATGAAATTTTTCACTCATATAACAGACAGATTTCTAAGTTAACCAGAATTAAAAAAAAAGCACGTGTGTCGAAAGTGCCGAGTGTCTTACAGCAGGGTGTCAATACGACGCACTCGTCAATCGTTCAACTGCTGGAGACGCAGATGGAATACGTGTACAACTTCACCGCGGCCATCGAGGCGGCCCTGAAAAGCGGGTCTTTCGGTGACAACGACAACGACGCGACCAAACATGACAAGCAGAGGAGATTCCGAGAAATCACATGGTTCACCGAAAAACTCGTCGCCACTCGACAGTACGAGATTTACGTGAGGTACATACCAGTTTTGCCGTTGAAAGGATGCGTTTACGCTTTTTGGAAATGATACCTTGTTTCTTCAACAGAAAGCTGCTGTCGGACTTGGAGGTCTGTCAGGTGGAAACCAAGTTGCTGATCAATCGCTTGCGACACTCGTTCCTTCAACTTCACGAGACGGTGAAGTTTAGAACTGCCGTACCTACGAACAAAGTTTACGTGCGTATCGTGCAAAAGCACTGCTGATCGGTAACTGTATAGAATTGATGTTCGCTATTGTGTTTATCGTAGCCGTCGTTCAAGGAAATCGCCGAGATTTGGTTGAGGCTGCAAAACGAGGTCATAGTTTTGAGTAGCGTCAACGAAATGCTCTTCGAGCTGCAAGATATATTTCCTAAGGTATACGATTGTTCGTTTTATGGATGAAAAAAAAAACTATCATCATTTCATTGTGAAATGTTTCCTCGTCCAGCACATACATCCGCGCTACCAAAGTGCCCTTAAGGCCATGTTGTCAGACGTCGAGGTACTAACTGATGCCGAAAGACTCGAACGAACAATGGGAAAGTCAATAGGTAAGGCCGTCATTAAGTAGGCTTATACTAGTGGAGCTTCACTTATATCTGTATGTGCGAATCGTGTTGAGATACCAAGACCTTTTGCGACTTTAATGAATGAATAAAAAATTTAAAGATGACAATAAAATTTTTTTCTTTTAACCATATCGCACTTGGTTTTTTTTAGAAAAATTGTTATTGAGTACTGCAAGTATTATAACCATTGATGAGACAAAATTTTCTAGCCACAACAACGCTTTGTGTTTTTGGAAAACAATTACATTTTTAAGCGTTAATAAATCTTAAAATTATTTCTGTACACATTTTATAATAAAAACTTCCAATCCGTTAGTCAAAAATATTTATATTATCATTTTTTTTTGTTAATTTTTGTAAAAAAAATAAATGTATTGCAGTTGATTGCGGCGAATGCTCAATTTTCTACCCAAACTGTGACACGAATTTCGACAAAATAAACTTGCAGGTGAGCTCGTCCCTCCGAAAAGTGTAAAAAAAAAAAAAAATCAGCTGCACAATGGTGTTTGCCAATTATCCTTTGGGCAGCTTTGCAATCGAATCAAACCGATTTTTCCATTTTTTTTTCCAGTTTCTCGGATTCTGTGCCTGGAGCTTCGTCGTAGGCAGAGGCGCGCTGATCCCAGGCAATCCAAATATCGGCGTAGCCGAATGGCGAGGCAAGTGCTTCGTGTTCAGCTCCGTCGAGGCGGCCAAGAAGTTTGGAGAGCAGCCAGACAGGTACGCCAGTAATTGCTGCTGTCGCCACTGCACGTCCATCTTATGTGTAGTAGTGTGTTTAACGGATGTACATGCACCCAGAAAGAACGAGACTGCCGAACTCACATTTTTTTTTTTCAGGTTTTTTTCGTTAGCTTTGGACATCGTGAGGAAAAAGCAAGAGTACATATACCTGTTTCAGATGTTCAACGATTTGCAAAGCACAAATTCTTACAACAGGTAACGGCTTGATTTTTTATTGTTGTTTTTAATTTTATTATTCTTTTTTATCTTCGAGTCAACGATTTCCGTTCACTTGTTGTTCAGCTCGTCCGACGAGGGCCCATATTTTCTGGTTCGTCAACATCAGGAAGTTCAGACCGACACTCACGTAGTTCCGACGTTCATTGACAAGGATTACTCGGCGAGCCTTTGGCAACTTCGTGAACAAGCTTTGCATTTGGTAAGCGCATAATAACATCACGATTGTTACGGGGCATTTGATTGATTGATCTCACAGGCGGACATATGTCGAAGTGTTACGCGAAGTACGCAGACATTCAAGTCGCATTTCCGGGCAGGCGTGAACTTGCAAACGCTGATGCCAAAGGACAAGGAAGCCCAAACGAAGAAAGATAGTAGCACTAACACGATCACGGCGAAAAAGTATTTGTACGGCTCGCGAGGCCGACCAAATGTGGAAGAGCTTATTAACTGCGGTTGCAACAACGAATAGTACCGATACCGATTGTGGTCTACATGTTTTTTTGCAAATCGATCAATAAAATAATTTGTGATCTTTCGTACGCAATTTTGTACAACCGTCTGATGCACCTCTGCTTCTCGGCTTTCTGGTTAAAAAAAGGAAACACCTACTAGAGCAAAAAAAAAAAATAAAATAAAATAAAGAAAAACAACACAAAGTACAAAGGCAGATGAAAATTGATCAATTGTGCCCGCCTTATTTAAAAAAAAAAACTTAGAAATTGCGTTGGTCTTTGCAGGAGGCATTTGTGTGTCTAATAGAAGTATAATTTTTTTGAGAAGCCAACTTTGTGAGTGACACGAGTACAGGGATAAAATGTCAAAAGAAACGTTACTTCGCACGGTAATATGCTGTGGATAAGCTTATCTTGGACAAGCTACACATGGATGGCGGCGTAGTTTGAGTTATATACGAAATTAAAAAGAAAGCCAAAAGTAAAAATAACATAATCCCTTACCACAAATGATAATATGAGAATAGTTTATAAACTTGCTTAAAAATTTAATAAGGATGTACTACAGCAAGTTTTTAACTTCGTACTATATGCCAGGTATTTCACGTTAACCGAGACAAAAAATAATTTTTTTTTCTTCAAACTTTGGGTATGTATGTATAGTAATCTATGAGGGCATTTGTGTTATTTTTTCAGATTTTTGACCATTACCACTGTCGTCAGTAATGGTCAGACGTTTCAAATTTTTCTTTGACCTCCAGCATGTAAATTTTAGAGAAAAAATTGGGATGGTAAAAAAAAAAATATGTTTCCGATAGCAGTTTTTCGGCTGAATACAATAAAAATATTTTTGAAAATTTTGAGGTTAGGTTCATCCATTTTTTCGAATTTTAAAGTTAAAAATTGATTTTTCGAAAAGTGTTTTTTTTTTTTAGTTAAATATGAATATTTAAAAAACATTAAAGTCTTGTGATATAAGCTCTATTAAAGATGTAGATGCTAGAGAAACTTAAAAACTGTTAATTTTTATGTAATGAGGATAACACCACATATTATAACAAAACAATTGTCATACTACCATGATAAGCCGTTATTATTAAAAAAGTTATTAAATACGTCTAGTTATTTAAAAAATATATAATCATAGAAATAATGAATAAAAATTTATATTGAGCCCTCATTTTGAGTAGAGCAGTTCTTTCAAAATTATAATCAAACTGGTTCAGTATCGTTCAATAAAAATGAAAAAAAAAAAAAAATTGATTTTAAAATATTTTTCATACTAACTTGAGAAATAGGTTGATAATTTAGTAGATTATCCCTAGTTTCACGTTGACAGACAATATTTTTGGAGTTTACGAAGGAGGCGTTGATAATATAAATTAAAATAACTATTTAAAAAAAACTGGGCATCATTTGATACCAAAATAAAACTAATTTTTATAATTAGCTGAATCAGAATAATATGAATAAGTTCTATGAAACTCAGTACGTTTAAATACTAGAGGTATCAAAATCCAAGAAAATTTTTTTACAAGAAATTTCGCCAAAAACCAAGGAGCAAGTACTAAATAAGTCTGTTTCTAGTCATACTCAACTACAAATAAATATGAACGAATTGTAAACCTCATACCCTTGATATCAGAAAAGGTAAATAGTATACTCATTTATTAAGGATCTAAAAATAATTTTTGTCAAACGTAGCTTTTAAGTCACCTACCATGTAAAAATGTTAAAATTAAATTCATCAAGATTTATAATTTTTCTTACACTATTTTCTAATTATACGCCAATGAGTAGAGTAAGATGCCATAAACAAAATGGTTTATCATTTCAAAATAGATCTTATACAATATCAAGACAGCACTGTAGAGAAAAACAGTTTCAACCTCTTAGTTGCATTTTGCAATATTGCATTTTAAATAGTTATAAGCTGTCAAATTACTTTTTGCTATTAAAAAAAATTTTTTTGTAACGTAGAGCATGATGATAACACTCTGGAGATAAGTAAACGTTCAGTTAAGTAAAAAGTTTGTATTATTGTTTACATGAAGGATAAAGGAACCGAAGGTATGAAAAAAGTAGAACATCGTTTCTTTTTTATAAAAAAAATTAAAGTAATACTTTTAATCAGACACGTTCAAATACACAATTCTATAATTTTTATCCAACATTCTTATTATTCGGCTTACCATTCGTAAATTCTCCTTAATCATCTTCCTTCAATAGCTAATACGATGTATTTTTAAAAGTTTCTTCAATCGTTCAAAATGCTCCGGTTTTTTTCAAATCTTACTATCCTTTTAAGCATCATGCAGTGCATTGTCAATCATTATTTTTATTTCAATTTTTACCTCAGTTAAATTCAGTTACAGTTACTTTAATTTTCACACCAAAAATCTATTCTTACGCTTGAAACTTGCTTCCGTTGTTCCTTTACATTAATTTATTTTCATCTGTTTTAAAGAAAAGATGACAATTTATTCACATTAGTTCTTATAATTTTTATTAAATGAATTCTTGAAAATTATATATTCAACGATTTAGCTCAATTTTAAAACAATTCTTTTTTAATGTCACCGGTCTGCTTGTAAAACCTGATTTCAATTTGATTTGGGATTAAACATGAACGATCAAAAAAATTATAAAGAAATAAATTTTATATTTTATGTATACATATATTGTATCAATAAGTGATCGCAGAATAGTATATGTTAAAAATTTCTAATTAAAAAAGAAAATTCATTGTAAGTAATATTGTACAAAATATTTTTCACTGCACTTGAGATACGTTTGAGCAATAATAAGCACAGTACAGCACAGTACTTCAATATGTGTAAATTCCATACTTAGTTAAAAAAAAAAAAATAAATAAAAAATCGTAATTATAGCTCATTTTACATTAGCATATCACTTTCAACGAAATTTATCGCCTGTGATTATTGTATAATAGGAATCAAAAAAAAGTTTACATTACAAAAAATATGAGCTACAAAAAGCTGATAGATATGATCATTACGTGAATAATGCCTTTATAAATGAAATGTCATCAAAACGACGATGTATCACTTCAAAGCAAAGCAGTTGTTGTGAATGTACAATTAGTCTCACATAAAAAAAGGAGAGTATCCAATGCGCTGTATACGTGTCAAATGATAAATAAAAGTGTACTTTGTATTTCGTGTGTAAGATAACGCGAAAGTACGCGTTTATTACGTACAGGTGGCGTCGTATTTGTTAATCTACGACCAATTTAGTTTATTTTTAAATTTTATTAGTATTTTTTTTTTTTTGTCTTTTTATACCGTACGAAGATGGTAAGACGCGTTTGTGTGCACACGTTGTGTATTCATCACTTTTGTGTTAGGACATAGAGCGAAGGAGGAGGAGGAGGAGGAGGGACATTTTATTCTACAAAGTGGTCCTTAAGGTACTTCATCATGCCAAAGGTTCTGAAGCGCTTGACTCCAAAGACCTTCAGTAGATCATCGTCGCAGATGGCGTACTGCTTATTCTTCGGATCCTGAAAATTGTGCCAAGACAAACCATTAAACGACGTGAATTCACGCTCACACTTTTCATTAAATATTCCTTCCGAAAAACCAAAGTAAACGCTTACGTAAAGATTTTTTTCCTTGATGATGCTCCAGATCTTCCTGACGACCTCGTACCTGGGCATCTCTTTGCTGCCAACCACGGCGGCCAGCTCGGGACTCAGTTTGTGGGCCTTGGTGTAGCCACCGCCCTTGCCACCTTTTTTGGCACCACCACCACCACCGCTGGACTTCTTGCTCTTGTTGGCCCAGTCGGAGTCAGAATCGTCCGAGCCGCCCTTACCCTTCTTGCCCTTCTTACCAGGTTTGCCTGATATTAAAATATGTTGGCCATTATTTTTTACAGCATTGCCCACATTTGCCATTTTTCATTATTTTTACACGTGTTGATGTCGAAGGGGGAACGAGGTGCCGATTTAGGAAAAAACGCAAAGGCACGCAGAGACCCTTCGCTTGATCTTGGATATACGAAAACTAGCTCTAGTACTTTTTCTGTGTACATTGATGTATCAGCAACATGCACGAGCGCCAGTTTTGTATCCGTTCTACTGATTGATGTACGTATTCAAGTAAATGAGAAAGTATGTTAATAACCTTTCTTGGGCTTCTTTTTGGGACTGTATTCTTCGTCACTTGCGTCCTCGTCACTTGCACTTTCCTCTTCCTCGGACGAGCCCTTCTTGCGCTTGTTACTCACGCTCTTCTTAGGGGCACGTTTGGCGGGTTTTTTCTCTTCCTCTTCGGAGGACTTTTCTTCCTCTTCTTCCTCCTCTTCTTCCTCTTCCTCACCATCCTCGGACTCCTCGCTGGCGGCCTTCGACTTCTTGTTGTTCTTTTTTGGACTGTCCTGCTTCTCTTGTAAACATTCCATGACTAATTCGTCAATTTCCTTCTTTCTGAAAATTCGAAGAAAAGAAAAATTGTACATCCAAAAAATGGTCACATCGCCAATTTTTCCGTAAGGTAGTACAACACGTCGGTTTGTGGGAGGGGGAACGAGGTGCCAGTTTAATATTTTACAGTGGCACGCAGAGACCCTTCGGTTTGATCTTGGACATAGAGAAAACTTGCTCAGGCACATTGTTTTTTTTGTGCACAAGTACTTGCTTAGTGTCCATATAATTTTAGGTACGTTTTTATGACTTTACTCATTTCTCAATAATAGTTATGTCATACGTTACATTCATACTCCATCTGATTGCTACAAATTTTGTCAAAGTTTTTTTTCACATAATTGTCAAATTAAACGCCATCATATTTATGAATAATTATTTTCAAGCATTTACCATAGTGTGGCAAACTAAAAGCACACACTGAAGATGACACTATTATGGTACATTAACTTTAATCGAATACTTTTGTTTATTTGTTTGTTTTTTTAAAGGAGATATACAAATCAAGTAGTATAACTAGAGATTTTTTCACGTGAAAATCAATACTTACAAAAAATAAAGAATTTTAGAAACAACGCATTCATATCGTCTTTACCTTTCTGTAAGGTCGGCTCCTAATTTCTCTTCCAGTTGTTGCCTGACCTTCTTTGCTGACATGGATGTCAAATCGGCACCTTTCAATATACCTGCAATAATAGAATAATATTTGATTGATTTCTATTACAAACCAACTCTAATCGATTTGGTTAAAGCTCTTAGAGTAATATTTTTTTGTTTTTTTTTGCAAATTTTACTTTTTGTTCTTACACAATGTTAGCAATTTATTTTAATAAAGTTTAGGAAAAACTCACAAATTTATTGGTCTTGTGAATTATTTTTACTAAATAAAATTTTCCAAAAATCAATTACCATCTTTACGATTGGTTATTAGCGAGTCTTTAATAGATTACAATCATTACCACTCGGAAAAAAAGATACATTGTCAAGACGAGAAATGGAAAAAATCGATTTTCATTTCATTTGCAGGAAGACGGCATGGCGGTAAGGGGCGCACTTTACATGAAAATACTTGAAATGTGTTTGTGAACACAGGCACGTGAGTGTGATGTGAAATCGAATGTTTGATGTACAGCTCGAGCACAAGTTTAATGTCAATAATTACATACTCATTTCAATGAGCAAAAAACAATATTAAAATTAAACAAAAAAACAAAATAAAATCCCAACAACGTCAACTACATCCATATCCTCTGTTTTATAGTACATATTTTACGTAATTTAGTTATCTTTATTAATGAATATTAGTAAAAATCAAGGACCTTTCCAACATTGCCGAGACTTTAAAAAACAGATGTATTGTTGTGAAGCAAATTGTATTACCAGAAAAATCAATTTGAATTACTAAAACCGTGCTAGTGATCGTGTTTTTCTCGAGAATGTATAGAAACTCAAATGGAGACAAAACTTTCCCCCAACCGGAGTTCAATAATGTCGAAGGTCCCTCCGATAGGCATTCCTTTTCTTGCTCTCTCCTGAATGTGAAATAGAAAAAAAAAAGCTGGGAGCCCTTCTGCCTGCTGCAACCGACGGCATAAGCAACCAGCACATCGACTTACGGCCGTTTTGGCCAATACTCGCCCTTAAAGCTGCGTTCACAAGGTTGTCTCTTTGTTCCAGTAATTTGGCAAGTGTAAAGGATTTTAATTATGTATTCTACTATAAAAAAAGTGTAATTTATTTATTACATTGTGATAATTCGAAGTGAATTCTCAATTGTGTATATGTATCATCAACAACTAGATCAGAAGACCGTTATGAAGGCAGCTTTACCCTTTCTCTTATGGTTCCCCTTTTCTCTTTCGTTCTTCCGTACACCACCGCCGTCTCTTGTAACTAAGCCAACCATCCCTCTTATTCTTACGTCCCTCTGTACATCGTTCCCAAGGCTTTGAGATTTTGCCGAAAATTAAACTTCATAGCTGAAAATCAAGTATCTTCAGCTTCGTCCACAACGACTGCAGTGTTCTAGTCATTATGAATCAACGAGTATTTTTTACCGTTTGAAAGCAAAAATTTTTTTTGTCGAATCGTACACCGGACGTCCTCAGCGACCCCAATATCCTTTACACGATTCCAACAACAAACCCGTTGTACATTAAGTACTTTATTCCTTAAAAATGAAGCTCAAGAATCCGGTTTGTCGTTATACCGCACATAGTTCGAAGCACGACGATCGATCCGGTGATACGCTGACCCGATTCGGTTTGAATTTTAAGTCATGATTTCACCAAAAATCGAGATGCCCGCGTTACACGCGTACTAACGTCGCGGGATAGAGGGCGTTGCTACAGCGTCATGCGGTGTGTGTATACCCAAACACCGGCACCCCCATCCAAATACTGGCAACTTGACAAAGAGAATTCATTTGTTTACGACGTAGAATGAAGTTGTGTCGATGCACATAAGTTGTATTGAAAAAAAAAAAAAAAAAAAAAAAAAAAAAAAAAAAAAAAAACAACTACTGTGGATGAAGCTGGATTTCGCGTTTTCCCAAAGAATTCACCGACAGCCCAAAATTACGATAACAATGCGGAAAGAGGCCTAAAGGGTTGGAGGTGTACAAAAGGAAAAAAAAAAACAAGAGTAGAAAACGGATGCAGATGCCGCGAAAGACAGAAAGACGCCCAATGCATGGGGAGCCCGCGCGAGTTTTGATAGGCACACACACATTATATACCATCGTACTACTGCTTTTATTGTTCTTTGTTATGTTAGAGATAAGAAAAATCACGCTGGACAATGAAGACACGACTTTGAGTACAGATAAAAAAAAAGAAAAAGACAGTAAATTGTCTTTTGCTTTAGATCGCGTGCGCGAGAGATAAGCCGGCCGTGCGCTTTCTCGTACTAATAGCCGTGCACGTATATGTACAACTCCATTGAGCGTAATGTTTGTTACTGCCACGGCATAGCTTGTAATGGACTGTTAATTAGGGGAAAATAGATGGCGAGAAACGTTTCGAATAGATATGATGATATGAACTCCGAAATGGCTGACAGGGAGATAGGGATAACGCGGAGTGTATGGACAGAGTGAGGCGACGCCGAGTGATTTTGGAAGGTAATGAAAGCAACGCCCAGCCAAGCGGCTCCGAGAACACGCGCTTTCGACATCCTAGTCTCACGAGTGCGTTACTCCAAGGCCCTCGAATGGCGTAAATACAGAGTTAATCGGTACTCACCGGTGATCTCCTTGCGGAGCTCGTCCTTGCTGATATCGGCCATGTCGGATATTATACTCTCTCTCTCTCTCTCTCTGTACTTCTATACGTGTTCTCTCTGCTCTGCTTGTGAGGCTCAAGTGTATATATAACGTATATATGTATTTATAAAATATACATGTAGGTGTGTATATATATGTGTGTATTTATACGAGCGGCGACTATGTGTACCGTACCAACTTTTCCCGTCGACGGTCCTCTGCCAACTGAGCTGCGCGCCACGAATCGTCCCGCTCTATGTTATATCGTTTTTGCAGTTATTAGGGTATCCACACACAAAGTGTTGGAATGGATAAAACCGAATGAACGCACGTTAAATCGATGCTTATTGAGAGGGAAAATGTTTTTAATTTTTTGAAAATTTCATGCGTACATATACATATATGTGTGTGTGGCTTAGAATTAAGTTGGTTTGTTGACTAAATCACAGATGATAAAATTTGTTAAAATAAAAATAGTAAAAGATCAATTTGCATTTTCATCAAAGGTGAAGCTTTTTCGGTTAGAAGTTTAGATGGTATATTTTATTTTCAATTTTATATGATTGATTGACACGTGACCTAATTCTTTTTATTTGTTGTGTGATTTTTTAAAACATATGTGATTTGTTTGCCAACGATAATGAAAAATAAAATTCTAGTATTTGAAATAAAATAAGTTTTTAATGCATAAGCAATTTGTAGTAATTTTTTTATTTGTTTATCCTTCACAAAGAAATGAAAATACAAGAAGCTGTATACAAGTTGATGTGAAAATAATTTGTACGCAATGTTTTGTAATTTAATAATGTCTCAGACACTGGATACATACATTTGAATGAAAATATAGTTGACATTAAAATTAAAATTATTTGTGAAAAAAAGGCATATACATGATTAACGGTAATGTAAAAATTGTATAGGTGAGATTATGTAAGTTTGAAAAGACAAAAAATAAGCAAAAAAATAATAGCGCAGCTATACTTACTAAACAATACAATATCAATTTAAACACACTTATCAGTGCACATTGAAGAAGTCCCAATAACTTAAATCACACAAAAGTGTTAAACGTACTATGTTCAACACTCCGTATAATATTGTAAATAGTCACTTGAACAAAAAAATGCAATTACATTTTTTCTCTCGTATGTTAAGCTTTGAATCTGGTAATGTTTGTAGTATAGTAATAGTAGCATAAATTGAAACAATAACATTCGCCACAGATGCGTATCTGTCCAGGGCGATCACCAAGCCCTATTGATGACACCCTAGAGATAGTGGTGAAACCTACATTGCAGGCTTTTGTTATTACATGGGATAAATCATATCTGAAAGAAAACGAGATTTTCGGTAGAATTGAACACAGTTTGGGATTTGGATTTGGAAAGTTGGATTAGTTGCTTGAAGAAAACGTGAAATCGCACGTAGCATTTACAATCTTTAAGGTCGTAAGATTTAGTGCAGTTTATAATGAATTCTGGTTTGGAATTTTGAACATTGGTAATAGAATCGTGTTATACTTATTTGGTCAAATAAAAATCTATTCAAAAATACAACGTATCGTACATGTAAATTACCAAGTTGTTTGTTTGAGTCCTATAACAGTGATGTGATGCATGATTTTCTATGCACGACCCTTCTGACGTGATATATGCTTTTCTGAATAAACATAATGCTATTAATATTATTTATGCACTTTGCATGAATCGATTACCTAAATTTCCTCATTATAGATTACATTGATTATAATAATATTTGAAAGTAATAATCAAATTATCATCTTCATGAACTTTACGATATTTTTTGTCTGAGTAGCATGAGTTATTTCAGATTTTGATATATAAAATAGTGTTTTTAAATGATTAAAAGTACATGCAAAAATGTTGTTTATAATAGTGGTCTGTAGTAACATGGTTTTCGAGCGATTACTCTGAAATAATTTTTTCTCTCTCAAGACCACACTAATGGAAAAAACAGAATTACTCTCTGAATACTCTGAAGCAGTACCTCGTAAACGCTATAATTAATTCCTAATAATATAAATAAATGGCACCAACGATTCTTACATAATTTACAATACTTATATTATAACACAAATATTTGAAGCCTAGGCGTTTCTAAATTTTATTTAGTCACGTATAGTGACTCGGTCGAAAAAAAAAAATTATTTTCAACTTCTTACTATGATAAGCAACAATTTTTTTTAAACCTTGGTTTGTGTTACTATATTATTTGGTATTTATTCTGATGCAATACCAATAATACTAAAAAAAAATATTCCTAATAGGAATGTAATAGTTTTTTGCGCTAGAATAAAATGTTGGAGAAATTATATCACACCCTTCTTGAAATAAAAACAAATGCATTCTTTTGTACAGGATCATACATGTAGCGATTGACTTTTAAAAGTACATTAGTGTGTAAGTACCTTTAACTTGTGGAGGTGAAAAATAAAATAAATAGATTGTGACGTATTCATGAACGGAAGTTTTGGATATTTGTAAAAATTGTAACTTATGGGTCTCAGTGATTTTTTAAACAATCGGTTTAACATGAAAAACACTAACTTTGAACTGAATCATACAAAAAATAAAAGTATAACGAATAAACTATTTTGATTTGACTCCTACATGTGAACCATAAAAATCTATTAAATACCTCACCAAATCATCATTCTAAGGATTAAAAATATATTGTTTTTTTTTTTTTTTTTGCGAAGGTAATACAGTAAGTCATTGTTAAGTTTCTACGTCCTGTAGTAAAGTGGAAATTAACATATAGATAATTCCTGTGTATTATTAAAAATTAAAAAAAAAAGATTTAATCGATCCATATACGCATTCCATTAATCATTGCAAGTTCAAAGAACTTTAAAAAGTGTACTTACCAATCCATATTTGTCCATAAAAAAAAGTTATAACTCCAGTGAAATATATAAAATAACAGAAAAAAAGCATGTTGATTGAAAAAATATTTGAATCAAAAAATTCACAGCCAACGTACGTATGTACAAGGCATCGGTTACACCGTTCGATGTATTGATACAATCCTATATGCCTTGGTAAATCGGATGAATGAATCATCCATGATTGTGAACGGTAGCCTAAGCCAGGCGAGTACACGAGCACGAGGAGAGACCGTTGCCGCGCTCTCCCGTCGCGGCCGTTGCTACACAAGTACAGTCCGAACCAAAAGCACCGGAAAAGTGAGGTTAAGTCGGATCCTCCTAAAAAATCATATCTCCGAAAACACGGGTCAAATCGAAAAATCAATGTCGCAAAGTCCTCCCACAATTCGAAGATCTGCAATTTTCTTATGATGCGCCGGCCTTGATATTGTCCCCTTTGCCTCAGATTTTCATGACCGAGTGTCGAAGCTGAGCAAAGTTTTTGCCCCTGTCTGTATCGTATCGCTTGGGCTTGTTTATACACGATACACCTCGATACCTATAGCTACGAGTCGGCGGGCGTCGTTGTAGCCGGCTCCCGAGGGCTGAAAAAAAAACGAGCTTTGCAAGAAAATATCTCGGTAAGGTCGCTTGGGATTGAAAATCCGGACTCACAAAGTCCGTCCAACTTTTCGCTCCCGACGTTTTTCTTGTGATGCCCCTTTGCGTAATTTTTAGTCCCAAGGCCGCTACGAGCCACCATCTCGCTTTTCGTCATTTGGACCTCTACTTACCAGACTCCTGTTTTTTCATCTCTCGTCTCTCTATTATGCCGCTTGAACGTTCCTTATTCCGAAATAAATGTGCCAATATTTTTTACCGTTTTACATTTTATTGGATAAAAATGCAAAAAAAACACGTAGTTACCGAGTTTTCTAGAAAAAAAAAAAAAAAAAAAAAAAACATTTCTGTTACATTTTTTGGAGGTGCCTGTTTTTGTGTGCATTAAGCTTCGGTTCGCATTGCATATCAATACAACACACATACTTACGTATATCAGCAACAGTGGACGGGCTTAATCTTGTATTGATTAGTCACTGAACATTTTCGTACCATTTCTTGCCACTGTGGGCATTAAATAATATTTAAAATGAAAAATGTATTAAAATGATTAACCTCTTCGGATAGGAAAATCAACAAACAATTCATTGATCAATAGTGGACGAAATTTTTTTTTCAAACCCCTGCACAATAAAGGCGGCAGATGTTTAAAAACATAAAAAAAAAAATAAAAAAATGTTACAGATCGATTGCTCGTCGTCGGGGCAAGCAGCTTTCGCGCAATTGGGTGCGTGTTGTATACATGTGTGAAATCTGTACGCAAAGAAAGTAGAAATACGTTAACAACGTCGCATCAGCAGTGGATTCGAGCGTGGCGCTGATCAGATGGGCAAAACGACGCGCCAAGCAGAGTCGCACCCGTAGGTATAAGTATATCGGGCAGTGCGCGCGGGTACAGTCCTTTTGGAAAATAAGCGCTTTGGCGAGCTTCCCCGGGGAACCTTGTGAGGCCGATAAGTCGAGAAGGGCTGGACCAATCGGGAAACTGTATTCACGAATTCGTGTCAGTTTTTCGAGATCTGCAATTTTTTTTAGACGCCCCTCCCTCGAATTTTCGTCGCTGGGGCGCTGTTGGCTCGGCATCGAGTTACTTTCGGTCGGGATTTTTGGAGCCTAATGTACGCTTGTTTCGGGCGCATGCACAGCTCCGAGGTACGAAGCTACGGGGATTTGTTTTTTAAGTCGAGATGATCGCAGGACGAGCTTTTCGAGCTGCTGGTGATTGTAGAACCGAATTTATAAAAAAAAAAAAAGAAAAACACGAAAACCGTGAATCGGTTGTTTCAAGTGCTTCTGCATGATGTTTTAAGGTACGTGCGGGGGCATGGCGGCTCAGCCGAGCGCGTGGGTAGTGCACGTGTTCGAGACGTATCATGGGGGTTTGCAGTTCCGTGATGTACTTCAGTCATGGTGAATTAAATAATCAATAATCACGTGAACTAAGGGTTCGTACTACATGGTGTATCGAGAGCTTTTGGTAAAAACGATGAAAGCGTTTGTCGGAGATCGTAAATTTACGAATTTCCTCAGTGGATCAAACGAGGCTGAAATTTTTGGATGGATATGTAGCAAGTCCTTACGAAAACTTTGTTCAGAAGATTAATCTTTTTTTTGTTTAAAAAAATCACGAAAAAGTTTTTGCTGATGATTTTTGATTGCAGTGTTGAGGAGATTATTCGTGGAGATAAGTCGCACTCTTGACTCGAATTGTCGCCGTGCGTTTGAATTCCAGATGTGAGGTAGTTCCTTTACGGATGTTTAAAAAAAAGAGGTACTGCATACAGCATTTTTTTAGGTTCTATAATGAAACGTAGTCTTATTTGTTGCATAAAAATTTAAATTTTAGGATTATTACGTTAACAACATAAACATCACGGAATAATAAATAAAATTGAAGTCGATCTACAGTGATAGAAATGTAATTTCCGAAAAATTGATTATCAACTAAAAAGTTTTTTAAAGTTAAAGAAAAAAAAAAGAAAAAAAGAAAAAATTAAAGAAATTTTCCTTATTAACACAGAGTGCAGAGCACCGCTCGTCAATCCCGTCAACCCCGCTTTGCACGGCGCGTGATCGAAAAGATACCTTTATAATCGCTCAAGCACCGATATTCGAATAAGATATCATATGTAGAATTCAACATATTAGTTCTTAGTGTGCGCTGGTAAAATTTTATTATAAGTAGTCAATTGTTGCTGTACCAAGCAAGCTCTGCAGCTACCAGATGCTTGTTAAATCCAAAAGATGGCGCATTAACCTACTTTTAGCGATTGTTTTTCAACACCGTGCACATCAGACTCGACAATTATTACATTGGATAAACAAAGCTCGGTTTTATAGAGTTTCGATAATAACATCAAACACGATGAAAACATCTGATTTTTAATAAATCAATTCTGCGAATGTCACACGTGAACTTATGATTATTTTTTGCTGTTACAAACAATTTTTAAAAATCGTCATTCACCCAACGTAATTGCATTACTTATAGCTATAAAAAACATCACGATTATAACAGTTACACCAATAAAATAATGCTACTGTGATTATCAACAAGTATTACAATAGATAGATGTTTAACTATTTCTATGTACCACAACCTCCTTTTTTACAATCGGGTTCATGTGTACCGGCACATCGTGAATGATACTGTTGCAAGTGCCCCTGTGGGTATATACGTTGACTTCAAATAGTTGTTTGCTGTCGGGCTTTCCACAAGTAAAGTAAGTATTGTATGTATTATATATATAAGCATATAAATATTTTTAAGAATTTATTTCTCACCGTCACAGTGAGCATGTATTTGAGATAAAGAATGAAAAATTTGGCTTTGATTGTAAATTTAAAATGAAGGGTTTTCAATAAAATAACATCCGGAAACGCCTTAGGATTTTGTCAAGGGATGTTTGAAGAATATTTGAGAACTTTGGCAACATCAAAATTTTTAATTTTTATTGTTGTTTTTCATACTTGAAAGTGGCGATTTTCACGGTTTTTTAAACTTTGTACAATTAATATCTCGAAAAGTATTGATTTTAGAGAAAATTTGCAAGACATCTTTTTTGTTTAGAATTGTCCAAAAAAGCTAAAAAAATTTTTTCCAGGGCAAAATAAACAATATTTTTAATTTGTTTAAAAAATTTTGTTTAAACATTTTTCCTACAACTTTGAAGCCTGGCAACATGCAAATTCGTTTTTAGGTGATCATTTTGCGTAAGATCATGCAAAAAAATCCTATCCAAATAATTTCTCCCACGAATTCCAGATTACGACCCGGACTAAGTATATTTTTTGTTACTCTCACGTGTATGAATGGAAGTGATGCGTGCGAACGACGAGACATACTGAGCGACACGAAATTGATGACAGCATTAAAATTTTTTTTATTAAAACTTGTTTTCGCAGATAGCTAGGCTATGCTTTGGTTTTAAATATTTCAATATAGTTTGGTTGACCATTTGGAGAAAAACGTTTTTTTTCGTCGTGTTATTAGAACACACAAATTAGAATACCTGAAATTTTCCATTTTTTTTTATCTCCATTATTTACGATTAAAAATATCTCACGAATGAACTGCTATTTCAATAATTTTTCATTAGCTTGTAGCTTAATGTTCGCTGCATGTAAATGATTATCAAAATCAAAGGTCAGTGCATTAGTATAATACGATTCCATTTATACTTGATAGCTCACCAACTCTAGCACAACAGTTTTAATCCGTCTGACAACCACGGAATCATAATATATTAATAAATCACTAATTGTACGCTCGATGCGACCAAATAGTGCCTCAATCGAATTTTCGAGTAACATGAATTCACGAATTAGCAGCAGCTGCAAATCAATCCACGAGCCAACAAAAACAAATTTTTCAAGCTCGAGAAGAAAAATAACGTTTGGTAGAAACTTTGCACAATGAGTGGCTCATGTTAAAATAATATTTTGAGTACTGTTTTGAGTTTCGGCAATTCGTTGTTTTTGAGAGACACACATACATGCTAGTTGTATCGTTTTTTTAATTAGAAACAAAAATTAAATGTAATCAAGGTTTTTCGTGTCTAAAGCGTGGATTTGATGAAAACCATTATGCCACAACGGTTTGTAAGATAGTAAAAACACATTACCGCAATCATTACATCGATAAACATACTGGAAATGAGTAGTTATCTTACTACGCGATGTTCATTACATTTAGATGGATATTTGAAAAAAAATGATTGGACGTTTTTTCTACACTTTGTGATAACTTTCATAATTTTACTTTTTTTAAATAATATCTACCCCCTCTGTTCCGAATTCGTGCATTACTTATAAAAAATTCAAAATTTCTTTGCCCTCGTGATGATTTCTACTATTGAAAATTTCAGATAGTTCATACCCAAATTGTTTTCTTACAAACGTGTTTAAACTAAACCTACATAAGTTACTACTTAATTAGACAATTGGACGTTGTACAAGATTTAAGTGTCCGTGTACTTGATTATTTCAACGCACAGCCTTATGGGCTATTTAGCTCAAAAACATTTTTTTTTTCTTAGTAACTTCGAAAACTTTTCTACAACTGTTTTAAAAACGATTGTGATGCGTGACTTATTACTATCTACCACTCAAAAAATATTAGAATGCTATAGCGTGTCATTCCAAAAATATCCTAATTTTAAAATAATTTTCTACACTCTTGATATGCTTACATAAATACAAAGTTGTTCTAACCTTTTGCATTTGATTTAAGTTTTCTTACATTATTATTTTGCAGCTGTGTAATGCAATAGTTCCTAAAGATATTTAAATGTTTACTTATGGCAATCACTAACAAAATTGTGATTAACAGGTTGAGAATCACTAGAGGTTCTCATTCACCCTCAAATGAAGTCACGTAAAGTAGGGTCCTCTTATATGGCTGATGTACTTTTTATAATCAGCCGATATTTTAAAATTAGGGCTGTGTCACTTTGTATTTTAATTATCTTACAAGGCACGATGTATCTTGTACAAAAATGTGACCATGTTTAAGAATCACGTGATTTACGTTTAAGTTCTTAACATTAAATCTATGTTATAAGGTCGAGAGTTGTAAGAGAGGGAGATAAAGTGAGGTAAAAGGGAAACAAAATAATTATAGTTTCCGGGGGGAAAAAAAAAAAATCCAATACTTTCACCACCGTCCAACATCCAATCTTTTCATTCTCGCTACTGAAACTTTTTACTCTTATCTTTTACCTTTGCTTCTTCTTCTTTCATTCTTTACATCCCAACTTGCGAGCTAGCGTTGCTTGCAATATAAACAACTTTGGTTTACGAGATTTCACTGCTTTATTATTTTTCGCCGACCAACGAAACTCACCGATACATCGTATAACAACTTTAAAGATAACCTCAAGGAGCTATCGTCCTCTCCCTCTTTCAGTCTTTTTGTCTTTTACTACCCTTTTTTTTCGGTGTATGTACTAGTATGTATATTTTGTACGTGAGATAAAACTTTTTGGTGTTTCTCAACGTAAATCTACTCATAAATTAGAAATAATTTAGTTATGAAAGTAAAATGCTCGATATGCTAAAACTAACTGTAGTTGAACTTTGTCACTGTGGATATAGATTCGATCGCTTTTTGCATTTCACTGATTCTGTAGTTTATTTTTTAGTATCAACATTTTGACGGAGTCCAACCGTAAGATTCTACCTTTGCGATCATTTTTGTTACGTCATACAAACAAGACATCGTCTGCAAGGAAGGGAATAATAAATACGAGACAGGTTAACTTATAGTTTTTGTTTATTTTACGAAAACAAAGGCAAAATAATTAATCACAGTGATGTTACAAATAAATACATTCTAAAAAATATTTCAAGTTTGTAAAGTTAAGAAAGTGTAGAAATTTTGTGTAAAGCAAAAGTTAATTATAATATTTCCAATGTTTTAAATGAACATGTCATAATTGCATTCAAACCATCTCGACATATATAACTGCTCTATAAAATAAGTCATACTAAAACAATAAGTCAGAGCTTTAAGTTTATCAAAGAGTAGAACATTTAAAATTTAATCAATAGTATAGAATTTCTTATAGCACATATAAAAAAATTTAATCTGCTTGAAAAAAAAGTAAAAACAATTACATTTGATTGTAAATATCATACATAAACATAAAAGACCATAGACGCAAAATTTTACTACAAAGCCTTTTTCATTATAGTTTCTAATTTGTAGTTTATTAACCGGTTAGTTTAATCTATCATTTCAAATATTAAACGCAATTTAATAGTTTAATATTATTATTAGTTAACAAAGTTCAAGTACATTTCTGAATCTATTTACAATATAAATAGTATGAATTTTTTAATGATTAAACGTAACTATACGTCGTTCATCATAACTAAATGTGATTGTGAATTATATACAAAGGAGTAAATAAATTTGTATATTGCTCTGAGAAATTCAAAAATTAAATGTATTGAATGTAATTCAATGGTTTTATATCATTAGTAGTTTACAACAATCTAATTCAATACGTAATCGATATAAAATATAAATAACATGTTTGGAAATATTATATTATGTTTAATCAGTCACAAATGAACATCTGTAATAATCAAAAAGTGAATCACTTTAATTTACGTTTAGAATGTTGTGTTTCACTTTTTGATACAGAAAATAATAGACGGGATAAAAAATTTAGTGACTTAAAAACGTAGTCATAAAATTCATACTATGTACCTACTACATTTACTAAAACGTGACTTTATTGAAAAGGCTCTTGCAGCTGCGATTATGTATCGTCTTCTTGATGGTCGTGACTTGTGAATGTAGGGATGACATCGATCCACAATGTGAAGTGGAAATAGAATGAACTCCTGTTTTTCCTCCATTGTTACTCTAATATATGTTGCTGTATATATTTGACTGATGATAACTTATGGTTAAAGACTTGTTTTTCAAATTTGTCGAATTAATTGGACTTAGTGAATGCATTTCGAGTAATACTCTTACGACTGTTATTTCTTCATAAGATAGTTGAAAAAAACTCTACACTCTCTGAGTATAATGAAATAAGCTAGGATTGGCTCGGGAATGTATGTACACGTTGAAAGAAGAAAATATTGGTGTGACAAAGACGGGAACAGCGAAATAACATACACCGAAATTGTGCCTCGTAAATTTCTCTGTTTTTATAACACAAACTTAAATGCTGATGTTGAAGTTAGTGTCCATGATTTTAATAGGAAAAATTTTGATGCCATTGCATCAACGTTTGGCTGTGAGAAGTAAAAACTAGGTAGCGAAGGCTAAGAGGAACTATCAGTACTGTTTCGATATGATTCTCTACAACAATAGACGTAAATTAAAATTACTCCATACACATTGAGTGAGGTTGAACAACATTGTGAATAAAACTATTCAAGATTTTTGATGTAGAAAAGAATCGACATGATGAACAATTGAGTGACTTAGAAAAAGTAGTAATAAAATTCTTACTGTCTGCAACTACATTTATTTGAATGTGACTTTACTGAAAAAGCTCTTGCAGCAGCGACTACTTGTAATGTCTTCTTGATAGTTGTGACTTGTGAATGTAGGGATGACTTCGATCCATAATATGAAGTGGAAGTAGAATGAACTCCTGTTTCTCTTTCATTATTACTCTGATATATATTGCTGTATATATTTGACTGATGATGACTCATGGTTAAAGAATTGCTATTTCAAATTCGTCTTAGACTTAGTGGATGCTTTTTGAGTAAGACTCTTACTACTGTTGAAAACACTCTGCACTCTCTGAGTATAATGAAACGTGCTAGTCACTGGCTCGGGTATTTATACAAATTCAAAAAAGAAGAAAGTATTAGTGGGACAGGGATGGAGAAAGCAAGATAACACACACTGAAATAGTGTGCCGTGAATTTCTTGTATTTTGATAACACAAACTTGAATGTTAATGTTTGAGTTAGTGTCGATAATTATACTAGGATACACTTTGATGTTCCACTCCAACGTTTAACTGTGAGAAGTAATAACTAAGTAGAGAAGTCCAAGAGGAAATATCAATACTACTTCGATATGATTCTCTACCTACGAAAGCACTTAAGCGCCACCTAGCCAACTACTACGGACGCTACTGGCTAGCTATAATCATATTGTAAGTATATATATACATAGAATACCAAGCGCAGGACGCAAAAAAATCCACGTTTGCTTTTTTTTTTTTTTTTTTTTTTTTTATAATTTTAAAGATGTACATCAATTTTTACATGAAAACCAACGATATATATATATCGTTTGACGACAAAATTATTTATTTGTTCAGCATTATTGGGTTTTCACGTAAAAATTGATGTACATCTAAAAAAATATCAAAAAAAAAGCAAACGTGGATTGTTTTGCGTCCTACGCCTAGTCTACTATGTGTATATATACTTAAAATACGATTATAACTAGCCAGAAATAAACTCACGTAGCTAGCTCCGTGGTAGTTGGCTAGGTGGCGCTTAGGCACTAGTGTTAATCTCACCTGTTTTTTTCATACTAAATGCATTAACTTACTTTGTTGATAAGCTCATGGGCCACATGAGAATAGGCTCTTATGAAAAAATTAGAACTTGCAAGAGCCTCCATGTACAATCCTATTTGGATGGCAAATTATGATCTAGTTATCGATTATTTTAGATCATTTCAATTTGAATTTTCAAAAAATAAATAAAACGTTCCAAATACAATAAATAACCGATTATTAATCATAAATCATTGTGAATCATCAATCTACTATGAAAAAAATTAACCTTATTATTAAGAGGAGGTTGTGATTACTCTACGCTAAGGCATACAAAGTTCAATATGTGATAAAAACTTAAATTCATGGTACTACTTACTTTGTAGGGTATTAATGTTGCACTGTTCAGTTTATTAGAACAATTATTTTCAAATAGATTTGCAATACTAAAAAATAAAGTTTTCGTGGCTTACTATATCATTCCTTAAACATTCCACGATAAGAACCTCATTTTGATATATATTATCTACTTCTTTCGAGCTCGATACAGATAAGTAATGAGTTTTTTATCATGAGTTATTTCCACAAATGCTTTGATTAACAAATAATAATATTTAGTTTTGTGAACAAGGTTCAAAATGTAATAAAAAAAACTTTGTTCCGAATTAGTTCTATAATTAAATATAATGGTTTTCTTCCAGAGATACTATGATCAGTTCATCCAGAACACTAACAATCATTGTTTTATAGGACCATAGTTAAAATCTGCACATTAGTTTCCCAGAGGTGCGAGACAAGTGAATAAAGGCTGGATCTCAAACTGGTGAGCGAGTATTACCAAGTCTCAGAGCTACAAGAATCGCAGCCTACACCACTGTTCTGCTGTAACGGCAAAATATAATTCGTCCCCAAATAATAATTTTATTGAATAAGCAGTTGGGATAGGTTAAAATAAGGAACGCGCACCTAAGGAATTAAAGTCTTTTTTGAAATCAAAGCCTTTTTTATAACGATTGGATTCTTCCGATTATTTTTTTGACAAACAATCACTTCCCTAAGTTTGGTTACGATATCTTTGCAGAAAATCTTCAAAAAAGTACTTTTAATCAGGCCTTTATTTAACATTTCTTCTACTTTGACAAGGAGAAACTTCGTGAAAGAAATTCTAGAAATATTTACGAATTGGAATTTAATTAAATTAGGAAAGAGACAGGTGAATTTTTAAGATTTTGGTTGAAGTTCTGGTCCAGTTTTCAAGTCGATTTCGTCAGACTCAATAATACTAACTTCTACGACTATCCAACCAACATTTCTACCAATCAGGAATAATATTGATCTGTATAACCCTCAAATATATAAAAAATTATGTGTACGTACTTTGTATCGTTACAATAATCGGTGATAAAACCTGAATGATTTTCATTTAAATAAGACCGAATGTGTTGAGAAATAATGACTTACTACTCAGGGTCCAATTTCAGTAAAAAAACTAACGATAATTTTAGCAATTTTTTCCACAGAGACTAGTATTATGATTTTTTAATTGTAAACGAAAAAAAAGCTAAAACAGTTGTTTAATTACAGTATGTATATTATTCGTACATGAACTTAATGAAATTTTAAAGAGGATCACATGATATGTTTTGAAATATATGTCATAGACATTTAAACTGTACGAATTAGTCAATACCTACGTAAATAATCTTCCTATAAAAATTAAGAATTGCTAACTAGACTTTAGGATGTTTATTAATAATCGTTTTTTAAATCATTCTAGAATCAAAAGTAACACGTTCAAATATGTATCAAGACAAAATCAATATGATTATTAAACCATTACTTATTAAAAAAAAATTTTCTTAACCTCGGAGTCAGTGAAACTTATAGCAAAATTAATTGAAATTTTGTCACTAATCATAACTGTAGCTTCAATTAACTGTTTATAAGCTTGATGAACTTAAAAGAAACTTGTAAAAATTAGACGTGATGACACGAACGCACAATCAAATGATGATATGTGACGTGCGGAGTAATCAAGAAGATTCTTTAGTCAAACATTAATTTGAACTCTCAGATTTAATACTATAGTTTCGAAATATCCATTTTTTAAAATTGACTCTACGCTCTAATCGTAGCCTCACACTTATTCTTTTTATTTTAGTCCTTGAAAAAATAAAGTTGTTTTAACAGTTACCTAGACATTGACATAGCTAGGTGTTAAAAAATCTGGTGAGAATTTCATTCGGATGTATTACATAATTTCGAATAAATATATCTTTTTAGAAAAATAGTTTTTTGTTGATAACTTTAAAATATATTAGCTTATTGAAACTTTTTAATGTTGAACAAAGTTTATTTCTCTATAATATATGTATGTCAGTATGTACATGAGCCACAAAGTGTGTAAATTGACGTTAAGCAGGTTAAAAGCAGTTTACACTAGTTTCTTTGTCATGTAGCAACAGTTCATTATCCTAATGTGTTTTTAAATGATGTATCAGTTACTTATAAAGAAAAATAAAAATGTGGCTACACCGAGAATGTCGCGTGATGTATGTTTCTCAGTTTAAAAAACTGTCGCTTTACTCGTATGAATGTTACAATTGAAAAAAAAATCATTCTAGAGAGACATTATGGTGTCAAAGTAGAATAAAAGTATATATTTACAGCTTGCAAACTTAGCTATTAAGATTATGTTCTAAGTAGATCTTCAAATTTTCATAAAATCGTGAAACAGAGGTAACCATAATTGGAAAAAAATGTTGTGATGTACATCGTCAAACTCAAAGTTCTATATCCTATGCGTCATCATTACTCTAAGGTTAGTCAAGCCAATTAGATTTATCTCACCTCCTGTCCTTTATTGTTAACCACGAAAAAGATATGGCAACAAGAAACGTATCTCTAGAAATTAACAAAATTTGTATTAATACTATTTTTGGATCAAATCATGGTTCTACACTTCACGTTGTAATTCAACTTAGAATATTTTTTTTAAAAGTAATTGAAACCAATTGAAATAAAATCTAGTTTGAACTCTGAAAGAGTAAAAAATTTCGCACGAGTGAAAATGGAATAGCAATCCTAAATTGTTTATAAGTTGGAAAACTAAATAAAAATATTGCATTTTATTCAATGGCTGATGAAATTATTAGGTTTTTACCCAAACTAAAATTATACGTAACAACATACTGAATTTCACAAGAGCTTACATTAAAAGTTTTTTAAAGTGGTTTCGACTTTATGAGCCAACGTTCTAGAAATATTATAAACTTAGTTGAAACGAAAAAAAAACGATTTTCGTAAATCCGATTCTAATTTTTATCTTCACTTGAGACTTTCATCAGAGAAAAAAATAAAAGCTTTCCGTAAAGACAACTGGGTCAACGAGACGGAGCTAAAAGAAATAAAAGAAAATTACTACATATACAAAAAGATTTGGTAACGATATACCTCTAATCTTTGGAGCATTAACTTCCCAAAAAATTTGGAAATATTTTTTCAAAAATCTATTGCTACCGTTCTTGTGTAACCTATGATGACTCCAGAGTTAGCGGGGATGTCTTATTCACAATTTAGAAGTTACGAATGCCCAAAGCTCCACGAATCATTACCACGGAGGAATTAGTAATAACCTGGATAATATCAGTCAGTTTCAAATGATTGAATTGTTCTTGCTCTACAAACGTTCAGTCTTGTAGTTAACAAAAATTTTGTTTTCATGTACCCACGGAATATTGAGATTACGAATTCAGAAATATTAGCTCCCGCTGCTACCTCATTATACTTGGAAGATTAGGCGTTGAGATTTTCGTGGATCAACAAGTGCCATTATCCAAGAGTTTCTTGATAGTCAAGAACACTCATCTTTGCATCATACACGTCATATATACTCACTATGTCCGTATGCACGTGGAAGATTAATTGAAAGTTCATGTGTGGAGATGATCATTGGGTATAAATGGGTGGGCAGGAGGGCTTTCATGGGGTGTAAGCGTGTCCCATACGCTGTAGTTGGGCACACATATGTACATAATATGTTTGCGCATACGATCTTGAGCTGGAAATTCGACTCTGGCTTCGTGTGTGTTATTCAATGGTAATTTAGTTTGCATTCACATGTACGTGTCGATGTGATGTGAGATCAACATGATATCTACGAAGATAATCCGGCACACGCTTTTTTTTTGAATTTTGATAGTCGTTTTCTGAATTGATTACTTTTTCCAACCGTAAAATTTATCAACTCGATTGGAACAAAAAAAAATTCCATTGCCACAAGTCATCTTCGCCACTCGACTTTGTTAATTCGAATCAAATTAAAAAAAAAAAAAAAAAAATAGTAATCGGCCGCGCAATTCCATCATCAATGAAGTTAATTTTCCTCAAATAAAACATGACCCTCTCCCAAGTTCTCACTCACTTGAAATATTCCTAAAAGAGATCCACCCCGCAAACCCTGAAAAAACAGATACGAAAAAATTCAATTTACCTCTCTTTTTTCGCTTTGCTCCAACAGGTGTCCCAGTGCGCTTGCCAAAATCCCAACCATCACATACACACATGCATACATCTCTCCTCTTCCTCCCAAAAAGTGTAGGGTTCTCACCGCCCTCCGAAAAAAGCTCGTGTCGCAAATTCTCCACCTCTATGAGTAAAAAAAAAAAAAAAAACTTGCCGAGTGAAGCGAGCTGTGTGCGCATAGGCACATGCACGTAGGGTGTCGAATCGTGCGACGTAATTCAGCAAACTGTACAGCCGGTCGTGTCCCGTCCTCGTGTATGAGTGGTGCTGAACATACATGCGTATTGGGATGTGCGAGCCCGTATCCTCCGTTTCCTCGTTTCCTGGAGCACGTACCCACTATTCGGAAGTTTACATAGCTCTATAAGCTTTTTGCTTGTGCAAACAATATTCGTGTATTTAACGCGTGTTCCTAGAAGTTTTTCTCATTACATCCAAATATTGAGTTCAGCTTTTTAAAATTTCATGTACCCTTTCAGAGGTACGAAACGTTTGATGTAATAAACGTTTTTATACTACCCTTAACGATTAATGGTTGAGCATGATTATTATCCAAGAAAACATGCTTCGGTACGTCTTTGGCTTTGCGTCAAAGTAGACTCGATTTCGTTGTATGGCCCTCTCACCTGAATACTCATTAATGAAAAAATTGCTTCGCATTACGAATGGCTACCCGTCAAACTTACCATTTGTTTTTAAAGTGGTTATTAAAATATTAGCGTTATTATTGATTTTGAAGCCAATTGTCCTGTTTCACCTGATTGCCCGAGTTGGCCCTTTTGTGTCTGATTGTGTCTAAGATGATGAAATGTTGTTGTTCAAATTTAAGAAATTATATTTTACACCTACATACATAGTTAAATCACCCATCCGATTAAGTTTGGAATGTAAACAAACCCTAAAGACAAAAAACAGACGAAGAAAAATAGTATGTTGCACTTACCACGATCAAGGACCTTTATCACAAAAGGACCAAAGAAAAAAGGTTAAGGGATTGAAGCCAAGCGAAGGAGAAAAGCTTATAAGGAGAAAATAGACAGCCAGAAGGGGTATGGAGGGTGCAAAAGAAAAGGGAGTTCTAGCAAAGAAAGGAGAGCCGTAGTACGTATAGCAGAGGCATCTTCCTCATTTTTTTTATCCCTTTTGGGCGCTTCAACAGATGCCTGTTGCTATCCGACCAAGAGATTCACTCGCATCTCTTTCGGTTTCCTTTGCTCTAGTCAAGTTTGTCTCTTTAGCTTTCGATTTCGTTTATTTTGTCATTGCTGAAAGCAATTATAAGCTCTAAATACCACAATGTCCGAATAGCAATGCTATTCTATTGTCTTGGCTATCGTGATAATTTTAAGACTCATCTGTAGGTACAGTTTTACTCACTGTGATTTGTGAAAATTACAATGAAGCTTGCGTTTGCATGGACAATAAATTAAGTAGATAAATGATTATAATGTGCGGTCATAAATGTTTGCTTTTTAAACTTGAGTGTTTTATACTGTTACGTAGACAAACTTGGTTGAAAAAATGAAGTATGGTGTTCGAGTCTTTGGCAGCATTATTCCATGTCATTCAATGCACACGAACTTTTGTAAAACTTCTCTGTTCTATTTGATTGTGTACCTATACCCTAAATCTGATAAAGAGATTTTTCCCTACGTCCAAATTTCAAGAATAGCGATTTGGCGAGAGAAATACTAATAGACCTGTGCTAGAACATCTTTACACTTAGACACTTGAGACACATTAAATTGAATGCAATTATAATTGTTGTCACTAAATTAATCAGTGAATTCAAAATACAGTGTACAAGTTTATGACACGTTTAGTTGTGCGATTCCTGTACACCCATGGCCTAACATTGCACCAAAAAAATTGTTTGGGTATCGGGTGGCTAATTTCCCATCGCGTTGGTAACAACGTCGCCAGAGAGAGGCGCAGTTCGATGATGCGATGCGGGTGCAGCGTAGCTTTTCATCCACTGTCTCTCTCTTATTTCCTATCTTGGTCTTCGGAGTCCTGAGCTGTTTGCACTTTGACTTTCCTACTCTATTTTTTACACTTCGTTTTCGCTCGAGACAGTGCCTTGGCCCCTCTGAAATTTTCGCTGAGAAAATGGATCTTCTTCCACGGATCGTGACAGAAGTGTCGGATCGGATATTAAATTTTGAAAATTCCCCGAAAGACTCTTGAAGTCCATGGCAATAGCCATTCGCGATGAAAACGCGAGTTTCACGTGTTCATGTTTGACGATAAACATTTTCGGGGACGAGATTTTGATGACAAAAGCATAAAAAAATCAATCGATCGCTGGTACATATTGTATAGCTCTTCTAACTTTAACGAGTACATTGTACAGAAAACTCATCCCTAATTTCATCCTGAGTTTGCAACTAAGAAAATTTTTTTGCCTAGAGCAGGTGATTATCATTTTGAAACTCCAATAACAGTGAGTTTTTTTACAGGGTTGAAAAAGATTCAATATTTTATTTAAATCATAAAAAATAAAATTCAATTCTCAATTAAATCTTATTTCAATCAACAATTTAATTTGATTGTTGATTTAAGTTGGAATCCATGAAACAGTTAATTTTAGATAACTCCTTATTAAACGTAATATGATACACTCTGAGCGGGCACTAGAAGTTGAACTTCACTCCATGAGTTAAAATATTATATTTCGAGATAATTGCGCAAGCCAATGCAAATTATTTCTTCCGATCTCAATGAGTGTGACGATTACTGGGTGATCTAATGATGTCTGCTATTTTTGACACTCAGTGTGCGAAAATTCCAACTTGGAGAACTTTTTGACAATCAGTGAGCAAATCACTAATAACTACTTCGCACGGTGTATGAAAAACTATCATCAGGCGTTGTATGGACCCAAGAAGTTACACTTCGCAAACTGTTTTGCCCACTAGTGCGCTAAATGCAGACTTTCAACACTAGTAAAAAAAAAAAACAAAAAAAAAATCATTTAAATTCACGGAAAAATAGCATACGGCAACTCGTACGTTCGGTAATTGTCACACTCGTGTCATTTCCACACAATGGCCCCGAAGTTTCTGTACTTGGAGTCGAAAAACCTTCAATGTTCGAGTAAAAAATCGTAAAAATTTTCACGTAAAACGCACCAATAAGTATCCCTCTTTTTCTTCACCCCGAGAAAGACGAAAAACTGGGGGTGAGCGTAGCGCGCGCGCACCCACACTCCTGCCGAACGAACCCGGGAAGCGAAAAAAAAAAAAAAAAAAAAAAAAAAACGATGGCCAGAGAAAGAGGACGACGGAGGCATCGGATAGTGCGCGAAAAAAAAAGGGGGAGATACGGGCAGCTCCGCTCGCGTAATTAAGGGACCCACGGAGGTGGGGGCATGGAGCCGGAGACATCGATCGGGAGTGTCCCTTGCGTGCACAAGTGAGAAAAACTGTCCAGCGCGTCACGCCGGACGACGAGGAGGACACGAATTGGTCCTTATTTCCTATATACCTTCAGGTCCGAATCCGAGAGAAAGCAAGAGAGAGAGAGAGAGAGAGAGAGAGAAAGATATATCGAGTGAACACCGTTTCTTTCTTTTAAGCGGAAAGATACGGGGAGAAGATGACAGAGAGGCAAGAAAGGGTGGAGGCGCGAGCCCTACCCACCCACCAACCGATATCTCTTTTCGCAGCCCTCTCCTCCTCCTCCTATGTCTCTGGGTTATATAAAAGCTCGGAGGGGGTGAAAAAGCTGTGGCGGAAGTAAATGGAGAGAGAGAGAGGGAGCCGATGCGCTCCCTACCCCTGGCTCCTTTTTGCTGCAGCTAGCCTGTAAGAGGATAGGTAGAGGGAGCTCTCAGGTGTGCGCGCGCGAAGACAAGCCTCGGCTGCTGCGTAAGAAAAGGAGGAGAGGCAACGCCCATTTTTTGATAAGCTAGTTATAAAGCCAGACGCGTTCTAACTTTTTTTTTCCCCCCTCCCCCTCCTCTTCCTCCTCTTTCTTTCACACTCGCATCCATCCCGCACGTATAGATCGTGGGGTATGTGTACGAGGAAGGGGGATCGATAACTGCATCGCGTTAAAATGAAAAAAAAAAAAAAAAAAAAAAAGTGAGAGGCCTTCCCACCTTCTTTTCGTCCTGTACGCGTGTACCTACCCTTTAACCCCTCCCTCGTTCTCGTTTCGTTATCATACGCGACCCCCGTGCCTTTTGGCCTCCCCGAGTGAACTTAGTTTTTCTTTCTCCTCCACGCTGGAGCACCTTTTTATCCCTGGCCGCTTTTCCTACTCCTCGTGCGGGTTCACGAGTCCATATTCACACTTTCTCACATAAATACACACAGAGGGAAGGATGCATGTATATATGTATATGATCTTTGTTTCTTTTTTTTCGCTTCTTCCACTCACCCACTGATTACATGTTAAACCACAAACGTATATATATTTGTATATTTAGATTTATTAAATACACACGCCCGGCTGGGTCAATACCTATTGACGTTTATACACTTACTGGGTGATAAAATATACCCAACTTTTCGTGCTACCTATGGTGTGAAGTACTCTAACAGCTCTGTATACGAAGTAATGTATTTTTTACGCTGATGCACTCGAATACATTAAAATCTTTGAACAAATAATATTAAAGAAAGAGCTCAAGTAAAGCAATTTTCAGACATAACATTACCCATGGCTTCGTTAATATTCCCACTGGTATAAAAATCACCTCCTTTTGGCACATTTTGCGTAATACAACATTGAATTACCATTAAACTTTGTGGGTATTTATCAGATGAGTCATCCCTTATTGACATCTTCTATTATTTATGTGCTTCATTATTCCTGGCCTAGAAAATAATACGATTGTATTTGAAGAATGCAGTGTCATTTTATTTACGTAGTTATTACAATAAGGTTGCTGTTTATTAGATTAAACAGTAGAATTTTAATCAAAGCTAGCTGCAGTGTGATTATGATTGTAACCAGATAACAGTGAGAGGAAAATACTCCTTGACCGTGATGTTAGGTTTTTTATTGAAAACGACCGCCACAACTACCGATACCTAACATCATCATAAAACAATATTATTATAATTTATTAATATTCGTTTTAAAAACTTGGGTTTTCCACGAATGTGTTTAATGTTTTTAATAGAATAAATAAAAAATTTAAAAAATAATTTAAAAAACTAGTTTATTTATAGGTGTTTCTTTAACACAAGATCCTTCTACTTGACTAAGAACATTATTTTATTTCTACAAATCAAAACTGTACTGGTGTTGGATGATCGTTAAGTTTTTGTTTCGTTTTTATAAATTCCATCATATTATAAAATCAGAATCAAAAGTTTTTGAGCTGGTACTTTGATATCGTTTAATGGATTTTTTCTAGCTCCAAGTAACAAAGATAACAAACAACTTATTTAAAAATTAGTCAGTATAAATTACGCACATCACGTTAGTAGAAGCGAGAGTAGAAGCATATAAAGTTAATGGCTCTGATGATAACGTGGTGTGACTTTTTTAGAATATAATATTTTTTACCTGTACATCTAACTGCTCATTGTACTCGCCTACTTTTATTAAGATGGGAGTAGGTATATTCGATTAGTGAAAAAAAAAGTTTTTTTTTTTTCATTAATGCGAATTATACTCCTGTTACGTTATTATAACAAATAAATTTATTTTTTAATTCGATTTGGTGTTATACTTGGGATCACTCATGTATTTAAAAAAAAATATATATATATTTAAAATAAGGAACACGTTAAACTTGGCTACAGCGTAAATTGCATAAAAATGCAATAATTCAGTACTGATTTGATTTGAGTTGTTAAGAAAAACAAAATGCGATTTTTTAATACGTGTAACTTTAAACTACTTTGTACTGTTACCATTTTTAAAAAGCCTAATGTATCGTCAGTTATTATGTTGGTAAATAAAGTCGTTGGCTGGTAGAATCATGCTGATCTAAGACTAAAAAATTCATATCGGAAATTTATATTTTTTCAGGTTGGTTAAAGCACAACAGATTATCGGGTATTTGTATTTTAATAAAACAAGAAATGAAAAAAAAATAAATAAAACAAGAAATAAAAAAAAAAAACAAATTAAAAGAAACAAACCAGGAGGTATAAATGAGTCATGGGACCCACGGTAAGAACGAAGTTCTTTAAACATGACATAAGTATAAAGACACACAATTTCTCAGGTAACAAGGGGGTCGCCAGACCCATAGGAAGAACGAAGCTCTATATAAATAAGTACTGCATTCATGTAGTTCACTGATTCAAAAACTTGAAAAACGAATAAAATAAAAAATAAGAAAATTTAGTTCAGTACTCACGATAGTTGAACTTCGTGAGTACTGTATTTATGCATGACGTTCATGTTATTCATCACCTTCATGTTAATTGAAGTTGGTTATTTACGTGTTTTTTTGGGTATCGTGATCAAATATTTGATACCACAAGGTATATAATGTGGATAATTAACTACAGTCCTAAATATTACCTACGCGAGTAAATAGACACATGCACATACCAAGCTAAACTTTACTCGAGAAAACTCTTATCTTACATAAGGATTTAATGGTTCTACAATTTTTTTTATGATTTCAGAATCACCTGATTATAATATGCTTTTTTTCACACGCACGGGAGTCAAGGTAGTTTCACACACAATTTACCACATTTTAAGGGCGAATGATAAACATTTTTTTTTTTTTTTTTTTTTTTAATTTTATTTTGCAAACATTCGAGCACCGTGAAGTACACTTTTTAAGGGCACATTAAATTCATGGAAAGCAAAATTTCCCACTCATCCACATGGTCCGAGAGAAATGTAGAGTGCCAGTAAAGCAGCGAGTATAATTCAGGCAAAGAAGCGCAAAGTGATTTTTTTTCCAACGGGTTGTACCAACAGGGAGGAAAAACATATCCATCAGCTTGTAATGGTCGGAAATAGGGTTGTGTGTGCCCGGGCATTTCATCTACGTATCCTTTCTGCTTTCCGTTTCGCTTTGCTTTTTTTTCATAAGCTTTCTTTCCTCCCTCTGTTTCCCTTTTTTCTCTCACTCCCTTCATGTACCTGCGAGTGTGTGTGTGAGCACGAGCAAACACACGTGCCCGCGTATGTGGAAAAGCAAGGGCTAACAGTCAGTCAATCAGTCAGCGATTCGACTCTCACCCCCTTTTTAATTATCACTCATAGATATATGTGCACGCGTTTGAAATATCATAGGATTTTTTTTATTTGCCCACGTTTTATTTCTTCTCTTTTTCGGTCGCTTTTATACAATATATCAATAAAATTGTGTCGATGCACCTTTTTTTAACGTGAATGATATTTTTTTTTTTATGGTATATTTTTCAGAATTAAATTTTTTGAGACTTTATCCATGAGTTTTGGGACGAATCCATGTAATGACTTGTTCTTGAAACTCGATACTTCGTCAGGATGTTTTTTTTTTTTTTTTTTTTTTCTATATAATTGTAGTTAAAAATTTGAAGAAAAAAAATTGAATAAATTACACAAATTAAATGTCAAAATTATATAAATTTTGGGTATTTTTTTTACTTAAAGTATGATTAATAAATACACAAATATAATTCACACTTCGCAAAAATTTTACTGTGATCTACATTCATAGATTGCGAGTCCAAAAAAATGGACCACACCCCCGATTCAGCAATCGAACCTTCACTTTATTCTCAGCAAATCTGTTGCATAAGACACAATCCTAAGGCAGTTGCTACTCATTCATACACATACACTTTATCCTTCTTCTCCGCCCTTTTTTTCCCTCCAACTCCCATGAATTTGCTCTCTCAAGTACAAAGAAAGTATAGAGAGAGAGAGAGAGAGAACAAACACACGCGAGCATGTCAGAGAGAGGGAGCAATGAAACCGAAACGAAAGCGAAATAGAAACCATGTGGAGCGGATGGGAGAGCACACATCGCGCACGTACGCGCAGAGAGAGCATTGGGGTAAGAGGGAAACAAGACTATACACGTGTATATATATGTACACATTTTTAAATATTCTTGCAAGAGAGAGAGAGAGAGAGAGAGAGAGGAAAATGGTAAGAACCCGGACGATCAAATAAAAGGCCCCCCGACTGTTAAGCTGAACGTATATATATATATATATATATATATATATATATATATATATATATATATATATATATATATATATATATATATATATGTGTGTGTGTGTGTGTGTGTGTGTGTGTGTGTGTGTGTGTGTGCGCACTCTTTGGCCGATATCGAGCCCCTAACCTGCCCCAACATACTTACACGCACACTCGAGCACGGTAGTACAGTCAGCTTGTCGCCACCCCCCCCCCCCAACCCCATCTTTCGCAACCACCACAACCGGTGTACTGGGCAGGAGTAGGTATAGGTATAGGAATCGGAGATAAAGAGGGAAAACTGACATCGTCGTCGTCGTCGTCGCGAACCGTAGGTGCGGAGCGAAGGGAAGCCACCCCTTGGGCCGCGCACTGGCACGACGGTCGTTGACCCGCGTGTTACGCACACGCTCTGCTGTCGCTCTCTCTCTCAACCCCTGCCCTCTGCGCTCGCGTTATGGTCTTCCCTCTTTCTCTTAACGGAGCGACGAGCGAAGCAACTATAACCCTCAAGGCCGACGACACCACCCCTGCGCCCTCCAACCCCCCCACCATGCACGACCCCTCTCATCCTCCTGCCTTTACTCCTCCTTGCTTGTATATATACGTACCGGCAAAAGTATTGCTACTGCTCTGGACTTCCACCCATACCCTACCTACTTACCTACCTATCTCTACCTACGTAACCCACTATGCGCTCACTCTCCCACCGCTGATATGGGGGCGCGCCGGCATCCCCCCCCTTTTTTTTTTTTTTTTAAACCTGTCCTTTTTCATCGCACCAATCTCTATGCGCGCTGGTGGAGTATAGAGCTTGCCGTCTTTTTTCTATTTTGAAAAAAGAGCTTTTTCCTTGGGTATTTCCTCCCCCCCCCCCCTCTTCACCGAGTGCCAACAATTCGTTCTTGTCTCTTTTTTCCTTGTGTCTTTCGAGTTTCCCCCGCCCCTGTCCCTGCCACTTTTCAGGTATACCCGCGAAAAATAAACTATACACGACGGCGCTCGGGGTTTCGTTCTCATTACCTGGCTTGCGCTTTTCTTGATTTTCGGAGTGAAATGGTTCCCGATGGACAGGTGTTGCAATGTACCTTGGTTAGAAAATTTGACGATTCCGGAGTTGAATGAACTCGAGTCCGCGCACGTGAGAGCAAGATGATCCAGCTCGTTGGCGATTTACCCCTCGGCTCTGCCTTGCGTCTTATATATGCATGAAAGGGCGTGTGAGCAGGGGGGGGCGAGAAGAATTCTTTTCTACAGTGCAACAATGAGGGGTCGTTTTTTATTATCAAGAAAATGACACTATCCAGGGGAAAGGGGGTGGTACTGCGGATTTTTCTTGCGAGTCCCGATGGGGACGGGACGGAGAATCACATCGGGAATTTTTTCCTTTATCTTATGCCAAGCGCCTCTATTTTTTTTCTTTCTTCCTCTTCCCTGCGTACATGTATCTCTTGCGATGTTGCGGTTCGAGCTAAATTATGCGTGCGTACGAGCTTTTTTGTACTTCCAAGTGTCGAGATTTTTCTTTTTTCCCTCGTTTCGTCTTCACGTGGCTTTATAATGACGGATTCGAGCACTGAATTCTTTATTTTCTCCGATTTACCGGGATATTGTGCAAAACCACGTAGCTTTTTCTACTTTTTTATGACTGAAGAAAATTAAAAAAAAAGTACCCTGTTTGTTGGAATTTCAAAGTTACGTGAGAAAATTTCGAATTTTATCAAAGATAAGATAAACTTTGTAGTTTACTTGAATTGTTTATTCATACTTTTATTTTGTATTTTCTTTATCAATTTGTAAATACAATGAATAACCATCGCTTCCTCAAATTACTCAAGAAAACTCAAAAGGGCCAAAAGGCAAAAAAAAAAAAAAAGTCAAGTATACACGTAAGGGATGAGCGAGAGAAGATAAAAGGAAAAACGAACCGCGGAATGTGTCGTCGTAGCTTCTCTAGCGCATACGCGTTCAGCAAGTAAGCGCGTTATACGCACACGCGAGTGACTAAAAATAAAAATAGAGTCATAGCACGTTAGCTCACTATACGAGCGTGGGGATCGGCAGCCGCTTACATACGCTGCACTGCTTGGCAAAGTGATGATCCCGAGGCACCCCTAATGGAGATAGAGTGTGTGTGTATGTGTGTGCAAGCTCGAGGTTTTATTAACTAAAAAGCGATGCCTGACTTAGCATCAAACCAGGCAGCAAAACGACGAGCAGCATACGATGTACCGTGTGCCCGCGTTTGTCTTCTTACTTCCGGACAACCCCCTGACGATCGACCGATACACGGACGTTCCACGCGCGTCTTTTATCCTTTCTCTTTCTCTCTATCATTTTGCATTAGGCGCCGCTCCAATGACTGTACACCTCTTCTGTCCTTTTTCCTCATCGACTATAGCTCCACCTTTCATAGTTTTTTATTTTTTTATTTTTTTTTCAAGTAGATCTTTTTTTTTTTTTTTTATTACTCGTGCACTGAAAAATCGTTATCTCTTTGCTTTTTTCCCTGGTGCAAGAAGTGGAAATTATCTTGTTGTTTCTCCCTTTTTTTTTTTGTAAAACAGCCATTCTCGTGATGCCCAAGTTAATTTTTTTTCTTCGTCTCGTTTAATCGATTTATGTCTTCATTTTTTTATCGCCTTTTTCCAGGGTGCAGTGCTTGGCATATTAACAATGGATTGTGAAATCGTGCAAATCACTGTGTTTTTAAACAACCATGAGGAGTTGTGTGTCAGCATATTTTTTTCAATAAAAACTTGGGTTCGTTCAATATTACTTTGTTTTATCAACTCATAAAGCCTCTGATATTTACCTTACAAAAATATATTTAAGGTGGATTCGTCGTTTGGTGCTAACAAGAGAACCTCAAAGGACGCATATCGAATGGAAAATTTAAATTTAAAAACGTAAAATATCGATAAAAAAAGTATAATAGGAACTAGCTATTGTCACCTGTAATAAAAATCCAAGTCACCAACATCGTTACATCACATAAAAAAATATGCAAGTACGTTTTTGAATCCCAAAAACCCAGCATTTTATTATAACTCCTGTTTTTATTAATTGTTGTCGAATAAACTTAACTTGTATGTATACGAAGCACGATTGCTCTACTATGTCTTTTTTTTCAAATTGTTTTTTTTTTTTTTTTCGTAGCTCTGGCAAAAGTTTTAAGGCATTAATACAAACTGCAAGAATCGCAAAAACCACATTACGCAACTAATACTTCCTAATTACGCAACTAATCGACGTACCGAGTTGAAGATAGCTCTAAAACCCACCCTCCCCCTTTCTCTTCCTTTCCAGCTATAAAATTATTTTATCGCGTTTGAATAGTTCCAAGTGGTTTAGTTCAGCTTGCGATCTGGGTGCGAATAACAAGGGGGTATTTTAGGTCACATTTGCATATTCAAACAAGTGTAGGAAGAGCAGTGGTGGTGTCGTACCGAGTGAAAGAGAAAACACTCTCTTGGAGCTCTTTTTGATTTACACTGCCATGCTACCTCTTTATAGTAAAGTGTTGACGGTTGTTACCGAAAGAAAATGTTTCTATTTGTTTATTTTTAAGTTAATTTATTAAAACATTGAATTGTTTCACAGCAATGGAACCTGACTAAAGTTCAAACTGATCCGATGGAAGATTGACCAACAAAACTATATTGGAAATATTACTCATTTTATCTTCGTTTAAGTTGTTGTTTGTGTTCGAGTTAAGTTCAAAATATTTTTAGTGTACCACGAAAAATATACGAATTAGTGTTATCGAAAGATAAAAACGAATTTGACAAATCGTCGATTTCTTCCCTGAAAAACGAGTTAAAAAAATATATCTTATCATTGAAAATTAATTAAAGTGTTGCAATAACCATAAAAAAAAAAAAAAATTTATTTTCAAATGCCACCGTAGATCAGTGACGATAATATAGTAAACAACAACAATAGGTGTACTTTCTTTAGACGGATGCTTTTAAAAAAATGTTGAATCCAGTTTCCATGACATTAACACACGAATCATGTAAATCAATAAACTTTGGCATTCGCGAACACCTTGATGACCACCCCTCGACATCAACTCAAGTGCATTGTCACAAGACAACGTGAAAAAGGTCAGCGCACGGATAAACAGGACACGCATGAAAGTGGGGGAAAACACACACACAGAAGGGGGAGTATAGGTAAACAAGTGATGCGGATGAACAGGGTTCGTATGCGTCTCGTGCGCGTCTTGCTTCCAACCACACGTAACGCATGTCGCGGGAGAAGAAAGTGGTGGAGAGCTCGCAGACGTCGACGACCCTAAATTCGCGTGCGCGTCTCGAGACCTCTCGTCCCCTTTCACTCTGAAAGTTTTAGCCCACCCTCGTGTATAGCCGTCCTACCCCCTTGGCACTGACCTACCCTTCCTTTCGTGTACCTTACCTACAAGGAGTGTCTCGTCCCTTGTTTGATTTATGAACGAGTTGGGAGATTTTTTTTTCTTCTCCCTTCCGCTCTTTCTTTTCCTCCTATTCTCCTTGTGTTTGGAAAAGGTGGCCATCACACTGCTGGTGATAATGTAGATTTTTTTTTTTTCCCCACAACATCAGACTACTAACGAAGAAAAAAAACTTAATGATCTAGATTTTTTTATTCGTGAAATTTTGTGCCTAATAAAACCATTAAGCAACTCGGACACGTGAAGTTATTACCAAGATTATGTTGAGCACAACAAAGTTACGTTCACGTGCAGGGTGTATATGCGAACCACCGGTACTATATGTAGCATACGCAACGTGGCCGTATTTTGTCAAAGATGGTAATTCTTCGGGGTCACGCGACAGGACGATACGTCTTAATCAGAGCCCGGCAACTTTTAATGCTGATGGCTTGTTTTAACGATCCGCACGATTAATCTCCCATTAAATAGACATACTATCACAACTACTCAAAATTTTTAGTGTATTATACTCGTACATTTTTCTGGGTCTATATCATCATCATCATTGTTGTTCTCGCGTTCGTTTGTACAAAATTGCACAGTAGCTCGTTACAATAATTACAGCGGAGTTCCAGGTAAGATTTGCCGTGAAAACAAAAACACGAAGCGCAGTCGAAAAACACCAAGTATTTAATTAATGTAACAAGCCAAAAGCTCACAAGGCCAGCTGTTGCTGCTGGCTAACAGAAACAGCAGCCCTTTGTAGCGTAATTTAAAAGCCGCAGGCCCGGGGATTTTAAGGAAAATTCAAACACAGAGAGAGGGAGCATGTTAAGGGGCGTGAGAGGGGGAAGAAGAAATAAAAAAAAAAAATAAAAAAAATCGTCCGAGGGGCTTGAGTTTCGCGAAAACGGGCAAGCAGTGTTTTTCTCTACGTTGCGAGGGAACTTTTTCTCGTCCGAAGCTGGTGTTTCTTTCTCTGCGTATGATTGTAGAGGGAGAAAGAAAGAGGGAGTAATTGAAGGCTTCTGTGAGAAGAAAAAGAGAGAGCGATTTTTTTTTTTTTCTTTTTCGTAACTCTGGCTTCCAGGAGTCCGCCGTAGTACATCCCAAAGGCTGCCTCGGTACAAAGTTTGGAAACAGCGGAGTGGGATGGAGGAAAAATGGTTTGAATTTTTTTCCAACTCAGAAAAAGCTTTGTTTCTTCATTCCAAGCGAATATGTAATTAGTTTGTCCGATAATTAAATTACAATTGAGGAATTTCCCGTTGCTTGCGCTTTCGAAATTTTCCGACTTTTTAATTTTAAAATATTGTTCTCGCATGACGAAAGCTCCTTTGGGAATAAACGTGTGCTATTGTTAATCGGCGTGGATTGTAAAATGTAGTACAACTCATCGTTGCGTCCGCGATTTCGAGGTATCTCGATATAATAAATAAATCTACCATGTAGGAAAAGAGTACACATTACTTTATTGAATAAAAAAGGTTACTCCCCCATGGCACGAGGCAGAGAGTCTTCCAGCTGGCTTGGACGAAGAAATCTCGGATTATCACGTGAAAGAAGATACCAACACTGTACAGTTTATTTTTCATTGACTTTAAATTTTTTTTCTCTAAATTTTTAGTATCAATTCTAGTTACTCACTATACTTCTATCTCAGACATCTTCAGCATAAGTTTCTTACGTAATACGAAAGTAATGTTCCATATTACATGAATAAATACACAACTGAATAAATGAACGCATGATTGAGGACAAGATTTTGTATTTTCGATCACATATTTACAAATTTAAAATTCTCGAATGTATGGTTTAATTTTTTATTGAAATTTACTTAACTATTCGAGAATATTTAAATTTGGTGGAAAGTAATCCATGACTACTTATATTACGAAGTGATTGGATTTCTAGAAAAAATTCGATATCTGTAGAGATTTTCTTCACCTCAGTTAAGACCACGAACAAAAAGAAGATTCTCTACGCTATCAATAATTAGTATAAATACTCATTTAATGACATCACCAAATATTTTTTTACGTGTGATAAAAAAAAAAAAAAAAAATTTTAGAAATTTAATAGCAAAGCTGATAATTATTTTTTATACAACATTTAATACATGTCAAAAAGTCAAGATTTTTAAACAAATTGAGCATTGTGAGTTATTTACATCTGTCATTCATGCATAGCTTTCGATGAATTGTTCATTAATACTTATACACAGGTATTATTCAAGATTCTGCAATGTATTTTTTTCCTTTCCAAGCTGTCAAAATATCGAGCAGCAAGAAGAAAAAAAAGAAGGATATTAGTGAGAGGAAAAAAAGGGAGAAAACAGGGAAGGGAAACTCAAGGCGGCGACTCTCGCACGTAATACATAGGCTAATTTTCCGTATGTGCCCTTTGCTCTCGGTTTTTCTCGCCTACGCACGCGCGCATGCCCTTGACAAGTTCGCGAGACAACGCAGTTCCATTTTTTCTCCATCCCACTGTATAATACGTGGTACTGCTCGGCAGTCCGCAAAAGTAAGGCAGTAATCGAATTTTACGAGATGGTGAAGTTTCGTTCCTCCAACTCGTACTTATTGCCTCGCGGAGAAAAAGAGATGATCTCGAGACACGGTGGTAAGAAATACACACTGCAGCGTTATTTTCCTTTCATGTTGCCATTCGATGCTTCAGTTCTCGAAACTGCTTATGTCTCTATTGTTTTATGTGCCTGGAAGTTGAGCTAAGTAAATATTACTGCATTGCATCATTAAAGATCATCATCGATTGGACACTTCAATACCGATTTTTGCTTTTTTTTCTCGCAACTTTCATAAAACACGTCTTCAACTTTAAATTCCCTCAAATTTTTTTTGTGTGGGTCAGTAACCAGTTGGCTACAAAAATCTTTAACTTTTTTCATTAATTTCAGAACGAAGAGATCACCCGATAGCTCCTCGATGCATCCTTCGTTACAGGTTGGGGGAGACAAAAGAGAAAAATGAATCACGGAGAAGAAACGGAGAAACAGTCGGAGCATATTTTTTTTTCTTTTTTTTTTTAATTCCAATTTCCTCCTGTAAGCGGCAAATCGAATGCCCCTAGGACCTGCGTTCATCATCTTCCCTCTCTCTCTCTTCCTCTCTTGAAAGTTCGTACTCTTCTCTGGCCACTTTTCATCCCTATCTTGCTTTTTTTCCTTTCCTTCTAATTTCGTCTCGTACTTTTCTAGTTGACCACATGAATTACCACGAGAATTATTCGTGTAAAAGTGTGCATACATCCCGATACAGTTGTCCACCATCATATCCAAAACTCTTTTTGATTTTGTCGGAAATTATTCAAAACCGCCCCACATTTTCGTCAAGCATATTTCCCTCGAGCATCGTCAACATCCGAATGTGCCACTACTCTACACCTTCTCCCAAATATTCCCCCACCTCGCCCCAAGCTCTCGGCCATCCCTAACATCTTCAAATTCATCTCAATCCTCCAAGCGCAGGAAACGAAAGTTAGGCAACCGATGAGCAGCGAAAGCTGCGAAGTGCTCAAGTATACTCCTCCGACGAATAAAACATTTGTTCAAGACTACAAACAACTAAACCCATTGCGTGATTTTATTTTACTGTGGTCTTAACATTTATTACAAAAAAAAAAAATTATTAACTCCTATCTCACTACCTCACGGTACAAAAATCTCATGTAAACATCTGAGCGGTAAGTTATACATTGTTTCAATGTACAATAGTAAAAGCTTACACGTATTGTATATTAGTATAGTAAATAATTATTATTCGGGAGGGTCGAGCAAGGCTTTTTCTTGTTTCTGTGGTTGAAAAGTTGGCGCTGTGTCCATGGAGGAGTGGAAAAATCTGCAGCTTCGCTTGCAAAAAAAAAAAAAAAAAAAAAAAAGCTCTAGTATATACACAGGCTGCAAGACTACAGGATAATTAAAATAAACAAACACCATAAGCGTGTGTTTTTGGTAAGGTATAGGAAAAGCAAATGAGGCGAAGTAGAAAATTTCACCTGCCAAAGATGAATCTACACATATACATATCGAGGATTCAGAGAGTGTAAGGATGGGGTGGAAAAAGCTCAGCTATACGAGTATAAAATGCGCCCGCACGGCAGTCGTGGCTTGGTATTTAGCAATGAAGTAGAATAAAGGGAGGAACGAAGAGAAAAAAAAAAAGTAGGGAAGGAGCAAAGCGAGGGAAAAGCCGGAAAAAAAGGGGAGGGGTGGAGAGGAACATAGAATTTTTCTCGCTTCTCATCGATCGCGCCCCGACACGGTGCTGGAGGCGGAAGAAAATAAGAAGCCCGAAGAGGAGAGCTTCGAGTGTCGTGTGCGCGCGGGTCTGCGGTTGACGGTTTATTTTGCGCGTTAAAGAGAGGAGAAAAAGCCGCGAGGCAGATCTAGAGGGTGGGGAGGGAAAATTGCAAATATCGGCACGGCCCGTCCGCGCTCCTTCGCTCCCTCCCCCTCTGCTCGTCGATTAAAAATTCTCCCGGGCTTGCTATACCCTCGATCAAGACGATGAGAAGGAACGACTTCAGAGGGGTGGGGTCTGTGACCCTTTGGTGTGTTATAATTGCGGCCAATTACCGGAGCTGTCGCTAGAGATAGAGACGTTGTATGCTAACGATAAGGGTGTGAGGGATGAAAAAAATAATAATAATAATAATGGGAGGGATAAACTGAAAGGCGAACGGGTTATTCAAGACACGTGGTGCTATGGTGGGGTAGAATATTGGGTTATGGGAGGTATTGATACATTAGTTGAGTAATTATAATAATAATAATTCAAATGTTGAGATGACATTATCTGTTAAAGGAGGTTTTTTACTGAAAACAATTCTACAAGAGTCTACTATTTACAAAGAACATAAGAAAAAGTACAATAACATTGCCAAAAATAAATAAAACATAAAACTTAAAAGTAACAAGGTTATGGCCGTTAAAATTTATAATGCCCTTAATCTCAATACTAAAACACTAGAAAATAAGAAAAATTATACTATAATAATACTTGAATCTGGATAAGTAATAATACAAATAAATATTGATTTGTTAGGAGCAAATGATGTAATTTAGTTGTAAAAGTACAAGTAACTTATACTTATTTAGACTTTTTGGCATAACTTCTTAGCATGTCACACGCTGAATTCCAGCCAAGAGTTGTTAAATTAATTTTTCTTGCGTATTTTGATTTTTTTTGATTTTTAAGTTTTATATTTATACTTTATAAGTTTAATTAGATTCTTTGAATACCTCTTGCAGATTTTATGTATTTTAATCCCGTATATAAAATGTAACCCAATACACTTGGTTCAATAATTAAATGAATGAATAAATAAATAAATAACAATAATTATAAAAATGGTAATCTATGTTGGTTGTTGTGCATATTGTATGAAAATGTCTCGGTATGAAAGATGAATCGGCATTCCGATAAATGCTATAGGAAAAAATAGAGTCTACGGCCTGTAAGAGCAATTTATCTCTTGTTATAGGCAAGTGCGGTAATTGCAAAGTTATATCGGAGAAGTTGGACTTGTGTCGCCACGTGACGCTTTTTACGTGTGGGTGAGGGGTGGCGATAAATGATGATAATTTAATACTTAGTTGCTAAGTTTTGTACCAGCTACATATGTTTATATATTTATATTTTTTTAATTTTTAACTATGTACTTCAATACCGTAAACAGGGGTGATTAAGGAGACTTTAAGTATATGATTGACAGACGTATCCCCATACGAATATACAGCAGTTCATCGAATCTTCATGATGTACTTCGTACATCACTTGAAGCGGAACGCGTTTATGGAGGTAAGCACCGAAAAGAGACTGAAATTTACGCTTTCGAAGTTCAATGAAACTCGACCCATTCGAGTATACCTACGTTGTGTACTAAGAGCACCAGTCGGCGCCTGTGGTTAGGCTACTTAGACGACGCCGGAGAATTGTGTACTCCACTTGATCGTTTCAATGTACTCCTCCAGGCAGGTGGTTTTTATTTTTAATTGCCGTGCTCTCTTAATGTAATTTATTTACCAAGTTCAATTTTTTAAAGGAGTTCCCTTTTTTGTTCCGTTTAAAAAACAGATTCGTATGAGTTGGCATGGTGGATTTATGAATTTTTCATCGGACTCTTTTGTGAGACCGAGGGAGCTGGTGAATTACGAACGAATTTTTTTTTCTTCTTCAATTTGTGATCAGTGTAAATGAAATAAAGAAAGCCGTTTGAATTAGGTGTCTTGAAAAAAAAAATTTGTACTTTACAACATTTTTACTGATCGTAAACTAGTAATACATAAATGTTTTGTTCAAGGCACTTAAAAAACTATCACATAATAATATCGTCACAAGCAATGAATTACAATTTTTACGGTAAAGTAAAACAACTATGATAACATATAACTAGTAAATCATCGAACTGGTACAAATCCTAATTTAATTCACACACATTTATTTTGATTACTCTATCGAGCATTTCCACTTGGTTATACACTTTTTTTCTTTTGCAAGCCTTCGATATATTTTCAATTGGGTATACACGTTAATTTTTATTGAAAGAGTAATTGTTTAGTGTCTGAATAACTACCCGATTTATCTATGTTTTGAAAATTCAGCCTCATGATCGACTATTGGGACATAGACCTTACGTTCTACAACTGTCGTTCACAAAGCGGAACATGAGACAAGAAGATTCATAATCACCAGTAGTTTGACTCGTGCCATACGAATTTCGTCACGTCACAGCGTTTATATCACCTTTTGATACATCATCTTTTTCCCACTCGGCAAATCTTTCAAGCCAATAGTGACCTCCGTCACCCAATTCTTTTCAAGCTGCTCGAGTGTATCCGTGTAATCGAGCAAAGCCTCGGCAAGAATTTCTTCATCTACGTATTTGAAATGCTTTTCCTGCAAGTCTTCATTTAGGTGCTCTACAAAACATGGCTCCTCCGAAATACCAAGCATGTGTAAAACACAACTGAATGTCCAGACGAGACATGTGTAAAGTAATAGATTGCCCATAATCATCGCATGAAATTACATGGACGATAAAAACGGTAAACCAGTATGCGTCGAATTGTACTTCTTAAATTCTTTAACGTCGAGTGTCAGCGTTCGAGGCACGAGCAGAACTAACTGACGAACCCAAAAATTTCACATCCAGAACAAATATATACTATGAAAGTACACAATACGACTACAGCAAAAGATTGACCGAAAATTATAGGAAACGTATCAAAATCATGAATATTTTGGGTAGTATTGATCGATTAACCCCTACAATTGGTGTTTCATTAATTTTATATGAACCTTTCGAGTGACTGTTGCAAAGAAAGACCCTTGTTTTGTTTCATTCGACCATTCATGGTGAAGGATCAATAAAAAAAAAAAAAAAAACCAGTCGTCTAGATAAAAAGCAACGATAAACAGCTGGAAGCTCCTGCGGTGACATGCATGTACACACCAATTCCTAGTGTTCACCATTCGTTCAACTGAGAGTCAGATCAAACTCGCACGCGTACAGCCTAAACATAAAATTTGAAAAAAGCTCGATATATGCTATAATTAGAGCATCCGTAAGCCTAAAAATGTGCGCGTCGTTTATTCGCGTGTATACGTAACGAGCTCAAGCAAACGTATTTTTTAAAAATTATTATTATTATTAATGTCCTCTGCGTGGATCGTTTCTTTTTCGCGTGTGAATTAATGTAAATGCATAAATATTATATGTAGAGGTCATGTGAAAACAGTTTGCGTCTAATGATTTTTGTGTGATACTGCGTTACGTAGAGGCTTTATGAATTTTAGCAAGCTTGGAGTTTTTCATGCCTCGAGAATTCCCTTCTCGTGGACTGTGACGCAACAGGAACGGCTCATTCGCACGGTATGCCTACGTTCGTGAGCAATTAAAATGCGTCTTGATAACACGCGTCTCGCATGAATTTCGTATCAAAGCTGTCTCGTGTAAGAATATTCAGTAACCACCTTTTTGATAAACAAAGGCAATCAAAGATTTACTCGTTACATTCTGCATACATGTTGATTAAACTTGTCGTTTGAATTTCGTGCAAACGCACGTGTTTTATTGCATTTTCCGGATGACGTGTGGACCTCCAAAGGTTTTCTTGCGAAAAAAATCTACACCCGAACAGATCGTCAGTAAGGTTACTATCAGTTTTAATAGTCGGTACGGTGAGGTAGATGGTTAATCTCTTTCAATAACCTGATAATTAGTCTGGGTGTGCTTGGGACTCTCAGATTTGGAGCAGTGGGGAAAAAAAAGAATGATTTAGGTAAAGCCTAACTTAAAAAAAAAAGAATATCACGTGACTGAAGCTTTCATTGGTTCTGTAGTTGGTTCAGACCGAGCATTGCGATTTAATGAAAAAAATATTTTGACGTTGAGTACAAATAAAACTATTGTTTTCATAAGAGAAAAAAGGGGTAACAGAGCTATAGGTATATGTAGAATAGAGTGCCAATCTATTTAAAAAATCTGTATGAAGCTGATGACTCGTAAAAAAACAAAGAAAAAGAGGTGGGCAATTTTTGTTTCATCTTCTACACGCGCATACGCAAAGGAATATACCAAAAGAATCATCAGCTTCAATGAACAGAGAATTTGAGGTGCATACCATCACATTAAGTGTAGTTGAAAAAAAAAAAAAAAAAAAAATTAAGGCCATCAGCCGAACCAATCGGCAGTCCGCATTCTTCGCTTATTCGTGCCGATTGATCGATAGATCGATTCTTTTTTTTCCGTCTAAATCCCCTCCCTCCTCGATTCATTCTCTTTCTCAGCTACAGGCTACATACGTTGAATGCACACGTAGTTGGCCAAGGTTGCGTCGCAGAGAAAGATATTCGTGCGCGATACACAGGGTTTGAGTTTTGCATTTACTTGGTGGGAGGGTCCATCGCTTTGGGTCACGGTTTTTCCATCTCCCGCGCACGCGAGCATATATACGTATGTTTCTTTCCTTTAAAATACCCCCTCCTCTGTATTCCATTGTTTTGTGCACCGCGTGCGAAAATACGGCTTAGAACGTACAAACATTATACAGGGGGGGAGTGCAACAATTAGAATATGTACCCATACGCGAGCTGAGAAAAGAAAAACGCTACGAGATATAGTCGCGCTTAATTTATGGGAGAGATACGTGGGTGGGTGTCTTTCGGATTGCGACGGTGTAACAGTAGCGCATGCAGGGATCTCTTGATTTTGTTGTTGTAGCGAGGAAAACTGCCGAGACCCTCCAGGCTGAACAAACAAGTGGCAACAACAATTTCTTTTTTTACTACTCACCCTTTTTTCTTTCTTCACGGATCCTATGTCCAAAAAATAAAGCATTTTTCATCACTTTTTGGAAAAGTTCCCTACAGTCACTGATAATCCTTCCCAACTTACCCTATACTACTAAGCCCCTCTTTCCGCTGTTGCCCCGACCGTCAAATTTCTAGACACCGTCGCCAGCTACAAGATTCGAGAACGTTGGCCCCATCAGTCAATTTTATTTTGTTTCTCATTACTCTAGAGAATTTTCAAGCCATGGAAAACAATGTCCCTTTTTGGAGACTAATTCATAATTAATCAGCACTTGAAATTAGATTAAGCGCGAAATTGTGAGAAAACCGCATGAGACTGTGTTTCTCTAGAGTGTTGTATGAACACGGATGGATTGTGATTTTAATCACCGATTTTTTTTTTCCACGCAAAATCGAACAAACAAGGACGGGAGCCAGTGTACACAAACTCCAAGCTGCTCCGTTTGCTTTGTTACGAAAAAAAAAAAAAAAAAAAAAAAGAAAAACAGGTATACGTTCGCGAATCCCCGCAAGCGCATGCGAGCCACGGCAAGCCACGGCCACGGTAGTCTAAATATAAAATAACCAGGCATTGTCCAGTGGATTTGAATTTAGGCACGAAGTTGCTACACATGGGGCGCCAAAGCCTCGGTGCCGAGACACGCGTTTGGGATTCCGTAGGATGACAAACAGCGAACGAAATTGTTGTGTTTTCACAAGGTGTCGCGAAACGTGGTGTGACTCGTTGCGAGTACAAAATTTTTTTTATTTGGTATAAAATGTCTTTTTCAAACTTCAAACTGTGCGACTTTAAGAGTATAGAGGGTTTTATCAATAAATTATTTGAGCGGGAAAAAAAGAGAGGAAAACAGTTAAGTCTTTGGTATAAAATGGGCCGATAGTTTACATTGGATTGAAAATTATAAATTAGCTCCTTCGAACAGTCCTTGTGATTTAAAAAAAATTTAAGGTACAATTATGTAAAGTACAATCAAAAACTTCGACAAAAGCTGTGGAGCTTTTTCCCCTCGGCAAATTCTGTTTCGATGTGTTCCGGAACGCTAGCGTGACGCCAATGAGAGTCGAGAGTTAATTTCTGGCTTCCGTCCGGATCCGGAGGTTGTCTCTCCCTCTTTAGCTTCGCACATTTCCAATTAGATGGCCATTTTCTACGTTTCCTACTTACGTATAGCTCGAGGACTGATTTTCTTAGTAAAGAAGGAGAAATCATAATTAAGGATTATTATTACTAATGGTTGGTAGTAAACAGATCACAATACGTTATAATTGCACAAATTAGCCCGTTCAATGTAAGTATTGTATAATATGCTTCAGTTTTATCGAAAATCACGTACGTGTTGTAACGCGTAGGTGATCGAGAAAATATACAATGATGCAACTGATTTTCTCATATCCATTTAAGTTCAGGATCCTAAACTTATCACTTAATGAGCAAATATATGCTTCAATCGCTGCAATTACGTACAAGTACAACGCACATTTCATGCGTTTTGATATGGTTTCAAACACAAATACATATGAGCGACTCCACAAAAAATCATCAATGATATGGTCCAAAGATAAACTGTAATCTATTGTTTTATGTATATTTCATAATAATATAGGAAAGAGAAAAATGAGTCCCCAGAGGTAAAAAAAAATAAAATTAATTTTTTTAACCCAACAAGGAAGTAAGTGTACAGACTTAAAAACTGACGTATAATGATAAAAACACGTATATTAAATAATCTAGTTGCAGACATTTCAGATAGTGAAAGGAATTGATAAGAATTTCGTACATAAACAAAATTTGACAAATGTTGGACGAAACAGCATTACAGACAAAAATAAGACGTATATGAAGATTTGAAGCACAATCAAACAAATGCATGGGAACATAAACCTGAATATTAAATTAGAAATGAAATGTAAATACGCAAAAACGAAGACAAAGACATTACCAGATTATAAGCATATGGAATTGAAAATTAAAGTTTGAGCAAAGCATATCAGCATTAAATTTCAAATAAAAATTGTACCTCTTGTACTATGACTTGTACTAGAGACATGAGTGTTGGAAGCTTATGTAATTGGTCACACATGAGTAATCGAAAAATGTCTTTTATACATTTTATCAGCAAAAGTTAACTTGAAATAACAAAAAGAAAAAAAAAAAAAAAAAAAAGAAAATCTCTATTCTCGTTTACAATCCAAAACTTTTTTTCACAGAACCATCCAAATGCTCTGCTCAAAGAAAGGGCCATACAGTGGCTCGTATTTTCAGGTCGGGCGGTAGTATACCCACGTACCCATCCGCGTATACATATACATGTGATAAGCATAAACGTAGACACTCATGTGCGGATGTTTGGTTGGCGGTCCCCGCGCTAGCTAGGTCTCGTGTCGTCCGGTAAAAAGAGAGAAAGAGAGCTGCAGGTCACTCACCGAATATGTCTGTATACACACAAGTGCATATACGAGCCCGAAAGGGGAGTTGGCGCTCTCCTCTCCCTCTTTTTTTTTTTTTTTTTTTTTTTTTTTTCGTTCTCTTTCTTACTTATGCTCCTTTTGTCTTTCGCTACTTGTACGCTATCTTCTATAGCCCCCTCCTTTATTCCATATAGGTATACGATGCACACAGTCTTACTTGTCACGACCGATCGAGTCTCTCCCATGCTTATGGCACTCGCGATCATTCATACTCTATTTTGCTGTGGTACATATTACTTGCACAAGCATCATGATATTATGTGCACGAGTGTTCACGCACACACATCAGGTGGTTCAGAGTAAAAACACGGCTGAACTAACGTAATTTCGTCATTAGTGGTATAACCGTAAGTCGAAGGGTGTAGGGTTATTTTTTGTGTTTTTACGCACACGTTATACACACAAATATTGTTATATCGGGCATTGACGAATCAAGGTTGAAATAGACGTACCTCGATCGATAGTTGCACCGCATTTTAGACCGATTAATAAAGCTGTACCCTCTCTTTCTCCCTCGCCCTCTCATTCTCGCTTCACAATTAAGCCTCTGGGGCTAATTAAGGAGCAGTTCTTTGCGTGATTCATCACTGCCGATGGTCAACGAGCAACGACGAAAGATCAATTCGTTATGTATAAGCACAATACATCACAATGAGCCACCATTACATATTTTACATTATCAATCGGTACATTCATACTTGTATATTCTTTGGTAATGTGTTATGGCCTACCTACCAGTATCTCTCATGACGGGACCAAAAAAAGGGGGGGGGGGTTAAAGAAAAGATGATCCCGGCATAGGCCAGCTAACATTTAATCAAACTTCGCGACTTTGATCGTCACCACCATCGTCGTGGTCGTTATCGTGTAAGTATATATAGTCGAAAGGATTCCTCGCAATTAGCCGCAAATGTGCGCACTGCCGCGCAATTACCAGCTCGAGCGTCGCTTCGCGTTGGATACCTGTGTGTGTGTATGTGTGTGTGTGATGCATCCCCCGGATACTGAATCGTTTTTTCCTTGCACGCGGTTTCGCCGAAAATAATTTTGTCGCGCAGGTGCTTAGGTTGTACGACGGGTTTTCTTAGAGCGCGAGGGAAAGATGATAGCCGTTTTCGCAGAAATATTCACAGCTTGGACGAATCGATCCGTTGTCCACAAGCCACGTGGAAACAGTCTTTTGACGGATGAAAATCTTAAGTATACCCAATTTTCTGTTTTCTACGTCAAGTTTGTTTTCTTACCGACTACGAAAAAATACACTTGTAAAGGGTATCTCGTACCAATTATATTGTAAAGTGTTGCCTCATACGTATGCACTTGAAGTCGTGTCATACAGAGTATTAAAAAAGATTTATTAACACGTGTCTAGCCAAACATTGTAAAGTAAAGACTTAAAGTCATTTGCACGTAGATATATATTAGTAGACCAAAGTTCATGCACAACGCAAAACAAAGAACAATCACAAGTGTATGTATTGCTGTAAGGAAAAAAAAAAAAAAAAAATCATATGTCGTATGCTCGTTATTAATTGTCTTCCAAGTTTGTTCCAAAAAAAACCATACCACAGCAGAGGAGACGTGCGTGTACGCACTCTTATATAATTATACGATAAAAAAAAAAAAAAAAAAAGAAAGAAAAAAAGTCGCCGCTATCGACGATGATGCGCGAAACGTATCGGTATGACAAACGTGCAATCGAGAAAGAGAGCCGCCGCGCGGAGGGGGTGGGGGAGGAAGGAAGAAAGAGCATCGTATACGCGATCGCTCCCATCGTATACGAAGGTCTTTCGTGCGTATACGTACACGCTTGCACGTACACACACGCAAAGCCTTGCATCACGTTGCAGTGTGTGTGTGTGTACAGCTGAAACGTAAAGCCTGTCAAGCACGACCGGCCCGGCTATATTTAACGATAAAAGTGTACCGCGTCAATGACCTTATAGACACACACGTACGAAACGCATGTGCACTCGTTTGTGCATACACACACGCGCCTTTTCTGCGGGGAAGCAGCATTGGGTTAAACTCATGCATGTGCGAGCTGTTGAAGACACTTGCGATTTTTCGGAGCAGATCTCGATTCTCCGCTGCGCCTTGACACGACGAGCCATCGGATTAGCGCGCCGTAGATTAACCGAATCCGATTCCCTCGGATCATCTTGGATCTTGTCAAAAGTCGTGTATGGGAAAAAAAAAAAAAAAAAAAAAAAAAAAAAAAGATTTTTTTTGTTCCTTTTTCAATGGAAAAACTCGTTCGTTCGCGACTCGCGCGAGCTAGAAACGGCAAATATAGCCAGAAAGCATCAATAAACCAGCTCCGAATCGACCGGCACCGTATACGAAACGGGCTCGCGCGGAAACGAAACAAAACGAGAGAGTCGCATCCCACCACGATAAAAGAATAATGCAGGCATTCGAAAATTTCACGTAGTGTATACACGTCTCTCTGCACGCCAGCCGGTAAGTGACGCACACACGCCACGGTACTTTTTGGTGTTGTAACCCACTACGTTGTTTTGTACTCGGCAAATGGAAACGCACACAAACTCGGGAGGGGGTCGCATAATACGGGGGCCTTCGTGATGGGTATACAAGCGTATGCACAATATATATATATATACGTACGTAAGATCGACTCGCGATAAGCCCACAAACGACAGATACGAGCGCAAAAGTTGGCGGTGTCCGGCTGTAATATTACGTGCACCTGTTTTCCGTTCTTCGACCCTCGAGAGCGCGCAACTATACTCTCGGGTTATTCGGCCTGTGTGCGAGGTGGAAAAAACAACAACAACAACAACAACAACAACAACAACAACACGGAAAAATTCACAAGTTACCACGTATAGCTTTGTGAATTAATTACCGCGTGAGATTCTGTGGGAGTAAAAATTACTTTTTTTCTCAAGCGCATATTTGTGTGTTAATTCTGCAAGGTGCGTTTTTTTTTTTTTTTTTTTTTTTTCTTTCAATTTATATAGTAAGTACAGTAAGGAGGTTTTGTGAAAGGGCACACTGTAAAAAATGCTGTAGTAAAATCACTATGCTCAGCATAGGTAAAGTAAAGACCTATGCTCAGCATAGGGATTTGACTATCGGTTCGTAAAATATTTTTCCCGGATAGTAAAATTAAATGTCAAGATAGTAATTTTCAGCGAAGCCGAAATCAATCATTTCCCGTACTGTCAACGTGACTTTCTTGCGAATACACGACACAACACGTGGCTCGCAGTTATCCGTGTGTGCAAGTACGAGGGCAAAAACATCATGCCGAATCGTACTCTCAGTAAGATGCGACTTACTGGGTCTCATAGCTTTCGATCAGTGTGGTTTTCTGCGAGTGCGTGTTTTTGTGCCAAAGGCTAGTGCGGGGAGTAGCGAGTTAACGAGACCCGATCGGTTCGATACTTCGCTGGCCACGGTGTACTTATAATGTCAAAAGCGGGGAAAGTCGAAATATCAACTGATAATACAAGCAATTGATCCGTCGGCGAGCATTACCCAACTTTATTTTCAATGTTTTACCTTGACAGAGCAATCAAAAGTAGTCGTCGCACCGTGTACAAACGATGATGGGAAATATTTGTCAAAATTGTCAATCTAGTAGAACAAGCCAATTGTGGTAAGACAAACGACACACATTCGTACTCATTAACATAGATATATTATTGAGTGTATAAATTATGCCAATGAAAAACAGTGGGTTTTTTTCCCTCCAAACCTTACATTGTACTGCTAACATCAATGAAATTCCGAATATTTCGACACTCAGTGTGCAAAGAATCCAACTTATGGGTGCTTTTTAGAATCGATAGAATTGAGAAAATCTTAAAAAATATATTTTGTCACGGACAAACTGTGGTATACGTTTAATTATTTAATTTAATTTAAGTAACTCATTGGCGCACACCCCAAAATCAAGTAGATGGTCTAAAAAGAGCGAATAACATCACCGCAGTACTGAATCGGATTAACAGATTATGTTCCCATCGATACCCGCCTCGATTCCTCCGCAGACAAAAGCTACATCAAACCACATCCCTGGCGTGTCGGTACATTCCATATAATCATGCCGTTCGAGGAACTTGGTTAATTTCAACTCGTTCGTACCATCGGAACCGCGAAAAAAAAAGACGCACTCGAGCGGGCAAGACTAATCACTCCCCTGGATTAATAATAATCGGATACTCGCACGACTCCACCGCCTAAATGCCATGCCGAGTGCCGAGGCTTAGGCCGCTGCAAAAATTTACCGTTCGTTCCCTCTCCGCGCCTCTCCGTGTATCCGCCGTCTTTGGCTCGTGTCTTTTTCGCGAGGCTTCCGCCTCTTCCATATATATACCTGCACAACTCTGCGTACGAAAGGTATAGAAAGAGATGGCGTGTCTTGTTTTTTCGGCTTTTCTCGCGTTTATGTAAACTGTAAACGCGTATACTTGCACGAGCGCGCGGTGTGTACTCGCCAAAGTCGCTCGCTCGATCGGTTTCAGGCGTCGAGTTCGTTGGCCTATTTTTCGCCAAGTCCGTGCGTGCGAGCTTCTTTTTTTTACCTCCAACTTGCCTGCCTTACTTTTTCGCCAGTACAAATCAAACTGTTGTATAAAGACGTAGTTAAATTGATGGATTTTACAATAAACTATCATAATAATCGGGTGCGCCGTGGGCGAGGAAAATTTTTCACGTGCAGAGAAAGAAGTAATATCTTGCAAACTATATATCGGGCGGTAAAAGTCGATATTTCGCGCTTTGCGAGACGTCATCGATCAATTGCGCGAATTTTCATTTCCTCTCCGCAGGGACGCCTGCAGACACCAGACGAAACGAGAGGCAGCCAGGATGGGGAGTGTTGGGAAAGGAAACAAAAAAAAAAAGAAAAAAATGAATAAATAAAACAGGAAGGCAGTGCCAGCGAGCGCGAAAAGACTCGTAAAACCGTCGATGAAACCCTGCGTAAATCTCGAAAACGTCGTCGTCGCCGTCGTCGTTGGTATATCGCTCGTGTATATGGTATACATATATACAGAGTCGCAGAGGCAAGCCGTTCGCAGGGGGCATCGACCAGCTCAGCAAAATGCGAAAAAAAAAGGGGGAGAGCGAAAAAGGAGAGAGGGAAAAAGAAGAGAGAGAAGAAAGAAGGGGAGAACGCAAGGGGAGAGAGAGGAGCAACTGGTAGGAGTGGGAGAGTTTTTGGGTCGGTCTCCATACACCTTTGCGTCGTGCTTTCTGAAAGAGACGGAGCACCGAACAACATGAGAAAGCAACGTGGTGGGCGTACTTATTCTTTTTTTTTTTTTTTCCTATAAAAATTATTTCCCCAACATCCTCACATAAGTAAATCATACGCGTGAAAAAACGTTGCAGAAGCTTTTTGTACACTTGAGAGTGAAAAATATTTGTGTTTTTTTCATACGGAAAGTGACAACTTGTCCGCGATCGAGAAAAAAAAAGAAGAAAATATATAGAGAGCGGGAGGGTATTATTGCACTCAAGACACTTAAGAGCACAACGGCAAATGCAAGTAGGGGTACACAAAAAGCACACACACATAGACGGCTGGAAAAGAGAAAGAGAGATGCAGTTCCTGCCGAGCACGAGCTAATATTCGGAGAACAAAGAGTTTCGACAATTCGAGCACGTGACAAAAAACAAAGGCAGTCGCTCTTTTGCCCAATAAAAGCGAGCGAGAGAGAGAAAGAGAGCAACAAAGGGAGAGGAGGAGAAGCATCAAGCTGAAAATGTACAAAAAGGGAGTCGAAATAAAAGCGAATCCAAAAGCGATTGCGCGGAGATAGCGATGGTGATGCTTCGGTTTGTAACTGCGTATACACGAAAAACAGCAAGAGAAAGAGAGAATTGAATTGAATTGAACTTATTATTAAGGAGCTAAGTGCAGAGATAGATAGAGCGAGTGATAAGTGGTGCAAAAGGGGAGAGAGAGAGAGAGAGAGAGGAAGTACAGTAATTGTTCGGGGGACCGAGGTGATGAGCGACGATATAGAGGAAGAGTGCGCCGAACCCAAGGACAGCCGATTATGGTGACGTGTATATACGTATGTCACGCTATAGCGTGAGGTAGGTTAGGATATCGCGAAAGTTCGATCGTGCCTTTCGAGCACACGCAAGCGTAAGTATTTTGGGGTAGGTCTGGGCTCCAAAGAGAGGGGGCAGCAGAGGTGTATATATATATATATATGTGGTTGAGGGCACGCCACTTATCTCTCTCTCTCTCCCCTCTCGCTCATCTTAACTTCGACCCTCCACTGTCACCTCCTTCCCTCCCTTTCTATCTCTCTCTCTCTCTCTTTTTTTTTTTTTTTTTTTTTTTTTTGGTGATGCGAGACGGCCTTGAATTACTTTTTTACGTGCACGAGAGGGAGCACCGACCGGCGACGTAGCTGCGTGTGCACGGGTCTCGTTTTTTTTTAAGGGGCTTACTTGAATTTCTACTGATACACGCGTTGCACGAGGGCGCGAGTTTTTCAGCTCGGGGCTCGAGTGTCTTTTGGATTTTCAGGCAATCTCGAGGTTGTTTCTGCCGTGCGTGTCTGGAACAAGAATTTTTTTTTTCTTTTTCTTATTTTCTTTTGCATGCAACGTCAGACGTTCGTGTCATTAAATTTTGGTGATAATATTCTTTTGATTTATTTTTGCTTAACAAGCGTTAATGACCAAGTTTTTTTTTTTTTTTTTTTTGGCGTATTATTAGATTTAAAAAACATAATATATAATGGTACTGCTGATAAAACGTTTGAAAAATAACTAAAATGACTATTATTAATTCATTCTGTAAAACAGAGCATTTTTTACATATAAAAAAAAAAAAAACTGTACAATAAGGCAATTAGTGTATTTAATATTACGGTATTGCTGTGTAAATGTGGTAGATCCTAAATGACCACACCACAAAATGTAGAGTGACTTTTTTGTATAACCCCTTCAACATGGATATAAAATTATAAGGCACGACGCAGATAATACAATTAATTTATATTGGTAATAATTAATCAAAGGGTTTGTCTTGTGTGCCATGTGGATGTCATATCAGGACGACAAACTGTTTCCATAAGTTGTGAAGGTTTAAAAAATCTGTATCGTTAAGAAAGCTTATCATAAACTAGAGAAAATATAAAATATTACATTTTTCCAAGATATATATATGTATATATATATATATGTTAGTTTAAATAATAGCTTGGAAAACTTGGGTTTTAAAAGAAAAATTGAATTTACAGAGAATATAATTATTATAAAGTACGATTGCTATGATCAATAAGTTTCAGTATAATTAATTAAAGCTTGTGCTGCAAATTTTTTTTTTATGTTTTCAAACGCTTTTCAACATTATACTTTTATGTGTTTGGTTATAATAGGTCAACACGCTTATTACACGCTTTAAAGTGAAAATCTGCGTACTTAAATTCGTAGTTAAGTAATTTGAGGAAATTCGTTAGATAATTGAAGAGTATACCACGTCACAGAACAGGATACAAAAAGTAGTGACTGCAAACAGAAAAAACAATTCTGTGCAAACAAGTAATCCATAGCTAATTAAAACCAACTCCATGTAAAAAAACTGTGCGATGACAAAATCAGAAAAGCTCGTCCACAAAAAGCCGACCCTCGCAGTGTAGTAAAATAACGAGCTCCAAAATAATTAACTCTTTTGAGGGTCCGACGATTATACAAAACGCTTTTAATTTTTTTCTTTTTTTTTTTTTATTCATTTCAAGTTATGAAAGTTCCTCCCTGTGCTCTTAGTTGAAAGCTTGTAGTAATGGTTTTCAGTTTTAATTTGATAAGCACCCGTGAAAAGCTGGATTTCACACTCGCAGCCACGAGATCGTTAAAATTCACCGCGATGTTGGTAAAAAGTGTCGTCCTACAACGCAATCCGAGTGTATACGTACAATCAGAACAAAAACTGAAAGTACCACAGAAACATGGCATAAAAGTAGATAAAGTATTCAATATCATTTTTTGTCCATCGAAATATTATTTCCTACCCAAAAGAGTTTCATGTGTAAAACGTACCAACCAGTGTTTCGTAAAATTCTTCAAAAAATTATCGTATGTTTACGTATAAACATATTATTTTTATTTCACATGATTAAAAACTTCAGAAAGGTAATGAATATCAGTGCCTATTTCAATAGACTCCCATTCTTCGCATCTCATTTTTTTTTTTTTAACTTACACTAAACGAAATCGAGTAGCACGAGATTCTCTGCTTTGAACACGATGAGGCACAAATGACAAGATGGACTACTGGACTTGTTTCACTTATTTTTTATTTGCATCTACTCTTCTTTTCTTTGTATGATATTTTATCATACGCTCATCTCTTCTTTCGTTTTTTTAAAAATTAAAATTATTATTTCAATAAAACCCTGACTTTACTCAAAATTTTTTTTTTCTACGTCTCTTTTAGCTTTCCTAGTAAATTGTAGTAATTTAAGTTTGGTAAAACATTGTAATAAGTATAGCCGAGAAAAAATTGGGATATCCATATCCTTTTTTCCTAAAAAAATATCACGCTTTTACAATTTTTCACCTAATGATCTTTATTACTTTTTAAAAATAGTATACAAGTTTTTTTCACGTGATTAATACATATTCATAAATTGTATAAATACTTTTTTAATAAATTCACTTAACAGTATTTGTTAGTAAAAATTACAAAAAAAAAAAAAAAATTAATACTCTGAAACACGCAACGATTTTCAAACCGCAAAAATCATCTTATGTACAGCTCATCATATTCAGTCGAAATGTTGTCTACTGCGTGACAACTTTTCTCTTGTTTGATAACAAAATGTAGTAGGGGAGCTTATTAGGCAAAAGCAAAGTATAGTCTGCTTTATTTGTCACGCCATTCGTTTCGTAATATCATTATTAGGCATTATAGTGTTGTTAACGCCTCATTGGCAGTAAATAAAATTTAGCTCATATTTTTTTCATTCAAACATACATGCCCGTGAAACTTAATGGAAAACGTGCCACAACGTTAATAAAGCAAATGGAAAAATGTATGCGTTTTACGAAATTTTTCATTTTTCGTGGACGACAATAAATGAAAAATAACCCATGAATTCAACAAGATTTACATACTCATTTATATAAAGAATCCGTTAGCATGCAAATGCAATCGATACACGTGCACAAACGTGGAAATTTTATTTGCACGCAGAGAACAGTGAGAGCAGCAGAAATGAAAAATTAGTATTTAAATTTTTAAATTACCCATTGCATCGTCACATTGCATCAATAATCCTTAATAATAAACAGTTTTCTGGGTGGTTATCACATTTTGTTGACAAAACGTAGATATTCAATTCTACACCTCAATGGAACAGCCTGTACTTGCAATATGAGATGAGTATCGCATTTTGGTCTAATTAACATCTTTAAGATAAAATAAATAATGACAGTGATGAGAAAAACTGTACCTTCTATAATTGAGCGAAATTCTCGACGTTGACATTCAATAGCAATTCAAATTAAACGATACCGTAGTTGTAAACTATTGAAATGAATTGAATTAATACAGTCATTATTAACATGAAAATTGCAATTATATTGGTACTTGGTAGGGATTCAAAGCTTATTAATAGATTTGTGTCGAAATGTATCTTTTCTTCAAATGCTGAAATAATTGTCAAGTAACACAAATTTCTGGAGGGACTTATTTATAATAAATTGAAAGTAAATCTGGAAGTAATTCATTTAAAAACAAATCATATGAATTATTTAACATTAGGTTACTTTGAGTATTTTGAGCACTTTATTCCCCAACTACTTAAAATACATGGAAAAAAAGCTTGGACATGTTAAACTATTAGCAAAATTCCAATTTGCGTTGTAGTAAAACCAAAAATTTAAATAAAATTTAGTGCCACTTTCAACTAAAAGTAGTTTTATCTATGAACTGGAGATGCGTGATGACTGAGACTTATAATAGTTTTTTTTCTGTGCGATGCAATATTCATGTGATTTCGTCTTACGAGCCCGAGGGTGTGGTTTTCGTCGTATATTAGTTTAATTGAGATGATTGCCACCATATGGAGTTTCAGTAACTACTATATTCAAATAATTGCAATTGAGTATTTAATTACTCGAACGCCGTGCAGTTATAAATAAATCATTTATAATTTTTATTCGAAATAAAAGTAATTAATCAAACTTCCTTCGAATTAGTCGGTTAAAATAAAAGTAACGATGGAAAAAGAAAAAAAAATAACATTCAGTATAATTTTGTTGAAGTAATTAAAATCAATTGAAGTTTTTTTTTTTTAATTACCGCACATCAGTGCGATTATTGCGTACGCAACCGCAACAACTCTAATTTCAATACTCCCGAACAAAATGTCTAACAACAAACTCGTGTAATCGCGAAAACAGGTGCAATTTAAAACTTTAAAACTTCACCGTGGCTTGCCGTGGGTAAATTTTAAAATTTATTTAATGCGATTTCACTCAGACACTCACGTGCACACGCACACACACACCATCGGTTACACGCGCCCACCCCAAGAAATCGCATAAATATGCAAGCTCCTTTTAAAGTAATGACTATTAATTTAAAATATACGCGTACGCTCGCTATAGCGTGTGCCTCTGCTGCTGCCATCGGTACGTATTCCCCTGAGGTTTCCTCCAAAGCCGCCCGCGACAGGCTGTAATTTAAGGTTCCCCCGAAACTTTTAGCATTTCAAAACCACTGCATTAAAAATTGAATCATTAAATTTAAAAAAAAAAACAAGCGAAAAAAAACGTACAGAAAGGTTGAGCGTAAAATGTTTTCTTTAAAACATACACCTGATGCGTAGTCCCATGCAATAAATAAACATACTGGTTTTAAGATAACAGTATTTTATTTGTTTTAATTTCTTGCCGACGTTTCAACTGCACGTACTATATTGTGCGTCGGAAAATACAAGGGTAACATTGATAATTTGAAAAAATGATTTTCGTGAGCCTATCTTGTGATGGGGCCTGGGTTTCTTGATTTCATAGATCGTGGCTCTTTCATGAAGGGAAAACGTTTCATTGTTGAGCAAGTTTGAAAATTATTGGGCATAATATTTTATCAATATTTAAGTTTACCATATATTGTGATGATTGACTTCATCGATCGGTAAAAGGCTCAGTCTCCCATTTGGATGAGTAGTTTCGTGTCTGTTTTGGGGTGTACCCTCTATCTATGCGTTCCCGATTGTAGTCACCATAGCATGGTTGAGTGAACAATGTGCGCCCACGAATTTTCGCCAGGCGAATAAGCACGTGAATGGGACGGTACCATACGAAGGGGGGTTGTTCTTGTGACCCAAAATTAGGGTGTAGTCGCGTCTGTACAATTGATTTTGGATCAGAGATCGGTGTCAGTTTTTGGAAGAAAATAATAATTCGGATTAGGAGTACTTTGGCTCAACCAACTGATCTTGAAGCAAATACAAGTAAACCTGTTATTGGGAGCGTTATTCAATAGGACAAATAGACTTTCTTTCGCCAAAACCACCTTTGCGGTATTTATTATACCGAACATGATTGAAGCGTATGTCTAGTACCTTGAGTAAACATGACAGCTTATGTTGCAAAACCATGTGTTCTTAGGGTTTGCACAAGTTTTAGCCCATAACAATCGGTACACTTGCTTAGAGAAATAAGGTCTAGGTCAGTTGCAGCGCCACTTAATACAAGCTCTTACCTCCCAAACTTGCGGGTAAGGTATCCAATCTATGGGTAAAAAAATATCACAGTTTCTATCATCGCAGGTATCGTATTGATTCTTTTTTCTCGGCACCTGTATTCCGAAGAAAGAAAATTCCGTACGAGTGGTAAAGGGCGTAAAGAGGGAAAACAGACTGCAAGGAAGACAAGTATGCAGAACAAGACAGACAGACAGCAGAGGCAAGAAAGAGAGAGATGAAGAAAAGATGCAAGCGCAAGGCTAAAACCTTAAAGGCCTGTAATTACGGCATAACGTATTCAAGAAGTGGTACGGGGAGGGGTGCGCCGCGCAACCCTTAATTAGTCTTCGGGCGTATACAAGCTGGAGGGACGAGGAGAGAGAGAGAGAGAGAGGAAAAAAATTGCACGCTCCGCAATAAATTGCAGAGTCGTCAATACTACACATCGTCATCTCTGCATTTCCGTCTTTCTTTTCCTCGCGCGGGGTGGCTTCACGTACAATTTTAAACTTATCGATTTGAAGGAAAAAAAAAAAAAAAAAAAAAACGCAGCCCGTCCGAGGCTTCGACATCTTTTTCCTATATACTGCAAGAGACCAGTACTCCGTCCGTTGTACATGTCTCTCGTTCGTTTGCTTCCTTTTCCCCCCTTTTTTTCCTCTATATTGTTTTCAATAATAAAGCCATATAGCGCACACACGGTGTACAATACGGATGAAGAGACGGAAACAAAGGGGTAGATGGGGGAAATGAAAAAAAAAAAAAAAAAAAAAGAAGAAGACGATGATTGCTTTGTTTTAACTTAATTAGCAGTTATCCTCGAGTGGCGGGTATCCTCTTCGTGGACGCTCGATTAACATTTTAATGCGGAATTTCATCAATTTTACAAAGACGCGCGAGAGCTCGATCCCGTGGGAGAGCCCACCCTTTAGTATTGTTGAAATAAACAAAGGCCCTTGTTTGTCGGCGATCGAGACTTTATTAATCCTCTGCGCGTCCACCTCAAGTTTTGCATTCGATTGTACGACTTACTCATACACGTACCCGAATCGATGAGACGACACAAAGTATGAAAATTGAGAGGTACACGACCATTAAGTATATACCCGTAACTATCATCTCATAAAAGTGTACGTGACGCAACTTCCTTCTGTAGATGAGTTGCACGGGAACAGCTAGAGCGGCAGATCAAACGAGGGATATCAGAGTTTAAGAGAGATATATATGTCACAATAGGGTCTGTGACGCTGACCCGACACAAACTGCTTCAACGGACACGTGGCTTGCACGCGGAAGTTCAGCCGTGAGGAGGGGAATAATAAAAAGATGCACAGCATCTGGAATTTGCCACCCCACCCCATCACCCACGCCCAGTGCGCGCAAAGGCCGTGAACTCCATTTCAGAAGGGAGGATGTACGATACCAGCCTGCTGATTTATGGGCCTTTCGGCGGCTCGCTTATGTAATTACGTGCCACGGTGTTGTGCGGTGCTCGTGAGCTTTGCCGGCTTTGTTCCTTCCTTTCTTCCTTACGCACGAGAAGGAAGGGAAAGGCGTGGGTGTGCTGATATTTTCTACCGAGTTGGATGGTTACTCTTTCAATTTAAAATTATTGATTATCATTTATCATCATTGCCGTCGTATCACGTGCCCTTTTTGCACTGCCAAACAAATATCTTACCATTCGCGTGATACTAAAGTAAATTGGCCCAGTAGTTGGCCACCTTAAGGCTGTTGTATCCCAGTACTTGGCCACCTCCACGTTAAATATATGCAAAAGCTGGTGGCCAACTATTGGGACACATGCATTGCCTAATAGTTGGCGACCAGATTTATCTGTGCATTTTATACAGTGGCCAAGTATTGGGACCAGTTTTTTGGTGGCCAACTACTGGGCCACTTACCTTACTGACTCTCTGTGTATTGTTGAAACATAAAAACAATTATCAACAAAAACAAATCAAAGCACTAAAATGACGTATGGTATTTTAAAAGAGGAGCGAGAAAAGGATAGCAAAAAAAGAAAAAGAGACAAAGGCATTTACGGGAGCTTGGACGTACAAATTGCGGAAAATTAAGAGCAACTGCAATATTCAAGGATTAAGAGATAGAAAAAACATGAAGAGGTGCACGTGTATGGAGATAAAGACATAGCATTCGGAAACTCAAATGTAGAGAGATGATCAGGAATACAGAGGGTCGTCGATAAAGAAATAAAGCCTTACTATGTGTACAGAGACTGATGAGTAAAAATACAAAGAAACAGAGACATATAAACTCGGACGAGAAAAATAACTTTGAAGTAGAGATACATACCAAGTAATAAACTAGAAATGTTAATATAAATAATAATTTACTCAAGTAGAAATATCAATAGAAAGGCAAAGCCATGAATTATTCCAAAATACATTTTGTTAAATGGTATGAGTTTCAAAAAATAAATATAACAGAGTATCAAAGTTAGATGAAAAGGAAAAGAAATTTAGAAATTTATTCGTGTAAAGGCATAATATGGAAGAAAAATCGCAAATACAGATACTTTGAAACAATAATTTAGTGCCTGGGAGTACAAGTAAAAGCGATATAAAAAAAAAAGATTTAAAAAAAAAGTTATGTACAAAGGAATGAAGAGATGAAGACTGAAATAGATATTTACTGACAGAAACAAGAAATTTGATGTACAAAAAAAAGACATGTTTGAAATGAAATCAAACAAGTACAGAAAGAAAAAAAAGGGAATGAAAGGGCAGAGAGTTTGTGTTTTTGTTGGAAAGTCATACAAAGATTTGGAAAAAATATAAGCACATGTGCAAGGGTAAGGAAACAGATACGTAAAGGCACAGAGACGATAAAATCTCAAAGCCATGGAGATGCACAGTCATAAACTTAAAAGATAAACATACCAAAATGCTGAGTCACATAGAGACTTAGAGACGAACGTGGACCAAAATCATGGTTGTTTCGTACTTTGGTAAGCAAAAACATGATCTTTTCAGTGACTAAAACAAAACTAAAACTAAAACTTCTGGTCCCTCAATTCGATCAGAGACAACACTTTATCAGCATCTCATCAGCAGTAAAGCAATAAAAATTTAACAACTTGATAAAATCACATATTACATTACGTTCCCACTTGCAAGTCTAGGGGCTGGGGTTGTATCAATAAATTCAGTTATGTCGTAAATGCTATCGATTTTTGGGTTACAGTTAAACCAAAAGCCTAGCAACAACTCTAGAACGTAATAAGTTTTGGAAATTTTAGCCAAAAAAAAAAAAAAAAAAAAAAAAAAGGCTGTGGAAGGTAATGGTGTATAAAGGTGATGAGGGGCCATTCTAAAAATAATTTCTTTAAAAATATCAGGAAAAACAAGGAAATTGTATATTATTTTCAAGAGAGGAGGAAGGAGGTGTACATGAAAAAGAAGGAATTGTCAAGCTTTTTTGCATAAAGAACAATCAACTTTTAGTCCCAAAAAAAATCGTTCCTTGCCACCCCCATCACACACGTCCTCCCAACTGAATACGCAAGAGCCCAGCCAACTCCCTTTACTACAAAGATTTCCACTGACAGCCTCCTTCATGAAAAAAAAAAGGAAAAAAAGAAAGAAAAAAAAATTTCACGAGCCAAGAAAACGAGAGTGTGGTAAAAGAAGCAGCAGAGAAGAAAAACGAGCAGCACAGCCATGATACACGCGAGCGCAGCGGCAGCCGAAGCGCGAAAAGTAGTCACCTCTTGAAAATCTCTCGAGGCGCGCGCTGCAGCCCGGGTGGCTAATTATCCTCGAAGCAAGTGCCGATTGTTGGGGTCTACTGCCGAGAGTCTGGAAAATAAAAAGAAACGTGCACGCTCGTACTCTCTGCCCCCCGCTCCCTCTCCCATTCCTTCAAAAGCGTTTTAATTAAGGTGTGCCGTGGCCGACGTTGCCAGTGCCACTGTGTACTTTTTTTTTTTTTTTTTTTTTTTTCTCCATACACCCAAGCTGTGGAACAGCACGTGACCCAATTGCCGACCTCACTGCGAGGCACTAGTAGTCTAGTACGCATATATTTTTTCACGATGCTATAGTGTTCTGCTACCATGGGGTGTATGACCCAACATACCGTTTTTACAGAATATTTTTGGTCAATGTCGAGTCGCACAGAGAAGTCGAGATGAGAAATAATGAAAAATAGAATGGCCGATACGGTGCTTTGAGAGTCATTGATATCTCGAACAGTAGTTGTACTAACACCCGTTGCGCCTCTATCGCTCCTTCGTCCGAGTCGAAAGAAGAAAAAGGGGGGGGGGGGAAAGAGGACCGATGAATTTCCATGATGCCTACGGACATCAAGGAAGGATGAAACCACATCCCTGCACGTGCAATTTAAGTACCGCGTGTATATGTACGCTCCCCAGCCTCCGTTCATATAGCGGAGGTAAAAAAGCGGCCCAACAGCAACCTGCAGCGCCCGGTTGCCCGTAAAGCCGTGCGTGCCCGCGAATAGGAAATTCGCGGCCTCGAGGGCATCCGCATCTCGACGTTAACACGCGCATATACGCGCACAGATGTAGAGAGAGGCACGTAACCGCAGTAGGGAGGAAGACGAGGTATGGAAAAAGAAAAGGAGACCCGGCCGAACGGAAAAGGAGATACCTACCTACGAGGCGAAAAGGATAAGAGGACGGAGGAAAAGGAAAAAGGAGAAGCGGTTTTGGCTAGGGGAATAAAGGAGGAGGAGCAGGTGCGCGCTGGTCTAGGACTTTTTTGTTCCGTAGGCGGGATTTTGAAACCTGTTCCCTCTGCCGTTGTGGCTTGGCTCGGAGATCTATATATACAACTGGAGGAGGGGCTCGGAGAGGCCTGCAAGGATTCTACTGTAGATGACGTGGTACCGGCTACCTCGAGTCGCTTAGAATGATATATAACACGGGGAGAGTAAAAATAGTTTAAAACTCGTAGGGATAACTATATACTTCTGTCACCTGGTCCATGATTCCAAGATTTTACCAGAATTACAAAAATTTTCACTCTTTTCTTACAATTCTATTAATATCTATGCACAATCCACGATCGCAATCGCGATTTTCGTGGCGTTGTCGATACCGATGTAAGGAGATGAAGAGATAGATGAAGCCGGGAGAACGGAAACTAACTCATTTTTAATACGAATCGATGAGAAACTTACCATTGCTGTAACCGGTCGATCTTTTACGATTGCAAGGTAAGGTAATGTACAGAGGTTTGGACGCATGTTTTCGATTTTTAATGGCCGAGAAGAAATTGTTTTAAAATCATTATTAAAACGTGCACCATCGACGATGCGCGCGAACAATCATTTGGGAGTACACTTTTCATTTCGCAAGAATAAAACGAAATAAAGTGAATCGAGTAAATGTTACGAGTTGAAAAAAAAAAAAAAAAAAAGGTTGTATTGAAGCGACGATCGGTACGTTGGGACGGAAAAAAAGTGAAGATTCAAAGAAGTTGGAAAACCCAGCAGTACACGGAGACAAAAAAAAAGAGAGAGAGAGGCGCATCAATTTTAAGCCAGCATGATGCACGTCTCTGGCTTCGTATTTAGGTGGCCCGTAATCGGCTTAGCCGGCCGCCTCGTCTGCTACACTCCGTCGAACACCACGAGCTCGTGCACGCGCGCACATGGAATACGAATGCACTCACACGCGTTCACACCACAAATGTGCGAAGCCACACGCGCAAAGAGGGCCTCTCGCGAAAATGACCAATTTCAGGCCGAAGACATCGACCGTTCCAAGGACGTCGAAAATTCGCAGACTACGGAGCATCGGTGCCAATTGAGAGCTGTATGTACGTGCATGTAAATACTGGGAAGTGCATGGCAGGCGCGAAATTTCAGCCGCAGCGATGTTGCCTGATAAAAAGCGATTCGCGGAATCGAAGCGAGCTTTTATTGCCCCGATGAAAATTACGGGGATGCGCAATAATGTGTGCGTGAGCGCGCTCGATTGATTCTTATCGAAGTGGTTGTGGGCAGTGCGTGTTGCTATGTGTACATAATGACAGCTGCATGAGCTTGCAACTTCAGCTGTTACTTTTGTTTTTGTTTTTATTTTTGGATCTTTGCGGTTGTTGTTTTTGTAATTGTTGGGTGTATACTTTGTTGTTTCTGTTTTTTAAATGTTACTTCAAAAATAAGTTGAATTGATACATTTTTTTTTTTTTTTTTTTTTTACTGTTTACTAGTTTGCGGACACTACCTGAGACCTAATACTTTTTGGTGGAGTGACTTTACATTGTCCAAAATGTGAAATAATAGTGCACCGTACCCATAAAAAGGTTGAAATATGTGTAATCTACCCACAGCATGCATGGAAATAGTTTATTTCGTAAGCGATTTGTTTTGCTTTTTGAGAAAATGCGAGGAAAAAAAAAAATTTGCTTTCCGGCAACAACCAAAGATGACTTCTTTTCGATAGCGTAACACGTACGTGTATAATATGCAAAAATCTTTCGTGCCTCTTTTTCGTGGCACACGCGAGTAAGCTCGTTCCTCGGTACACTTTTTAAAGCCCCTTTTTGAAAAATATACAAGCACGAGCATACGCGAAAATTATAACATGCGCATGCCGGAATAACACGTTGGCCGATTTTCCACGAGAATCCAGCAAGTATTAGTTACATGTGCGTTGAAACGAGGCCCAGTTTAGATGAGTCGATAAGAAAATTAATGCGCACTCACAAAGTGTAAATCACGTCTCCAAACTGTTCGTGTTGCAATTGATAAGCAAACAGTTTTTAGCTCCTCGTGTACGATTATACTCATTTCAACACTGGCAACTAAAAAAGAATGGAAAAAAAGCGTCGTAAAAAATTAATTTCCAACGAGTGGTCGTGAAAAAATGAGATATCGTGATGTACGAAACAACGAAGGAAAGAAACAACCTCCTTGATAAAGAACTCGGATAGTGTGATGTGTTGTAAGACCGAATTTGCTTACATCGAGGAAAACAAAAAAATGGCAAGATAGAAGAGGCAAATTGGATAAAGGACTCGAGCGCACACTCGATTCTTTATTTTCGCGCGGAAATTTGAATTATTCCGTTTCAGGGATGTCCAAGGCGAGCGTTTCACTGGCCGGCTGTGCGGCGTTTTCTCGAGGTCGAGTTCGGAAAGTTTCACGCTTGACGGGACACGTATATGATACATACGAGCCTGGTATGGACAGGTTGAGAAAAAAAATTACAGGCAGCTGTGTGTATATGTACATACATATTTGTTTGACGCACCTTTTTGTACGAAATGTATATGGGTTCAAAGAGGCAGCTTGACTTTGATCGTCGATCGATATTTTACGTGGTTTATAATGATAGAGTATAGCCACGTCAAGAGCAAACGTTTTCTTTGTTTGCTTAGTCCAGTAATTTTCCATCAATACTGTTTATTAATACATGGAAATTAAATTGTTTTTTTAAAACGTGATGTTCTTCTTAATTCAAAATAATTTTTTTTCGTTCGTTACATGTAACATAATAATTGAGAAAATTAAAAAAAAAAACTTCACACTTTTTTCTTCTCAATATTTTTCCCCCTTGAAAATACAACGTATTAATTCCGCTTGTACTGTGTTACAAGTATAGTAATAAGAAAAAATAAAAAATCTAACAATGTATCATTTCCATTTTGAAAAGTTTTGGAAAAACATCGATGCCCACAAAAAATATAACATTAATTAATTATACATCGATGCAAACCATCTTCAGCTGCAACACGCTTCCTTTGAATCTTCAAAACGCATATTCATTTCAAAAGTCCATCCGCTACCCCCCCCCGTGCATTTTCTCATCGGCGACAAATTGACATCAAAGAACGTCAAATCCCTCGAAAACGCGCTTTCAACTTTTCCATATTCGTTTTTTTTAAGCCGTTACATGTCACCCGTTCCATGTATACCCGAGTGACCGGACAAACCCTTCAGTTGAACACTAAGATTATTTTTTTACCTACGCAATGAATCCAAAGTTTGTCCAAAGGACCGAGCAAAGGACCAAAACGAAGAGACAAATGGAGGAAAAAAAAAAAAAAAAAAAAAAAAAAAAAAAGATCAAAATCAATAAACGCGTGCTCGCGACTCGGTGGGATAAAGAAAAACGCCGGCCAAGCCAATAGCGCTCATTAACGATTCCTCGGGCAAGAAAGCGTCTCCTCATCAGTCCGCCCCTGGACTTTAATCAAATCCCCTGGCGGCGGCACCAGCTCTTTTGACATTTTAATTTATCCAGCGCCGATTCCAATCACGCAAGGGGTCACCTTTTCGCCCCCTCTTCTTGTGCGCGCCTTTCGAAAAAAAGTCCCCCAACAGAACACAGCAGCGAAAATAGAAAAACGAAAAGACAGAGAGGCGGTCGCGTGGGGGGGGGGGGGTCTGCGTGCGCACGAAATCCCGCCAATCAAGTAAAAATAATGAAGGGGGGCAGCATCAGAAGAGGGGTGGGAGCGGAAAGAAAAGCCCGGGATGGGAATTAAAGCGGAGCGAAAGAAAGAACAGCCGGGGGTGAGAGAGAGAGAGGTGGGGAGGGGGGGGAGCTTTTTCGCCCACGACGGGAAGAGCGGGCGAGGAGAAAAAGAAACGAAGAAGTAGGGGAGGGGAAGAGAGAGGGCCTCGCCCAGCCGATGGGTAATCGATACAAAAGTCCACAAGGGTTAGGCCAAGCTGCGGACTTACACTTGCCGCCCCGGCTATACCACTTCCCTCTTCCCTTTCTGCGCGAGCTACTTTGACGATACGATGACTTTTTGACTGCTTCGATTGGGCTTTTTTACGATTCGGCACGACGACACACTTTTTTACTTATTATCTACATCCATTCATCGGTCACTTTGTATATGTATCACCGCATTTTGGTAATTACTTTAATTTTTCGACTCTGGTATCGGAAACAACGGAGCTGCAATTCCTATCCGTCCCTCGGGACGCGTTGCTCTTCGCGATAGAAAAAGCTCTTAGTTTCTCAGTTCCAAGCTTCATTCGATTTTATCGTGCTTTTTCTCGCTGTCGAAACTCGCCCTTTGCTATCGTATTTCTCCGTTTTTCTTCCTCGTGGGGTTTTTCAACGAGCTATTTCGGAATTCACTTGTCGATGTTACCTCATTTGGAATTTTTTTTTTTTTTTCCATTCCTGGGTGAAAAACTCGAAACTTCACGAAACACACAATAATCATCACAACAGGGCACTTCGGACACTTCGAAAGCAGCTTGATAATAACTTGAAAAAAATTTTCAATCAATTGTACCCGAAGCATAATAACAATTTAATTTGAAAAACAGTGTTGCACAAAGCACCTAAGACAAACAATATATTATCCCAGTATCCATTAAAATCTTAGAGGACGTGAGTCCGCGTGACAAGCAAGTCAATTATAGACAAGCAGTGATACACACCTACACATGGAAACCAAACGAAAGCTTGAACAAAGGGAAAACTTGGAAATTCGCATTTGTCACAAAATATGGTCGCATGTAGTAATGGCACCTCGTACGTTCCACTGTGTACGCGTGTGCACGCTGCGTCGTACGTATATTATACATACCAGTAGATTTACCCTGGAAGAATATTGCGGTCCCCGAGGAGGTGCGGGCGGAGGAAAATCAAAGCGAAAGAGGAGCCAGCTGGCAGAGAGGGATGGACGGGAAAAAGGATGATAAAAATAATGTATGAGCGCACCACTGCGCTGAAGCAAGAATTGTTACCGAAGGTGAGGAGAAAGAGACATGCAGATTCGGGAATGGCAAGAGAATATATTATGTTGTTATGCTGCCTGATTTTCAATAATACAGTATAGTATCAGGGTTCTCGGTTAAAAACTTGTTCGTCACGACCGATTCATATGTAGACTCTACGTTTTCACCACATGGAAAAAATATTAAAAGTCTTAAAACTTTTGCGCAAGCAGGTATCGGAAGCATCTAAGGCTATACTCAATAATTTGGTATTATACTAGTACGAACTTGATGATCCGAAAAAAAGCGCGAGGTTTGTTGAGTTTAAATTATTCAAGTCTCGCAGGGTCAACTTAGAACCACCGAACTTTGAATACGTCTCTCGTGGTATGACTCAACTCAGTATTGGCAAGTTATTCAAAAAATATTTATATTAAATCCTTCGTTTTGCAATTTTGCGATGGTTTTGATGGTGGTGATGGTTTTTCAATTTTCATTATCATTTCTCTGTTGAAATTATTTTCCACTACAACACTGTTAGGAACGTACTTTAAAGCATATGAAATTTTTAATTAGCTTTTTTAATAGAAATTTCATGATGCCAATAAGCACTTTTACTATTTGTTAAAAAAATAACCAGTTATTTTCACTTTTCTTTCTAATTACAGAACTGCTGCATCATTAAAATTAAGTTTTAAATATCCTTATATTCTAGTTTCACTTAAACCATACTAAAGCTTATGTAACTAAAAAATTATTTTTATACAAAGAGAAGAATAAGTTAAAAAGAGAAGTGATATGTAGATGCAATGTAATCAATTTTAAGTGCAGTGATCATGCGAACATGATTCGAATAAAATTTGTAAAAGATTGAAATAAAAATTTCATAATAATATCGTAATATTTATTTAACTGAAAATTCGAATTTTCTTTCCTTATTTCTCAAAATCGTATATTATTAAATTTACTCATTGAAACTGCATTGATTAAGTAAATTCCAAAAGTTTGGTTTTAAGTGCCCCAATATTCCAATAACTTCAAATAATAGGTGTAAAGCTATTATTTTTTTGATCAAATGAGTTGATTATGGATTCTGTTGAAATTGTAAATCATCGTTTCGGAGGATTAATCATAAACTACACTTTTAATTATTTGTTCCAAGGACATAAAAATTTTGTCGAAATTAGGAGAGTTTCCTCATATGAAAATAAAATCTTGATTAACTTGGCTGATCGTTTGGTCGTTACTTTTTTTTTTACCCTTAACTACGTACAAGAAATCTTATAATTTTTTAATTTTACAGATACATAGTAACACGACGTATTTTACAATTTGTAACCTAAAAAAATCTTTTTTTCCCGCGCATGGTTTGCTCGTGAGTCAATCAAACGAAAACAACAGTCGCAAAGAAAAATACGATTCTTGAAAGACCGGAAACAACAAGAGCAAAGTATATTGGTACACATACTGCCAGCCACAGCCACATTTCACGAAAAACTTGTGGAGAGAGAAAAGCGCGAAAGAATGAGACAGAGACAGCGAGAGCAAACAGAATAATACAAAAGACAGACCCCCCGGTCGGTTGCTTATAAATATAAATATACACTCAAGGGACAGTCATTCTGTATATTATGACGTGTGTATAATATATAACCAGTGCCACGTACAAATGAAACGTACACAAAAAGGCGCCCTCTCCCTTACTTTTGAAAAAAGAAGCGAGTCAGCCAATACTAATCAATGAAATACGAAGCCCCGTGATTCGCAGACTCGTTCCTTCCTTACCCCGTGCCCTCCGCTATAGCCCGTTCCACTTTTTTTTTTTTTTTTTACTCCTGCATATATATCAAGCCTGCCTCGCAAAGAGCAAACAAAGCTCGTGGAGTTGGTGCGCGTGTGCGCCCGTTTTTTCCTACCACCGCTGCTGGCAGTGCTGCTTGGCTCCTATTTTTCCCTTTTTCCTCCACCGGTGCGTATACACAGGCGCACTTAAGCGCTTCCGTGAAAAATTTGCGACGCGGCGCGTTGCGAAAATTGCCACCGCGAAGCTGACGGCACGCCACGCAGAGATTGCTTTTCGAAGCTGAACAGGCTACCCTCTTTTTTTTCTCGAAAACAAAAACTCCGCTCCGATATATAACCTTATACGGTGTATATTTTGCATTTTAAAGCAATATGTATAATGATTTCGAGTGGTGTATCGTAGGGCGAAAATCCATAGTCTCGAATATTCCCGATGGAGGAGGAAGAGAGACGACCAAAAAAAGAAATGGAGAAAAATAAAACGCGTGTATCCCCTTCCCTGGTATATCGGAAGAAAATATCCTTCTCCGTGATTGCGCAGCTATCATCTCGAAACGGAAAACCGCAATCTCTAACGATCGGCCGAGCCATCTCGGCAAAAAAACTCGAATTCAGAGAGCCAGACAGGCTCTAAGTACGGTAAGAAAGCAAAAAGGTAAAAAAAAGAAGAAAAAAAAAAAAATGCAACCACCGAGCGGAATGAGGCCGCGCATTGAAATTGGCACAATAAGATCAACGGGTGTACGAAGCGGCAGCTCAAAATAAAACCCGATCATCGTCGAAAAGTCGAAAAACAAGATTAACGAAACAACGCGCATACACGTGATCGATTCATCATGAAGGGGGGAAGGGGGGGGGGAAATATCGAATGGACGATCGCACGAATGTGCGGAAAAAAAGAGCCCCGTACTCGAGTATACTTACTCCGCAAGTAACAACACACGCACATGCAGACAGGGGGGAGAGAGAGAGAGAGAGAGGAAGCTCGGAGCTAACGAGCCATCAACGTCCAAGGGCATAGTAGCAGTAGTAGCGCATACACACGCATAATGCACATATATACATATGGATACGGAAAAGAAGAAAGGAAGGGGGGTGTTTACACACATACAGAGCCGGCAGTGGCTTTTTTGCGCAGGCCAGGGATATTTAGCGCGCGGTCGCTGACCTCCACGCCGGCCGGCCGGGAATTCCCCGTGCCGGCGCGGCCCCTGGACCTGCATCAACCTCCTCCTCCTCCTTATATTCTGCTCTTCGTCGTATGTGCACTGTACTGTATATTATATATATATACTGTACACCCGGACCTCGGGCACGCACGCAGTGTATTACGATGCCTCCTATTTTTTTTTTCTCCTCCTCCTCCTCTTCTGTATACGTACACACGTATATTATAAGAGCAGTACATATACGTATACATATTTATGTATATATATATATATAGTCCAGACGCGCAAGTGGTCGCTTCACGCGTACGTGTGCGTATAGGCCTATGCCTTATTTCGTTCTCTCTTTCACTCCTCGTCCGTTCATTCTTCCCGTCCCCCCAGCCCCTTTTTTTCCTTCTTTGACTCCGTGTGTGTGTGTATTTTTTTTTTTTTTTTTTTTTTTTTTTTTTTTTTTTTCTCTCTAGTGCGTTCATGCGTGTACGCGTGGAGAGAGTATACTTATACCCATAGACACAAAATGCGTGCTGGCTCGAGTGTGCGTACCACACATAATATGCACACATTGCACACGGAAGAAAGAAGGAGAAGGATATATATATTACGTGCATGAAAAAGCCAACGCGTATATATTACGCTCGAAGTATCGAGTTGTACTTTAGTTGGGCTATACGTATATACGTGTGACGAACGACTTAACGTTTTGTACCGTGTATATACAATACAAGTAATATGTAATAATATATGCAGCGATCAACTATATCGAGAGAGAGAGAGAGAAGAGGAGAGTCACGCGTGGGAGAAGGAAGTCGTATAATCTCGTGTTTGCGTATTGTGTGTGAGATAAACCCTTACGGGGTCAAGGATTCCGAGAAATCATGGGAAGCGTTACTGCCAACGGGAAAACACGCACTCGTGTGCGATGCGATGAATGTAATTATCTATTGTTTCCCAAACGGTTGTCCGCAAGATGGCCATTTTTACGTGGTCTCTCCATTATAAATTGAGGGAAAAAAGTCATATATATACTTGCTCCAAAGAGGCAGGGCCCGCTCTCCCTCCTCCCGTCGTGTAGGAAGAGACTAGTTTTCATCCCCACTTCTCGTGATCTCTACGAAAACGAGGCTTTCAAAAAGAGACATGGAGCCGTACGCGCGATTGGTTAACAGCGGGAGGGGCCAGACTGGTTTTTGGGTCTCTAGTGGCCACGCTCGTCTTGCTTTTTTTTTATTTTTTTTTTTTTTTAGTGGGCGTGATTAGAACAGACGAATACAAAGTGCTACAGCCCGTAGAGACTTTTCGACGGGACTGTCGGCTCTGTCAATGCACACCAAGTGTTTTTTTTTTTTTTTTTTTTTTTTTCATTTTATTTCATTCTATATTCGTTTAATATAATGAATGCGATGCTGAAAAAATTGTTGCGAGTTGCGGGGGTGGTATGCACACCTCGATCCGGAGCTTTGGTTGGATGTAAAGAGACGACGCGTATGGATTGCCATCTCCCGTTATTAGGTTACGAAAAAGAAGGATTCATTGAAGGAATTGAAAAGCAACAGTGAACCTATAAAATCATCACAATCATCTCGCAACTTGTCCTTTTGATTGTCCTCAAACGCAGTTGCGACTGTATAATGTGTTTATATATAGTATGCGAGACATCTGGTAACCTACATTATGCACACGATGCTTACTCGAGCAGTTTAGATAAGGCATTTTACGTAACAGTCGTGTATACGTCATTATGTGTGTACACAGAGCAAAAGAGGAAGAGAGTAAGGTAAGTGAGTAAGTATATAAGGAGACGCTTTCCTCTCTAATACTTGGACACCAGCGTTGTAGGTATAGAGCTCTAAAACGGGTGTACCTATAAAACATATAGACACACACACACACAAGTGCGGTACAAATGCAACACGTAGCCACACACAAGACGAGTCGAAGAGGAGAAGAGATAGCCATGGAGATAGCTCGCGGAGGAGGAGGAGGAATATATGTATATATACATGCACGGATGTAGGCTACGAGAGTCACGACCTTCTTCCTTTCTCTCTTTCTCTCTCTCTTCTCTTTTACCGCGTGTGTTTCTCTTTCCGTGGGCTCGCGCCACTTCGCCTGTCGGTGTATGTGTATATTTATGTTTATATACATACGTGTATTCGCACGCGGCTCTTTTCCCTTTTGTTTCGATGAGGAAGGAAGCGGTATAGGTGTGCAAGGCTACACTTGTGACAGTGTGGCAGTTTCTACCACCATTGATTTTTTTTACTCCGATGGGCCTTTTTTACTTCTTGTTCCGATACGCCTCTTTTTTCTTTTTTTTTTTTTAATGTGAATTAGTTTGTCAGATACCTACTCATAAAATTGATGAAGATTCCAAATAAAATTATTTAGGATACATTTTGATGAAAGTCTAAACTTGACGATATACAACGATCTTGCTTTTAAAAAATGATCTGATTTTGGGGGTTTTTCCTTGATTACCTATATTTTTTTTTAAATATTTTAATGCTCAAATTAAAAACTTGTCTAATGAGCCGAACAATGTGTGATATCCTGATGATCAAGTGGTACACAAATACATTAAAGGTAAATAATATATGTCCTGATTTTCCGAACGCCCTAATGATGGACTGCTTGAAGTAATAAAAACTCGTCTTTCGAGGAAAAAGCTGGGGAGAAGGTGTGTAGCGCAGGAGCAGTATAGTAAGTAAGGAGGAACAGCGGCAGCAGCAATATAGTACAGCGAAAAGAGTATGTATGTATACGCGCTTGCCCGATGCGAAAGGCGCGAGGTATAAGCAGGTCCCCGATTTCCGGCGGCAAGACGCAGTACAATTTTACTCGCCCCCAAGTACCTACACATATACGTACTTATTGCCTCGGTGCGGTGGCTGACGCGAGATAACGATGTATATATATACGTGGGTATGACGTAGTCGATGTAACACCCATACAGACACGTAACGCGTGAAGTTGGAGTACGTCGACGAGACAGGAAGTAATTTATTACCTCAAAGAGAAATCCAAAGTAGGATACATCTCGCAACTGGGTGTGCGGTGTAGGATGGAAGAGAGCGGTGCCAACAGCAACGAATATCGAATCAGAGCCTCGATTATTTTGTTACGCGTACACAAGTGCGTATAGCTGATGGTGCGACACTGGACGTTTTTTCAATTGACGATATCGCGATTTTGAAGAATTTTTTTTTTTTTTTTTGCCCCGTGAATTTAAAGATTAGAGTGTGCTAGTTTATAATGAAAATTGACTTTTTGCGGACGTGTTTATCATTTCAGAATATCGATTGAATTGCAAAAATAAATGGAAATCTAAATATTGAAGGTTAAAATGTAAGCAAGTCTATCTTATGGAAAGCAAATGACAAAGAATCCTTGCACTTACTGTTTCGACCCGATAAACGTATTTTTCACATTTTTTATTTATTATGACATAATAGCAAAGCCACGAAACAAATAATTAATTCAATGGAACTGTAATATCGTTAAATTTGATGATTCAAAAATATTTTATTTTCTCACAGCTCGCGAATTTCACCTGAATCATATCACCGCGTGATCTCACCTTGAACTGTACGAACGTAATGAACAAAAGGCTTCATTCGAAGTTATTTTCCTTTTTTGAGATATGACGATATGAACTACAAAAAAAAAGAAGGGGTGGAAACTACGAAAAAAAAAGAAAAAAAATTGTAATGTCAAATGGCGTCGATTTATTTGTGATGTAATTAGTTCTAGCTAGCGATGTGAAGTAATATCGCGAAATTCCGTCGAGTACTCTGAGAGAAAAATAAACAATACCTGAAAATCCATGGATCTAAAAAAAAAAAAAACTGAAACAGATAAGTAAACTAGTAAGTACTAAATCTGAACAAAGCACCTCGACTGCATTGGCGCCTTGGCAGCGCGCAACACTCAAGGAAGGAGAAAAAGGAAAACCCATGGCCGTCCGCCAATTCGAGCGTTGCCCTCGCGAGTCTCGGCTCCCTGAATTGCACTTGGTGGGTATATACTCTTTGCGCGGCGGGTAAAAAGAGAGAAAGCTCGCCGGCGTAATGAATGGGACACTTGTTTCACCGCTGCCATTGACCTAGATGCGATAGCGATTTTCGCCGTCGTCGGCAGCAAGTTGTTGCCGCTGCAAACTTTCGGGAGGAATTTCGTGGAGGCCTTTTTGGGATGGCTCGCTGCCAGCAGACACTCCGTTCTCTCTTTCCTGCACTGGCGCTAGTTAACCATCTCGACGGTGTAAGTGACGAAATTATTTTCTATACTTTCTTTACTTTTTTCTCATTATTCTTGATTGATTGGATGGCTTATCCGTTTATCGCGAATGGCCAAAAAAAATTGCTTTGAATGTATTATCACGTTGACGACGTGCAGTAGGAATTTTTTTCTTAACTTATCTTCATTTCGAAATAAAGTATTGTGATGCTGTGGGCGTGAATACATTATGATTGTTAACTGGTTGCTACAAGGTCCAAGCGAAGTTTTTGTCGATTATGCTGACTTTTACGTGCGATGACTACCGAATTTGAAGAGTAGAAAAAAAAAAAAAAATGATTAATCCGTACGAAAAGGTTAAATATGATCTTTTTAAATCCTTTTCTAAACAAAATAATGAATACGTATAAGAATAAAAAAAAAAGCCAAAACGCGGTGAACTAAGGATATGTAACTATCTACTGCGACTGCTGACGTTTAAAAATGTGTTTCAAAATCTACTAAATTGAGGCTAGTAAATCAATGAAAGCATAAAATATATTGTCCACTTGCACCTTGCATCCTGAAGAGATTACCAAAAAAACATACTCCAAAAATTATGGCAATCGGCACGACGTACATTAAAAAAAAAAAAAAAAAAAAAAAAAAAGGTATAACTACTTCAAAATATGTACCCTGCAGTAATAATCGCCATTGTTAGAAATTAATTGTAATAATCGCGTTAATGCATGAAGATTATACAACACCAAAGTACAACGAATGCAGTCAAATTAATGGACGATTATAACACAAGCCAACAAAGGAACGGCATCTCAATCTCAGCAGATCAACTACAGTCGAAAGGAATGGTTAAGCTGATGCATTCTGGTATCGCTCACGTATAGACAACAAAAGAGTCCTTGTGCAGTATACATTACGACGCGAGAACACGAGAATTCCCTTTGTGATTGCGAAACTTACACCCATTCGAATTAGGTATCGGGTCAATCAGATGCAAAGAGAAACAAATTCAATTCATTGGATCACCCATTTGCTTGCGATCCCGACAACTTCTCAAAGGAACGAATTTTCCATCAAAAGTAAGAGAAAAAAAAAAAAAAAAAAAAAAAAAAAATCCCACCCCCATCTTATACACCTTCACTCGCGAGACAGTTCAATATACACGTGTACAGTCTTTCTGGCACGCGATAAGTCGCAAAGTAAGGCTCACTTGAGCGCCTGAAAATCGAGAGCCGGCCCATTTCAAGAGGAGGAAATAAAAGATACAAGAGCCAGTGCGCACGTGTCTAAATTTTTTCGCTTCGAAATTGCCCCGACTCGGGGTAGGGGGGGGATGGCTACCACAGTGTACACACGTGTATTGATCTCGAGTGATCCCGTAGAAGCGCGTCCACCACCCGCCGAGAGAAAAGAAGTACGGAGCTTGTTATCCCACCTTGATGGCACGGTACGTGTATCAGGTATAATAAACACGTACCCCCGGGCGCGCGAAGATGAGCCGAGGACTTTTATCCCAACCCTCTTCCACATTTTCTCGTATTTTTGCACTCTGGTGTTTCTTCTCCTTATTTCCGCACTTCTGAGTCGATCCTTTTGAAGATTCGAAATGAGACTCCGATTTTTTTTTTTTTTTCAACTCCTCGCTGAATGAGGAACGTTCAAACGTGCGTGCATGGTACACGAGCCGTCAGGTCCGTTAACAAGGGGGGTTACCATGAGAAGACGAACGAAAGACAATGGAGGGACGGCGGAGGCGTATATCCATACAATAACGGCGCGACTGTGCTCCCAAGGTGACAGGCTAATAGCTCGTTGCTATCGTCGGTTCGAGGGACATACGGAGAATCGTGGCCACAGTGTGCGCGCATACGGATACTTATTGATCACAAGATAAAGTACGACGTTTCCACTGCCGCCGTGTATTTTTACGATCTTTTGAGTATCTCCTCCTTTCGGTTGGGACCGAATCCGCGTGGCACTTGAATCACTGCGCGTCCGGAGACCTCTCGAGGTACACTTTTTGTTTTCCCTTTCGGCCGAAATACATGCTTGCACATCCTTTTTAAAATTGCCGTGATGGGTTTAGAGTATACATACGAATAAGCGTTGGGTGCGATCTCGATTAACAATATGACAACGCAACGAATCGCCGTACGCGTCATCGTATAAATAATTACCGATTGCGGATGATTGAATGGGATGAAAATTTATGGGCCGAATGCCCGTGCGTGGAAACACCGACTTAAAATCCAATGAATTACACATCACGTGCCGACCCGCTATGGCTTTCATGATCCCAACGCTCGAATGAAGTATAACTACGTACACACTTGTGTGCGCCAACGGATCGTAAATAATGAAAAATTTTTTTTTTCCATTATCCCTACTCGAAAGGGTATGTAAAGTGATTTTAAAAAGCGAAGGAGCGAAAAAACGCGGGCGATTAATTAGGAGGTGATTGACGAACGCCTAAAAGCTAAGAGGCGCGGCTGGAATAAGGGGTTGCTGAAAAATATCAGCGTAAATAATTGATCGGCAGGCGGGCTGTTGAGTTATGCCACGCGGTTTAATCGGTTTTCGCGGTGCTCGCGGCTCGAGGCTCCGTCTCTCTCTCTCTCTCTCTTTCTGACGAGTCGTTAACCCAATTTTGTTTCGTTTCGTATAGCTCGCGGGCCTATACCTTTAGATTGTCGAAAGATCGTGGGTACGTTGAGGTGGTCTCGAGCGAAAATACTTGCCTCGTGACCGGAAAAATTTGCATTTTCAAGATAGATGTTGTAAATGCACAAACATCACATTGTGCGTGTGGCTCAAATCGCTGCGTGATGTGTGTTTCGTAATTAAGGTCAGCATGAAAATATCATTATTATTATTATTGTTGTTGGTGGGTTCTCGATGGAATATTCAAGATACGAATGTTGAGTGTATAATTACGCAAGTATTTTTATTTTTTAATCGATTGTAATGTGTGGTAAAAGAAAAGAGAAGAAAATCAATTCCAAGCAAACTAAGCAAATGTGTAAAATCGGTAGTTTCTGAAAAACGATTTGATGCAGTGTGATCATGGTGAGACAAAAAAGCTGATAAAATCGAATGATGTCGCTACAAACAAATCACGAGTCGAACTCGTAAGTTTTTTAATCTATCGAGTTTACCATTTGTTTAAGGACAATGCGTACTTATCTGTTAGTCGAAGGACTCAAAGGAATTTGTAAATACTTGATCTATTTTGCGTTAAATTGAACGCAGCGCAGTTCAACAGATTTTCAACTACTCGATACTTTCAGCCAATGGTACCTCAAACAATCCGACCAAGATGATATGGGTCATCTGTGGCAACAAAAATTAGGTTTTTCCTCTCTCGAGTGGAAAATGGCACACAATAGCATTTCATGGCTAATTGTGAGGAAGGGATAAATGATTAATAAACAAAGTAATGGCAAAGTTGTAACGTTAAGCGCAATCATACGCAAGATCGAATTAAATTTCGCGGATCTGGTTGAAATTGAAATAGCATCAACGCCCACCACCGTGGGGTAAAATTGGTGGTAAAAGTGCAGTAAATTTTGAATCAGAATGGTGAATTAAAACTACGCTCTGCACGCGCGCTCAATCAACTTACAATTAGAGCTACTTACCATCGTATAATAACATTATTTGCATTAGCCGCGCCTCCCTTTTTCCGAGATCTAACAGCAATCAGCTCATCGCAGCGGTGATGGTGGTAACAAAGCGAGGAATAAAAGCAAGTAAAACCGAGAACGAACGGTTCGGCGTGTCTGAATTAACACTCGGTCGGTCGTTGGAACTCGGGGTCGAAAAATCGTGCGAGCTTTGAATCGCCGAAAAGCTAGGAAAAAAAAAAAAAAAAAAAAACCGGGGGCAAAAAGGAGCATAGGAAAACTGAAGGGAAACATGCCCGCCGTCCTCTCATCCGGCGCCAGCTCTTTCGCTCATTTTCGCCTGCTCTCTTTTCCTTCTCACTTCGCGCAGGTACTTTGTTTTATAACCACCCACTCCAACACTGTGAGAATTTTTGTCTCTCTCGCTCACTCGCTCTTTTTTCCGAGGGAGAGGCTTTTTCGTGGCTTTTATCCAAGAGTGTGTGTGAATTTGAAAACGGTTTGGCGAACGAGCGAAGAGAAAAGGAACGAACGCTCTCGACGTTGAATTGGAACGCGCGTTAACTGCTAATCCCGTAATTACGTGGCCTTTGCTGTTCCGGATGGTATTTTAATGGAAAATTCTTCCAGAATCACGCAGGCCCTTCCGGATTACCGTGGTAATTTTGTAAAATTTTATCAATTAGCTTTTTTTTGTATTTCCGCTGTATTAAAAAAAAAAAAAAAAAAATTGTATTTGTCCTACCCATACGTTATACTTTAACGAGTGCCCTTTGTCATCTCCGAGTGGAATGTGTTTACCCAAAACCTGAATAGCAACCCCTTACCCTTGTCGGCCGCGTTGGACCAGACATTGAAACTTCTGTAAAACTTTTGTCCTCCTCGCAGTTAAAAAATGCAGAAGACATGCTTGAGTGTTTTGGGACTGTTCAAATGCTCACAAAACATAATCAGACAGACTTTCAAAGCAGCTGTAAGCACGGAGTCACCAATAATTTCATATAAGATGATTGATTTTTTTATTGGTACTTTTAAAGCCTGCACGAGAGAAACTTGGCCATTGACTTTGGAATTTAAGCATCACTTTATTCGCATTCTTCATACTTTTAAATTCAATATAGTATTGTTAAATAGCTCATGAATAATAGTTTTATATTTCAAACTGTCAGTTACAGAAACGACAAAAACAGAATTTGAATAAATAGTTTTTATCCTAGTACGAATCAATTTGTACTAGAATAAAAGAAGAAATACATAATGGATTGAGATAAATTTTGAAATTTCATCGATGAATGAAATAGTCCACATGAATTGAACTAAAGGATGATAGTTACATTTTTATTTTCGTATGGTATCCAACTTCTTTTACATAGCTGGGAATAACTTTATGGAATGTATAATGTTTGTACTGCCTTGTGAAAACTAAATCTTGCGATTCACATAATCGCTTCATAAAGAAAACGTATTATTTTTCTGGACTGCTAATTAAAATGTAATCTCCTTTTATAAAATTTTCCACGAATCTAAAAAACGCGCATCCTTGAAAGGCGCGCTCGTAGATTTTTTCCCCGAGTTCGCAAACACGGGTATAATTAATACGAAAAAGCAAGGCTTGAGATCGGAGATAGGAAAAAGAAAAAAAAAAAAAAAAAAAGAGACGTAGGATATCGCATAGAAGTGCATGAAGGATAGGGAGAGGCGCACATTGCTGGAGCACTAATGTATCCTCGGCCCCTCGCGGGGGAAGCCCTTTTTTCCTCCTTTCTAGCTACAAACATTGAGCTTGCACGCGAATCCAAACAGACCTTATGGAGCAATGAAAATATTTAATCAGCTCCTTTATTTTTTCTTTCATTACTCCGAATCGGCCCCGCGTACACATCTACTTGACTTCTTTGCTCCGTGATGTAACGTGGGTTCAGGTTTGCGTTTCGTATGCTTTTGTTTTGCACTAGCGTTTGTATGAATTTATGCAAACAACAGTTTTTCACGTCAGAAGAGAGATTAAGTACTACATGGTTTTAAATGAAAAACGTTATTTTTTTTCTTTTTTCTTACAAGTGTTGGCTTGGTCCGAGTAGTTTTGAGCGGTCACTAATGAAAAAGGGAGTTACTTGCTATTTAAACAGGAAATTGAAGGATTTACAAGAGAAAAATTATTTTTCTGAAGTATGCACTCGCAAAATTTTTGTTTCTTCCATTTAATCTGTCAAGTAGAAACTTACGTTTCTGATGAAAATGACTAGGCTAGTGTAACTGTGACGTAGGATAAGCAATACACGAAAAGTACCCATAAATTCTCTAACTCCTCAGAGTTGTATACATAAAACTTGATAAATGTAGGATTAACCTAAGAATGAATTCCCTTTCTAATTAAATATAATGTGCAGGGAAATAAAATGCAAATTCTCTGGGCAGGATTCCATGTTGGGAAGTATTTTTTAATCCAAACTGGTTTATTTGGACTCCAAGCAAAAAATTTAGTGACACCCGTATTAACAGGTTTATCCGAACTCTGAGTTACTGGCAAGTCTTTTATAGATTTCTCAAAGGGCACGCAAATACTTTTAAAATATGACCTGCTGCTCAATGACATGGACCTTCCATACCACTGTTTTTCGCTCGGTTTTTCGGACTCTGGGACAATAGAAGTGATAATTTTACATGTAGGAGTCAATTAATCATTGGCGATGTAATCAGTATACTTTAAGAGTATGAATCTATAAATTACATTGTGTGGTGGAGTTTTGACTGCATATACCAGGGAAACTAGGCATTTTGAGTGTCTATCAACGACAAATTTCGGGGACATCGACAGTACATTCTTCGAAGCTCCCTCAAAGAACCCATTAAAGTATTTCAGTGGCATCAAACGGTCCATAGTATTTGATTTAAGGCTTTACGAGAGTCGAGACAAGACAATATTTGGACAATTATTGTATTGTTCTTGAGAAATCTTAACAACATTAATTATTGTCTTGGTCTTGGCACATGAAGTCTTGTATTGTCTTGGTCATGTCTTGAGATCTTGTCATTCAATTTTGGAATCATTGAAACCATAGATATTCGTTATAAAGCAACAGGAAGGCGACTAAATTTGATATTCGTGGAAATATTTATAAATAAAACTTATATTGTAGTAGTATTAAAATTATTTAGAAATATTTTTGTACAATATTTACATCTTGTACTCATTTTTTACTAAAATTTGGTCAAATTTTAATAATAATCTATATATATTAGAGATCACAATTTAATATCTAGGAGGAAAAATTCAAGTAAAAATGGGAAGATAAGGTTGATAGCATATTAAACTGATTGTCATTAAAACCAATGAAATACCTTGTTTCCGAAGGTACGATGACACGAGTGATTTTCGACTTGCATCCCATCGCGGCAGCATCTCTTCATTCTGTAACAGATCAAACTTTTGAACCGGAGAGTGAAAGCGGACCGATATTTGGTGCAGAGATGAAGGTAGGGATAAAGACGATGGAAGAAAAAAGGAGGAAAGATAGGCCCTCCGGTCTTGGCAGACGAGAAAACAAGAGAGAGAGAGAGAGGGACACAAAAGGGAGCGAGGAAAAAAAAACAGAGCACGCGATCGAGCGAAATGAATAAAAGAGGAGAAAAGAGACCGTGGAATAAAGGTAGAATTAGTTGTAGTCGGAGCCAAGGGGAGAAAGTAAAACAGAGAGATGTTATCGGAGGCGTGCATATATATACGTGACGTGCCTACGTCGTTTTGCTGTACAGTCTGTTGATGATGACGCTGAAATGGCAAATTGCGCGTCCTAACTGCACTCATCGATTTTCGCGTGACAGTCGGTGACGTCGTCGCAAACAGTCCAATTGCATTTTAATATTATTTTATATTTCCACCTAATCATCAATACCTACATTTACTACCTTCTTAGCTTTGGTTGGTGTGGATTTATTTTTATTCGACGGGTGGGGTGTGCAACAGCAGAATGAAGTAATTTGATGTCGGCCTTGGCTCGAAGAAAATTATGACAAACCGAAGGAGAAAGAAAAATTACGCGCGCACGGAATGGGAACGATTTAATGTGATTGACTGCAGCACCGCTGAGATCGTATCGTTTAATCAGATTCCTTCGCGCGATGTCCATGTGCGCGTGTCCAAGTAGAGCTTGCAGCACACGTAGTAATCTTCGTCATTCTTTCTACTTTTTTTTTTTTTTTTTTTTTTTTTTTTCTATCTATATTCGAAAGTACATCATACATGCCTAATTGCAAGAGATGGAGATTGAGATGCGACTGCCAGATAAGAATGAGATAGGGAGCTGCGCGCGCGTCAAAATAATCGGACGTTGACTTTTATTGTTGAAATAATGCAATTTCATGACCCGTTTCGTCGATTTTCCGCGTGTGTGTCATTGATCTAGTGCGTATGAAATGACATGTGAAAGATTTCGTAATGAAACAAGTCACCAGAAGTGTGGAATCGATTTTTAAATTTTTCTCTTGAATATAATAGTGCACTCCAGTTCAACGGTGTCACGGTAACTTCTTTTGCATCATGTGTATACATCCTAAGTGTGATTAATATTTTCATTCTTACATCGATTTTACTAAATGAAAGCTGCACTAATACGATTATCGGCTGAATTACATCTGGAAAATTAATAGAAATTTTTTTACCGAACACGTTGAAGGTTGGTGGAAATAAAAAAAAAATGTTAAAACGCAAAGCTCGTTTGATTCTATCGAACTCGACGTTCAATTTTAATAAGAAATCTATTGACAAAGTTTTTGTCCACAAACCATAAGGAAAAACTAAATGTTATATAAATCAAAAAAACTTTAAATATACAATGTCAATTTAAGTAGTGTAAATTATTTTTTAATAATTATTAACTCCTAAAAAAAGTAGTAAGATTACAATATCCTTTGCCAAGCTTGAATAATCTCAAATTATTGTATTTTATTGATGTAATAAAAATATTGTGATGGCGTGTAAGCCTGAAATTTCGGTGTTACAGTTATAGTTAATCGTTAAAAACATCGCACAACTGTCCAATCTTAAGTAAAAAAGAGGTGATAATTTTCTTTTATTTTTCAATTAATTTAGAAAATCCGGAAGACCTACACCCATTAGCAAAGTATTGTAAAACATGAAAATCATTTTCAAGCAAAAGCAAAAAAAAAAAAAAAATCAAACGCACGCGTTACGCGGCGAAGAAGCAAAAGCCAAGCATCGGCACCAATGCACCAGGCCCTGAAAAGCCATAGTTGCAGTGTGGTCCGGCCCCCAAAGAGGGAGAGGGAGCGAGAGCGCCCGCGAAAGGAAAAAAAAAAAAGAGGGTCCCTCCTCCCCCCCTGCCCTTGCTACCACCTGCACACACACATACACGTGCATATACGTATTCGCGAGCTGCTCCTCTCTTTCTTTCTTTCGGAGCGAGCTTCGGCTGTTTTCATGGCCGTCATTTAGTAGGTTCGTTTACCCCTCGTGGTGCCTCGCATTCGCCCGTACATATAGATATATGCATTTGTGTATTTGTACAGAGAGAGAGAGAGAGAGAGAGTCAAGTCAGTAGAGGGGAGTGAGGTAGAAAACGCCGGCAGCAGAGGCGACTGGCGACGACGACGACGGGGGCAACGGCTCCGCCGTGGAGAGGCAGGAGGGAAGGGCGCATTGCATATATATGTGTGCACGGGGGGAGTGAGGGACCACGAGAAGCGGACGCGGGGTGACACACGCACGCGTGTTTGTGTACACATGCACGCGCCGAGAGATGGAAAGAGAGAGACTCTCCCGCGTATATATATGATAGCGCGATGCGTATATATACAGAGCTGCTGGACGATGTATATTATATTTATATGTACAATGTGCTCTCTTTCTCCTCCCCCGTCTGCTTTGTCTATTAGGGCCGATCTGAGATGGCCGTATTCTATATGTCTACTTCTGAATGTGCTCTCGGATAATGGAGTAGAGTATACGAAGATATGAGAAACAATACACCCATGACCAAGATAGGATAATCAAGAACTATCTCAATTTTTGGTGGGAAAAGGCAGCTATCTAACGAAAATGGGGTTTCGCTGCTGTCGTACACGTATACATACCCACCTAAGATAAAAAAAAAAAATTGCAAGGATACAAAGTATTCTCTATCATAAGTAAGTTACCCTCGCTGACATACGATATGTAATGTTTTTTTACGTAATTAATTTCCGGTTTCGAGCAGCAAACATTTTTGATTCAAGTTAATGCTATCATTTATTGATTCTTGACTGGATCTGCATCGAATCATGATAAACAATTTTCACTTATATGCGTCTGCAAAGCACACGTTATACACAATTTATTCAATATGAAGTATTCTTTAGCTTGAATTAAAATCAAAACTATGACTACAATGGTTTTTTTTTTTTTTTTCTCTTGAGCTTCAGGAGTAAAAAACATCACATCTCAAGCTGTAAAAATATTTGTAAAAATGTGTAAATCCAAGGAAAAAACTCGCTGTGGATAATGAAAATTAATGATGAAAATTTCTTACCGCCACAGTAAAATAAAAGCCAAAGACACCAGCAAACCGGAGGGAGTTGAAAACGTACAGCCAGAAAAAGCGAGCCAAAGTGAGGGGGGGGGGAGAGCGAGCATGTAAGGAGAAGGGGGGCCTACAAGGGGTACGGACGAGCAAAGAAATGGAGAGGGGGAACAGTGGCGTGGCGTAAAAAGTTGCGAGGGTTAGTACCAAATTGACGTAGGGAAGTCGGAGTGTGTGCGTGTCTGAAAAGAACGTGGGGAAGAAGGGGAGAGGAGCCAAAGAAACAATAAAGGCGAATTCTGGCGTGACGCCGGGACCAGCGGGGAGCAGCCAAACAAGGAGATGCTTTTCATCCCCTCCACATACACCATTTAATTTAACATGGGTGACGTCACGGTCGCGCATTTTGGCGTTCGGTGTAAACGCGCCTTTAGTATTGAGATAGGTCTGGAGCCTTGAAAAAAAAAAAAGTACGTGATGCGTATACGCGTGTGCCAAAGAAGCCCCACTACGCCTAAATTTAGGCATGTACAGTCCGGAAGTGTCTCTCCTTCTACATCCACCCACCCACACGGCGCGAGCCCCTTGTGTGTGGGTTACTCAAGTACACGCACGCGCATCTTTTTCTTTACTTTTCTTTATTCTTCGTGACACACGTGTCAGTCTGTCTATACTTGCTTGCTTCTGCCTCTTTGCTGCTTCTTTTTGTTTTTTTACGCTTTCTCGCTCTTTCTCTTTCGTCTTTGCTTTTCCCTTTTGTTTTACATGCGAACTACGCGATCGAACTCGTTGATAAGCACAATTTTTGCATAATTAATTGGCATTGTAATCCAATGTTACACGTAGTGCTCGTGTTTTAAAAAAGGACTGTATACTGTCCGGAATCAAAACGAACAAGTTTATGCACTTGCGAGTGAAAATAGTGTAAAACTCGCTTGTTGCCGTTTCAAACAACATTATTCCCATTTCAAGCAACGAAACAACCTTCCCGTAATTACTCCTCTACGATTCGTAAAAGTAACGACGTCAAGGTAAAATTTTTATATTTTCCTCGTCCAAGATTTTTCCCCGAGTTAATAGCATTCAAAGTTAGCCCCTTCGCTTTGGCCTGAAAAATTCTGGAAGTTTATCAAAGTTTCGTGTTCGTAATAATAGAGTCAAAAAGTTGCGTGCATTACGGAGTCAAAACTTCATTTGAATATTCCACTAAAGGCCGAAAGGACGGCAAGCTCGAGCTTTCGCTCTTTTTCATTGGTGTCGGTCCAAGGCTTGTTTAACTTGGTTAATGAGCCAACTAAATTTATCGCTCCCACCCTACAAATATACTTTAGTATGCACCAAAGATTTTTGCTGGATAAAATTAAAAAAAAAAAAAAAAAAAAGGTTAGAAAAGCTGAATTTTTTTTGTGATTTTTGATATAACTTGTTCCAACTACTGTGAGGTTCAGACTAAAAACGACTTCATGGATTATTTAAAATCAAACTTCATTTTTCCATTGTCATGGTCTACCATTTCGTGTTCATCGTTCGATGAATAATCGTTACCCAAAGATCTTGTCTTCTCGTTGTGTATGCAAAACTTAAAATGTAAATTTACGGTGGATAACTTTTTGAAGTGGAACTTCACTTTTTCATCACCATTTTTAACGAAAGAGCACTCGAAAGCTCTCAGAGAAAACAAATCGATTTCATCATATTCCATAACAGACCCTTACGTTCCCCTTGTGTACACGTACTGAGATGTGTACACCAAAAAAGGAGTAAGGGATGTAAAAAACAGTAAGATCATTTGTGCTTCGAAAGCACACAAGACGAAGTTCAATGAGCTGTGCTTTTCGAAACAAGGTAAAAAATTCGCTCGAAGCGTTTTTCCTGATGCACGGCACGCCGCGGCAGTGGCTCTAGTACAACTTCGCTTGCCTACAACAAACCCCACTTCATCCGTCGCTCACACGGTAGCGGTGTGTATATATGGTATATTGACCTCTTCCCTGCATCGAGCATATGGACTATGTGTATACGAGTGAATCCGCACAAAATATCCCAAAAATCTACCCCATTCTTCAAGCATATGTTTTTTTGACGCACACCTTCGGGACCGGTCTCATTTTATTCCATGTATGATTGGTTTTAAAGACTAAAGTGATAGATTAAATCACACCTTTTTCTTTTATCCATAACTTTGTTTCTAAATAAGCTGTTGAAAAGCATCAAAAAGGAAATTACAGGGCCTGAATAAGCTTTACTTGAAGTTTGTTGGATTAAAATCGGTTTCCTTGATGAAGTAAGCTACGACGATTATTTTGAACGAAAAATATAATTTCATAGCTTTTTGATTTTTAAGCATAACCTTATAACTTTCTTTAAAAAAATTGTAGTAAATTGTTCTTAAAAAAAATTAAAAATAATATTTCAGGTAGACTGTTCGTATAGACGATTTTTTTTTCGTAATGAATTATTATTCTTAAAAAGTGAAAGATATTATTGAGATGTGTTTTGTGGATTTACTCATATATACAAATATATACGTTTGCATCTTAGGCAAAGCTGCCTTTTTTTTTTACTTCGAGGTTGGCTTTAGTTTGCCTTGCTTGTTCGATTCCTTAGATTCATCGTTTATTCATCGTATTGTACTAGCCCTAATTTTTAAGAATCGATTGTAAGTTTCCAACGAATTTCGCTCTTCCTCAGCACTGCTGGTTCTCAAAATAGATGTATGGCACTTGTTGGAATAATTTATTGGACGATCAAATAATAAGTTGGGAATATTTTGATGTTTGATTATACTGATTGCGGGTGCAGAAGACGATCAGGTTGAAGTTATCATTGTGACTCCACGTAACTGGTAACTTTCCGTACATCTAATTAAAAAATTTTTTTGCCAACCACCCCATTCATTTCGGGATGTAAAAACGCAACGTAGCCAGAATCCATACAGTTTAAGTCGTGCCTAATCCCTCGCTATCTCAAAATCCGCCCTCGGAATTCATTACGAGCCCCGAGATTAAATTTCCGCCAATTTTTCCATCCTCAGCATTATTCCGGCGTCGAGAAGCTAATTCCCAAAAATCCGACTAGCAGGCGAAAAAAAAAAAAAAAAAAAAAAAACTGGCTTCCGCGCCACCTTCTTTAACAACCACGTGAAAGCTCGGTCTTTTCTCCATCGCGCAGTAATCATCCTCTCGAGTTGGAATCGTTTCCGCCTGAAAAATCGTTCTTCATCTCTTTAGTAATAATACACCATCTGAAGTCCAACGACGAAAAGAAGGGCGAGGCCTCGAAAAATCCATCCAGCGCAGACGTCTCGTGGCGCCTAAAAATAAAGAGACCGGAAAAAGGAAGCGAGGACGAAGAGTCGAAAGGGGTAGGGCTGAGCCTCGAGAGGAGTCGCGCGTCTCGAAATACATGTATTTTTTTTTTTTTTTCCTTCTACACACGTTCGCAAACAGAAAACAAGAGGGTTGGGGTAGGGGAGAAATGTAAAGGTGTGCTCGTGGATGTTGAGAGAAAAAAAAAAAAAAAAACGAAAAAAAAAAACTTGGCGACATGGGACCCGTAGCCCAGGCACTTTTATAACATCGGGTGCATAGAGGGGTAAGCGCACGGTGCTCACGGTAACACTTATATGAGCGCATAATATACACATGGCAGATGCTCGCTCACCATATTATTCGCCTATGCCTCTACATATATGTACATATATATGTGTGTGTGTGTGTATCTATACGTAAGCACGTCTGCCGTACCCAATCGCGAGTCTTTCGTTTACCCGTGTCTATACTTACTACTTCTCGCATTGTGTTCACAGCCACATTAGCAGAAATATGCGCGCATGTACAGAAAACAGTGCCACTCGCGAAAATTTCACGCGCGACCGATCCCTTTTCTTTCCTCTTCCTGATGCGTAAGTTTGCATATACGCGGCTGCTCGCTGTACTCGGGGAGTTTCTCCGCGCAACTAATATTTCTCTTCGCAACCGAATTGTTTCCCCATATTTCCTGCTGTTAATCAACTTTGGGTAAGTGAACATTTAAACGATATACTTGAATCAACGATGTATAAGTGGCTCCGTAAAATATTTCATTGGTACAAACTTTCCTTTTCTTTTTTTTTTTCTTTTTTTTTTTTTTTTGACCAGCGAATGATCCTTCCACAAATGAGCGAGTGAGAAGTTTATCGGATTCCTCGATAAAAACTACATCACAATACATCATCGTCGACCCACCGTCCGATAATCTCATTGCCCGTGCTAAAACTTACGAGTCACTTCAATCAAGCTAGCACATGCGGACGAAAAAACGGTCTTTCGCCCGTAAACTCGCATCCATTCCTGCCGATCCTCCTCCCCCTCCGGCTCCTCGTTCGGCGCTCCTTTCAGCTACTAGTCACCCCTTTATTACCCCTAATCTTTTTTCCCCCTTCGACCCCCATTTCGCACGACCCCACGTCCATACCCGGCTGCAATTTCGAAAAATAGCGGCACCCTCTTGATTTTTCCTTCCGAGCGTTCGGAAAAATTTCTACCCATAGATTATTATACGTAACCTTTGCTGACGCGTCCTTTTTCGGGACGACAGGGACGGAGAAATGCGCAGAGAGGCGGAAAATTGCCGCGAGCGAACCATTTAGGGGCAAAGTGGCCACTTTTGCGGAAGCACCCCGTCGCTTCTTACGTGCGGCTTACCTCGCAGGTGTTTTAGTTGGGACGAAGATTTGTAGGAAAATGATGATCGCGGCATGTCCTTTGGGCTTATCCATCGATGGAACGCAGATTTTTCTTTTTTTTTTTTTTTTTACTTCCAATTTTATGAAGGAAAGAAATGCCTTTCAAATAAAAATTCATGGAATACACGAGCTGGATATAAAAGTCAGCCATGGCACCCTCAAGTTGACAAGTCGAGCTTCAAAGGCACAGAAATCAAATGTCCTGCGTCGAAGGTAAAAAAGGGTCGTAAAAAGGGCGCAATAAAAATACATCGTGAAATTTTTTTCTCAAGTATTGGAAAAAGGCATTAAAAATCCTCTCGTAAGCTAGATGGAACTTTACACGTTACAGAGATAAGTGGTACGTGTGCGCGTAGAAAATTAAAGGAATTCGATCGTTTTTGTACTACCAAAGTAAGAAAAATGAGCAAAACAAAGAAGCTGATATTATTCAACTTAACTTGAGGTAGTAAAGGCATTGGATCTCAAAAACCAAAAGTTTCAACAGTTTTGAGGTAAGTGTAGATGAAATAAATAAAAGTGCCCATTGTTTTTAAAATTTTTACACGGAAAATTGCAAGCTTTATTTTCATGGGCACTTTTTGTTAAGAAAAATCATCACCAACGTAAAAAGACTACGAAGACGTCGTGTAGCTTCGAAAAAAGCTTTCCATTTAAACTGAAAATGGTAGACTCTTATACTTGTAAATATGGACATTTTTTGGATGTGTCAATTTGATAAGAGATAAAAAAAAAAAAAAAAAAAAACCAAACAAATCGATACTTTGTAAATTATTTCACTTTAATGAACCAAACAATTTTTTCCTTCAACGATTGATACAATAAGTCTGCAGATAGTAAAAGATTCTCATCACAGATTTCATACACTTGTCTGCGGATTATATGCGTGACGGTCAAGTTTTAAACTCTACAGCCTTTCTACATTGATTTTCCCGTTAAAAATATCAAATTCAGTGTAATTGTTTCAGTAGATGGTGCACCATAGACTTAATTGTTTTAAAAATTCTCATCAACGCAACTTACAGTGTACCTAGTAGTATATGTCTTTTTTTGTCTAAAGATGTGGTGTCCATTTTAACAATCCTTATTTTTAAATGGTCTGTTGACTTTTAAATAGAATCTAATAACATATACTGCTAGTGTAGAATGATGAAAAAAAGGCACGAGTTACTTAATTACTATAACAAATACAACTGTCCTCATCAAATTTACTCTTACTGATCTACTAACGCGTATGAAATTAACTCATTTACGTGGCAACATACACACAGAGCATGATGGTAAGTAACTGTGGAATGGAACACAAAACTATGAGGATGTATTAGAGGTATTGGTAAAGTAATTACAAAATAGATTACCAATAATAGGAATTGAAAAACAAAAGTTTACCGCACGTTGTGCCAATAGTAGATGGAATAATGCAAAAGGTAGAAAAAATGACGGGAGCGCTGGTGAGTTTAAAAAACGAAGGGATGAAGGGGGGCCTCGGGAGCGCCGTTTGGGGCTCGTAAACGAAGAGCGGAGAGCTAGAGAACTGGCGCTCGTGGGGGTGAACGAACCGAGAGTCAGCCCCAAGGGTAGCTCGGGCACTATCACATCAGTTATCGATCTTGCGACGTCTTTCATTCGTACTGTCTTTCCAAACGTGCGCTCGCGAGGACGCCAGTTTCGTTGGCCTATTTTTTTTTTTTTTTTTGGTGAATTGGCGCAATTGGAAAAATTTTTTAACGTCTACGGTGAGCTTACCTGTTCACGTTGGCAACACACGCCTCGACAATTTTCTTAGGACTTGGTCTTGCGGGTTTGCTCGTTGCTTCGGGCTCTTTGGCGTTTCCCTTTAGTTTGAGCTTCTCCTTTCTTCTCTGTCATTACGCAAGTATTGATTTCCCAAGATTTTGGAACGCGTGCGTTATCTGTACTACCTGTTAACAGAATCAAATTTACTTTGGTTAGGGTCACGAATTTCATTGGATCTTTCGAATAAGTTTTCTCAAATCAAGAGAAGCAACAGACTTGAGTCTTTTGTCTTCAAATCGTTTATTTGTTCATTAAATTTTCAACAGACAATTGAGTCCTACAACAATTTTTTTTACTAATTTAGCAATGCTAGGCAACACATAAACGGGACACTTGCCTACTAACAATTATAAAGTTGTAAAAATGTCTAAAAAATAGTGGTAATACCTATTTTTTTAGCACTTTCACCTCAACCACCCGAATTTGTATGATATTTTAGAAAGACATGGAGGAAAGCTAAAGTAACACCCTCGAAATAAAAGAAAAATTAGGTTACGTTAGGAAGTAAGAGACCGGAAGTAAATTTGAAACATTTTTGTGTATTTGAATAGTGGTTTATGATTTTCAAAACAAAATGTTTGAGCCCACACAAATCAGCCAATATGGTTAGGGCTGTTGCAATGATTGTAGTAAAAACAACCAGATAAGCATTTATTCAACTATGCTAGTATGAGTTTTTCGTGCCTGTGACCGTTTGCGATGTTGTAACAACCCTAAACAAATTCTTGTTAAAATTACTGGAATAGTTTGGTTTTCAGAACTGCACAATAGCGGTACCTAATAACAGTTTGCCAGAATAGGCGGTGGCTTTTTTTAAGTTTCGGCACGAGATCTCATATGCTCCACAGTTTTATTAAAAGCCATGACCTATACTCCTCGGTTGTGGAAAACCATATAGGCAACGATGTCCTAGTTGAGTTTAAAACAATTATTGATGCAAAGCTTGTATGTACAAAGATATGGTGCGGGTGATCTGAAATTTATTTGTAATGGTACCACACGCAACGATCGCTGTGAAGAATTTCATTAGAGTACATAAATGTGCCAACAAGTGCACCAAATTACGTTTGCGGAATAAATTTCGCGTATCCAAGTACGCGTCGTTCGATAACGTCCATTTGAGAGGTCGCGGAAGACAGGTGCGGATGGCCGCCTGTCCCTCCTTCCTCCCATTGCTCTCTTTCAAAGAGAGAATATTCAAAATTAATTCCCATCGCGTTCCCTATACCCGGGCAAGGCTCGCTCGTACATCGAAGAACAACATTATGATATTTCCCGTACAGAACTCTCGTACGCACACGCACGTCTGCCAAAAAGGAAACGAGCCTTTATTTTTTCCCAATCCCTCGAGATCCGAGGGCTGGATAAAGTCTTTATGCACGTTGCAGTAGGCAAAGTTGTGTGTGTGTGTGTGTGTGTGTGTGTGTGTGTGTGTGTGTGTGCACTAGCCTCTAGAAATCGAGTCTTGAAGACTCAGGAAAGGAAACGTACATGCATATGTACGCACGTGCGTATACGTAGGGCCAGGTGTCCGGTCAGTAGGGAGTGCATTCTCTCTTTATTTCAACCACTGGAGAGAGAGAGAGAGAGAGAGAGTACATGGTCGTTGGCCGTACTATTACCACTACTGCTCGTGCTTCTGCTGCAACTACAACCGTACTGTTGCCGATGGTAGAGACGCATGACTACCTTGGCAAAGTGGCAGCTACACTCCCATTTTTAAAGTGGCTGTGGTCGCGGCCTTAAACTTTCTGGCCAGCCATTAGGAGAGAGAGGGAGAGAAGCGTCGTGTTCGACGATGATGGGTCGAGGGCAAGAAATTCAAGACAACTGGAACTGACGGACTACAGGAATGATATACTATGGGGAGGTAGGCTATCGAAACGTGAAAGCTGCAAGTAGATTCGGTGGAAAGGAAGAAACCTTGTGGACTTGATCTGCTCCTAGTGGATGAAACAAAGTTTTTTTTTTTTTTTTTTTTTTTTCATTTTGTAGCAAATTGAATGAAAGGAATTAGCTGCTGAGATTTATGTGTAGCACTGTTTATTGGTCGTGAAGAAATTTATAATTCATGTACAAGAAAACTGTACTGATCTCTGAACATACCTCGATACTGGACCATACGCATATCACCACTTCTTTATGTTACGATTCTATTTTATTTATGACTTATTCCATCAAAGGACTCATAGCTCTACAATAATAAAGATTTGAAACCAAAGAGATTGGAAACATACGTTGACAATGGAAATCAAACGAAAGGAGCATATTGTTAAAAAATGATCAAGTATGTAGAAACAAATAGGTCACTCCATTGATTTGTTAAAAACGGAACAAATCTTTGCACTAACGGTCTTCTACAATTGTAATTTACTTTGATAGTCTGCTTACACTACAATTGGAATAATAATCCATAAAGGCCAGTAATTTTTAACATTTTAGTATACCCAAGATCATTGCATAGTATTATGACAGAAAATTAAAGTTAATGTTTCTTTTTAATTAGAATTTTCTCGCAATTCATCAGAACCTTACAATGCAGCAATGATAATAAGCTAGACGCAATTTTATGGACCCATTGTACAAATGAACATAGCACGAAACGAGATACGTGCAAGTGTATGTATACACGTAAGCGATAATTTCAAACCCATCCAATCGTGCACAAAATGCTCACCGGCTCATTATCCTCGGTACGTAAAAATCCCTAAAACCACCCAGCAATCTAAGGAATCACGCACCAGCAGCCCAAGTTTCCTTCCATTTCCCTCCCGGCAACGAGAAGAACAAACTCGGAGAAATCTTGGCAAAAAACAGCAACGAGATGGAGGGGGAGAGAGAGAGAGAGCGAATTCAACAACGAAACCCGCACCGATTTCCGGGTGCAAAAAATGAAGAAGAAGGAGAGGAAGAGGTACAAGGGGCTTGGATGGAGAGAAAAGTGCTCGGAGATACCGTTGGATTAATAACGAGCGGCAAGATGGTCAGCGGCTCGTGTCTAATCGAACATTCGGTGGAAGAGCCCCGAGTAAGCGAGCGGTTACGCATGTATGTGCGCGGCGTGTATTAACCACCGACTGCTTAGACCGGGGCTAATGCAAGCCGGTATGATACTCGCTCCCTCGGGCGCTTTTCGCCTATGTGTAGCCGAGGCTTTAATATCGCCTGTGCGACTATGACTTGGCGAGATTTCGAGGTGTATCGCTGCGATGTGAGTTACTTGTTACGTCGTAATGTACTTTAGATGGCTGGGCTCTTTGTATGTTGTCAGTAGTGAGCAGAAGATGAGAGGCTTTTTTTTCTCGATGTTACGAAAAAAACAATCTACCGATACGCAGCGTGCTGTTGAACAAAATTTTTTTTCTTCCTTATAACGGTACCAAATTTTATGTTTATGATTATGGTAGAGATGTCTAGTGGTGTTCTCCATACAAGGACTTTTATCAAATTTTCACGTCAAATTTCATTACTCGTACTTTGATTCTTTTTTGGGTATCAACTTTTCAACATTCAGATTTTTAATCCAAGAGCCTGCGCACTCTGCAGTCTTTGTAAGACTTTGAGTGACTTATATCAAGTCTTTTTTAATGACTTTAAGAGTTGCGCAGCCCCTCGTTTTGATCAAATGAAAATTTGGTCATCTCGTGCTGAGAAGATCGTGAATGCAAACAGAAGAATTTCTTAGAAGAAAAATGTGATGTCAAAGTGTGAAATAGAAGTGGGAGGGTACTGAAAAAATGAATCTGAACAGTACTACAATGTCGTCGCACCAACTAGATGTTATTGAAGACTAACTTTAATATGTCGTTTGTATATTTCCACTGATACCATTGATCAAAAAGATATCGTTTTTACATTTTTAGCACTGTATTTCTATTTTCATGCACTTACCTTTAACTTTATACGATATTATAAACATTTATTAATAAAGGAGATGCTCGAACTATTATTATAAAAATAGTTCTGTAAATGTCCAAAAGAAAAAAAATCGTTACTTTACTTTCGTATTTTCTTTAGCTCCTTCTCCCTTAGTTTGTACGTACATAATATAAGCTAGGTCGGTAGATTTTAATTGTATGTCTAACTGCGTTCAATTCATTATAATTCAATGCATTTATGAAAATTATGATAGTCATTTCCTGTTTAATATTTCAAATATGATTACAATTCCATTCGAAAATTTCACATCAAAAATAAGAACACACGTGTGCCAACACCGGAAACTCGAGACTTTATTAAAACAAACGAATGTGACCCAATAAGATCCTCCGAATACATGACCCGATGTGGTGAATAATTGACTAACTCGGATTCAGCTTACTTGGAGCTATCCAATTATTGATAATACAAACCTGCACGTTTTCGTTTTCTCTCTCACATGTTAAATTTGGACATTATGTTATATGCATCTTCGCGAACGTATCATACCTCCATTTCTCTTTCAGGGTTTCTTGTACGAATCTAAAATTTAATGATATTGATAAGATTTCCAAATGATTAAAATCCATACCATATTATCTTTTCTTATTCCATTATGTAATATTTTAATTTCATTGTTCACATACGTATAGTCTTTATGATGTTCCGTATTCAAGCAAGCTGTATTTAGCCATAGAAAATTTATGATTCAATCATTAGTTTTTTCACTGAAATTGCTTTATAAAAAGTCTTATTGGATTTTGAAATAAAGAACATTTAAAAATAATCATTAAATATACAGTTTTTTAGAATAATAGACGTGGCTGGACAAATTATTAAAAAAAAAAAAAAAAATATTGGCTTTTGCGATTGCACCAAGATAAATTATTATTATAATGTAACGAAACTTTGGTAACGTCAAAATTTAGAAATCTCCATCACCTACGTAATTTTTTATGAGTAACAGTTAGCAGGTACGTATAATCAAAGCTTGAAGTATCTAAAAGAATGTTTGGTTCATTGGGATCAAATTATCTTTGAAACCAAAGTCGTGTACAAAATTATAGATTTTTTACAAGACATCGAAAAGTGGTCTAAAATCTATCGCAAAATTGGTCCAAGAGAGCTTATTTGAATAAATACTTGCAAAATCCACTCGATCCCATAATGAAAGATAAAAAAAAAATCATGCTCACCTGTACCTACTGTTGATATTTTTCCTTCTCTCTTAATTCCCACCGTACCCAGATATTGTCACCAGAAAGAGGTACAAACGCCAGCAAGCGCAAAGCAAAAGAAACAGACGGATCGAGGACAAATTAAGGACCAGGAAAATACTCAAGGTACAAAACAACCGCGTGGCAAGTAATACCACAAGTGCGGCACTCGAACGAACGGTGTCATTTTCATAGGCTCCCCTCCCCGTTTCATTCGCCCATCCCACCAGCCTAGCACGATCATCATCCGCAGTTCTACAACGTACAGCCACAACGAGCGCATACATGTTCTTTCCAGCGGAAGTAGCCACCGGCAGAGAGGGTCTATCGCACCACAGAAGCGGAAACATATCAGGTCTTTAGCGTGTATGATGCTACCTTATTTTAAATATAGTCACCTGCATCGGGGCGCGCTGGCGTTGTCAAAGGAAAAACGCCGTAGGCGCCACGCCATGAAATTTCGCGTGCGTTAACAAGCCATGAAAGAAAGGGAAAACGCCGAGGATGATGGTGCTGTACATAAATACGGTCGAGGAAGAATTTAACCTACCGTGCCGACGCTTATAAAAATATAACAAGCACTGGCCACGCAACGTATACACTATGAGGTGCGTTGACTCGCGCGCGCGTGTGCATCTTTGGATGAGTGGTTCTCTTGGCTGATGCTTCTACTACGGTCGGCGTGTTTGGTTGTAAACTGTTGCGAAGTCAAATGTGGTGGAAGGAAGTGGGCGGTGACGGAGTTCTACAAGAAACTGGTGGACAAACGGTGAAGAGATGACGCTGAAAAATACGCGGGGGGGGGGACCATTTTCGTTGACCAAAAGCTATTTCTCTTTGATGTTGTTTTATCCTTTGATCGACTAAACTGTCTTAATTTAATTCAAAAAGGTAAAAAATCTCACCATGCGTATGGGATCGACTTGAAATCAAAACTCTGAGCAATTGATCGTCTCGGCGAGTCGTTGCAGAAGCAGAGAAATAATAATTATTCATGCGTGATCGACACTGATTTGACTAACACGAGAGAACGAGACAGTAGTTAGTCGAATGGTGCTTGATTAAATTACTAGATTCACGCCGGTAACGAAGCATCGAGTTGTAACTTTCTTCGGAGTTTATCTGCAACTGTCTGGGGAAGCAAGCTCTGTATTTGGTATTACAAATTGTTTTTAATTTTGTGGTGGAGCAGTTTTCTTTAAAAAGACAAAGAAAAGTGAAGTACACGGTATGCGTCGCAATATATGTTTTTTGAGAATTTAATATGTATTGATTCAATATCTGTAATGTAAATTTCAAATGGTTTTTTTTCCCCTTGACTTCAATATCATTTCACTCTGAACAATAAATCTCATCAAAAACAGTTGACTTTATACTGGAAAACTTTTTCAGCGCACGACCAAACAATATTGAGATTTTAACCAAGAAGCATTCAAAATCTGTTCTTTTATACAACTTCACCTTCACAAACCATTCGGATGATAAGTTAGGTTGTCCTCATAGTATAAGTTCAATGATTTGAAAAATCGAGGCATCAATTTTTCCATGCCAGTTGGCAACTTTTCCTTCAGACATATATAGGTACACATAACAAGTACGGATAATCTCTAAGAAAACCTACCGAGTCATACTGATAAAACAGCAAACTTCTGAGAAGGGTGTAACTTATATACCAAACAATAAATGTTCAATTTCTTCGCAGTACAACCGGCACACGTTGCCTAATTATTTTTGAAAAAGCCCCTCCAATGGGACTGAATCCCAGAGTCCAGGATCAATAAGGAGAAGAAAAAAGGGGTTAGCAGCAGTGTATAAATGTGTAGCAGGACACGTGGCAAGCAAAATCCAAAATCTCACTCCCTCTTCCCTCTCCGCTGCAGAGGTGCGCGTGCAGCTCTCGTTTCCTTCACTCGCAGTGGCACGCCCCCGCAAGAGCCTACTCTCGAGTCAGCATGCCGGGGGTGGCCATAGGCTAGGAAAACGTGGGCGCGCGCGCACGCACGTACGCACGGCCAGGTTTTATGAAAACCTCCCTACCCATCCCACCCTGTATCATACGTACACACACACTTTCTTTCCCTCTAACTCGGCATCCCCTTGCTTATACGTGAACACCTCAAGTGAGTTTCTCGGTATAGGCCTATGTTTTGCAGAGCCTGCCAACGGGGGCGTGGATTTTGCTCCACCCAGTGGCGATGCAGTGCAGAGCATCTCTCTCCCTCTGGCTTACCCTCTCCCTCAGTGCATATACGAACAGGCCTATACGTCGTTGCTATCGCACGTATGCACGTGTTACGTGTATGGCTCATCACTAACCTCATGGAAATGAGAAGAAGGCTCGCGTGTGTATTAAAAAAAGGTAGACCTCTTCATTTTTTTTTTTTTTTTTTTTTTTTTATATTTAATATACACACGTTCTTGCATCCTATCCACCGGCACACAGAGACATTTTCTGTCTTTTATTGCAGTCGTGATTTTTGTCTCTCTCATTCCTTCACTCCCACCCAGAAAAATATTCAGTGAGCCCTCGACAATCCTCTCAGAAGCTCAAATCCCAGGGCTCTCGCTCATGTTGCCATTGCCTCCTACTCTCTCAAGTCAGTCACACTTTTCTACCAACTGATTTTTCTTCCAAGTGTGAGATGGTTCCATTTGAGAATATGCGTTTTTGCTCTTCTTTGTGACAACAATAGTAGTTGTAAATTTGCGTAAACATGTTTTTACAGTTTTGCTCTGGGTGACATGGCTCACTGTTCGGGGGTTTCGAGGTGAAATACAACCAATAACCCTTTACCAGAGGGTTTAAAAATAAAACTTGAGCAGTCATCTGTTTCAAACAAATATATATATATATTTCAGGAGCCTATGATACCATATTTATTAATATGATTTAAATATTAAAATGATAAAGATTGTAAACAGTCTCTACAGGGTTCTCCACAGATTGACGATGGACCTGTGGCTGCGCCTCATACCGACGGCTCGCAAACATTATGAAAAAACAGTACCAAGTCTATCTCTACCCACGTGTTAATAGGAAAGGAAATGGGAATAAAATTGATTTGATCGACTAGGGACTCAAGGTTCCACGCAGTCATGGAAACAGTAAAAAAAAAAAAAAATTAGATTAGTCTACTGGGTTTTTTATCACAACTGATGGATTATTCAAAAAAAGTTGGTTGGTGACAAAATTGTGCAATTGAAAGAAAAATAATAAAGAATGGGCTTGGTGTTACGAGATGGAAGTTAATGATGGCTCACAAGTAATGAATCGTATGGTGACAGACCCTTACAAAGATTTCTACTTAATTGATAGACCATATTTATGCCCTTTTATTCGTTTAGCCTGAAACCGGGACAATCGGATAACCCGAAAACTTTGTGTCAAAGAATCTTGTGTGATCTTCACACGAAACTCTCAAACAAGCCAGTTCCCCCGTTTATAGACCTCCCTTGTTGGAAAAAAAAAAAAAAAAGTACAATCGGTCGAGCAACAACAACATAACGCTCATCTCCGCTCGAGTTTCAAAAATAAGCTCGGCAACGAGTTTTTCGCCGCTCCGCCGCACACGAGACCAGCCCAGCCCGGCTGCAAAGAAATAAAGAGAGGGAGTAAGAGAGATCGGTCGCGTCCGATTTTTTTTCTTCTTTTTTGTTTTCACCAAGCTGCTCGAAGAGGGTCCATGCACGTTATACCCACGGGGAGAAGGCAAAGGACGAGAGGGTAATGCGAAAAACAAGAGCCTCGGAAGAAAGAAGATCGCCCGGACTACCACGGGAAGGAGGAGGGGCGGAGGAGTCACGCCTTTTCGCCCCAGAGATCGCCGATTAGCACGGCCAGCGAACCCACGCCGATGAAATTACCCACAGGTCGCCCTTGAATTTTCGGTCTGTGCAGCCGGCTGCTCTCTCTCTTATTTCACGTACACGCTCCGATGCCCTTGGCTCCTTGCACCACTTAACTCCTTTACTCTCATCTCGATCCCTTTTCTTTTGCGTGTATGTACACACCGCGCATCCCTCGACGGCCTTAACCCTTCTCGCTTTCTTCCAAATCTCTCCTCTCGCTTGTCCCTTGTGGTGTTTGTAGATTATGCTTTTTTGGGAAAAACTTTGGTTGGCTGAAAATGCGCGTTTTTTTAAGGCAGGGGGGGGGAGTTCAAAAATCAAGACTAGAATCCTATGGACCACGCGGTCACGAACGAATGCAATCAACAACGACGATGACGATAACAATAATCTTGCATTGTTCGATTTGCAAGTTAACGCACTCGCTCCTTGGATAAACTTCCACGGGATGATCGTACAAATCCATTCGGCACAACTGACGCTGTGAATAAACTTCAAAGTCACGCGGCTTTCATTTTGTCACACTCTTTCTTCCTCGGCGTCTCTCCCCCGCCCCGACCCCTCGGCTCATCGTCCTTTACGGTGTATGCCTATATATAGCCCGCAAGAGGTATGGGACTGGGGTTCCTCCCTGTCCACCTTTTATTTGCACTCCTCTCCTCGTATTTTCTCTTGCCCCCTCCCTCTCCTCGCTCCTTTTATCCTCGTTCCCTTTCCCAAGTCTTTCTCTCGGCCCATTCCTTTATATTTCCTTTCTTTATTTTATTTATCTTTTTGGTGGGCCGGACGAGGCGGCTTCCCTTTGTGCACCGGGGACCGACGGAACTACTACCGGCCGGTTGGTTGGTCGCTGTCCCCCCCCCTCTCTCTCTCTCTCTCTCTCTTTCGCAAATTCTTTGGCCTCGTGTGCTCGTGTGTTGGCCTACCACGAGTATACATGTGTACATACCGACTATTCAATTGTATTTTGGTAAACCAACGGCGACACGACATTATTTGCAGCCTTGATGCCCATCAGGTGGACGAGAATTTGATTCTATACGTACCGGTTTGAGGATACCTCATTTTCGTGCGTGTACGTGTATTGTACGCACAACATGTACAACTATTACCTACAGAGCAAAAAACTATATACTTTACACGCGAGTGTGATTAGTTTTTGGAAATTTACATTTTTTACAACTAAAATCGAGTAAGCATTTTTGTGAAATGCAAATTTATAGTAAACTCTCGAAGTATCTAATCAATATCGCAGTAGCCAACCAACTCTCGGCTCTCAGACATCGGAGAACAAAATTTTGGTTCGTAAGTAAGTTCGGAAGTCGAAAAAACGCACCATCTTTCCTCAGAGATGTAATGCACATCGGGAAAATATGAGCAAACTCGTGATCGTGAGAAAATATCCTTGCCGAGAATTCCGGCGTACTCGATAAATACGTACAGAGCACACAAACGTATATATGTATACATGCACACGCGAGTTTTGAAATCCATGAGGAGATAAATGGGTGCGTTTGTAATGCAGTGCGTATTATGCAAGTTTATACATATACATATTTAGATCGTTGACAAGACCTTCTCTCTATCTCTCTCTATCCCCTCCTTTGGGAGAAAATCTGGAAAACGCATGCCAGAAAATTTCTTCACGCAGCCGCGTTGAACAATGCAATAAATAATTTCGCGATAATCTCCTCCGTACACTGCGAGCTGAAAACGTTGGATTTAAATTTGCACGAGCAAACCTCGGATGTATATATATATGTGTGTATACGTAAAGCTGCTTCACCGCGTGATCCTTATCGCACTGAATTCTCGGATAAATGAAACCTCATGGTGGCGAAGCGAGCGACAATTTCCATCCGAGGCGTGCGTCACTTTGGCACGATGACGACGATAATGATGATTAGGAAATCTCTCGGGTAAACGAGCCACGTCTTAGTCAATCACTGCTGGTTAATTTCTTTCTGATACTCCGTTGTACGCGTCACTCGTGGTGCCACTAAGTTTTTTTTTTTTTTTTTTTTTTTTTCCTACTTTCCAAGGTGGTGAGCATCAAAAAGTCTACAAAACGATATTTTGGATGGAAAATACTCGTGACAGTTGAATCCATCCCATACCGCGATGGCCATCGTAAAACGCGTCTTATAACTGTCGATGGAAAATGCCATCGTCACTTGCGCGGAACAAAAAACCGTCATCTTTTGAAAACGCTAAATTTCACTTTGCGCAACTCACGCGTGGCTCACCTTTTCTACGACGGCAAACTCTGAGCTAGAAACACTCAAACAACTGCCATAAAATTCAACATCACTTATCCATGACGACAGTGGATCAATGCGATCCAACTCACACCCGATTTTTAAAGCCTCAATGTACATGGCAAGAGCTTCTCATCTACGTTGTCATGGAACTTGAAAAAATAAATGACATCACAATCACCAATGCGGTATAAAAACAGCGATTACAACAGCTGCCGCTATGCGCATACGTGTTACTCGTAAGTATGTAAGTATGCACATACAAATACAATCTTCTGGTATAAAAAAAAAAAAAAAAAAAAAGAGTACTCACGTAACGCCTCGGCCGTGAAGTAAGTGAACTTAACGATCAGACCCATTCACTTTTCTCGACGTTAAAACACACGCATATACAATGCGCCCATGGGACTCTCTCTTTCCTTGAGCCGAGTTCTTTTATTTAATTGTTTCTCGACGACTCGGACAGAGGAAGTTTTATTCCTCGGTCTGCAAAGAAAGAAAGAGAGAGAAGGAAATCTTGCCAGCTCTCTTTTGATGTCCGGTGGTTGGGGTTCTCGTTTTACCTCCGTCTGCTGTTGCTTGCTGCATATGCTGATTTTACTTTTTATTACCCACTGCATGATTTGTATGGCTCAACTTTGTGACTATCGAGATTGAAAAAACGTGGTTTTTTCGATTAAATCAAAGGGTTGATCGACTGACAAAAGTACAGGGATGAAACACAATTATTTTTCACGTTAATATTGTCATGTGTACATGTGAGTGACGCATAAAAACAATAAGCACTTAAAAGTGGAATAAAACAGTAAAGCGCTTTGTCGCTGAAAATTTAATTCACGTAGGTTTTAGTGGTGTCATTCGAAAGTGAGGTTTCAGATAGATCTTCACTTGGTTATACCCATACCGAGCCAAAACCTCGATCATTGCACCAAGGGAACGTCAATAGTTTTGGAGGCTCCAGGCCATATGGATTGGACAAGCAGGAGTGACAACCAAATATCGTACACTCATTTTCAGATAGGATCTACAACTGCAACTCTGGAAATCGGTACGCCATACAAAGACGCGAAGCTCAAAATACAAATATGGTCGAAGCTTGAAAAAGAGCGAATAACCATGCATATTGCGAAAATGACGGCGAAAAATTCATTTTAAGTGTTGTGGCTGACCTGGGGTGTAGCCAATAGTGCGCATTCGAGCCAGTATATATATGGAGGTATAAGACACACGAGAACAAAGTCCTTCGTTCAAATTAATCATCCGACTCTTGGTTAGGGGCATAATCATCGTTGAGAAGGTTACTGATTATCGCGAATCTTGATCTCGAACGAGTATATAATACAGACTCATGCGAATTTTCAATGGGAAAAAAAACCAAAAACCCTATGCTGTAGGTTCCAAATTCGGGGACAAACGGCGAGAGATCGGCGTACAAATGGGTCGAGCGCGCGTGGTTTGTAGTATACGCGTCTTCCCGTTCTGATAGCCGAAGAGCGCGTACGGGTATACACAAGGTGCAACATCGCTACCGCGGAGCGAGAGAGAGAGCGCGGATGCAGGTGCAACGGAAGAAGAAGAGGGACGCCTCGATCTCGCGATTCCCGATTGCACGCGCCGGTCCGCGGCGGGCCTGATAAATCACTCGCTTCCTTTCTTCTGCGCGCCGATGCACGCGGCGAAGGGAAAACCGCGAGAATCCAGGAGAGCTAACTCAATGCCGGCTTATCGGGTACGCGCGCGCGCGCGCGCTCATCGATACGTCGTGCTGGCCGGGCTCCATTTGTCAGCGCTGCTTCGCTACAATTTCATTTGCTCGGTCTTACGTGTGTGGACGTAGACACGCTTGTGGAAATTAAGCGCAGACAGACACGCACTGATAATAAGACTCACTTCTGACACCTGTCGAAGAAAATCGGAGCATCTATACATACTTGTAATGAATGTTTGATATACAACAGGAATTTTACGTTTTTTGTTTATTTATTTATTTATTTTTTGCTTAAAGAACAACCTCCTCTAATCATATGCGTCATCACCTATGTGCAGCAATAAAGACATCTTTATTTTACATGGCTTTCAAAACTTGAAGCCATCGGTTAGAGTATACAATAAACAAGAGATAATATCTCAGAGGCGCAGGCGAAATCGTGTACTCGGTCTTTCTGGGTCATACCCCCAATTTACAAGATCTACAATCCAAACCACTGTACCTCCATGATCGTCAAACAATTCATTAATCTATCAATGGATGAATATCAATGTTCAAAAAATGTTATTCAAGTTTTCATTGTGGACCACCGCAACGTCAAGTCCCACGGAAGGTACAAACGCCTATAAAAAAGGTTACGTTTGCATCAGCCTTATGAAGCTCTGACAAGTTAAAGGTTAAGTATCAAATTAAATTGAAATACTGATGAATAAATAATACTCCAAGTGAGCAAAATTTATGTTTGCGAGTAATTATTTGAAATATAGGTAAATATTTCTTATAGGTAAATAAGCTTCGCAATAACACGCCCAAGTTACTCCTATACACCTGAAAGCTGAAGCTCAATGCTCATTCGTGACTGATTAAAATCTTTAGCGTTTAATGCAGTGATCAAGCGACATCTTCATGAGAGCCCAAAACCCCCTGCTGACTTGCCCCGCGACGTGTACATCAATTAAAAACGTAGGATGGAAAAAAAAAAAAAACATGATAATGATAAAAGATACAGGGGGAGCGAGGGAAGGAGCCCGTCGTGCGAAACAGGATCCAAAGTAGCTGCGCGTCGCAGATTCATCGAATCCCATGTCTGTACTTAGTGGTCGCAGAAATGATCACCGGCTCCCCGCCGCTTCTGGCTCATTCTGAGACTGCGAGCCCGCAAAAACGCGAGCACGGAGTTGCAAGGGGCAGACCGCTTTTTGACTTCTGCGAGCGGGATTTTTTTTAAAAGCGCTCGTCCTCTTGCTCTTGAGACGGAGGGGCTCTCGAAAAAGCGGAGCAAACGAGAAAGAAGGAAAAGCAGAACGGGGCCTCATATAGGAGCGAGCGCGCCGCAGGAATCGGGGAGAAGACGACGACGACGGCGACGAAGCAACAGCGGATGAAAAAAGTGAAGGGAGAGAAGCCGATCACACGGACGGACACGCACACTTGTGGAAGGGCCCTATAAGGAGGGGGGGGGCTTGCCGCCGCGTGCAGTGCGCGCCACTCGGAATTACTCCGCTCTTCTCTTGAAGGGTTCTGGTTCGGCTGGCTCCCTTCTCTCTTTATTCGCTGCCTCATCTTCTTCTTCTTCTACTCGGGTTCGGCAGAAAGAGTCTCTCTCTCTCTCTCTCTCTCTCTCTCTCTCTCTCTCTCTCCTCTTTCTTTCTCGGCGTCTCTTGCTCGGCTAGGCGCAATCGTGTGTTTGGCGCGTGAAGGTCGGGATCAATGGCCGTAGGACCCCAGAAACGGAACCTCGCGCTGTGGTGGGGATAACGACGAAGACGACGACTTCGTAGCGAGTGGAGAGCTGCTACACGCTTGGTTCGGGCAGGTAGTTGTAACTAGGCGGACGCGCCATAGGTGGGGAAGGGGTGGAGCGGGAGGGGAGAGGCCCCGCTGAAGTTGGGCATACCAAAAGAGGAGAAATTGAGTTGAGCTCTAGGCCCCATAAATGGATGAGGGAGGGGATGGGCGAAGAGAGCGCCAAGGATGGAGGCGATGAGCTTCGGATCGAGTTTGCAACCATACAAGACATACGCTCGCACTCGGTGCGTGAGTAAGAGTGTGCGAGGAGAGGCCGCTGATGGCGCTTTTTCGTTCGAAAGTTTAGACTGTAGGAATAATATGGGCGGTGCTTAGAGTAGGAGCACTGGGCGCCATTTTTTTTCCTTCTAATCGTGTTTTTGGGAGCCATGGAAAAAAACTTATCTGTTTTCGTAAGTTTTCTTCTTCGGGATTTATTTTTTTTTTATAACAACCTTTTGATAGCTCAGAGCTTAATCAATTAAAAAAATTTATGTTGAAAATAATTATGATTTAACGAATAACTGTTGGATTTTATTCGTTATTAAAATTTTTGAAGAGTCATTGACATTTAGGAGTGAAAAAAAAAAAATTTCAAAACTGTATAAATACATTGAACTTGCGATGAAATAAACCACATGTAAAGCCATTAACCGATAATTTGAATAAGCATAAAACGTCATACGATTAATTCTGAAATTTTATCTCTTGTAAATATTTGTTTTATAATCGAATCGATATATATGTCTCATTTGCAACGCGTCAATGAGCTCGATGTCCTTTGAGAAAAAATGATACAAGGTTTGAATTGTTGTTTGGAAAATAACAATAAACATAATATTACGTATGACTCAATTAATTCATCGACAGAAGAATTTTCAAAGTAAATATATATATATATATATATATATATATATATATATATATATATATATATATATAATTGAAGATACAAACTTCCGTAGCTACCATGGAATTTTAAGTTCTTGATCAAGAATATTCATCGAAATGCTTTTCTATACGTAATCACAAATAATAACAAATGATAACATTTTATCGGAATACTAGGGACAGCAAAATCTTTTACTTCTTTTTAATGCCAGCACGAAAACAACGGCAATACCTAACATTATCATCGTCGACTACAAAATCACATTCTACATAGTCTATCGAGCACGACGCATCAGAGTTCCACGCATGCAATGTTCGCTCATCTGGTGCACGTCTTTGAATCATACGAGTTTCCTCGGCCAACACGTTGCTGCTTCTTTATTATCCAGCGCATGATTCCTCGCATGATTCCTATACAGCCTGAGGCTGATTTTTCGTTTCCGCGAGCCTTTTTCTCTCTTTCTCTGTTTTTTGCATCTCAAAGGAAATGATAAATTACAGGTGGGCTCTTACATCTGTGGTTATTTCATTTTTTTCTCTCTCGTTGCTATTTCTTTTTTCGCGATTCTCCCCAGTCCGGTCAGTTGTATGAAAGAGGGGATAAAAAAATTATACACGCAAGACCATATTTTTATGCAATTCCTTACCTAACGAAAAGACACAAGCTCATCTCGAATGGCTGTACAAAATTCGTGGTTAAAAAATAATGTAACTTTTTGTTTACGCTTCATGTGCGAATTTATATTCATCGTGCTTACACACAGTGTACGAAGAAGCCGATTCTAGCACCCTGAGAGAAGTTAACTTTGTGCTGGAATCGGCCACTTCACACACTCTGTGCAGACACGAAAAATTTAACTTCGACAATGAGTGTAAAAAAAAAAAAAAAAAATTCAGTCTAACATGCTGACTGCAACAAAAAGTCATTCTTAGGCTACTTGTGTGGACGTGTAATATTCACCCTTGATTCGCTCAAGCGACAACATTCCCGTTAATGCGTAACGTATACTATTAAACAACTCGGCAAACATCAAAACTTATACGGAGAAAAAAAATGTGGCAATAATCCAGTGGTTGAACAAACGGCCCAGGAAGATAATTATCAAATTAAGCATGTACACAACCTCTGATCCACGATGAGCGTGCTGGGAAGGATTAATCGTCGAAAGTTCCGTCCAATTAAAGCGCCCGCGCCCGAAATTCCCGAAATAGTTGCGAAAATATAAGCACGTTGGACGCGAAATATCAACGAGGCGTCAGACACACCTTGAATATATATACACCCACGCAGTTTCTCGTGTGCACACGAGTACACGCTGAGGAGGACTCTGCTGAGCGTAAACAAGCGATTTTCTGAAAACTTTGGCGCGAGCTCCATCACCTCGAAGTTTTGCCCGAGCAGATGTACGCGCATACGTAAGTTGGAAATGTAGTTTGTTTCGTAGGGAGCGAGGGGGGGGGAGGTAAATTTCAAGTTTTGTTTTATTGACGCTGCCCGAACTTAATTTGCGTCTTATTAGGAATTAATGAGGATTTATTAGATTTGGTGCTGGAGAGCCGTGAATCTCTCTTTTTCCAACGTCGGAGAAAAATATGCACGATGGTTTTATCAACGTTAAGTTTGAGTGAACTTTGTTACAGAAAAATGCATACTAAAAATTAGCAGTCGTTCAACGATCAGGCACTGATATAATTATTGTGAAACAAAAAAAAAAAAAAAATAATAAAAAAAATTTGGTTAAAAACATGTGGGCGTGTATACTTCGGTACCCTGAGCTCTTACTCCGAGTTGTGTAAAAATGTACGCTGAAAGCGAGCTCTGACGGCTGCAAAGGGGTCAATGTCTGATGCATACCTCGTATAACGCGTGATACACACATAAGCACCGATAACGCTGCTGCGAGTGCGAAAAAGAGAGCGTACATGGTACGAGAAGGGCAAGGACCGCCATATGCATTTAATTCAGTCGAGTCTGACTCGCTGCCGTTGCGTTTCATTGAATTAAACGACGTTGCGTACAGTGCACAGAATTTTACAGCCCTACTTTCGAGACTTCAAACTTTTAACTCCAAATGTGAGACTAGATGGCGCTGATGTCTTCACTTTGTAACATGAATTTTGCAAAAAAAAGTGAACAAGACGGTTGAAATTTCATGACGGCAACGTCGAAGAAAGAATTTAGAGAAAAGAGAGGGGATGAACAAAGTCGCTTGTGCCTGTCGTACGAGTGCACGTAAGGACGCACGAAAGCGAAAGCTCGATCAAAAGAGACACGAGAACTAAAAGAAAAAAATATATATGTATATGTACCGCATAGGCGGGGTCAGTGACTGACAAAAAACTTGGGTTAGGTCAGGATGTGTATGCCCGTCCGCTAAACACGATAATGGCTACTCTCCCCCCACCCTCGCGACTCGCATTCGGAGTGGGGGAAGGAGGGAATTTTTGGGATAGGTCGTGGACGTCCCCTTACTCCCGATTTTCATTTCGCTTTCGCCTCATCGTCCGTAACTCCGTACGTCCCTTCTTTCTCTGCATTCGGCGCTGTTGCCGCTTGTACGGGTATACCATACGGTTGTCCCAATTCCAGAGCCATGATCTTACTCACTAATATTATATACTTCAGCTGCTCGCGTCACCCGTCCATTCCGTATATACGTGTACACGTCGCTTTCAGGTCTTTCTTTCTTTCGGTCGCCGCTCCCCGAGCAGTTGGTTATTTTTATTTTTCTTCCACTCTATCGCTCTCCTCTTTCTGCAGCGAGTGTGTGTGCTTGTGTCGCTGTTGGGCCTCCATCTCTCCGGGACTTCTTTTGTTTGCTTTTCGTCACGGGTGTCGCGGTTTCAATGACGAATTTTTCAGCCTATAGCCACAACCCGAGCTCTTTTCACCGCGTTGCCGTATTGTGTTGGCCTCGCACAATTTTCAGCTCGTACGTGCTCGCGCTGATGTTTCCTTTCGGTTCCATTATGGCCTACGTCCATTCATATTCGTCTGTTGCCTCGATTAAACAAGCATTATTTTTCCCCTTGTCTTTGCTCGGCTAAAGAACTATCGATACCAACCGCGTGATCTAATTTATTTTCAATACTTTTTTTTTTTCCTCGGCATATTTCTCGGCTCCTCGAGCAAAGACTCCACAAGCACTGGAGCTTGAAACATTATTGTCAAGCCTCGTGTGGTCCAAGCCTCTCTCAGTCATCGAGGATATTAAAAAAAGAAAAAGAAAAGTCACCTAAGGGGATAATGATTTTTTTTTTTTTTTTTTTTTTTTTTTTTCAAAAGCCTCTCTCCCTCTCTGTACACCGAATGAATCGATACAACGCTTCCACAGTATGTGATATTTTTATGTGTCGGTCGTTAATACCCCACATACCCGCGTAATAGGACTCAACATGACATGCCCAAAACAACACATGGGAAAGGGGGGGGAGGAGAAAAAAAAGAAGCAGATGTCGCGCAATGATAATCCTAATTGCTCGAGATACAGCACACGCGCGTTGTATTAAACACGCAGTGTGCACAAACTCATTTTCGCGATCGGCGAGCGTCCGTCCGCTCTACACATGCACGCGTGTTTTTCAGAGCCGCGTTGCAGAGCATAGAGGTATAGGGAGAGCATGGGGAAAAAAAAAAAAAAAAAAAAAAAAAGAGGGCTGACGTATCGCCCCCCGGGCGTGTCCATTACTGGTTATTATCTGGTGGACCCTCTGTGCTCCGCTGGCCCCTCTCTCTCTCTTCAATGATGAGTTTTTATGCGAGCACCGATCGAGGGGCTGGCTGCTACTCCTCTCCCGACGTTGTATATTATCGAAAGAGAGATGAGCGAACCAACGAGTAATATAAGCGCTTGTGTCTCTGTGAATGTGTGTATGCGTGTGAGTAAGTGGAAGCGCACGAAAAAAGAGAAGCGAGTTCGTTTCCCTCTCTCATTCTCTCTCTCTCTCTCTCCTCGTTTGTATGCCGGCTATGTATGCCGCATGGCAAAAATGTCCATGCGAGAGTTTCGCTGCCTATATACGTACGTACACGAAGTTGAATATGTTTGTACGTAGTTTGTGTCTCGCGGCTATTATGCTACACACAATTGTGTAAAACTTATTTAAAGTCGATGAGATATGTTGACTTTTATCTTTACGAAGGGACACTTGGAGTCTGCGTGACGATTGCCGATCGATGACACTGACAGTTGGGGCAGGATGAATTCCTTATTTTGGTACGGTCCGGTGTCACTTTTCTTCGTATGGTTGTTCGGGGAGGTCACGGAAAATGTGTACCCTCACCTCGTCTGATAACTCGATTTTCGTACACCAACCAAGTAGAGCAAGCTTGCCGATTCCTTGCCGTAAATGTTCGGTAAACGCCACAAATATATGATCCACCAATTTTACCAAGTAATATAAATTACTACCATAAATTTTATTCAAGTTAACATAACATGCGTTTATCGTATTTATGTTTTAGGAATAGTAACGCATGTTCCATCCCAAAAACCCTTGATAAACAATAAAAAAAAAAAAAAAAAAAAACAAACAGAACTTACTGAGCGTACAGTTCAAAAACCATACGCGGACGAGCTTGGTTGTGTATACGGCGAGGCTGAAGGAAAAAGAAAAAAAAAAAAAATCGCTCTCCCCATACGCGCGCATAATACACGAACGCGCACATATCGTCCCTATAGGAGCGGCTTATGGTCAAAGGGAAATGCATAACACACACACACACACACACACACGCGCGCGCGCGCGTGTGAGCCAAGAGGCCACATATCGCAGCAGACGAGCCGTCGGCGCTGGCTGGCTCCCGTCCATCCGTTCGTCCCCGAGAGAGTGCGTGTGTATACGCACACGAGTCCACCGGGTGGGCCGTACGAAGAGAGAGAGAGGGTTTCGGGTCTTTGCACTCTGCTGCTGCCGCTCGGCCGTGCATGCAGGCGACGAGAGCGCGATCCGAAAGAATCCCACCCGGCTCTTGGGCGCGCGCGTATGTACGAGCGGTTGTTTTCTTGTGGATTATTTGCTTTCGGGCTCTCGAGGGTGTCGGATCAGATGAAAATGAGATCGAGTCGAAAAATCAGTATGGGACTTGGCTCGTAGGGTTTGGATGGAGTTTATTGATGATCGTCCTAGTACACCCTCGTTACAAAGGCGAGAATCGTGGAACGGGGGAGCGATGATCTGGTTGGGTGGAACATGAAATTTCGCCATCACGAGTAGCAATCTGATTGACCACAATCAACGTTATCATTATGTTCGGCACAATACCAAAGATTCGTACTTCCCAAAATGACCGCACTCTGATAGAAAAATAAGAATTACTTTGCTGGAATGGTGCCGTTCTACCGTCCAGGGACATTTAACTTTTGGCGACCATATTTTTACCATTCTTAGCAATAAATTCTGTGAGCCAAACCGCAAAAAGTCTCTAGACGACGGAACAGTACCAGGTTACCATTCTATCACGAATCGACACAGACGACATCTATAAAGCTCCAATTTCAAGTCGCAATACGTGTTCCTGGGTCAATTGCTGGCAGTGGACAAAAGTCGCTGCACTCACGGGGCGCTCGATCGAAGCATGACTCAGCCGTGCTGCCAAGTAAAACCAAGAATAAGGTCAAAGATGCGAGACGCGGATAAGAGGTATCGCCCGGCAGGTGCTTTTCGTTGGTCTCTGACGTATTTTTCACGCAGTCGTCAAAAAAATTGCGCATACCCGCAGAGTTCATTGGGCCCCAGCAAAGGAGAAAAAAAAACAAAACAACAACAACAACATTAATATCGATGAATCATGATAACCCACACGCTTTTACCACCGCCCCGTTTTTACGTGGACAGCGCGCATCCATGGGCTCAGGGGCGGGTAATTACAGTAAATAATCCACCTGCGCTCGCGGAGACATCGTAAATTCCAGCTAGAGCGAGCGACTTCTCGATCAGCGCGTTGTTTGCACACATCGGGCCCATTGTCCAACCCTTTCTTCGACCACTCCGTTTTCCACCCGTACGGACGCTACATCTGTGTGCACGGGCTGCGTGACTCTCTGGCGTCGAATCGAATAAGGCACAGTTGGCCGGTAGCCGGTTCGACGGGTACATCGTTCGGCTGAAAGAAGACGCGGAGCGGCGCGGAACAAAAATGACCGCGGCACACTCGCGCGTACACACACACACACAGAGGAGGGGGAGGGGGGCGGCGGTGCGCTAGTAATCTCTCTGGTTCTGTCCTTCTTCGTTCTGCCCGGAGGCCTGGAGGAGGAGAGCATCGCGTACACACGAAGGAGAAAAAGAGATAGGGAATGGATGTCTGATGGACAGCCGGAGGATGGAGAGAGAGAGAGAGAGGGAATGATTGAAGATGCTGCTGCTGGAGATTCTAGGGGGGGAGGGGAAGGAGACTTTCCGCGGCGTGCCTTTTGCGGAGAGATATGGCGCGCCGGAGGTTACATCAGTTAAGGGCGACTGCTGTACGTATGGGCATGCGCTGGTCCGACCCCTTCACTAGATTTTCTTTTTTTTTTTTTTTCTTTTTCGAGCATACTTACTTTGGGGTATCTCCACGTGGTTTTACGATGCTCCCTGGCGATTGAGATGTGCGAGCTTGTTTGCATTTTTCGGAAACACTTGAAGAGACTAAACATTTGCCGGTTGGACACGTTCGTTTTATCCGTACATTCCGCTAATGTTGTTGAATGAAAATAGGTCCAAACTATCGACTCACAAGCCATAATTTTCGTCTCTGTCACAAAATGTCAAGGCAATGTGGTCCGCTCTAATCACATGCATATGACTCAATGATGTCCGACCCCATCTGACCGTTTCTACTACCAATGTCAGACTACAACATTTCCTTTCTAATCTCACGCTTTTACAGCGCGTCCAACGTATCCCATGTATGCCAATCAAACGTAAAATAATTTTTACTTTCGTGCACAACCATAAATCCAAACTATCAAACAGCTGACACAGTTCCTCCCCACAAGAAACGAATGGACAGAAGGAGGAGGGACAAATACACTGTATATGTATACGCGAGTTACCTCTGCAGTAAAACTAGGCAAGTCCTGGCACCTACATACACGTTGTCGAAGAGAGGGAGAGAGAGAGAGAGAGATAGGAAGAAGAACAGCGAGAGTGAACGCTACGTGTAAGCGTATGCACGGAGATAGAAATCTCGCAGGAGACAATGAGGAAGAAAGAAGAGGAGGGAGGAGAGAAAAGAGGCGCCGAAGGTTCGCGCAGGTGTCCGCTCCACTGCTGTGTTGCTGCTGCCTGCATAAATCCAGCAACTTTCTACTGCAGTAGGTACTTATACTGCCTCGTATACGTGTGTATAGAAACGAGTAATCGAGTCGTAACGCCCTAACGGGTGGTGTGTGTGTGTGCATGTGGGCACGATAGGAACATATATGTGTACATAAGTCAAGTGGAAGTCGCAGAGTGGAACGATTCAAGGACTTTTTGAATACTTTCATTCTTCCCTGTTTTTGGCATTTTTTTTGTTTTACCACTTAATAAAATGGTCTTACAACATTTAGTTCATCTTGCAAGGGTTGGCATTCCGAAAATCGAATTTTCTAAACAGGTCTTGATGAAACAGGTGGCTGTACGGTATAAATTCTTAAACCTATTTATTAGCAGTACAGGTTCTAATTGTCCAGTTTTAAAAAGATCAAAGTGTTGAATGACAAGGACACCAGAAAACTAAGCTTAAGGAAAACTCTATTTTTCTCTATTTTTACATAACTACTTGTATTAAGACCTCATCTAAACAAGAAATCGATTAGTTACCGAGCATTAGTAGTAAACTATATTAATTATCATATAAAAATCTGTATTACTAATTTCTTGCATCGATCGCAGAGCTTTATTCAGAAGATGCCGTATCCAAAATCACAAGAATCCATATCTTCATGTCTATCACGGACCTGATTTGCTCAGATGAACATGATTTCCCTTGTTTACAGATCTTTCAAGTTCATACATCTCCGTTGTTTCTTGATGTTGGACAAATGAAATATCATATTCGATAGACTGAGCTTTACCCAGGCGGAACATGCAAAAATCATTCTAAATCGTTGATTACCGGACAGCTACATGTCTAATTAAGTATTAATTAGAGCTACCAATGAAATCAAATTCTGATATAGTCTAATACGGACAGTCTACCAGGATCTTTGATTTTCAGACAATTAAGAATAAAAAAAAGTCTTTATGTGGAATATGATGGTACTTCAAAGGGAACCAATGTAACATGTAGTAACTAGTCCCCATACACTGAGTGTTACAAGGATACAAACAATGTTCTCCTTTCGATACCTCATACTGATAGTCAACAGGCAACATTAGTCCATATCTTACATACTTACAAAGTTTTAAAGACCCATGAGCAGCTAAAACAATGTATTTTTCACTGTGTGCAAATCTTCCATCAAATTATATGAAAGTGTACTTTAATTGAAGATAAATCTAAGATGTTCCATAAAAAATGATTCCATAAAAAATTTATTGGTATTATGTAAAAAAAAAAAAAAAAAAAGACAACGATCCACAGACGACGAATATAAAAAAAAAAAAAATAGAACCATGAGCCAAAAACACGTAAAGGCAGCTGCAAGTATATTTATCGTGTGCATATACCGGTATGGCGCGCGCTCCGAAATCCGCGCACGCGAAGGAATTACGCTCGGCTGCGGGGCCGCCGTCGTATAGGTTCCCGAGCGCATATAGGCTCGCTCGCTCCATCTTGAAGGTTCGCCTCGTCCGGCCATGACCTATCGCAACCAGATTCCATCCGTCCAAAAACCCCACCTTCTCTCTCCTCTCCTCTTCGCAGTCCCCTTCTCCATCTCCGCCGTCCTATACCAACTGTTGCTACTGCCGCAGGCGCACGAAAAGCTTGTGCGCCACTCTGCTGCTTCAAGTTGGGTCCCCGACCCGCTCAACAACGCCGCGGCAGTGGCGGAGCCTCATTCTCTCCTCTTTTTTTCGTACACGCTCCCCTCCCTCTCTTACTTCTTTCTCTTTATCCTTCTTTTTTCTTCTTTCCTCTGGTGTGCCAACCCGTATACTTTACTCACCTCCAACAACTTATTGTTGATATGCCTTGACCAACCCGAAAAACCAATGGCCTTGCCAGAGAACACAAAGATACTTGCTGCTTTTTTCAAGATTAACCTTCAGGATTACAATCTTATACTCATAAGCGACTTGAGGATATGGTTCCTTAAAATTTTATTGAAATTTTTTGGAAGCGAACTGCTGGTCTCTTTCAATTCCAATCTAATAAGATTGTTTTGCCCAAAGTCATTTTTGAATCAAGCAGACATTCTTCTAAATCAAGGATTACAATACGAAAACTTTATGTAAAGTGAATGTTATCACCATTGTGACAACTATGTTTATGAATTACTGAAAAAACCGTATAGTTGATGACAAAAATAGTAAAAAAAAGTGTTAAGAACAAGGATAAGCAGAAAAATGTATCAAGATCCACCAGTACCTAAGACACTCACTGCAGCGGTAGAAAAGAAAAATGAAGTAAAAATGGAGAGGAGGACGACACAGTGGGAACTATGTATCTTTTCAAAGGGAAAAAAATGGGGAGGGGGAGTAAGACGATATCTGCATAAGTATACGTCGAGCCAGTGCCCAAAGAGAGAAGATAAAGGAGACAACTGCGAAGACGAAGAAAAGAAGGAATCGGACGCAAGAACTGCTCAAGCAGCAAGCAGGAGCGAGCGTACCTATACAGAAAAAGGCAAAAAAACGTGAGCACGCGCATTGCACGGTAATGCTCAGCGGACTCCTGGGCCCCAGAAGAAGAGGGGAAAGAACAAGGAGAAGAAGGAGAACGAAAGAGGAGCCGAACTGCTGGCTGCAGTTCAAGGGAGGGGAAACAGGAGGCTTTCGGCGGTTAGGTGGACTCTCGTCCTCTATATTATGTGCGTGTGTGTTTGCGCACATGGATGTGTACGTACTTGCAAGTGCAAGAAGGAACGAGTACTCCGCTCGGTTAGCTCGCCGAGTCATAATGAATCGAGAGCGTGTTTGTGAGTGTACGCGCTCTGAAGAAGCTCCGCTCGATCCGCAGCCATTTTACACCTGATACCGACTTCGTAATCTAAATCGGCGAATGTAACGCGGTTCGAGCTTATTTTAATCGAGAAAGCAGAGGCAGCTCAAATCGTGGAGGATCAAATCCGTATTCCTATACATATACCATTATAGTTTGGATCGTATTAGTTAAGAACTTATCTTTGTTGCAAGATACAATCCTTTACTTTTGAATAAGATTGATTACAAAAGAATATAATAATTTATATAATAATATATCAGCTACGCTACATCGAATTATTACATCGTCCCATTTTGAATGACTCAAGATGACTCTGACTCAATCTGAAACCATATTCCTTATTACTTCGTAGGTTTAACCCTACTAGTTTATGTTGCGTTCTAAAATCGTCAATTTTGTAGTTTTCAAATTAATCCAACAATATCATAACACCTAGTAAACCATAGTCTGACTGAAAATCTGGTAAACTAGCACAAATAGAAATACCTAATTTGATCAACGTTTACTTCTTCCACTTAAAGTTTGTCTCAGTAGCTTGGAGTGGACCTCCACACAAAGAGATCACTACAATTGGCTGTTTATCAAAAAGTGGAAGACAATTTGAGAATGGCTTTTGGTTACAATACCCGTTCTATTGATTTTTACCCTCCTAAACTTTACCACCAGCATAATATGCTCTGCATCGTTACGAGATAAATTCTTAATCCACACATTCGTCATTGGGCAAACATAATCCAATTTCTAGCTTCTAACTAATTCCCATAGCCTCGGTAACTATACTGATGAGAGTTTTTTTGTAAGAGTTACACCTCCATTATAGATAGAAAACATCCCACCTTAAAGTAGATATCTACCAGAAATTCCTAACAAATAAAAACCACCCGCTCGTCCATCCTTTCTCTTCCCGTCCAGTCAAATTCCTCGGAGGCAATTTGGACTCCCAAGGTATACGTAAGCCCATAAGGTGTATAGACCTGTTCTAAAGCTGACTATGAAAAGAGCGTACGCCACAGCAGATCGTCGAAACGAGCTCCGCCAGCTGTGGCGGCGATTTTCCTCGGGGCCTCCTCCTCCTCCTCCTCGCGAAATTCCTTTGTACCCATGACGAAGGAGAGAAAAGGACAGCAGCCACGATTTCTCGGGCTCAGCTCCTCTCTCGAAAAAGCACGCCAACCAGCCGTAGAGGCCAAGAGAGAAAGAAGAAGAGAGGCTTAAAGTGCCGCGTGTTACTGCTGTGGCAAAGAGGAGCATAGCAGCGGTGGAAGGATAGGCGTACACGTACAGAGCGGGGAAGGGAACGAAAGAGAGAGAGAGAGTGCACATTTTCGCTGGCCTTGACGCAACGACGGAGGGCGATGCACCTCTCTCTTCTCTCTTCTTCTTCTTCTCCTTCGTCGTCGTTGTCGTCCTCGTCGTCGTCGTTGTCGTCCTCGTCGTCGTCGTCGTCGTCGTCGTCGCCTGCCTGCCCAGCAAACTGCTGCTCCACGCCGACAAACTCCTCTCCCTATATATACGTTCTTCGGCGTCCACATAGCGTTATGTACCGCATGCGAAAACCGGGACTCACATCGTCATCGTGTAGTTGCCGGGGCCGTTTGCCCATGCGCTTGTATGCACGTACGTGAAGGTATACACCTATATCACGCGCCAGGCACATTTCAGTTCGGATAAAGTTGATGGGAGTTGGGAGAGGCTTAATCGCAGACCAGCGCGATTTGGACACGCCGCGAGCCGTTCGGACGAGCGCGTCCAAACTGCGGACTAGCTCCCTATAATTACATGACTGCCTGCTGCAAGATAACACATGGATGGGTACTGCGCGTTCAGCCACATGGAATTCAATAAGGAATTTGATGATGCACGAAGAAACTTATACTCCAATTCGATGAGGAGAACGATACATCAGGGTTGTGGATGGCTGGAAAGTTAAGGGAAGGACACTTTTGGCTTGAGATTCGCTGGCAGATGTGTTCTTTTCATAAAAAGCAGATACAAACTCGAATAGCATCGTCACATCATAATTTTTTTACCACATACGAAGATGCTTTGATACTGTAACTTTTTCAAGCAAATAGTTTTTTGATGTTTACTTTAACTATCAACATTACAGCGCAAAGTTGCTCCATTTCCCAGTTACCAACTTGTCAGTACTCAATTGGCCATTCCAAATTAGTGACTTCGATTATTGTATTACACTGGAACTAGATTCGTTAGTCAAAAAACATGAAATACGCGTTGTCTCATTTTTTTGGATTTTAATGCAGTGTAAATCCAAGAATGTCAAAGAACACGTTTGCGGCGTAAGAAAAAACAAAAATTCCTGTTTTCTGTACAATGAATCACAGTAACGTTGATTAACGTTTTCAGAACAATTGAACCGATACTTCGGCAACTATTGAACCCTTGTTTTCTTCCCATAAAAATCGTTTTATTGCTACCACAATGTACTTTATTGCATATAGCAATCCTAAGTACACGTTTTGAATGTGTACTCAAACACACTTGGATTCAAAGGTCAAGCAACCAATTCCTGCAACAAAATACGTAAAAATTTTCAACATAATGCACTCATTTCGAAACGGATTTAATTTCACTGACCCAAAAACGCGAAGAGCACATGTCATGTCGTTTTTGTAACATCTTACTTCATGTTTGTGTTATCAGGAAATTTGTAATTGATTCACGTTTCAAGTTCTCTCGTATCGGTCAAATCACGATACCCTTCACGAAAAATAACCTCCAAAAACATGGATAATAAGAGTCGCAAAAGCGAAAAAACACCCTATAGGTGACACATCATGGAGTCAAAAGCTCAGAAAATATACATGCGTATTTGGAGTGCACGTTCATGTTTTTAGTAACGCACGTACATTAAAGTGAAGGCTCGGCAAGGCTCTCGCCCCTCCTCCGTTCTTTCGGGCCCAAGGGAAGGGGAGAAGAAGAATGGAGCAGCTTTCAAATGAAGAAGAAGAAGCAGCCCAACGCTGCGAGTCATACATTCGTATGTATACGTGGGTTATTGTCGGTGCACTGGTGCATGTGCGTGAACACCCGGTCGAATCTGCGGCACTGACCTCACCCAACTCTGATGCTGGTACACGTTCGTATACGCATGATAACACTGCCCACCGAAAACCCGGAGCAAGAATTTCTTCGGCACTGCAGCGCAAGGCATACAAATGCATATAGTTGGATTGCGTGAGACCCAAGAACGGGAGAGAGAGAGAGAGAGTGAGAGAGGAAACTAACAAAAGGAAGAAGGGAAAAAAGTTTCGACGCGCAACAGGTGCGAGAAGCCTTTACCTGTAGATTCAAGCACGAGTACTTATGTATGTACTTGTATAAATCAGTAGTTCACGCGGATACGCTATGCATTCCCAAACGATGTTTGTTCATGTATACGAAAGCCAAGTGCTTCGGAGCCGTTCAAATGCTGATGATATATTCATATTTATCGGTAATAAAAGCTATTCGGGATTTGGCGGAGCATTCGAGTAAAGCTATCGTTGTTTATTGATGATTGAGGTACGTATGAGTATAGGGTTTCGTCGCTTTCCGAAATTGACAAAAGTCACGGACGCAAGTTGGATCGCTCGCTCGTTTAATTGCCGGGGTTCACACGATATTTACTAAGTACATTTATATTTACTCGTGCGTCTAACGAGTCCCTGTATTGCCGGGCTCGTGGTTCTTCGTTTTAAAAAATTCGCTCATTGTTTCGGGATTAGAATACCTACACGTGCACGTGTCTTTCGCAAGCGGGGCCTGCACATGCGAGTTATGGAACATCGTACTCGAGAAGCAAAATTCTTTTTTTTTTTTTTTTTTTTTTCACGTTTTCGCTCGACTACCGTTTGGCGTTGGCATTCGTTTCTCGTGGCCGCGTTAGAATGGACGTGAAAATTTCAAACGGCAGATATTGCTCCGAGTGAAATAAAAATAAGTCGATTTTCCTGCGAAGGGATGCGAAGGTGAATCACACGTGCTTTTCCACAATGAAAGAATACAATCGATGTAAGGAGAAATAAAGCAGCACCGAAATCCTATGTATACATAATTGTACTCGTAGGAAGCACAAAAGGCGCCACGGTGTCAAGCTCCACTGCCCACGCGTCTACTTCGCATTAAAGTGTCGTCACTGCATGCATGTATATACATACATACGCAAAAAAGAGCCATCAAGGCGAGCGTGTGTTAGTTATCCCAATTAAGTGAAAAGCCGCAGTCAGTGGCAGTACAGTACGGTTTGATTATCTCGCGATATGGAAAAGGTGTGCAAAGGCTGCTCAAGTGTACTTATAGATAGTGCGCGCTTACGGACGGACAAGTAAGCGAACGAGCGTTGAAGAGGAAAGGAGGAGGAGGAAGACGAGCACAAGAGTAGGGAACACATTCAGCAAAGCCGGGGATAATAGATTAAGTGCCGTGGCTGCATGTATGTATGTATATTCACGTGGGTAGGAAGACAATTTTTCGCGGATAGGTCTTCAAAGAGGGAGTCCATGGATTTTGCGCTACGGTGATCGAGGAGCCGAGGCATTCGAAGTTTTTAGAAGCACCGGGACGAGCAAATCGATCGAGTCCATTGGGCGAGAATGAAGCACACGATGGGGACAGGGGGTTCGAGCTTGTGCGTCGGTGCGTGTGTTTCGGCGTCACGCTTCGAGTGCGGGAGACAACTCAGTTGTGGTGAAGAACGAAGGGCTGTTTGTTCACTTCGCGCGGTGCTTGCGGCAAGTGAAGATATCGATCGGCGCGTATGGGGTGAGCATCAAGTTCGTCTGGGCGATTTTCAAGTGCGAATTTTGCAACGCTTCGTTTGATCTCTAGTAGCTTGTCTTGGTGTGGCGTTGAAAAAAAAAAATTTTTGGATGATACAAGGAGGTAAAAAGAGACACCTCGGCGTTACTTTTCACCCCCTAACTCCTAGACGCCCCGAAATACCGAGGTATATTCGATTCTTTGGCGTAGAGCTGTTTGTTTCTCCCAGGAAACGATGGTTCTATGATTATGAAGGAGAGGTGCCGTAAAATAAAAAAAAAAATTAAAAAAAACTAAAGTGTTATTACCTCGGAACCATAATCTTGGTTACATCAAAGTGCACGCGTGTCATTTCAACTACGGCATCATCGTGGTTTTTGCATCCATAAAAGGAAGTGCTTAAAAATTGGAGCAAGTCCACTCGCGAGGCCCACACCACAGCTACAATGTGCGCGTCCACGAAAGCCATTCCGAAAAAAGTCTCCATCCAACCTCGATCAGAGACGATTACAGCTCGAAAGCCTAATAATGGGCCCGATCGCGCATCGCAATCAATCACCATCAGCAACGATTGCGCAATTCGCCGAGGCATATCGTAAACGAGTTTTCACAACTGCTCGTCAATCTTCTTGTACTATCCACCTATGGAGCCAGCCCACGCGACCCTTTTTCCAAAAACGGCGACGAAACCTTACGAGCGGGGGGGAAAAAAAAGCCCCTCGCCAAGCAAAAATCGCGCGAGACGCATTGGCCAAAGAAAACGGCGCCAACTCCGTTACACCTACGCCCCCCCCCCCCAACTTATGTACCTTTCTTCACATTTTAAACGACGGCGGCTCGGCTCGTTAACGTCGCGATGAACTTTACGGCTTCACGGTGTGTGTGTGTGTGTGTGTGTGTATGCGAAATTCGCACGCGCGAGCTAGACGAGAGGACGGCTTCGGGAATCATTGGAGGTGTAGGCGTGGACTACACGCGAGTAGCTACACTACGGTGTTATGTAACTCGATGGGGGATCGGGCTTTTAGTGGGTCGCAGTTGCGCCAGCGGTCGGCTGCTGCTAATCTACGTCTCTCTCTCTCTCTCTCTCTCTCTCTCTCTCCTTCTCTCTGAAATGGCATGTTGTGCTTTTTAGTGTTGGATCAACGAGAGTATGTGTGTATTTCCACGCGGATGTGGAGGAAAGAAAAAGAGACTTTTGAGAGGCTTATTGGGATTTATCGGGTGTGGAGAACTTTTTGGCCTCTGCTGATACTTGCGATTGGAAAACTGTGTATGTTGTGTTAGATTTAAGGTAAGTATGTAGACTTATGACCACGGTCTACCATATTAGCGTGGATTTTTTTAAATTGCTTTTTTGTTGAAACTGGTTGAAAAGTTGTGAGGACAAATTATGTACTTTACGTGCATAATGACGTGTGAAGGTCAAACATTCGTAAGTAGATAGAAAATCCAAAATGACAAATACTGAATGGTCAATAAACGTGTCAAATACCAATGTTTGCATCGTATTTCGTGCACAGTGTAATATAGGCAAGTGTGAGGTATGCTTTGAGACAAAATGATGTCGATGGTAAAAAATGCCAAGACGAGAGCTATAAAAATCTCGTTTCTTTCTAGCCTCGAGATTTTCATCAAAACATGATGAGATTTAAAAGAAATTTCCGAGACGAGACGTCTCGATACTACGTCCTTAACTCGCATGTGACTAGTACAAAACCACGATAAAAAATAGATGTATTGGTTTTACTTGTAATAATCAAACAATTTCATTTCAAGTAAGATAGAGTTTTAGAAAAGTTAAAAGGTTAATACGTGTTTTTCATCATTTCATATTCTGTTCTGCACACAAGTTGGATTTTCCAGTAAACGTCACGGTAATTGGTACACATGTACTCCTAATTAAATTTTATTAAAATTTTGTGGTCATACAGTGTCTATCGTTAAAAAAAGATGCAAAGGGAACTACACAATTTGAACAGTTTGTATGAATGGTCATTACACATAAAAGTATTTGAGTAAGCATGGTATTATACACAGATACCTATACATACTCGCGAAAAATAAACTCCCGTTTAACAATGAAAGCAACGACGTAGAGGTAACTAAGCTGGACGTATCTTTGACAAGAAAACGTAAAGTTACCATATTGTAATCAAAAAAGGTACATTCACATATATGTTTTAAATGTATATTATACAATGGAAATAAAATAAATAACGTAGGTAAATTAAAATCAAAATGCGATGTCAGTGTAAAAGTGTACTGGTCGATAGTAATGGTATTTGAGAAAAAATGACTTTCACGAAAGCTCTGTGGAGATACTGTTTCAATCATCGGAGTGTTTCTACTTATTCGTAAGTACATTTTTTTTCAGCATCAGCCGTTTCATCAATCTTTTTTCTAATTACCGTGAATTCGTTTTGAAACAACCAGGTATACATATTTATTTTTCTCTCGTAGAGAATACTACAAAACGTGTAATTAAATCAAGCACGCCGCGACCATTAAATCTTTCGTAGTAGCTGTTTTTTTTTTTTTTCTTATTTTTTTTTTTCGTTTCTTACCCATAGCCAACTTTTCCAATATGCTTACACAAACGCCACAATCATCCTCCGATTTTGCCATCCAATGTTTTTGTCGCTCGCGCGTTCGCAGAAAGAAAAGAGATGAATAGCTACATGAAATTTTCATTTCCATCTCGATTTTCCATGAATCTCATTCACCTGCTCCACGTTTATCCGATCGAGGTCGGCTCAATTGATTTATTTGTACATAATAATGCGTGCCCACAGCGCCCTGCCAGTGAAACAACTTTGTGCATCGCAACAGACTCGCTTTCAAAAGCTTCAGTTCTTAATCGATTGATAGTATGCGCGTGTCGAAACCACTTAATACCGTGGAGGTATGAATTTTTTCTGCGTGAAAAGCCTATACGGTTAATTGCACCGGTAAATTACGATTACGGACTACGCGATGGCTTCGTTAGGAATTTCTAAAGCACCACCGAGCCAACAATAAACATCCGGAAGGTTATTTCATCAAAATCCATCGAAATTTACTCGCCGAACAATTTTTTTTTTTTTTCCAATCCACGAACCGTGCAACAAAAAAACAGCTGTGAGGCAAAACCATAACGGTATACCAACGCGCTATATACAGTGGGTCTCGAGAGCAGTAAAATTTTGTGTGTTCGACTACGGTATATACACACATGGCACCGGCACTTCATCCGCCCGCATTCGGATAAGACGAGGTTGCGACCCGAGCCTTAAGTACCACACCGCAATTTTCTCTCAGTCACAACGAATGAACTCGTAAGCCATCAGTCGAACGCGTGGGCGGACACCGTGTATATACAGCACTCGCTCAATCATTCGCACGTGGATGTGTGTATATATGTATATATATCTTCGCACTCTATTACCTGGTACTTTGGCACAATACACGTGTGTGTAGGTATACGTGTTTTAGGTTCGATCGGTGCGAAAAGGGGAAGACAGTTTTATGGGTGTAAAAGTGTGGGCTCGTCGATATCTTATGCTGTTACACGGAAAGAGCGTTAAATAAACGTTGCGAGAGGTGCATTAATACGCGCGCGTAACGCGTGTTTCTCGAAGAGGCCAACGTTGCGCAAAACGTTTCGTCGTTGTCGGATACTGTTACGTTGTGTCTGCTAACGATCCATTCTGTTGGGGCTTCGTTGGAAAAATCCTTTTTGCTTTTACATTAACGTGCGTATTTTTTATTTTTTTTTTCTCTTTTTCCACGTTATTAAAATCATCTATTGCGCAATCATATAGTACATACAAGGTGTACAAATGGATTTTAAATTAATATGGTTATTGGGGGGGGGGGGTGAACAATTTTGTCGGAACCTTCATCCAAGATTGCAAATAATTAATTTTGAATAATAATTCGATCATTGTTTGATTAAAATATCATCTAGTACTACAATGGGGTAAAAATTGCATTTGTACCACTATTGTTTTTTATTTAATGCGCGAGATTTAGCTTCCCAATATTTGTATGATTCTCTTGTATACAGTGTTGAAAAGAAAATAAATTGATTCACAATTTTTACACATTATCAGAAATATTTAGAGAATCACCGCAGATTAAAATTTTAATAGTTCATGGTCAACGACACGTTGAAAATTTTTACTATCAAGCTTTAAACGATGTTTTCGAAGGTAATGTGAATCAGAAGGTGTAGCCAAACAATTTTCAAAATATTTACATCTAAAGTTTCATCTTCAACATGAAAAGCACGAAAAAAGCCCCCCCCCCTAAATTTAATTTTTGATTCCACCAATGTATAAAGTCATTGTATTTGCACTAAAAATTACAGTTAGTTTTTTAAGGACGTATGCAAAAAAAGTGGTGATCCTAGTTTTATTGGTCTTGTAATCCATCAAGTTACAATGTCCACGAGTGCCAATAAAAACTCCAAAAGCGAAAAAGATAGAGCTCTCTTTGAGAGGAGGACAACTACCCCGGCAAAAATACAAGGGAGTGGAAAAGAAAAAAAAGAAAAAAAAAAAAAAAAAAAAAAAAAGTCAAGCTGCAGAGAAAGATAAGCACCCACAAAAACCAAAAACTCCCACGCGGAGGGCACTCGCCCATAGTGCAGCGCGCGCAGCGAAGCGGACACAAAGAGAGTCACTTCGCGAAAAGCGCACGTTCCATCGGCCGAAGGGAGCTGGAGCGGTGTACGTGTGTGCATGCGTGTTATAGGCTCCGCTGCACCGCGAGCACGCAGCGCAAGTATATATTCGGGGCCGAGGGGCCGTAGACCCGCACTTGCATTTATGTATACGTATACGTACGGTGCAGAAACGACGAGAAGGACGAGGGAGTTGGTAATAAGAGAAGTGGAAGAAGAAGAAGAGAGAGAGAGGACTGGGTGGGGGAGGGCAAGGACCGTCGAGGAGCCTTGCCTGTGCTGCCGGTTACTGGCGCAGTAGGTAGCCCCCCCCCCCCCCCCCCGACTACTTCGTGCGGATAGTAGGTAGAGTTGCAGGGAGGAAAGAAAAGCGCGAGACCACCACTACACCCTCTTTTATGTATCTCTATATGCGCCTGCACGGATAAATAATTTTTAAAAGAACACTCTTGGATCCTTGTATAGGGCCTGCACTGCCCTCGCGTTTGTATATATGTCTTTTCAAGTGAAAAAGGCGTCGTATATTTCGGGGATCTAAGAATTTATTTGGAAAAAAACAAAGAGATGGAGATCGGGTTGGCGCCTATAGGAGTTACCGGAACTGCACCGGTAATCGAGCCCTTTGAGATAAACTTCTTCGAGTGTATAACACTTATGACTTTGCGAGGCTTCACACACGTATGTAAGCGCGCGTGCGAGATCTCGGTCCGCGTGTGTGAGTTTTCACGAGATCAGCTTTTTTTTTCATACAGTACGCCTTTGGTAACAAGATATTAATTTTATCTCGCTTGTACTAAAACAGGCTTCAAACTTCTCATACGTATTAATTAAGTACAGCTTGCCGTGATAAACAAAAAAAAAATAAATAAAAATACAGATCGAACGAACGGTTCGTTCCGAGAATCATTGAAATTGTTATTAACTTGCTAAGGTATCCAGATAATACAGGGGGCACCTCAAGTAATTTATTTTAGTAATTGTTAAAATTTGCGATATCTAAGATGAAGTTGTGGAATCCTCGAGTATTTAGGTCATCGCGATGCCAACATATCGATTTCAATGTTCAAAGTTTCACCGTAGCACTTACGTTATATATGCACAAGCTGTTGTCGATGAACATCTGGCAAGAACAACAATCAAGTTCTGTATAGTTTCGGCAGGAGAAATGACGATTAGGGACCCAATGGTTTCCGTTAAGGTGCAACTTTACTGTTGCGAGTATGAAAGTGAGACCACTATGCAAGCCATTTTGAGGACTTCCAATAGCTAAAAAAGTACAAATGTGAAAGTTTGATCGAAAAACGGGACTGGTAAGCTCGCATCGCCCGACACCTCATCACACAAATGACGAGAGAAACGCACGATCGCGGTACTTAATCTACAATCCAACAAAACGCTCAACTTACGTACGTATAAGCTAGAACACGAGTATAGCACAGAGAGATAGAGTCTGCGTCTCATTAAGGTCAAGTTGAAAATCGTTTCACGGACTTGCTCGGCCTCACTATTAACCGACTGCCCGAGTGGCTGCTGCTGCTGCTCTCTCACTCTCGTACGTAGACACGGTATATAAACATACACGGGCTCACTGGCAGCCGGTAGCGCGAGAGCGCGGGTGACGTCATTCTCTCGCGAGAGCCGTGATAAAGGCGAATCAAGTTCATTGTCCTTCTCTTTTGCTGCGCTACGACAACTATGTATATATATACTGTTACCCGCAGCACTGACGCTATGCTCTCTATTGATGCTGTGGTGCAACCAAGGTGTTTTCGAGCGCGACAATTTTCCGGCTTTTTCCCTTTCCACGCGAGTAGAGTGTTATCACTTTGATCGGGAAGTAAATGGTGTTGCCTTTTTTTTCTCTCTATTGAAATCTGGTGTGAAAAAAAAAAAAAAAAAAAAATACCCCTACCTCTTGGAAATAACTTTGATGCTATCGTTTCGTCACGCGTAAAACTCATTACTTTTGTAGATGTAGTAATTAGCGTGGGCATATTTAATTTTTTTTTTTTTTTTTTTTTTTTTTTTTTTCCTAACAAATGTGATATGAAACAAAACTGACAATAAATAATTTAAATTTTAGTTTGAGTTTATTCATAGCAACACATATTATTTTATTGGTATATTTACAACATTACTATGGGAATAGTGCAATTTATACGGGATTATAGATTCTGTACTATCAATATATTATTGTGTATGGTAATGTAGTTTACAAAGCATACTGAGGCATATAACTCTGTTGATGTAAATTATTTCTGTATTATTTCGTCTATCGTTATGCATTGCAATTCTCCGGATTCAAAAAATAACTCAATTTGGTCACATTCATCTAAAAGTACATACACAAAGCGAGGGATGGTACAGAGACATTTGGAGTTTCATTTTTCAACGACATTAAATCCTATGCGGATTAAGGGGTATTATCAAGATTTCTTTTGAAAGTTTTGTACGTTATGGACAACAAAATTTAGTTTTGGTTAAAATTAAAAAAAAAATTTGTACGCACAAGTGAAAAAAATGGTCCAATTGGTATCGATTTAAAATAAATTCACAAAAAAATAACAAAATAATGTTTATCCGTATTGTACCAATACGCTTTTCTCTTAAAAAAAACGTATCAGTGGTACCTTCTGTACATGCCAAAGCCTAATATTTAGCACAAAATAAGCTACTTGCCCACGTGGTATGGAGTTACAAAGTTTTGAAGATGGACTTTTAGCAGAATAAATACAAATAACACTGCCGGTACCTTAAACGAAGTCGAACCAACGCGTGGAGCAAAAACAATTTTTGCATGAAAAAACAGCTACACGTGTGCCATTAACTCAACAGTTAATCAAATAATTACACTTTTCCCGATAAAACCTCAACCAATTACAATAGAAAGTCGTTATGCTGCAGCCACCCCACACCCCTTAGGGCACCATGAACTCGAAATTACAGCAATTATTATTATTTATTATTCCCCTTCACAATAGAAATCGTCGCAATTGAAGACGCTGCAATATCCGACGCTAGTTCTCAAGTTTACGGGCAACGGAAAAGAAATACAAGAAGTGAAGGGGGTTGTGATTCGAGTTTCCAACTTTTTTCGCATGTAGCGAGCCATTAAAGTCGCAATGCTCCGGAAATTCTTCCATTATTATATGAAATCGTGTGCGTTTACACACAATGGTTTAATCGCAGAGCCATAGCCGGGGCGCTTTTGATCGCTTCTGATTGCTAATCTTGTCGCGATTACCGTGTCCCCCTCCCCCTCCGTCTTCATGGCACGGTATAAAATTATAACTCTTACATATACGCGGTCGTGGAACGTCGAATCAATTCGTTGTGCTGTTTATGCGCTCCGTTTTAAACGCCCACCGTTCGACTGCAACCTACAACTGAATCGTTCCATTGTGTCGACTCATTGCCTATACGTGTGTTTAGAGAATCACGATTACTCGTGTTTCGCGATTGTTGTAGGTTTGTTGCTTCCCAGGTTCTCATCCAATTTTCCAATTCATGCATCTCTTTTCAAATTTGAGCTAATTAAATCAAGGGTAAGAAAAACTGTGCATCAATGTACAAGTAGGTAGGGGGAGCTAGGGGCCAGTTGATGCAGGGGTAAGTGGTACACAGGGCAAGCTTTACGATGGATAATTTTTCCCTTAATTTAATTCTATATTATATCGCATAAGGTCATCGCTGTAAAGTTTCTGCCAGACAATACAGTGGCTAGATGCGTATTTACGGTTGATTTTTTGCTTATGTAAAATTCATATGATTTCACCTGTGTAACTTGTTACTTTGCCAAATGATATATATACATTTTTTTCATAGCTTTCAAATATACTTAGTTTTAGCATTCTTTTACAAAAAAATCACGTTTAGCAACATTATTTTGTGAAATTAACGTCAAGTACGAAAATAATGTTACGGGGCTAGTTGTTACAGGGCGCGTTGGATCATATTGAAACCTAATTAAGTGAGGACTGTATCCCAATTACCTACTAGTTACATTTTTCTACGTAAATAAAACCAATGATGATTTTGATACTAATTTACCAAAGTTAATCCTAATGCATCTAACTTATATATACATGTAGTTAGTAAGAAACCAACGGCAATCGATGAATTTGAGATACCCGCAAAAAGGGCTAATAAACGTTGCACGACAAAACCAACATCTCCAGCGGTGCACAATCAAGTACATCGTTCACCGTGAAGGTAATTGAGGTAGCGAGTACATACACAAGGCGAGAGTGATATCTCGAGAGGGAGGTATGAATAACCCTCTCGTGTTATGCATTATTGAAACGAAAAAAAAACAAAGTGCAAAGCGCATACAGGCATTTAAAACCCATCCGCAGCCGCATCACACGAAAAGGCGGCTAAGCAGATTACCCCATTACACGCGAGGTGGAACGATTCTCGTCGCACGCCTCCACACTATAATATAATATGTACACGTGCAAATGCGCGCGAACCTCCTTATTACACACTGCGAAGTTCTTCGAACCAGGAAGCCCGAACGAACGCGGTGGGGGTAATTTCGTCGGCATATTGTAATAATTTTTTTTTTTTTTTTTTTTCCTGCACGGCTTTTAAAAGAGACGCGCCGGGGAGAAGGAAAAATCAACGATACGCGTCGGAATCGGCGATCCTACGTAGGATGGGGGCTTGCGGTTGGCGCGCGGTAATTGCGCATAAACAGATTGAGGTATATATATATATATATATATATATATATATATATATATATATATATATATATATTATACGTAAGCGCTTTGTATAAAGGCGTGTACATACACGTGTGCACCATATCGGCAATTATCATCCAGATGTAGCGCAGTTTGGCGTACACACACACACACACACACACACACACACACACACTTGCGTACACGTGCGAGAGGGGCACAGGTGCATCGATAGTAACACAACGCGTGGGATAGAGATACGCTTTTCCGTATTATTAATTCATTATTCAGCCCGCGCGGATAATATTCCGCCCCTCCGCGGACGAGAAGCATCACTTCCCCCCCCCCTCCCGGCATATCTTGCTCTACCGATCTTTTTTTTTTCTTTCTCATTCGGTACTGCGCGTGTGGTAGCGTTCTCGGCCCGAACAATTGCGCAATCATCCCCCATGGGTAACTGTTGGATGGTCTATAGGTTGGGTTGATATGCCATCACGTGGGTGCAAAAGTATGTGATACCTCGTTGTGCGATATAAAGTGTAGTGACTCTTGGGTGGGTTTGAGCTGAAAAGCTCTCAAGAAATTTTGAGATTACTTTATAATTTTGGCAATTTTTAGATTTAAACTTTTACGCGATGCATCTTCACGTTTCACCCAAATTCTCTCTGCAGGAGATCCATCCGAATAAGCGATGTGTCGAAAAATTGACAATACGAAACGTCAACGTGTAACCTCATTCCAACGCAAATTGGTCCACGACTGCACAATGGTCCTTTGCCGTTTATTTACTCGCTGCTGATCGCACAACATTATTTTTCGTGGAAAGGTATTATTTCGTTGCAGCAAAATAAAACTAACCATCATTAAGTGTCGCTAATCACGAAATGTATATATGTATATATATGTGTATCCAAAGTGGAAGAAAGAAAAACACCGGGTGCATTAATGCATCAACAATACAAGTACTGTCGAGTACTGGCCATTCGATGCGTCTTACACGCGAGGCGCAACGCATCGACCAGCTGTTTTATTCATCACCAACGTACAGTATAACAGTGGCTCTCCCGATCGTTTCTCATAAAAATGCAACAACACCTGTATATAATACAAGAGATCCACTCGATACAACGAACGAGCGACTGCAGCTACCCCTGGCGCTCGAGTGTCGTACATACTCGAGTTCAGGGAGTACGCCAAGCTATATAGCCTGCACACCCGTGTCAGTCATTTAATTTGAAATCCGTAAGTATACACCGGGGCTTGCGAGATAAGTGGCAGCGCGGAATCAGCGAAATGTATACAAACAAACGCAAAAGATCATCGGGTATTGTAATAACAAACACACGTGTACGTGCGATTACCAAATATAAGTACGTGTAACGTGTGTATGGGTAGGACGCAGCGCCACGGCGTCGCCGCGGCTCCCCCCTATCTCTTGGCCAGATCTGGGCGAAAGAAAAGCCCACTATTTGTTAATACGCGAGAGAGAGAGAGAGAGATCTCGTGGGCTACACACACTACGGAGCTAACGCAGACTGTGTATGGGTGCCGCAGCGGAGTCGCTTGGGCATTGTCTTTCAGCGGCAGCTTCGCCCACTTGCCCTCCGTAGGGACCACGTCCGTATACGGACGCGAATATACGCGTATACGTGTGCGCGCGCGTGCATTATATTGCGACCGGAGCATTAATTCGCGAGCGCATTACGTGCGCCCGAGCGGACAAAGGAGAAGAGAGAGCCCCTGCGAGGATAGATTGGATTTGTCGCGTGTAGACGTATATGTATGTATACATACGCACATGCGCGTCCCTGTGTGTACACAGGAGGCGGTTCGGCGGAAAAATCGCCGCATCTTGAGAAGATTGACGCACAAAGCGCCACGGGATTCCCGGGTTCCCTTAATTGTCTTTTACCCCCACCTCAGTTTTCCTTTTCTTCGATTTTTTATTCACGTTTTTTAAATCCCCCCCACCTCTCTATACAGTACACGCTATTTCATTGATTTATTATGCCGCAGCGTTGGCTTTGAAGTGTGCGGGACTTTGTTTTTTTTTTTTTTTTTTTTTTTTTTTTCTACGCGGGTATAGAGAGTTGTACGCGGGAGTGCGTTATTGAAGCTTTTGTGCGGATGAATTTTTGACGGCTCGATCGAGAGGATCGATGATGATTGTGATGGTGCGAAGGATGTGAGGATGTACGAAGGTGTAAAAATAATCATGTTTTATACAGTTTTTTCATTCATAAAAACGTCGGTGAGTCGTCGTGATTTTTTGGTGGGAATGTGATTTACGGTATAGCTCCCTTGCCTACTGCTCCAGTCATGTTATAATAAGTATTTTTAGTTTGACTTAATACGTCCGCATCACTCATAATAATATAATATGTACAACAGTGTCGGTTGTATTTACGCGGTTACATGTTATTTTGACAGGTAAAAAACATACGTGAAAAATGAATTAATTGGTGTAAAAAATAACACCTGTGGTAATAATCGCATTTGTTACCATTCATTTTGGAAAATTCTCGCGATTGAGCAAAATAATATGGCGGCTGGACAGACTTCCGTCTCACAACCGTGAAATTAATTTTTATTACTTCTCTTGACAAATATTTTTGAAATATTACCTGCTTTTTGCAAAACACAATTTGAAAGAGGAGGAGTTTTTCTATCATAATACGTTTGCCCAGATATTCTAATTTTCTCCGGAAAATGAATGTGCAGTTGATTATCTCATGATTTTTCGTATGGGCATATGTCAAAAAGTCAAACTGTGTGCTGAAATATCTCGAGATTTTATTCAGTTCAGGGTACAAAGGCACTATCCACTGCAAATTGCACACTGATGAAACAAACGCTGAAACGATGATTTTTGCAGCAGAGTTACTTTAATTACTCGTTGAGAGAATTATCGAGGAAATTTGGGAGTGAACGAAAAAATGTTACCAAACCGAACAGTTTGGTCGTGTTAGCAATGTCAGTCTGGTAGTACAGAGCAATTCTTCTCAAAAAAATGTCATTATTGTGTTGGTCGATTAGCCAAACGCCGTATTAGGATTCATTTGACGTTCATCAAAAAAACGTTAAAATACCTTTCGCGATCGGTTTTTCAATAAGTGGTTTTCCAAAGACAATCAACAGATAATAAACCGTGGATTTTTCAATAGTAATTGCGAGACAACGAAAAAAAAAGACTTACACGGTAAAGCAATGAGCTTGGGGTTGTTCTCAATTAAAAGACCACTTACAAAAAGTATTTCTACGTGAAAAAAACCATACCAGCTTAAACACAGCTGCAGCGAATGCAAGTATTCAACTGGGTCAGGCCGAAAGCGAGTGCGAAAAAACAAGCCACTAATAACATGACCAGCGCGTCAAAAGAGAGATCCCAGTGAGTGACGGCGTGACAGAAGATAAACAAAAAAAATCTCATCCAAGTTTATGCATCCGTGGACCAGCTATAGTTCGTCTACCTATACGTCCACATGACCACCCGTAAAGTTGCCGAGTGGGCGAATAAATTATGTGCGCCCCGAAAATAGCCACGCCATGCATTTCTGGCTCGATAAGCAGCTTTGTCGATAAAGGGAGGTGGAAAAACTATGCACACGCGAGCGACAGCTTTGTTAAAAGTACGTAGTGCGATTATAAGAAGAAAAAAAAATACATACGTGCAACTGAGAGTTTGGACGTTCTTCCTGTTTTCCTTTTTCGTCAAGTGGAACGTGAATGTGCTCCGGCACTGGCCATCGAGGAGGAATTGCAAATCGTTCGGCTCTCCCTGCATAAAATCCAGTGGTGAGTTTTCACGTATTTACCTTTCATGACGCGCGATGTATCATCAACCAAAATGCGTTATTGTCATATTTGATGGAGTTTTGTTTTATTCCATTGAATTCCGTATGAATTGTCAGATGATCGCTTCGGTGAATCATCGAGTGCAATGAGGAGACGATTGTGCGAAGAAATTATCACAAGTCGTCGTCGCTGCACTCACTGGGACGATGAAGTTAATTCATACATGTAAATAAATCACGATCGAGGAATAATTATCGTAACTTATTACGTTTCAAGTTACCCTGGATTGTATTAAACTTGGGGTAATTAACGGTGTGTTTTCTCGATGGCAACTTAACTGGAGACCCGGACTGATAATTACTTCTTTTAATTTCTCCATCGAATAATTTACCATTCCGAAGAGTAGACCGTTCTAGGTAAAATGTAGTTGATGAATCTTTTTTTTCCTTTCAATTTATTTTATTAACTGAGAAGTTACAGGTGCAGGTTTGTAAATCTTTCATAGAAATGGAAATAAATAATATTACCTTTGCGAGGGATTACCAGATATTCAAATTACATTTTACTATTATCATATCATCTACGACGTTATAGTGTTCGTTCGAGATTTGGTTTAAACGTATTCTCTAATCGTCAAAAGTACGTAATCAGAAGGTCTTGGGGATGAGATCATTTTCATTAGGTATATTTTCAAGGTCGATAAAACTAAATCCAAAGTCGACTAAACCATATCACGTCGAATATTTCACATAATCTAAAAAAAAAAAAAACAAAAACCCTATAATATGTCACACTTAATGTTGAAAACCACTTAAGCTTGAAATCCTTAACCTTTCACCCTTGAATTCCAATATTGATGATACAACTCTGAAAACACCAGCTATCGAATCCCATTTTCTTATTATTGGGTAGAACAAACAAGCATGAAAATATAATGATTGCGTTAATGATTATTTTTTTCAATCATGATGGTAAATATTTCAATTCATTGGTCAATTTCTAAACAAATCGTAACGGCCGTTGCGATAAGAAATTTAAGGTTACCGAGTTGAGCAAACAAGATATCAAAAGATCATGAGATTTTGTGATTAGAGATTATGAAGTTTAGAGATTTTGGGTCTAAAGTTTTAACATATCCCATAGAACTGATGTTACAAACAGTAGGTATATTGTAGAACCTATTACAAAACTCTTATGATGTACAATGTGAGAGTATTTGTACGTATAACTAAGAGCGGAATACACAAGTATCTTATCAAAGTCGAGTATAGCAAATCCCAGAAATGTATAAAAATATTTTTACAAAAAAACGATCCACATGATTCTCAACCAATTATCTCCCCTCTCCAAGGTCGGCCCTGAAACACTCGCCATGAAAAAAAACTGCGCTGCCTCGCGTCCGGCTTGCGCCGAAAAGCCTGCAAGCGCTTATGCACTACAGTAGCCTTGTCAGGCGCGAAAAAAAAATGTAGGCCACCGGCCGCTCACGAGGTCATTAGACCATTTCGACGTGCCAAAAATAGAGAGGGAGAAGCGGACGCGCGCGAAGAGGAAGCGAAAACGGAGGGAAGCCGAAAGTGCATCGGCAGCGCCCGGTTATTCACGAAAACGAGAGTGGGGCTGCTGCAGCTGCACAAGGTCGGGGCCACCTCTCCCCCGTGTGCACGTATACGTACGTACATGTGTGTGTGTGTGCAAACAGAACACGCATTCGGCTGGCCTCCGCAGTCAAGGCCGTGCTTATTCGTGTTCCTCTTTTTTTTTTTTCTTTTTTTCTTTTTTTCTTTTTTTTTTGCACTCGCAAGCCTGCCTCTGCCGAATATACGCGCGTCCATGTGTACGTATCACTACTGCAGCTGGCTCGCTTTTGTGTGTGCTTTTTTTCACGGTCTCTGTCGCTTTGGTTCTCTTCGCTGTGGTTTGATTTTTTTTTTCTTTTCTTTTTTTTTTTTTTTTTTTTGGCTGTGTATCGCGACGAGCGTTAAGTGATTTCGGCTGGGCGTATTTTTCTCACTCGAGAGAGTGTTAGTGCAGTACATTTATATTCCGAGGAAAGGCATGATGGGGCGTAATTAGGGGGAAGGTACGGACTTGCTTTTTTTTAGCTCAGCTCAGGGGTTACTTTATTTCAAGCGGACCGTATTTTCACGGGGATATGAGTAGAAATGTGTAATTTATGAAACGTTTATTGGTTAATCGCGGCAAATTTGACTTTTAGTGGGTAGCTATAGAATTTACGGATAATTGCGGGATCGTTTGATAACTATTATTTTCCAAGTAATTTATTTTACGTCGACGTTCCAGACGAAAAACGTTGCCTTTGAGCTTATTCCAGCTCAAACGATTGTAAAATAGTGATGAAAATGTGTGAGTTATTTCTTAGTGCTGATACTTGATTGAAACTACGTAGTTTTACAGGTAATTTTCTTATTCTCATGACGAGTTTACGATATTTATGAAGTGACATCGATTTTAGGGTACGTACATTAATTACTTGAGAAGTGGAAAGGTGTACAGAAAAAAATCTTACTAAATCTTGTGATGAGTAATAAAGGTCAATTAAAATCTCACATCAAATTCATGATTTAAATAACATTCATAATCATACGGCCGATTTCGAAAGACTTAATCAGTGTCGAACTGTGTGTTATGTAGCCATAAGCTTCGTTTTCAAATTAATGTCAAATTCGTGCTGCACACAAAATCGTATTTTTCTCGTTACACATCACCCCACTTTTGGAAAAAAAAATTGTCATGTTAAAAAATGTGTTTGCTGCATTAAACGAATAGATCTTTATAAATTATAATACCTATTATGTCTAAAAAAAATATCCATCCCTTGAGTAGTTAATTCCAACTGTGTACCGACACTTTTGATATTTACTGAAGCCCTCACTTGAGAATCTTTTATTTTGTACGAACTACTGTACCCAAATGATACCAACAGTCATATATATTAATATAAGATTATCATAGTAAACAGAAGTTTCTAAAGCCAACATATACTGTCTCCGAGTGGAATAACAACTCTAATTTTAGAAGTTTTTCTGATTGAGAGTAAAAACAAGTTAGTGACGCATGTACATAATTGAGAGAAATCACTGGAAATTCTCTTTCATAACATGAAACTCCATCGCCATGACAGTAACTATACGTCTATTTGTGGTCTCAGTTAGCGAAGGATTAAAGGGCAATATTGAAATGGAGGTAACTTGCAAGTACTGTAATATAAAGTAACACAAAACAAGAAAAATTAACGTAAATAATCATTAAAAAAAAAAATGTTAACTTTCTTAAAATTGGAAGATAAAACTATAACTTTCTATAAAAAAAGAAAAAAAAAATTTGAAGTTACTAAATTGCTCTCACCATGATAATAACAATATCGACATCTGTTACGTGTTAAAGAAATACTACGTGAAAAGCGACGTTCGTGTGGCTGAAGAATGATTGAACAATAATATTCTTTATCTGAGATATCAAATATTGTATGTCACCAGTAAAATAAAAATGCTTAGATACTTTTTTATTGTTCATACATGCGATTAAAGTAATATAGGAAAACAGTAGTCTTGTAACTTAATATAATGGTTCCATATTCGAGTCTGATGTCTACGAGTGTTACACGTACTTGAAGCAAAACAAAATATGACATGTAGGGTGAAAAAGCTTGAAGATGCCAATGTACAATTTTATTTCTTAGCTACGATATTATATTCTTCAGGTGTGCTACAATGATTTTCTCAAGAAATAATATTTATCAACTCAGATAGGAAAAATATTAGAAATTAGGATATAGGAATCACTGATACAACAAATAATTCAATATTTTTTCATCAACAAGGAACTAGTTGAGTTCAGCCAATAAAATAAGAATCGTACAACTGAATATATTTCCCCTCAAGACACGTACATTATGAGTTTTGAATAATTAATAAAAATAACAGCTAAATTTATCTTACGAAAGTATCTTCGGTTATTACGTATACTGAAATAAAATAGCAAAATTCTCATTAAAATGGAAAACCATCGACGAGTCATTCAAATTTTACGTTTACTTCGTCGAATCGAGACTACCGCATTCCGTTAATTTCTTCGTTCCACATTTACAGCGCAGCGCTCCCGTCCGATAAGAAAGAAACTTTCGATTACACGGAAAAAGTGAATCGATTGTAAGTACAAGGTGCAACTGATCAACCACTTTTACGCGTGCGAATGTAAAATAAAGTTGCAGCACTATAGGAAATGCCAACTACTTGTTGAATTCTCGAGAGAATGCATCATTTATCGGCAAGCGAGGAACAGAGAACTGCAAAGTAAAGGAGAACTAATATCTGATTCTCACCAAACTCCGGTGCTCGAGCATCAACAACGACCCCTTTCCTTGGGCCGCGTCCTCAACGTCGCCCGATTAATTGATCGAAATTAGAGCTATGGCAGAGCTCCCCCTCCCTTGCTTTATCAATCTGCCGAGCCCACTTCATTGACAGAAGTGTATACGTGCGGTGCAATGACCGCTGGTGAGGCGCGCCACCGGCCTCGCGCGAATGTGTACACAAACGCACTCGGGCAGATTGGCCGTTCGCGCGGAACAACGAAATTTTATTGTGCATACACGAGGACGGCTATCGGTGCGTTTGCAGTTTGCACAGCAGCTGCTGCAAAAAAAAGAGACAGGTAAAAATGGGATTTGGGGGATTGTTTTTTTTTTTTTTTTTGTTCGGCTCGCGCTGTTGGGGTGTGAATTGGAGATGGGTTTTCGGGATTGTTGCTGACGCGTGCGTAGAAATGCGTTTTGGTGGATACGAGTAAACAAATGTGATGTTATTGCAATGGGAGGACCCATAGGGATTCTGTTGGGTGCTTGGACGATGAATAAATGAAAAAAAAAAAAAAAAAAAAAAAAAAGGATGAATCTAAAATTACTATCAAGTGGTTGCTGTGTGATGAACTTCAAAAGAGCGACACCTATCAGGACAGCATTAAGTATACAGGAACTTATAAGAAAGTTGTGCAAATGATGTAAACATTTAACATGATAAGTGAATTAGTTGAACTTGTCAATCGCGGATGGTAGAGGATTAGGTGAAAATTTTTTTATTCTAATAAATATTAGAAAAATTTTACAAGACTACTTTCAAAATAATGTTTTTAGCTTTTTTTGGTATCCACGAAAGTAAAATTACAATTTTTAGTAGAATTGTTAAAAAAACGCATAGAAATCATAATAGCAAGTGAAAAAGTCCTAAAAATCTCATGTTAGTCACCCTAATCTTTAGCTCAGAGACGAAATATTTACTTTGGTTCTTGGATAGATTGCCATATGGGTACTTTGTATATTTTTTTCTTTAATTTTAGCCATTAACGTATCCATTGGTCTTTTTTACCTTCTGAATCTGCAAACGTGTAAAAATTTCAATCAAAAACTCGAATGGTGAATTTAGCAACCTGCAAAGAGAAGCTAAAACGGCATATCTGAGGTATGTATAGTGTGCCAGCTAAAATTAAAAAAAAAATTTCCTTTCATTATTGCCATCATCTTGATTGTCGTCGTCGCAATCATCCTTTCAAGCATGAACTTAGTTATACTCACCTCAAAGTAAGTACAAGCTTTTGCAATTTCAACCTCATTTTTGCAGGCGACGCTATCGCTTTGTGCAAACAACGATAAATCGGGCCGGGGTCCCCTCTTTTATCGTCCACTCGCAGGAGCTGTGTGCTACTACTGCTATCAAAGTAACTATATTTTTTCAGGCCATGCAAACTCGCACACTTTGAAGATACGCCGGATTTTCGCAACACGCGCTGTTAAACCTCGTTGCACGAGGAGAAGAAAGAATTTCTCGTATAATTGTATTAATTGTGCAGCACGTAACACTAGGGCCCGTGACTGCAAACACGATAATAATCACAAGACCATTGTTAAAAGATTCGAGTGCCTACATCTTGACTTTTGTTTCAATGATTTGAGTAAATTTTTATCTTCGAAGATGATTTATGCCATTCAAAAATGCATTTTTTATAATGAAATTGCGGTTCTACAATTTTAGTTAAACCATGGCTCAAACAGAAAAAACAATAAATTCATCAATGGACTATGAAAAGCAAGATTGAACAATCTTTGATCTATAGCCTTGAATGTTGAGATCTCATAGTTAAGAGATTTGTATAGTTCATGCTAAAAAAGGATGCTTCATAAGTCTGAAAACATGAGAAAACTGTTTTTCATTGCATTTTAATTACTGAAAGTTTTTTTCCTCTTATATAATTTAAGATAGGGTTGTCTTGGGAAACTAAAAAAAAAAAAAAAAAAAAATATTCTAGTGTTTTCTTCGTGCCGTAAATGCAAAGGAGAAACCCATTTTTTTTAATGCTGAGAAATGCTAGACAAGTACCCAAAACTAATAATTTCATAAGCAAGAGCCCTCACTCAGTAGGTACCTATGGTTACCTCGAACAAGTATTATTTCTTAGTAAAACTAACAAAAACATTCAAGCGATCGTCATTTCTGAATTTCCAGGTATACCCTTCCTATACACTAAAACCCAAATGACCGCGTAAGTACTGTTGGACTAAATAAATTATTCCCTAAAGCGATGAAGATAAAAAAAAGTTGGAAAAAAAGTTACTCTCTCTCTCTCTTTCTCTACGCAGCGGACAAAACAAACATCATCATCATCATCGGGGCGCAAGTTGGGGTCGTGGCGACGAAAAAAAAGGAAAAAAAAAAAAAAAAGGAAAAGAGAAAAATGGGAAGAGAAAAGAATAATGATCGCCAGGCGGGCACAGACAGGCAGTCGGCGTAAAGAGACACACAATCATCGAAAGCGCCTCCTAGACGGAAGTGCAGGGCATACATAGTAGATAGAGGATCGTCAGCCCCGAGCTTCCCTCGTTCCCTCATCCACGCGGGGGCACACACATGCACAAGAGAGCAATCGCCGGTAGATCGGCGCTTCTGTGTGCCGAAGAAAAATGTCGAAATTGCATGCGAGCGAAACTGGCTCGCGGCGCCGTCATCGTCATCATGTATGTACGTGTTGTACACGTACGCGAGTTTTCTGTACATGCAAGTACAAGTGAGACGGAGGAATACAAAAAAAAAAAAAATTGCACATGGAGCACCAGATGGTACGGGTATATATGAATGTACATGTGTCCTCTCTCTCTCTCTCTCTCTCGTAATTGTCTTTGTGTATATGCGATCGAAAATAACCGCGTGTATTCTATTTCGCGTGTATAGGGAGAAGGGCTCTGTCCTAAAGGAGTAGCGTTTACGTGTGCAGATAGGGGAGAGAAAAAAAAGGAGCGGTCGAGTCGTGTACTATTAGTGTTTTATAGGTTTCGTCGGTTCGTTCAGAAGGTAAAAATAATATTGCTTTGCGCAAAGATAGTCGGCTTTTTTCCCTTTTATTAATCGTCGAAGTCGATAATTTTGGCTGTACGAGACATGACGGCTATTTTTATCGAAGGGAAAAAAACTGCTTCGTACTAAATCTCCTCTTCACCATTAGGTGAAGTATTCGCTTAAAATTGATGTTGTTAATATTTTATAACACCGATGTGTAATATGTTGTATATATTACACAATATCCTGCTTTTTTCTTTATTTTTAAAAAGATCGCTCAAACCGCTATGCAGGTAATGAAAACAGGCCATTTTCAAAAGATATCATGTTCTAAACAGTGTATACATTTTTTGTATGCAGGTATCTTTTTTTACATGTTGCAAGAAATCGTCAGATCATCTATCATACACTAATAAACTTTCAATCTTGTACATTAATTAATGGATGAATGTAATAAATTACTACAATAAAATACTGTGGATATTTTAATTATAGAATGCTGTATAATCTAAAAGAAAAATGTTTTAATCTACTTTTTTTTTCCATTTTATTTTTTCTTTTTTATTCAGCTTTTTATTTTATTTGTTTTATTGAAACAAGTTATTCGAAAAACCCTATATATCACATGAAAATAACAGTAGTAAAAATTTTGTCGTTGAATTCTTTTATAACCTTACTATGAAGATCTACTTATCGTCAAAAAAAAATCTGGTAAACACTTTTGTCGACACAAATTTTCAATAAAATTTATTTTCGTTTATAATTTTCAAAACAGTTAAGCGAAAACTCTTCAATAACCAAAATAAATCTATATCCACACGTCATAAAATCATAAAACAAAAACCATACGAAAATTTGAAAAAAAAAAAAAAAAAAAATTGTCTTCGAAGCTTGGTAGCAGAAAAGGGGAAATCTTTTCACTTATACGATAAAACTTTTCCACAGGTATAGCAAGACAATCAATGCACACAACTAAAGTAAATCTGAAAACTTGGTTACCTACATGCACACCCAACGTCAATATCTATAACTACCCTCAATTAGGTTTGAAATTAAAGTGACATGCATTTTTTAAGTGCTAACACTTGCTGCTCTTTCAAAAATATAAGCCACTCTCGAGGAGTAGTCGTACCTTAAAAAAAATCATCCACTTTTCATACATCGAGTGAAAAACTCGTGACTGCGTACATTCCTTGCACATACGCAAACATCGCACGTATCTTCCAAGACTTGCGTGTGTAAAAGTAGTACCAACATCTCATGTAGCACAGAGTAGGTATATGTACATGTACATTACACACATATTGTTGTACAGCTGGAAGCCATGCGCTTGAGTGGAGCCACGCTCTTGCAGTAGTATAGGTAGGTAAGGAACTTCTCGGGGGGGCACAAGATGGTGAATGGAAACGTGAATGGAGCCGAGGATATCGGAGAATGAAAGTAAAAGGTGCTCGCCATCTCTCTCTCTTTTACTTGAGCACGTATATGTATTCGCCCTCGAGATGCTGAACGAGGATGTATGTGTGCTGCGATATAAAAGTGCGAATATCTTTTACTTAGAAATAGAGGGAAAAAGACTGTCTCTTTGAAGAAAAATGAAAAAAAAAAAAAAAAAAAAAAAAAATAGTCAAGGAAAACATATTTTTCTCAATTTTTCCTTTTTTCTCTCTGCAATCGAGGGGGGGGGGGGAAGAGAGGGGAGGGAATCAATTACTAATCCGAGAGCGAGTTTTTCCAGCCGAGTGTTCGAGTTGAATTATGACTATTGCGCAGCTTTGACATTTGAGCAATACTACGATGTATGTGTGTGGCGGAGAAGAAAAAGAGAGATATGAGAGAGGCTATTATTTCCTACTTCATTGGCCCATTGTGAGGGGAATCGGTTTCTGATGTTTGTTTAAACGCCGCGCCGGTCGCGTGGTACAATGCCGTTTCCATTACTGCAGTCAGCGATCGGAGAGTCGCGCTGAAAAATAATTATTCATGCGCTCGCGCTTTAGCTGATGGTTGCTGGGTGTTGTTCATTTTCTATATTATTTTTATTATTTTTTTTTTCGGATTTCCTTTTGTGAAAGGAACGATCGGCGTGACACAGTTGTTGTGATATTTTTTTTCTCATCTTATTATTGATTATTACTTTCTAACGTGCACAGAGGGCTCGTAATAAAATGGTGTTTATAAGCTTCTTTTCTTTATGATTTAATAAAAAAATTAGTATTATTGATGTTTATTCTTGGAATGAAAATTTTCAATCATGCGCTATGCCTTATGATCAGTACTCCAATTTTTCAATTTGATTCTGCACTGTAAGGTAATTTTACGTAAAAAAGTTAAATGAAAAAATATTGTTTTTTATATAAAATACGACCAGCATTTTCCATTTCATTAAAAATAAGATGCCCCTAATAAGAAATATACCATGTAATTTATTTAAATGCATTTCATTAACTGGGACATCAGCTATTTGATGTTCAGTTGCTAATTAATATATATTATGAAACAAATATTAACAAAAAACCAATTTTTAGATTGATAACATTTGTAATTAGTAGTTATTTTAATTGTGCTAAAAATATGTTTAAATATTGCCCGAAAATTTGTTTTTTTCGAATAAAAATCTATGTGACTTTTTTTACTAGTGTTCATTTCACAGTAGGGACATTATTTTACAACTGGGCTCTTAACCTTTCGAGTTTATTTCTTGTCAGCCATCAAAAACTGTAGATGCTTACAAAACAAACATTTGATTCAAATTAAAAAAAAAAAAAAAAAAAAAAAAAAAAAAATTTTTAACGAATGATCACAATTATTTACGTTTAAAATCTTTGGCCTAACTAATTAATGAATTTTTAAACCTTTTTAAGTAAAATTTTTTTCTAAAAGTATAATTAATTTTTTCTGAGAGATTTATGGTAGTATTTAGCTAAAATATTATCATTTAAATATGGTACACAATATTTTTAGATAATAAAATTGATGGCTTAGCAATAACTGAATAAAAACTACAAAACAAAAACATAATGCATTATTTCTGCTGTGAATAACTTTGTTGACTACTGTGTCACAGGTACCTAGTAAAACATCAAAAGATTACTATTTCAGTGAAAAATTTTTGATATCTCATTCGAACATTGAGACCCCAACGAAAAAATACGATATTTGAAAAATTCGAGTGACATTTTTTCTTAAGTTTGTTAAATTCTCGTAGCCTCTGTCTAGATAAAATTTTCCTCCGTTTATCAGGCAATTATCTCTGGTTTCGATATCGACCGGCGATGAAAATCTTTGGCTTCGATCTCGAATCCTTGAAAGTCACGTCTTCGGGAAAAAACACTCGATTCGATTTTTCATTGACTTTCAAGTACTTTTACCCGGAATCCTTATCGCGTAAATATTTTGTCGATGAAAATTGATAAAATTTATTGGCGACGCATCGACAAAGACCTGTTTTTGCAAACTGGAACAAATACACGCAAATACATGGACTGTTATATTATCGATCGTCCCGTACAAGCTCGCACCATCGAGTTACGTAAGTGGAAAAAAAAAAAAAAAAAAGGAAACATCATCTCATTACAGGTTCTCCAAAGTAAAAAATAAGTAGCGAATCAAACGAACCGGTCTCTTGTCATTAAACTTCTACGGCTACAGCTACATCTTTCACTTGCACTTACAATCGGAGGAACGAAAGTCATCGGAGGCGTAAAAGTATACATGCAAAACGCCCATAAAATCGAAAACCTACTTAACCAAAGCAATAACACGCTTCCAAGCGTCATTGCTGAAATCAGGTTCTCCCACTGAGAGCTTTCTCATACACGCTATTAAAACAGTGTGCGATAATCCACTACCTCGGCGCAATAGAGATCTTAACCTCGAAAAAAGGTTGCAGGTACACCCAAAGAGAGGTAGGGAGTCGATGGGCAAATATAACGCTCGCTTGGGAGATCGGACTCTGCAGGCATTCGAGCCCCTCCACACGATGGCTGATTTATTGGTTTCATTATGACACCGCTAATTTCACAATTCGCGCGATTCCATAACAGACACACGCCGTGCAGGGATAGAACCTGCACAAGTGTACCTTTCTACATCTATCTCCCTCCATCGTGTCGTTTCGATTGCCAATTTATACACTTTGGTTATTACGATCGTATACGCGTACCTATGCGGTTGATGCTTTTGATGAGGTAAAAATTTTGCAGCTGGAGAGTCTCTGTACATTGGGTCTCCATCTCGGTGTATGCGTTGGATAATTTATTGCACGAATTCGGATCACATGGAAATAACACGGGACGTTTTGCAACACCAGCTGTATCTTAACTGTGACGTTGGACGACGTGCAGCGTAGCAGATTTCGCAATGTGATATTCAAAGTGTGTGTTTCAACTTTATTTGTCGGACAGCCATTTTCTGCATTGCCTTCAACATGTTCGAGTATGTATCGATAGGGTACAGTATTATTTTTAAAAAACATACTCGATGGCAAAGTTAGATGTATTTATACAGTGATGTAATTTTAATGGATTTATAAACATTACTTGGAAAATATATAAAATGAACAGATGAAGGAGAAAAAAATCATACCTGTAATCGATGATCTTCCTTAGGCAAATAACGTCCTTTTCCATTTGGACACATAACGTATACACTCTAAAACTGGAAAGCAGATAAACTTTGGGTACTCGTTCTCCAATTGAATCTAGTTGTGGTACTCTGAAAAGGAAAGTCCATTAATAGACTGCTTGAGATCAAATTTTTCCGCGTACTTCATAAAAATTATCACAAAGCTAATCTTAATTATTTAAAAAAATTATGATTGTTCCGCGACAAAAGAGATTCTTCAGTAGGACGTACTTGTGAAAAATAGTAATTATAGTATGAAAGAAAAAAATATGATAATGGAATTATTACAATTTATTAATTGTCGATTGTCTCACTTTAGAGTCATAATGTTCTTCTAACTAATAAATTCAAAGTCACCAATTAAAAATGATAAGTTCAAGTGACACAAAGGCCGGGGAAGAAAATCGAAAATTAAACATTGATGGTCAGTGCAAATAGCAAAAAAATGTTGTGGCAGCTGGTAACGATGGTAAATCACTAATTATCCACATTTATGATGCAAAACGACTCGACAAAATCAAGAGCAACAAGGACAACGCACCAATAAAAAAAAAGGCTCCTACGTTCCCATATACCCACAGCGCCCGATCCCTCGATCGGTCAAACGGAAAGGAAAATCCAGTATGCAAAGAGCGCAAGGGATAACAGAAAAAGACGAAAAGTCGCACACGATCGAGCTCTTGGCATCAGCGTAAGTATACCCAGGGAGAAAGAGATACACAAACGCGGGGCGACACACGCAGCGACGACGATAAAAGGAGAATTCCACACTGCAGGTTTGCCCCGTGCGCATGTGTGGGTATATATATACCAACTCTCTCACGATCTGCTTTTCCTTTCCCGGTGCATGTGTGTGCGGTTCACGGGCTAGGTCCGCCTCGGCCACGGGCTAGGCCTCCACATGTGCATGAATGTGTGTATATATATACACACGAGGTGGGGAAGGGAATAAGGAAAACGCCAACTGGGATTTCCTTGCTTCGCACTGTGTGTATATATGAGGTAAGCTAAGATACAGAGGTGGGAAAAAAAAGGAATAACGCGGACATCGGTAGGTGTACACGAACCATGGACGGAAAAGAGATACATGTGTCCACTGCTAAGCTGTAAAAGGTGCACTGACGAAGCTGCTTCAAACGATACATGCGGGTATACTCACTCGATCCGGACTGTACGAACGGAATTTGTCTATTTTTTTGCCGTTTCCTATTCATTTTTGGCATTTTCAAGCTCAACTCTGTTGCAATGCATTTTGCCATGCAAAATAATAATAATAATAATAATAAACAAGCAAAAAAATGCTGAACATAACAACAACCATCCAGCAGACCTTGCATCCTCCCTTCGAGTCAAGTCTCCCTCGCCGTGCACTTCCTATTACACAACAATGGTTTTAATCTGAAGCAGCGATCCCTTCCCCAACGCGCATCCAAACGGCGTGACCCACTCACTCCCCCACCCCAGATAACCCATCTATCACTTTAATGAGGGCTCGCGCGTAAGATTTATTAACAACCTAGCTCCTGCATCGCGCGTACGCCCGCCTTTGCATGTATATACGCAAGAATAAGGGAGCTCGGTGTTGCCAGGGTAGGGGGAGAAGAAACCCCTTTCCGCTGCACCAAGAGTCGCATAGTTTGCCAAAAGGCGAACACCCCTTTGCTCTCTGATGGGTATCGTTTTAGCGTATGCGGTGCTCCCCACCTTTGTTGCATTTGCATTTCGAGGAATGACTATCCCTCCTCAGAAAATGATTCGTGGAAGCCGCCATGTGCAACCGGCTTTTTTTCTAGTCACCGGTTGGCCAATCGCGTCGTCCCTGGGACCCTTCGGAGGTTCTCCAATATGGGACTTTTGGTGCGTATTAATGGGAATGGGAGTGCCCTTGGCATGGATTTTGTTTAGTGTTTCCATGACTGGTGCTCAAGTGGGTGGAAATCACCTTGTTAATTTTTAATGAAATAAAAAAAAAGAACTATGTCTCAAGTGATTTGACATGTAAAAAAAAAAAGGATACTTTTGTCAAATTCCAGACTTGCCTTTGTCAAATGCGTGCAATTGTCACGTGAAATTGGAATTTTCATTTTTTTTCTAAATAGAAATATTCAATTGTATGAGATTAACTGGTTTGTGATAACATTATATAGTATTGGTGGATGTTTTTTTACAGTTTCGTAACATAAAGTTTTTAATGACTTATTTTGCACACTGGTAGAAATAAACTAAGTCTTCAGTTAACTGTGCACGGATATACTTATATGTTCTTCCGATTGGATTTTCGTAATGACTTGAAAGTTTTACTATTAGCACAAACTATTCCCGAAAGGATTGATCGCTATGGAGTTTTATGATACTAGTTTTCGTGCTTTGAATTCAAATAAGGATAATTTTTTTTTTTAATTCCAGAAAATTAATGATCCAACCCTGATACTGAAAGTTTAAATCTCCACCTTGATTCGTAAACAATAAAGCCACAATAGTATCATCCAATTTTTGGTTTAGGTAAATATAATACGTCATTATAAAGTTATTGATGACATAAGTTGATTTATTAAATAAAAAAATCCTCGTTACTGGCTGATTTTTCAATACACACGCCGTAGTCGACATCGAGAGATTCATCGCGAAAACTGACCCCGAAGGTTTTTCTCTCGCACTTGCGTTTGGAAAGGAAATTGCTCAATTTCCCCCTCAAAGTACAATAAGAATATCACGCAACACTGATCTTCGGCATCGTTAATGCATCCATAAAGATAACTCTTGGAGAGAAAAATCGCTCCCGCGAGAGTTTATTTTTCCACCCACACCCACACCCGTCGAGGAAAAATTAAAAAAGGGCCCGCGCGCGCGACATGAGAAAAAAAATCCCCAACAGAATCCCATTCCGTATATGTTAATACCCGCATTGTTTTCTAATTACCCGTCAGCCGGGGGTATCTCAGACCCTCGGTAGTCAATGTTCACATGATTCCCGCGATGTGTTTTTTCTTTTCCTTTTCTTTCTTACGAAAATCACGTCAGCTTGTAAACATTTCACCACTGGTGCACACGCCACAATGAATGCCATTAAACGAGAGAGAGAGGGGAGGGGGGGGCAACAACAATAACGCTGCCAGTAACAAAAGAATGGTTTCAATCGAATATCTTTCGAGTGGCAAGAAAAAAAAAAAAAAAAAAAAAAAACCCTTCCCTGACTTTCAAAGCCAAGGCGCGCGTGTATCTCCGATCTATCTCGTGTGCAAGTACCAACAACGAGGGGTATACGCGATGATTGTTTGTTGTTCTCGGGACTCACACGGGCATACCTCCACACACATCGTCCATCCGAAATGATCCACGGCTCCACTTTGGAGGTAAGTGTATATGATGAAAGGCAAACCCGAGCGCATATTCCAATAAATTTTCGATCCATCGATCCGTGTATTAATCTTTGGTTCTCACCCATGGACGCACACGCTGAAACGAAATGAAGATAGTAGTCGCGTGAGTATACAAACACGCGTGCAATAAACGCACCCTTGCGGTCTCACGACTAGTGTAACTGCGCTCGGTTGCTCTGGCTCTGGTTCGGACTGGCCTTGTGGCGTGAAAGGCACACGGAAACCGCGCGCGTCCATCTTGTTACGTAACTAACGCCACGGCACGTTCCTTTTTTTTTTTTTTTTTTTTTTTTTTTTTTTTCTTTTTGTCATCGTCGTGGGTAAGTATACAATGTACAGTCGTCTTGTAAGTAATAGTGCAGCTATGTGTCTTGTAGAGCGTCCGAGAGTGGGTAATTGCTGTGGAGCTACTCCTCGTAGCTCATTTGTACGCTATCTCGGTAGTTTTTGAAGGAAGACTGCGTATTTAGATGAAGAGGGAGAAATATGAAGTTTCTACTTTGGACGCAGATTTATTGGTTTTGGTAACTGATTCCTTGAGGAAACGGATGGCTGACCTGAGTATTGCATGTATCAGACACAAATTACCTGAAAAACTACCCTGTTTTTCCTTTTTGAGGATTCGCAATGCGTCGTGGGTAAATAAATTGATCTTGTAAGTGATGGTGCGACTCGCAGAGGTATGTCTGTCTTAAAGAGCGCTGTGGAGCTACCGCTCGTAGTTGCTCGTTTGTACGCAATCTCGGTAGCTTTTTAAGGAAAATGACGCGGTTAAATGGAGAGGGGTGAACATAAAGTTTAGATTCATGGATGTTGGTAAGTAATTCATTGAGGAAAGAGCTGGCTAACCTTCGACTTTGCGTCCGCGCACCCGAGTATGTATATTATATTGTGCATGTACGAAGACTGCACGGATCGCAAGCAGAGAGAGCCTTTAGGATGGGGAGGCTGAATTTGACGATTACCATCGTTTCGCCGATTACAAACGCAACGGGACGGGTTTCGCATCAGAAAAACAAGACGTCGAAAGCCGCCGTGTTTTCGCGGTTTATAGCTTGTTTTTCAAAGCCAGGCGTGACCTTCGTTTTAGAAATGAAGCTCGTGGCCTTTTTTTTTTCTCCATCTTTTTCCAGTTAGCTGTGTTAGATAATCTGGAATTCTCGTGAAACTATTGCCAACGACGCGAAAGAGAGAAACTGAAAGCACGCGTGTGGTCATCGTCTTTAATTACGTTTTGAAGTAGGTACAATTCGCATTTCACACGACCGATACCCAAGTCAGGGTAAAATATAAAACCTTAATCGCACTTTTTCTTCTTAGCAAACACGCGTTTTTTGTATCCAACGTACAAAACCTTAGAGACCCCAAACTGGGTAACCTCATTCAATTTTAACGTCACACGGCGTTTTTTTTTCTCAATATTCTTCATATCACATAGAGATACATGTTTGCTTTCAATATATTCTTTTCAAGAGGAATTGGATCATCGGGTTTTTCACAACGACTAACATTAATCTTTATTTAACTTGAAAATCTCAGCTCTTCGTTTTTTCCTAATTTTTTTTATTGCCTCTCAACACCTCGTTTTACTTACAATTTATCCGCACTAAATAGATCGTTCGGGTTCGGTCACGTGACAATGAGCCTTTCGAGGAAGCGAAATAATGAACGTACTGTACTGATTGAAGAAATTCACAAGTGTAACCGAAATGATTGAAATCAAAGTAAATAAATGTCATGGAGCTCTTCTGAAAATGAAGAGGACCAGTCATTTCGGCATTAATTTGAAGTCGTTTAACGCGAATAAAAACCTCTGTCTCTCCGTACGATCGACGAGTGAGAAGGGAAAAATGGACGTTAGTAAAATTTTTCAAAGCTTCGCGGTTCCCGGGTAACGAACGTTTTTCAAGATCGAAGGCTATTGCGAGTACACGAAGTACCGGGTACAAAGCGACGATGGTTTGTCACACGTTTGTTAGCCGAGAGCGCCAACGGAATGTCAGGGAATTAATCCCTCCTCTCGCGGATAAGGCCACTTTCCGAGCGACTCGAAATTCCTTTTTTTTTTCCTCTCGAAGCACCACCCATATACACTTACAACACAATATCCCGCTCGCGCGGCCTACGCGCTTTTCGCGTCTCCAGTCGCCGTTGTGCAACACCAGTGACCTAGTTCTAACGAATGCTTCTTATGTCGCGGCTGTGGGTTTTTGTTATGATTTCCCGCCGAAGGTGCGAGCAGCGCCTCGGTATCGGGATCACCATTTTTATGAACGCCAGTCGTCCTTTTATTTGTCGCTCGGACGGAACTCAAGCTCCTAGTGTAACCGAAACTGAATTTTCGAACCGACGCTTCGGCACCTTTACTAATTGCTCGGAAATACCATCGTCCAATCTCAGCCCTTATCGCTCAGTGGCAGCCTCAAAGGAAGACTATCCCTTGCGCGTATATCTACGAAAAAAAAAAAAAAAAAAACCATATCTTCTCAGTGAAGAGTGGATCTTATCGATGCAACATCAGAGTCCACGCGTGCGATCTCAAAGCATATACGTGTGTGTGCATATATATACTGGTTGCAGAGATAAGACACAGCAACAGCGGTAAGGGACATTGGTGCTGGGAACACGATTTTTGCACAACGTCTGCGCGCACCACGTGGCTTATTTTTCGTCGGACATTTTACGCTTTGGTTTTTCCGTGCACTCGCTCGAATTGCTCGTCCGAAGGTTACGTAAGCGTGTGTGGCTGTTATCTAGGTGGCTCTCCGGCCTTTTTTTCATTCGTCCGCGACCGTGTAGCGATAAAAATCGGATAAGGCAGGGAAAAACTTGCGGATACAAAAAAAAAAGAAAAAAAGTGCCTACACAGCGAATATTGCCGCCAATGAATCAAAGCCCGCTTCTCTCGGGGGGAACTCGTCTTCCTCTTTTTGGGCTCTCTTGGCTTTTTCTTTTCCGCGATTCTTTCGCTCGGTCGTCGCGTAAACACTCGCGCGGTTTTCATTTCGGCTCTCGAAGCTGGATTTATTAGCGCGCGTCGTTATGCGCGTAGCATCCGTTATTGCGGCGCTGATTTATATCACGGGATTTTTTTTCATATTTCTTTTTTTCTTGGTGCCACGCCGTGTTGAGGGACGAGGTGATTCTTTTTTTCTTCCCATCGACGTTCGTCGGTATTATTCGTGGCATTGACAAAGAGCAACTTTGATTGGAAGCATCCCTTTCATTTTCTTGTTATTTTGGCTCGAGTAACCATTACCGGTATTAATCTCGAATATTACCATTAATTTTCGTGTCTATTTTTCTTTCTTTAACCCACGTGGACAATCACATCGGCGTGAGGACGACTCCTTTGTTTTCCGTACCATTCCGCTATCTTCTTCTGTTTTTGAAGCCTTCCTCACACGACAAGTGCGCATATCCTTTTTTTTTTTCTCCTTATTTTCCGGTTTCCATTCTCGACGCGTAAAAGGTGAGGATCGGACAATCGCAGACAAGCACACAAACGACGACGGCTCCACATGACTTAGCGAGGGGTCAAGCACTCACTTTGTCTTGTCCGATTGTTTACTCGGCAAAATAGAAAGGGGGGAGAAACGGAAGGAGCAAATAAGAGGGAGGAGGAGGAGTCGATTGAACGCCGTGAATCGGATCATTGTTTTCACCGGCGTTGATTAAACATTTTTTTTTTTTTTTTATTCTCCCATCCGTGTAACGCAGGTAGGGAATAATCATCGTACAACGTAGGAAACAAAAAAAGGAGAAACTACATATTTCTGCTGCTGTACGTTGACTTTTCGGAGAGCATAGTAATTTCGAGCTATCCGATGCGAGCAGTTTTATCAACGGGACTATATACTCACGTGTACGCGCACTTGAAAACGCGTGAGCATGTCGAGGTACGCTTGTGCTCGCGATTTCGATAAAACCTTCTTATCAATCGAGCGCTTCGGGGACCTTGCGTCGGGAGAAAGGAAAAAAAAATTTCAAACTTTGCTCTTTATTTTCCACGATATTGGAGTTGCCAGCACAATCGATAAGACCAAATGAATTTCAAGCGACGAATATTCGTCGGAAAGACGACGGAAAATATACGCGGAAAATTTCGATGTTTGAAATTTCGAGCTTATCTTTCTCGGAATGAGCGTATACGCACGAGCACGTATTTCGTCGCGCGGCACTAAAAATTCCAACCAGTGCAGATACGAAAATTTTTAGCAAACGCAAAAAGATAGCTCGTGTATGAAGGCACAGTTGTTGGCTCTGCTTGTTTTTTGCCTCGACGAGTTTTGGAATTTTCCCAATACTCCTCATGTGCCGTCACGAGCCCACTCGAGAGGAAACAAAGCATTTCCAATTGCTTCGAGAGTAGGCAGATAGTCGTTGAAAAGGAAAAAAAATAAATAAATAAATAAAAAAAAAATAATAATGATCAAAACCTCGACTGACTTTTTAGTAAGCATTCCAGTACACCCAGTGAACAAAGAACAAAGTCATCAAAAAAAGGGGCTCAAATGATTGCAAAAAAAAGCCACTATACTACGAAACATTACACGGGGCGCGGATGATTGACTCGTCCAATATAACCCCCCCACCTGAGTCGAGCCATATTTTGTCATTTCCGGTCTCTCCGGCGAACAATGACTCCTGCCGGCATCATCATCATCATCGTCTACATTCACCCCAGCGCACGCATTAAAAACCACCGGCGAAAAACATCCCCATTTCATACCCATTCAGACCCAGCAAACCCCATTTTTTCTTAAAATAGAAAAAAAAAAAAAAAAAATTGTGAAAAATGAAAAAGCAAAAAAAAAAAAAAAAAAAAACATACTCCAAGCACACGGTCGCAATCATCGAGCGAACCCCCCCGATATTACATTTCGCCTTACTAGGCTACGGGGCGATGTTTGCTCGGCAGACATCCGCGGCGCATAATTGAAACGTCCTGCTCTCCCTCCCTCTCATTCTTTTTTTTTTTTTTTTTTTTTTTTTTTTTTTTTTTTTTTTCAAGCGGGAAAAGAAAGTCAGGCAGCAGGCAGTGATAGACACACACACGCGTGTGGATGCATCCACGCAGGCACGAGTTCGTTGTACTTCATCAGTCATTCGAGGAAAATACAGGAGAGAAGCCGAAGTCATCGCGCAACCCCTCGGAGCGCAAAATGACGTCCGCTGCCTGGCAGCATCAGTCGCTGGGGCACGAGAAGCACGGGAAGGGCGGGGAGGGGGATGAAAAGGGACAGCCCAAGAGTTGCAGGGAGTAAGAGAGCCTGGGGGACGTGAGGGGGAGAGAGAAAAAGCAAAGGATTCGTTCGCTCGTACGTATACTCGTGGGATAGGTCGTGATTGCTCGGCGATACAAAGGGTGGACAGGAGAAAGAGGAGGATCCCTCCCCCCATTCCTATTACTGCTATCCGGCCTCTGAACTTTCCCTTCTCCCTATTTCATGTCAGTAGACGCACACACGCGCGTAAAGAGAGAAAGACCAGAAAGCCAGAACCGCGAGGTCCATCGGGAGGCTGGAAAAAATGAAGGATGAGGGCCGGAGCTGCTTTTTCTCGGCTCTGTTGGGGGTACACACATACACACACACACACACACATCGCGTGATGATGGATCGAATTAACCGATCGAGAAAAAGAGGCTGGTTAGCTCGCTCGAGTGTTTTTTTTCTATCCTATCTGTTTTCTCGAGAGCAGGAAGGGGGGCCGAAGCGAGGGGGTTGAGTTTGTACAAATCATGGAATAGAGAAAAAAAAAAAAAAAAGAAAGAAAAGAGCGGTGCGCGCAAACGAGCGCGTAAAAGGCTTTGAGCGTAATGCTAATTAGAGTTGTGGAAACGCGGCATGGAAAGCTCATGATGATGATGTGGGGAGAGGGGAGATGATCATTCGGTTAAAAAAAAAAAAAAAAAAAAAAAAAAGTTTTTTCATCCAACTCGGGGGCAGAGGTTGGCTTGGTCGGAAAAAAAATCATCCATCCACTCCACTGATCCTATTATATCTTCGCCGGTCTCTCCTGCTCTACATCGATGATTTGTATAATCTCGTTGAGCTGGTTAAAGGGAAAGGAAAAACCTAACGAATCGAGCGAAGGTGTACGAGGGAAAAAAGCCCGCGAATACCGTGATGGAGGTGGACGAAAAAGCAAATCTCCCCGGAGGGCAGCGTTAATCCGTCGAATCCTCATCCTTGACAGGTCGCACGTACATATATATATATGTATATACACGAGCCTCGTGGAAATCCATCAAATTCTCTTCGGCGACGCGGATAAGAAGCGACGTACGTCGAGAAATAATGGATAAAAAAGAGAGATAGAACCAGTTTGGTCGGTTCGAATGACCAGGGCTGGCACACCAGCCGAAGGGGACGTTCCAGCCTAGCTCGCGATGAAGAAGAAGACGAGGCGAGTAGCCGTAGGTACGCAGGCGTGTACTATATATATACACCTACCGCCAAGTTGCGGGAAGAAGCAACTCGAGCCAGATGGACCGCCGGTGCCTTCCCCTCTCCACCCCATTCCCTCCCTTTGCTTCTTTTTCAAGAGGAAGAAAGAGAGTAGCGAACCGCTGTGTGGGTACAGGTGGTGTGTATGGGTTTTCGTTGGTTACCAGTACACGTGCACTCGCCAACGTCCAGCAGGGAAGGCCCCATCCAACTGCTCGTCTCTGTCAGTCCCTTCTCCTCCTCGTCCTTTTCATCTTATCCTTACTCTTATCCTACGTGTACTCTTGCATCGTTCTTCTTTTTTCCGACCCATCCTGTCCATCCTGCTTTTTCTTCAATATTTCCATACCCTCTTTCACAGTAGAACGTTCGAATGTTTGTATTTTTGCCGAATATCGAATGGCAAGGTCCTTTGTCTTTCCAATTTGACGCGTAGCTTTTCATTTTTTTCATAAATACAATTAATTCTATATGCACGTATAAATGTGAAGTCCTTCATATTAATATTACTATATTGCAGATGCTAGTTTACTAACCCGCTTGACCGCGATACCATCAATAAAAAAACAGACTATTTCGTAAGTGCGAATTTTGAACAGTTTTGCATATACGTAAAACTACATAGCGTGTCCATCTGTCTTTCTAGCTGACTATGGTGTGTCGATTGTCTCCATTTAACATTAGATCTTTGAATTATTTTCCTGTACGGTAGGTTCAGTTGACTGAACTCACTCAAATGTACATCCTTAGTCGGTACAAAACTTGTCTTTTCCACCCAAACCCTTGCCTAAGCATGGTATTTTAAGGATTCCATTGGTTCTTCCAAGCACCACACCATTGTCGATTGGTATCCTCGATGCAGTTTTTCCTTTCTCCCGTGTGCATCCGATGCCGGCGGTTCTTTGTTGTTTCGCCTTTCGGAAATTTTTTTCCTCTTATCGTTTTTTTTTTTTTTTTTTTTTTTTTTTTTTCAACCCAAGTGCTCTATGGTTACGCCGGTCGTTCGACTAACCACCTGGAAAGTCGCCTCTGCGACTCTTTTTCATCCCCGACTGGGCTTCCTCGGGTTACACGAGCGCACATGCTGCCTTGTTGTCCGCGCAGCGTGTATGACTTCGTGTTTATGACCCAATTAGGCAGGACAAAAATAAAGTAGATATCCGGTGTATGCACCCAGAGGAGGAACAAAAAACTCCCCACCGATGCTTCGTCGGCTAACTTTTCTCTTTTTATGATTAATCTCGAATATGAGGCAGTGGAGTGTAATAATACAGAGTGTGGGTTTTGATTAATTTGGATTGCTAATTTCATGGAGTTTTAAGGATTAATTCGTCAATTAGGTGACCCAAGTCTAATGCTTTTATTGTAACCAGCCACGTGGTATTTGAGAGTAACACTATCCAAAAGTCTTTATTCTTATTTTATCTTCCAGTACGAAGCATTTGATGTCTCATTATTCGTAATTCCATCTTGGAGTATGAAGTACTACTAGCTCGATGACTCATTCCACTTTGGGAATTTGATAACGCATTACGCTTTGCTGAACGAACGGAATTACTCTAGATTAAATTGCAACAGGAATTCACTTTCTGGTACCCTAATTTTGAATAATACGTAATTAATACAAAACCACGGGTTGAACTGAACATATTATTCTTTTAATTGTTACAAAATTAATTGTCAAGTTACAAAAATCCCACAGCGATAATACTTTACTCTCTTTATTCCGTTTTCTCGCAACTAAGGACTAGAAGGCAAACAAAAAAGTCCTTGCTCATAAATGTATCCAGCCCTCGAAACGAACGTCATTTGTATGAAGCTCGACGTGTAAACCTGCAATAACCTAAGCCGCAAAAAGTTTAAAAAAAAATATCCAGCAAATGGGTATAACAGGTACTTGCAAATCTGAATCACCATACGGAGACCGTAGCCGTATCGAACGAGGGCCCTTAGACTCGCATGTACGCATGCCAATGTTCTACTTTCAATTAAAAACAGCCGAGCAGAACCGAACAGACGTGCTACAGGTACGGTATAAACGCGTACATATCCCTTTCCCCTTGTGCAAGCAGATCTATATACGTATACGTCCTGAGAGCATTTCTTCGAAGTTTAATTATCGTGGCAGGCTCGATTAAAACTAAAAAGACAGCGGTGGACCGATCGGTCGAAAAAAGCTGACAAGCAACTGAACAGAGCCAGAACGGAGCAAGTGGAGGGACATAGAAGAGCCGGCATTGACGAATGAAACGAGTGAAAAAGAGACGTGCCGCATTCATATGGGTACACATACTCGCGTGTATTCGAGAGAGAGAAAGAGAGTACTTATATATGTTATTGGTCTCGAAGGAGGAGAAGGGCACGACGGCGTGGGGACGTGTTGCACGCGCGGATGCTCATTGGAACATCGCATATCACGGAACGAATGGACACATGCACGAGTAGGTACTCGTGGTGCGCTGGACCCCGGAGCAAGCAAAAACTGGCGAGCACAGTGCGCGGGTTCTTGTTTTTTTTTTTTTTTTTTTTTTTTTTCCTTCTCATTTTCCCTCTACATCCTTCGTCTCCGTGAGGAGGAGGAGGACGAACAGAGAAAACTGGGGGGAGGGTATTTGAACGTACGTACACGCTCATCCATCGACTTTCTTCGGCATCTTATTGACCGAGAACACAGTGCGGGACATTTCTCCCCCCGTGGGACGATTTATTCCTCTTGCAATGAAAAATCGAAATGTTTGATTGTACAATCATGTTTCGAGTTTTTGGAGATGTATTTGAGGAATCGTATAACTCGCATCTTTCGTTTCTCTCCGTTTCTACTACTCGCACAATTTGACATGCCATCTGTACGTAGTAGTTGTATTTTTCCGAGGTAGTTAAAAATCGATGGAGGTTTAAAAACTTTTCAAAGCAAAGTAGATCCGATTGCGTCACTTATTTTGAACGATACTCCATGTCTTGATTTTCTTAATGTTTCTTTCTTAGTCAATTGCTAATATGTTGAGAAAATGTCAATTTTTAACTCTTGAGCTCCTGTATGATTATTATTCCCCAACGAAACAGTGTGACAAAACAAAAGGAGTTTTTTTTTCAACTATAAAGACTCATTTTATTTTTAAAATATAATTTAGAATACTTTAATGGTTGGCTCTAATCAATAGTAGAAGGCGACACTGTTTTTTTTTCTTTTTTCATTTAAAAAATGATGACAACAGCCTTTCAGTACAATTTTTCTAATTTCAAAGACCTACTCAATTTTGTTAAAGTAAAAGTATCCTTTCAGCTTATTTTTATTAGTGATAATAACAATTTCAAAAATAAAAGAAGTTGTTTAATACTTTTCAATGAAAATTAATAATAAATTGTGTCAAAATTTTTAACGAAATGGTGAACTAACAGCTTGCTTTTTTTCAACAGCAAGATGAGCCTCCAATGAAACAACCTTCATCGTAAAATTTCAGAAGATAATTACCAAGATTGAAAAAAAAAGGATAAGAAAGTCACGATAGCAGCAACGGTAAACACAAAAAACATGAAATCGCAGGCATCAAAGCTTTGCGAAAAATGTGGCAAATTGTTCACATACCTGCGTGATCACCTTCGTATCCACAGTAACGAGAGATCCTTCAATTGCTCCGAATGTTTAAAAACCTTCAATGGGAACTGTTACCTCGTAGAACACCAGCTCACCCATACGGGCCAGCGTCCAAACGTATGCCACATGTGCTCAAAAACGTTTACCTTTACCACCAATCTCATCTTGCATTTGCGCATCCACGCAAACGAGCGTCCCCATCGTTGCTCATTGTGCCAAAAAACTTTTACACAAAGCAATAATATGACGGCACACATGCGCACCCACACTGGGGAGAAGCCCTACCGATGTGACAAGTGTCCAAAAGCATTCAACTTGGACGAAGATCTTACAAGACACCTGCGCACCCACACGGGCACAAAGCCGTACCACAGTTCCATGTGTTCACAAAGATTCTCTCATAACGCACGTGCGCACCCATGCTCGTGACAAACCTTTCGGCTGCTCAGTGTGCAAGAAAAATTTTAAACTAGATTTTTATCTCACTAAACACATGCATACGCATTTGGGCGAACAGCGCGAGCGTCCCCATCGCTGCTCGGTGTGCCAAAAAACTTTTATCCGTAGTCAACATCTCAAAAATCACGTACGGATTCACACGGGCGAAAAGTTGTTCCGCTGCAACGTGTGTTCGAAAAATTTCACTCAAAAAAGCCATCTTGCAATACACATGCGTGCTCACGCACCACAACGCACGGGTGTAAATTAGACATGGATTGGACAAGCTTTTGAGTGGAAGGGAAGAAAAACATCTTTGGAATTGCCAAGTTTTCAAGATTCTAGAGTAAAAAAGGTATTTTTTCCAAGTTATCTTTCGAATGGGTAACTTTTCGTGCTGAAAAAAAAAAATAATAAATAAATAATAAAACTCTCATTCTGGCTGACAAAAAAGTAATTAATATCAAAGTATGACGAGTAAAATACGTTGAAGGTGGTGCCATCAACAACTAACTCTGGATAATTTGATGGCCACTTTTGTCGACAATACTTTTACTAAATAACTCATTTTTTTCACATTTAAAGTTTTACATAGAGTGGTTTGTCCAATACATCGACAATTAAAATGGTTGTTCACGTTTGTGATTTGTAATATCTTAAAACTGATGTATTAAGGAGCAAAATAATTTTTCGTACTCATATAGGAATATTTTACCCTACACCATAACGAAATATAACAACAATTAAGAAATGGTGACCCGAAAAAACTTTTAAAAACTGAAAACTTTATAGAGTGTTTTGACCACAGTTGAGTGGACGGATAAATTAATGGACGGGTTCTACGTAGGTTTATAACGTACTGTTTGTAATTGTATTGTGTATATAACCCTTAAACATTACACGTATATTAAAAGAAACGGGGTAGGTATGGCCGGTATAAATGTACTCTAATAGATTCATTGATAATATTAATGCGAGCGGAAACCAACCCCTCCGAATCTCAGGCATTCAAAAAATATTACCACCAGCCAGTGGCACACTCGTGATCCTTTGTCGATCCTTAAAATTGTCCAAATGTACTTTTCACATTTGTTGAAACTCATCGGTTGTATTGATTAACTCGAGCACACATTATTCATCATAAGTTTGAAACGAATGTCTGAGTATTAATATTTGTGATTCATCTACTCAATTAAGGCGATGAATCTTCCGTTCATTCCTTTAAATTGTTAAATTGTTATTAATTGAATATTACAGCGCACAAACGGTGCATCGTAAAGCAACGTATATCTAAGTAATATCTTCTTTGTTGTAAACACCTACTTATGATCTTTTTGATGAAATTGAAAAACTTTTTTCTTTTACTATTAGAGTGGTTAAAGCAATTTACGACTATCCACGGTTATATTTATGTACTTATTTTTGTTTTGTGCACAATCGCACCTTGTAATGTTTTTAAATAAATGGTAAAGAAAGAAAAAAAGGAAAAATTAGTTGTTTTGGCTCATTAAAAAAGAATCGACGGTTCGTACTATTTCCACGTAAGGCTTGGATATCTATGAAAAAAAAAAACGCCACGTGCACAACAGTTCTAGCCAACAAAACCTCGTGCCCAAGTGATGAGCTCAATTTCGCTCGAGCAACTCCGAAACAAGGAAATCAATCATCTTTCATACAGTCCCTCTGTTTGAACGACAATTAATCCAGCGATCACTGCCAAGTCATTGTGTAGGCATCATCCATCCAACACCCATTCGCGGATAGGAGTAAGCAACTACCACTAGCGTACAGTTGCTGCTCGCGAGGCGCCAAGACGCAGAAGAGCGGAGCTTGGATGCCGCAGCGAGTCATTGGCGAGGGGAAAAAAGGCCAAGCGCCGAAATTGCGTAAACATCCTCTACTGTGCATGTATACTGCACGCTTACTCTGCTTGCGATTACCACATCGTGTGCGACCGTATCTATAGGCGGCATTCACCTTTGCATTTGCCGTAACATATACATATACATCGAATAGTCGTATACCACACGGTTTTATACGAGTATATAATGTTTTGATTCGTTCTACTTCAAACATTTTCCATTCAGATTTATTAGGACTTGAAGCTCCTTCGTTTTCATCTTACGTGCTCACTATAATAGATAGGAAATATCGACTGAAGGCGTGTATCGATTTTTAATCCATTCGGAATTTTATCGTGGGTAATTTTACATTCAACCCTTCATACATCAGGAGTATCAGAGTATGGGACATTATCGAATTATTTGTTCAGATATCCGTTCTGTCAACTATATTCGACTCTCTATTTTTGAAAAGGATTACATATACCTACGTTTTAAACTGGGTTTTATACGACCACTCAATATTTATCCATACATTTGGTATACATGTACGTATAAATCTTTTACCACTTTTGGTGTGTAAAAGGCACTCAATTTATATTGATTTAATGATTGGATTCGTAAAAATAAGTTTCAAAACAAACGCTGTCCGTCGAGTTAAGGTGTTATCGTATTATTTTAAATATCCTAACAACTTTGCGTATAGCATATTATTATGGACTTACCATCTAACTGTGTATTGAAATGTATCAGATAATTCTACGTCTAGAATTTCAAAACGACGACAAATTCAGTGCTGTACAAATTTACAAAATATCTAGCACTTTGTTTGATGCATTACTTTTTGAAGAGTTATTTTGAAAAGAGTCAACAGAGCTGCTTGTTTTAATGACACCACAAAAAAACAAACGTATGATAACGTAGAAAAGTATTAATTATAGATTTTAATATTATAAACGCTAGAATTCAATTGGTTTCCATCATCCACCTTACCATCCTCATTGATTCTCGTGGAACTTATTCTTCATCCATCACATGTACGATCAGCAAAAACCTTTGTCTCTACGTCACGTCTTACCATTCCATATCGTATAAAAAAACAATCCTCTTATTTGACACGATTTATCCTCGTTAATTAACGGCAAATATTTACCATAATGGAAAGACATGTACTCATAAAATTTCGCAACCCTCGTACCTTCACGACGCAAGATACCAATCAACGGCAAGTACCAACAAACGTTTTTCCATATACATACACCCACATTCGAACCACAAACGTACGCGAAACACCCATAGAGCGCAGTTATAGAAAAAAAAAAAAAAAAAAAGTCCTAAAAGCCTCGATTGCTAGCTCGCCCCTCTCTCTCTCATACACACACACACACACCCCACATAACCTCTGAAATACAAAGATCAACGGGAGAAAACTCAAATATCTCCCTCCCCCCCCCCCTCGCAATTGCCATGAATCAGTCAGATCTGTACGTACACTACATGCTGTCACTCTCCCCTGCCGCGCCACCCACATCCCGCGGTATAATATCCCTAAAACACGTACATCGCACTACACACTCGCATCCTTCTAATCTAAGCTGCACGCCATTTTTTCGGTTCAATTGACATATCCGGTCCTGTATTCTCTCCCGGCTTGTAAAACAAAAAAAAAAAAAAAAAAAACAGTCGCCTCTCTCCCTCTCCTATCTCACTATACCACTTAAATGTATACTCTGTACGCATACGTCACGCGGGAATTAGGCGGTCCGCTTAGGAAGGGATGAGAGAAGGAAAAAAAACCGAGGGAAGGGAGGGGATATGAGGTAGAAGGTACGCGCCGATTGGCTGCCTAAATATCTGCCACGGCCATGTTTAGAGAGCCATGGGGCAGCGGTGTAACCGTGTGCTATATGGAGTGCGCCTGCAGGCACGCGGGGCCCCTCCTGTTTAGAAGGGCATGACGTCATCATCCTCGCCGAGAGCTATACACGTACCTATACGTGAAAAGTGAGGCGCGCAATCTTTCGAGTTTCGAGGCCGACTCGTTTTATTCGCGTGTGTGAATATAAGTAATACACGGCACGTGTGCGCGTGTTTTTTATTATTATTATTTTTTTTTTTATATGCGCTCAAAGTGCGTATTGTGCGCCTATATGTGAGCTCCCATTCTTCGGTCATGTACACGCTGGTTCGCGTTCCAGGTTATTCGAAAAAAAAAAAAAAAAAAAAAAAAAAAAAAAAAAAAAAAAAAAAACATTTCCTTTTTTTTCCATGCGCATGGAAATAAGAACCTTTGGAAATTTATTCAAACGCGGAGAACTACAGCAATGATTACTGTAAAATTATAGTGATGCTAAAAAACTATTCACGTGCAAAAAATTTTACTGCAAAACTACGACAATATTACCCTAAGAAACTTGCGTCTGGCGCGGCGTTCCAACTTTACCGTAGAGTTTCACGGTAAAAATTACCGTCGTTCTTGGCTCAAAGATTTCGATTGAAAAGCCTCTTTGCTCAATGAACCTTTTGCATTTAAAGAAGTCGAAGAAGCACAACGAGAGCCCGAATGTGAAAAAGTAAAATGTATTTTTTCTCTCGGGTCAAAAGCGAAATTAATTAAGTCTCCCGAAGCGCGATTATTAGCTCGCGAAATTATCATTCGGTAGGAGCTGTGGTAACGAAAGAATAAGAGAGAGAGAGAGAGAGAGAGAGAGATGGAAGAAAAAAAGAAAAGAAAAGACCTGGCGAATGAATTCTCTAAATTACCCGCGTGGGGACTTAACAAACTCGCCAGCAGCGCCGCTAATTATCTTTAATTAACGAAAAAAAAAAAAGAAAAAGAAATAACCACCGGTGCACGGCCTGTGACCCCAATCGCGAAAATTTTTCCTCTGCGCTTGGCAACTGTATTATATATATATATATATATATATATATATATACACATGTATCCACTTGAGCTATCCAGCGATCGGATATCGGGAAAAATTCAAGATCGAATTGCGCCTTGCGAAATGATCGTGGCGGTTCTGCGGTGCGCGCTCGCGTAATAACCAATTCGTTACAAGAGCGCCGAGGTGTATGTGCATGAGATGGAATGAATTGACGAGGCCGAAATTGTGGTATAAATTATACACATTTACACATAAAAAAAAAAAAAGAGAGAGAGAGGGGGTGGTGATGAAAAAATCGACCCTTCGACTGCATATGCCTTCACGATGTGTATAGGTACGTAGTGTTAGAAAAATGATAGCAGTGATGGCGGTGGTACAGTCGAGGCTCGCTTGGGTTACGAAAGTGCTATTATATGGCCATGAGAACAGATAGCTGCGAGGACTCTCTTGTTGTCCCTGGGCGCTGGATACTGCCTATATATACCTATGCATTTGTGTAGTCGGCATGTGTGCGAATTCTCGCTTCGCGTACCTACGGCTTGCCAGACTCCGTTGTTGCATGCCTTCTGCTGTCATCTCTATCGTCTTCGATGGGATTTCGCAAAAATGCCGAGATACGAGTCTGTAACGCAAGGTTCATTCCAATCTCAATTGCTGTTTTTTGTTTCTTTATTTTAAGCTCAAGTTTAGACTTTTTTTTTTTGACTTTGACTTTGATTGAATATTTATTCTAAGACTAGTATTTTTTTACGTACAAACGTTAATAGCTCATGCAAAAGTATAAAGAAATTTAAACTATTCAGAATAATTTTTAAGCTGATAGTTTATTATTTTCATTTAATTGGACAGGTGTTTTCTTCATTAATCTATTATTTGATCAATTTTACTCAAATGTTTCAATTGAGATATATGTGTGTATATATATATATATATATATATATATATCAGCCGACCAAGTGAAAGTTTATGAATAATGGAAACTATTGAAACCCAATAATGGGAAATGAAAAATCAACAAACGTGACAGAGGCAACAATACCTATCACAACTCGTACGTCGATGGGGATAAAAATTTTTTTTTGAAGAAACGTATGTATTCATGAGAGCAACGAAAGGTTTTAATTTTTTGTACAAAATACAGTATAGTCCCAATTCATTTGGGATCACATGGTTTTTTTTCTCGATTGATTTTTTGATTTTTCCACGGGATCCAGATAGTTAGATAGTAGATATCGATCGACTTGACATAAGCAGACCAACAAAAATTTTTCAACTCTTAGAGTCAATCCGTATCGGAGTAGGCAAACAAAAATTCAAACTAAGACACCGTTTACATTAGAAATTATTTAAAAACTTTTCGATAATCAACAGCTACATTTCTAAATATAAATTACATCTTTGAAATGTATATTTTTTAGTTAATCAACCTTTTAAGAAGAAGCAATCACAACGTTACCAATACCAGAAACAAAAACATAATTCTTGATAGTACCTCCAGACAACTGATATCCTCCAGGACGAAAAATGTCTCACGTGTCATACAAATAAATATATATCACTGTTAAGTCAGTGGAACTTGAGATGCTGTTTTTTCTTACAATCACAAAATTCATCATTTCAGAGAGCATGCAGGTTCAGCGATTTAATTATGTGCACAATCAATTACAATCCCTTGCAACCTCAATGACAGTAAGACCTAATTCTTAGTTTCCTCATCAGCCTCTTCTAGAACTAGAGAACCAGGTAGTAGTAGCCATAATGACCTAAAAAACAAGCATCAGATAATAAACAACAATTAGCGTCGTGAAGAGATAGCCATCAGATTTGGGGAACACACGCAGAGAAGCAAACGAGGTGATCCACGTATACAACAGCTTTTTCTCCGACGGAAAGTTGGAGAAAAAAAGTTGGATAATAGCCACCCAAAGTCCATTTCCACGACAACGAGTATATTTGACAAAGATCGGAGATAAAAGGTTACGGCAGCAGAAACACCGGCACAATAATACACACTACTTGGGGTATAACATGAGGGGAAAAAAAAGAGCCCCACGCGCACAATATATAATTACCCGAAGCCTCCCCAGATTGTTATCTGATGCCGGCGGCCTCTTCTTACGATACATACGCGCATTTTTCGTCCAGTTATGACCTCCCATACATACACTGCACTGCGGAACACACGACTCGCACACACGAAGCCCAAGTTCTAAATACAAAGTAGGATACACTTTGCTTCGGTGTTTGGCGCGCTTATTGCAACTCCGCGCATGTTTGCGTAATCATCGCAGCTCCCCCCGGTGTCATAATACGCTAATTATCACTGTTAATACCTTATTGGGTGCACCAGGTGGGCTACGGGGACCGTCCAATCTCTTCCTTTTTTACGCTGCTGCCCCCCCCCTCCCTCCCAACCTCGAGCGAGAGAGCTCGGTAACATTGAAATTAAGGAGGTGCAATCCGAAACGAAGCGCCGTGAGATGATCACCTTGTTTCCGAGCATAGCGAAGCATTTGTCGTTATCGCCGTTGCTGCTCTTGTGACAAACAAAACGCGAGACATTTTTCTGCATTTCCAACGGGCAATTTTCCAAGGCGCCTGCAAAAACAAAAAAACAAAAAAACAGCACAACAGCGCAGGTCATTAGGCTTTACCTCGGCGGTCACACTCAACCGCAACCAAAAAAAGCTTGAAAAAAAAAAAAAAAAAAGAAAAAAGATAGACCAGCTAGTTTTGTTGGATGACCCAACCTACCGTGTGGTGTGCATGTAATGACAAAGCGACGACCTAAACCGGAATTGCAGCATCGATTTGTCATACTGTTAACAACAACAATAATCTGCGAACACTTGTGTAAGTATCAGCGAGCCGTTGTATAATGTGCTCTCAGGAGTAGAACGAGATGGTCGATTGGATGCTCGCACGCGTGTGATTAGCATCCGGCGACGTAATATTACGGGTATTTGGAAAAAGCGAGACCATTTGTCCACGAAACAGGTCGGTGTAGGCATATACATACATAGATTTTCCACCTTACAAACGTAATATTGAGTGTGAATAGTATTGGTAGTGGTCATAGCCGGTTGCAAGAAGACACTCATCTTCGGTCGAGGCATTCACAACGTGTACGAAACGAAGAAATGGAAGGATAATATCGGGTCCGCACGTTAATATATATATCCATGTATCATTAGTGTAACGGCTGTGTGGTGTGGATCTCTCTTCGCGCATTTCCTTTTTTTTTTGCAGCCTTCCACTTGGCCGTTGTCGTACACCTATTTATACGTGCGGTGTAAGGAGATACATGAGCATCACCGGCGTACGTGTCTTTGGCCTCTCTCTCTCTCTCTCTTTCGATCTTTCGCTTGTGGGATTGTAAAATCGGTTCTGCGTCGGTGATTTGCTTGAATAATGCGGCTTATATGAGCCGGAATGATCGGGCAGAGTATCGTAAAATACGCACGTGTATTGTGTGCAATGGCAAATACATAGGAGATGTAAGATTATGTATGTGCATGGCTTGCGTAGATATGCTGGTGGTCGAACGGGTTTCGACGTCGTTACAGCATTTGGACCATCTGATCGGTGCATACTTGCATCTGGCGGATGTGCGTATGAAATCACGATGACAATTATTAACAAATTATTGGGGCTTACTTTGGTTGTCCAAAATTTTGAATGCAACTGACAAACACAACGAAATCTCATAATACACGATGAGAGTCGAGTTGTACAGATGATTGTGATTGTGCGGTGTCATTGGTACTTTCAATTTCAAGGAAGTTATCGTCGTAAACGGTAAATTTCGTTAACTGTATATTTCGACGACCCTCGAAGGTAGAACCCTACAGTGCAACCCTTGGTAGCTTTGTAGGAACGGAATCAACCCATGTGATTTTTAGGAGTCTTAGAAGTAGAATTCAGCAACGCAACTGACAGTGGCCTTACAAACCACCTAGCAACCTCGAAAGTAGAATCGATCCGCATGAGAATAACAAAATTAGAAAGATCCTCAGTGACATTATTCGAAGAACCAAGTGGTGTGATCCATGGTCTTATGGACAGAAAGTAGCTGCGTCATCTTAAGTGACTTTGGAATTAGAAAAGATCTTGGGTATAATCAAGCGTTGTTTTTTTTTTCATACCAATGAAATACCCTACCCCAACAGTGAGTTGTCCTTAAACGAGTTAGGCATCATGCGGCACCTGTGACCCCAATTCTTTCTTCTCAATGGGCAGTCAAATCGGCGTATTCTTCCATAGATTTCGTTAGAAAAATTTCTTCTGCTCGGTATAACATTTTATTGCAGCCAAAATCCAGATTCTTCGCTATTGACTTTCATTACTTTCAAAGTTTTTCCACTGATGTGTCCCCTAAAGACCAAACTGTCCTCACTCGATAAGTTATCCTACCAATGCTGTCAACCAGCCCTTATCAAAGACTACCTTGACCCATGGTCCTCGCCTCTCGTTCTCCTAGGATCTGGTGAAGCTCGAAAAGTATAGTACCATCAGAAGGAATGAAAAGCGCGGAAAAAAAGAAACCTATTCATGATGTATACCCACGACACACCCTCCTCCTCATTAACACACTCTCGCTCTCAACCGTTCTCTGATGGAATTTTTTTTTTTTTTTTTTTTTTTCCTCCTTTTCCCGACTAGATTCGCATACGTGTCTCTATCAACGCCTATGTGCCACTCTACTCCGCCACCATCGACTCCGCGGCACACAAGCACAGACCCGTGACATATCCATATGCGCCCCTCTACTTCCCGGCCCGATGAATAATACAAGATTTCGAGGCCGCTTATTAGGCGCGGAGGGTACCTCTCGCCCTCCCCCATTCACCTCGTCAATGTATACATACATCACAACGAATGTTAGTAGTACCTAGGCAAGCGAGCGAGCTCGAGTGCATGGTTGTATACATACACGACAGCACGGGACATTCTAAAATGGCCGGCCGAAGGCCACCGCTCTAAGGCAAGTTTGTAGGTATACACACGTATATACAAAGGCTCCCCCCATCTATGCATTACGGAGAGCGCGAATGCACCGACTTTTTCTTTTTTTCTCTCTCTCTCTCTCTCTGCGATGTATATGTATATATGCGTGCGTGTGTGTGTGTGTGTGTAGTATAGGCAGGTAGGTATATGTATGGGTGCCACCGAGTCTTTTTATGTGGGTATAGAGGCGACGACCGGTTTTCGAGCGAGAGAACGTGTAGTATGACGCCGTGCCCACTGCCACTGCCACTGCCGATTCGGCGTGCTAGATTAGTTGAGAGCCGTGGGTAGAGGTGGTTCGGATGAGGCAACAACGCGGAGTGGACGGCCAATCTCCGTCGATGCTCTCGGCGAGGAATCGGGTGTCGCCGCGACCGAATGGCCTTTGAGACACGGACGGGCATTCGGGGGGAGATCGAGGTGGTCCGACATTTTTTTAAACTCGTGATCGACGTTGCAATGATAGTATCCCGTATACACGTTTGATCATAACTTAACAAATTGGGGAGCGTGCGTGATTACCAAATGAAAAACTACGTATGTACACGTATACGGACTCGTTGATCGGTGTAACATCAAAATTACACTGGATAGTGGTTAACGAAAAACGCTACACGCGTCGCGCCGATACACTTGCCAACATCGAAGTGAATAATGGCTGTATTAAATAAATAATGCCCCGGAGAGAGAGAGAGAGAGAGAGAGGGGGAGAGGGATGAAGATAATATTCGTGGAAAATACGGGCCTTTATGAGGCAACATATGTAACGCGCAAAATCGTACCGAACATTTTGGCTTGTGGGAAAATCGCGGACGGGCGAAATTTCGCAACTATTTGCGTTTGTTTTGTGTGTATTATATATATATGTTAGCGTTCTTCGGGTATAGATAACAAAAGCAACGTATGCGGAGGTATTATGAAAGCGTGCCTTTTCGGAACGGGCCGGGAGTAATCGGGAGACTCTCTCCAAGATGAAAATCTCCCCTCGGTAACCCTCGACCAGCCGAGGGGGGGAGGTCAGGATCAGATAAGACCTGAAATTTTTGGTATTTTATCGAACAGCAGGGGAACGATTTCGCAGAAACGTGCGCCAATCAAGTCTGTCGAGAGCAGAAGTTTTCCCATAACGTGTAATGGACGAAGCGCGTTCGCGGAAAAAAGGCCCCTCACTCTCAAATGACTTCACTACGAGCAGTCGGCAGCCCCCGGGCGGTACGAGCACCGCGTAACGATGTATCGAACGGTCCCTCGCTGGTCCCGCATAATATTGCACGCGGAGGGGCCCAAGTGCGCCCATAACTCAGGGAAAGAGGCTTCGCTGATTGAGCCTTACCTTCCGCTCGAGTGGTACCAGGGAGAGGAGAAAATTTATCAGAGGTCGGTGTACACACGCGCTGATGGTAGAGACGCGTACACCGTAGGTGTATCGAGTTGTAATGCCAGCGACGTGATAATCAGTTCGCTGGAATTACACACGACTGATTTGCTTGGATTTCTTCATTAGGCGAGATGATGATGGTAGGCTGGGATACGCAGGGGCTTGGGGCTGTTTTTCGCGAATGGGGGATAATAATGTGCGGGGGATGCGAGGTGGATCGGAATTGCCGGGTGATTTCGTTTTATCTGGATACGTGCGAGCGTGTGTGTGTGTTGTGATGTAACGGAAGCAGATGGGTGAGAGTTCCGAGGGAACTAGGGTTAATAGGGTGCGAGGGTGAAAGGGTTAATACGTTTTGTTTCTTACATTGTAGGCAAACAAAATTGGACTTTGGTGTTTTGGGCATCACTCATTTGGTGCTGATGGTTTATATTGGTTCATTGTCTTTAAAATGGAATTATTTTATAACATTATATTTTTAGTCTACTTTCGTTTTTAGAGGCTAATGTAAGATCAGTAATTTTTTAAAGCAAAAGTATAAAGAAAAGGTATTATTTGACGATTATTCATAGCTTTGCTTAGGTGTGCATTTAAACCCAATTTTACTGGTAATTTTCCCAATAGATAAAATATACTGCATTGGGTCTTGAACTATCGGGTCGTTGTAAGAAGAGATACTGAATGTGACCCCAATAGAATATGAACAAATACACATGCATTAAAATTATTCATATGTGGTCACATTTTTCGTCAAAGTGGCGCAGCGGTTCTCTAAAAACTGATACACGGATATTAATTTTTATTCAACCAATTACAAAGAAACAAAAAAAAAACTTGCACGTAAACGTATGTAAATCTACACTAAACTAGCGCTGCGAGATTTACCGTGACATATTTAATAGGTCAGTTTTATAATTAGCACGGCAAAGCGAGGGAAAATAAAATTTCCATCCTCGCCCTGGATAATGGCACGACGTAAGGGTGTACACCCAGTATTTTTTAATAGCATTGTATACACGTGAGCACACAAATTGTACAAACGCACTGTACTCACAACACGTCATTTGCGAAAAAAAAAAAAAAATTAGCAACATCTCAAAGTTTTATCGGTTTATATATAGCCTTCCAACATGCGATACTCATGAAATATACCCGTGTTGAGCATTAAACCTGTTCTCAACGCATAAATCTCGCACCTCTATCAAGATCAAACATCCATTTGGTGTTTTACAATATCATAATGCGCGACTTTGTCTCTCTTTTTTCTCCAATGCAGCTGCGTAATCGTTGCAAATAACAATCTTACTCTCACATTCTGTACCGATTGTAAATGCATCATCACACGCTTAACGTAAGTAACACGGGACCACAAAATATCAACTTCACACTGCTATTTTTGGACAGTGAACATGAATTTACAACCCAAAGTGCTCCATTTTCTTTTAATGAAGGAAAAAAAAAAACTTTTGTAAGTATATTTTACTTTATTTTTTAACAATCCTGTTTCATCATTTAAACGCTAAACTTGTTAAAGTGCTACAATAAAAATAAATGAAGCTTCGCGAATGAGTTTCGATTTTGCAAAAGATAATGATGTTTTCATACACGCACATGATTTTAATGTACCCGAGCGATTTGCTGCTAAACTTTGCTTCGAGCATTTTATAACAAAGACAAAACCTCACAATAAACCTGTAGACGAAATTAAATCAAACCCTCTGAAACAGCCACAAAATATTATTACCTCTCCCTCTCTGGATCCATCCCTGCCACCGTGCGCACAACGCGAAGCTCGAGAAAAGCGAACGCTCCACTTGGCTAAAAAAAATTATTCGCGATTTCGCGTAAAGCGCTCCTCTAATTACTCGCGATTCCACTGCGCCGAGCTTTTTCCAACGAAAAATGAAAGAAAGAAAGAAAGAAAAAAAAAATTAACGCCATCCCCGTAGAAACGGTCTCTCGCAAGCGCCTCGAGAAAATATACGGCATCGCTGCGGCAGCTGCTGGCTCCCCTCAAAGGGAGGACTCGCGCTCTCGGTCATAATGGCCCGTAAAAATTTCGAGATCCTCTTTTTTTTTTTTTTTTTTCTCGTATACCCACCGCGTAATGTATACCTTTACGCGCTTCGCGTATGCGTGCGCTGTAAAAAGGCTCATTCCCTTCCTCTCTCGATGAAAAGAGCGAGTAAAAGGAAATAAAGATAGGAACGGTGGCACGGGCGCGGCTATAGTAGGTACACCTATACGAGCCGTACTAAAGCGGGGAGCCGAGTTGGCCGTAAAAGAAATGTAGAAAGGCATTATCGAAAGAATTGGGAATTCGTGTAATTTCGCTTGGGTGGAGGAGCAGGGAAAGGCTATCGGAGATGCGGGGGCTGAAACGACATGTGCCCGTGAAGGGTGTGTGTCCGATATTTCTTCATTAAAAATCTCGTTTTGAATCTCATTTGGATACTCTGCCTATAGTCTCTTGGTTTTTAATTGAGGGAACGCCAACTTTGGCACTTTTGAAATCACTTGAATGGCGAAAATATTAAGTCCAAGCCAAAGTAGTTCCAACCAAGCAATTATTATTATTATTATTTTTTTTTTGTCAACTCTCACATTAGTAATGAAACTCGTGTTCACTGAAAAAAAAAAAAAAAAAAGACCTAAATTTTTTGTACCAAACGCAGTACATCTTTCAGCTCTTTTACATCATCAGGCGAATAGAAAAATCGCAAAAGATCCAGTTGACAAGCATGGGGTGATTGAAGATGAGTAGGGGACAACTCACAATTTTTCATTAAATAACATTATACATTTATATATATACCAAATATTGATGGCTTGCCATGACTCTCAAACGAAAACCTCTCGAAGATCTTAAAAAACTGCCATGCATCCCTGTAATCCATCATCTCACGCTCCTCCACTGTGCATAGTCGATTTCAACGACGTATACGTGTACACACATACGGCTACCACGTATAAATATCAAAGCGAGCGATCGGCGGCTTACAGTAAAAGCGGGGAAAACGGGAAGAAATCGTCCCACCGACGTGGTGGCATCTCGGATGCAGAATTTCCCGGGAATCGCTCGAAGCGGCGCCGCCTGGAAATATCCTATTCAACTACATCGGAACCAGGGTAAGAAGAGAGAGAGAGGGAAGAAAAGGATACGAAAAAGATCGATTACGAATGCAACGCCGTCCGCGCGCTCTTAATTGCACCACCGTCGACGTCGTCGTTCTAAGGCAGGTGCATGTACGCATATATATATAGAAAAGGACTGGTAACATCGCGGACTACGGCCTTTCTTCTATCCTCTCGCGTGTATCTCGTGCACGTGTGTGTCCGCTTCCTTCCTTCTCTTCCTGTCGTGTAGTACACTGTCCTCCCCTTTTTTCGTGTCCCTTGCCATTATCATTGTTATCATTATTACGCTCGTTATCCGTCACGATCGACGTGGAACACGATGTCGCATTAACTATCTCGTTTTTGGTCTTATTTCGTCGTTCTATGGGGCACGGGCTAGTGAGAGGTGGAGGGATGTGATGCATACAGTCTTTTTATTTTAGTTTCAGACAATTTTTTTCAACTTAGATTCCATCAAAGCTTCGCTCTTTGGAAAATATTTAAATTTCGTCGTTATATAGGTAAACGCTATTTTCGTTGCACAGCCGGATTGACATAAGGATCATTCAGATTCCGGTTAATGTTCACCTATGTCTGTTCTTTCTTGGTTCAAATTGTTGCTAAAATAGACTTGGCACTTTGCGGTAAAAATTGTCTCGTACTCTGGTAACTACGATTGACAAAGTTGGGCTCAAAAAATTGTTTACAGACTGGCCGAACTGATCGCCCAAAACGACACGTCATAAATAATATTATCAAGACTAATAATCACTGCAACGACACTCGGTTAACGAAACGTGATAACACGACGCGTCAATAAACAACCAAGGATTTATTCATCATTTCGTGCAGAATAGGTGTATACATTGTTACGGCGCCAATGTAAAATAACTCGCTGTAGCTCGATTCAGAAAACGATTCGTAGGAAAAAAGCATGGAGGTGTGTTCGCGTGTACACGTGCACTCGTTGGGGAGTTTGTGTTGGGGCTGGTGAAGGGAACGAGGAGAAAAAGGGCGAAGCCGAGGAGGAATGCACCTCTGTATGCACAATCGCTCACGTGCCCAACACATTTATTGGGATCTCGAGTCAATTGCTCGTATCTAACGGACGAGCTTTGCAATGTGCGCAATTACGGAATTTCGGGGTTGAAAATTTTCTGGGCTGCGGTTTCGTTTTTACAGCACCCCGACACCTTTGACTACCGACGTAGATGTCGCAACAAAATCGAGGTGTACTTAATAGACCGATGCAGGATTCTCGAAGGGGATTTGATTGGGGGGCTTGTGCAAGTGCATTTTTCAAGGCGCTTGTATACATTTACTTACACACACACACACACGATGCCTGGTGATGATGCATATATATTTTCAGTATCGATGACGCAATTAAGTGTACGAGTATCCTCTTGTGTATGTACTGTATGTGCGCTTCGTCTCGTTAAATTGATTGTTTTGATTATGAAAGTAATCGAGACAAAACGAAAAAGTACTCGTATACATTGGACAGTGAAATCTATCCAAGACAAAACTTTTCCATCATCCGTATGCATTTAATAGTATATCACGGGAGAATCAGAAAAGCTGGCAAAAGTTGGTATAAAGCAGAGCCAATGCGCGGTGGAGCGACTGTGTGCGCGGCGAGAGGCAGGCAAATAGTCAAGCTCTATACGTGCATACAAGCAAAAAGGATCGCGAGCAACAGGCAGGCTGCTGCATAGCGAGTATTTGGGACAAGGTCAGAGGGAGCCCGAGCCAAGACACAGAGAGAGGAGCGAGCCTGGGCAAAGCTCTCCGGCTGCACCGCGGCTGCTGCGCCTGTATATACACCTACTCTCGGTGCACTTTCACTTCCACGCTATGTGTACGGATTGTGTGTTTGTGTGTCCCTCGTATGCTTCACTCCTCGATGCATACATATATATACACGTGTATATACATGAGGATAGATGCTGTTGCTATACGTGTTGCTGGTGATCGATACTGGGTTTATATACGCGGTTTGTTTCGCTTGTATTTTTCACGCTTCAAGTTTAAAGGTTGTTTTAAGTTTTAATGGTGTTTTTTGTGCTTCGTTCCGCACAAAAAACCACAAATGTTTCGCAACTTTACCCCGTTTTTTTTATTTTTTTGCTTTTGGTGATTGGATTTGGACGGCCGCTTGACACGTACCTTTATGTGAAAGTTAAATTGGAATTGTGGCTTGAATCATGATTTTTAACAAAATTTAAGCAACCCCAGGATCATTGAGGGTTGATAATCAGTTACATTGAAAGCTTCGGTTAGAGTGTATTTACGACACATTTGTTATAAATACAAGTAGATGTTGGTAGCTTGTATGGTCGCTAATCGTATAACAGGAGTGTAAGTTTCGCAATAAAATTATTAACAGCCCCAACCAGCTCAGAAGTAATTTTCAGTACTACGATTCGAGGCTTCGGATCAACAAAACATAAATACTCGTTGAGAGTTCAGTCACCATAAGTTATAATTGATGAATAATTATACATAACCATACATTTTATTGAAATCTCCAATACGTATTTTGTCAAATACGATTTATCAATTGTTCACTATTGCGTATACTTGCTTGTATTTAAATCCATGTTAATTATAATATTTACTGACTGCAACTACAAAGAATATTTCATATCAGTGTAGTTCAAAAATATAATTTTGTCCCTGTGACGAAGTGAGCCCAACTACTCAACTATTGAGCCATTGCCAAACATTTTGAGGTACGACTAGATCTACACGAGTACTTAACATTTTCATCGGATGAAACAGTGTAATTGCCCATAAAATTCATAACAAGCGTCTTACATACGCACAGAGAGGAGATTCTTATAGACATTGATTTCGCAATGAAAGCTCACAGTGGCCAAAAGCTCGTAACGTATAGTCGTAAAACAATCGATTTGATTTCTCGTTCACGTTGACGAATGTAAACTTATGGTATGTATATGTACATAAATTACTCGCGTTTTAATTTATATGTGTAAATGCACATTTATGGATTTCAACATCATCGCGGTACGGCAACCGACTACTTGAATCGAAACATGTCAATATCACTTGTGGGGCACATGTAACAAAAAACAATAACCCATCGAGTCGTGCATATACATACGTGAGTTACGTAAGAAACTGTGCCATCTCTAACGCGACTCATTCCTGAATGAAAGAACATTCATTTGGCTTTAATCACGCGCCATTCGAAACTACGTATACTTTTGTCACAACAAAAAAAAGATCATGTCAAAGTGTCGTGACAAAACACTAGAAATAAAATACATCGAAACGAGCTTGCCAAGGAGTAGTAGAGCACACAACTGCCGGAGCAATGAAGGAATTGCACAATTAAACTTAATAGCTCTCCTTCTTCGTGCATACATAACGTGTACACCTGCGTTGTATTATGGGGCGCAGGTTGAAAACGCCGAAGAAAATCGATAGCGTACAGTAATACAGACGAGATGACGAGCTAAGTGGTTGATTTTGTTTCCCACTTTCAGTGTGTTGTACTTGCAGTAAGAACCTAATATCATTGGAATTTTGGCTCTCGAAGAGCCGAGAGATCCGAATCAACGCGTACCTATTAGCATAGCTATGTTCATATAATACACTGGCCGCTCTCGTATCAGAGCCTTAATTAAGCTCCGATGCTATATCCTGTCGCCGGTATATATACACACACACACACGTATACGCTGTCGCGAGCGATCGCTGCTACCGTAAGCCGCCGGAGCGTATATATGTACATAGTTGGGGCCATACGGAGAGCGAGAAAATAAATGATTCGCCGCTTGACAGAGCTATCCAATTAGCAGGTTGTACGTTGTCACTTGCAGGCCGTGCACTGTTGCTGCCTGCAGTAATACTTTTAAATCGGTGTGTATACCCGCCACTGCTGCACCTTTGATATCTTAAGTCGCTTGCCGATCTAAACGATCTTATACACATATACACACGTACACGCCACGTGTGCACGCGAGGGGAGTATATGGTTGACAGAGTTGAAGTTGGAGGTGGTTGTGTTAACGAAGAGAAAAAGGAGATACATAGAGAGGCCTGTTGTTTTTTTTTTTTTTTTCTGTTTTCATTTCAACCAAGGATAATTTACATGGGAATTCAGGATCGATCATTGTGCGCCGGTGTCCCGGGGGAGATAGGCGCTTACAAGGGTTTTTTTTTGTTTCAAGCGGATTGAGCAAGCTTTTCCTCCACCAGCTCATGAGCTTGGTGCACGCGAATTTTGTTTCTGATGATAATAGCTTGGTGGATTGTGCGGGCGTTTACAGAAATTTCGAGTGATATTGATGTGAGTTTGTCGGACCACGGGGCTAAGCCCCAAATTAACGATTTCTGGGTTACGCAGACGTTATTTAAGACGTACTTACATACATGAAGAAGTTTTATAATTTAAAACTATTGACATGGAATTTTTCCAAATTGAACATATGGTAAAGTGTTAACTGTTCTGTATGCGATGCTGATAACAATATTATTCCTGTATTCTGGAGCTTATTCAGTGAAATCGATTAACAAGACGGCATTAGGTTCAGAAAATTCCAGGTTGATTTTTTTTTCTCCTCAAAGTCTTGATGGCATGGCATTGTGTAGATTTGCGTAGTCACAAGACGGTATTATGCCATATCGACGTCATTGCTTAATCTCATATAAATAGATCCAATTCCAATCGGTTCGATCAATCAGTCCATCCATCTATCTATCCCACGTACAAAATAAGAGAGCCAGCCATCAGTACTCGGACTTTCGAGTCGATTACCGCGGCAGCTAGAGGATCGCTAACACAATACCTATACATCTCTACCAGCTACTCCGATGAAGATTTTTCAGGCAAATCGCTAAAAGAGAAGTAACCATTCACCATATAACGGAGGAGTACGAATACAATAGGTGTATAGTGGCAGCCGAGACGAGCTTTGGCTGATCGACGACTAATCCACGGGTAAGGTATATATAATAGTGTACTATACACACGCACCAAGTGACAAGAGACAAAGGAGTCGAGAGGATGTACGAAGAGCCCGACAATGAGAGATGAGGACAAGGAAAACAGAAAATAGGTGCCATTGTGCGATGCTTTTTTTCTGAAGAATCAATGTTTGTAAATATATCTGCTGCCGTTGTTTGCGAATTGAAAATACAGAGAGAGACGGAGCGTCGTTAATCCGCGGTCTATTGTCAGGAGCAAGATCAGCATCGGCCAATCGATCGGTACGACGGATTGTTCAATGTCTCGGGTCGTCGGGGGGTTTCCGCGAAGGCGGGCTTACGTGGAAAGCTCCGTGTGGACGTGGTGGTTGTCGTCAATCGTATACCGAAATGCCGTGTTTTAGATTGCGAGATTCTTGAAAAATTGAGCGTATTTAGTAACCATGGACAAGCGGGAGGAAGAAGGGGGGTTGCAGACGGCGACGTGTTGGCTTATTCGCTGTTGAATTGCAGATTGCGACATCGCGCCTGTCGCTCTCTCTCTTGTTTGCTCTACACCCATACGGCTGCGGGGTTCTATTGTTCGAGCGGATGTGTATGTGGTGGCTGTGTGCTGATTTTTCGCGATTCGCCGGCTTATTTTTGGTTCGCGCGAGTGGATTTGAGGCTGTAACCAGTTGGAGAGGATTTTTTTATTGTAACAGAGCGTAGTGCTTCGAAAATTCTTTATTTTCGTGTTTACTGACTTTCCAAATTATTTATGTACTGCAAACATTAAATGTCACGCGAGACATGTTTCGATAAGGTATAGCTACGGCAATCTCGTATAGGCTATTCATTGGATCGAACGCCAAAGCGTCCCATACCATATTGTCAATGAAACATTAGGTGTGTACGGAATGAGTTACGGAATATCAATGTGTGGATTACAAAAATTTAAAAAAAAACTCTGCAACACTTGTATTATTTCCAAAAATCGATATTGTTTGTGATATGAGGTTGAAGGAAAATTGTGTTGTTGTGGATAAAAGTTGCTGAAATAAATTTGAAAAAAAAGTCAAACATATTTACATTGTCTGCGGAAAAAACTCGCGAGTCTAAAACCGTCGCAAAACTCCCGGTATATATACACAGAGGCCTTGGTCATCGAATCGTCGTAGGCCAGCTCGGCCGATTTTTCCGTGTTCCCCATTCTCGAGTGATCAATCGCATTTTAGCTCCCTACGAATATACATATGTGTACGTTATTTATTGAGAAATCACGTTCCTCGCTCGCGGAAACGCTCGTCCTTGAAGTCTTTGGCGCGCGCATCATCTCGATTACTTGGCAGAGTGCACTTTTTTATCGGCGAGCCGATCGGTTTTAACTTTAGACCGATCCGAGAGAGATTTCATCGCTATTTTTCTTTTTTTTACCCGTGCAGGCATTCAGCTTTACCAAATATCAGAGTGACCGTAAGAGAAATGTCAAAAGGGGATTCGGGTGATTTGTTTTTGTTCCTCCGTGTTGGGGATGTGGAATATAAAATTAAAATACTCTGATTAGTCGGATCATCATTTGAAATCAGCACGAATGAGTCAATGTGACTATTTTAGTTAATTTTAAAAGACATCCGATGATTTAGTTTTACTTCGATTTACGGGCACTCGTCGTCAATTATTTGACATCAATTATACTGCTATATTACTCAGAATACGATATGGGAATGAACAGTCATTTTCCAAATCTAGTATTTCACAATTAAAATGTATGTTTCGACGTTTTTATAATAATTTTTTTCGTTTTAGACTTTGACTTTACGCTACAAAAAAAAAAAAAAAAAAAAAAAAAAAAAAAAAAAAAAAAAAAAAAAAAAAAAAAAAAATTATTTTGATAATTCTTCTCAATTTTTTCCCAACCACGCAATACTGCTTCTCCCAACTCAGCAAGATAAAAATAAATTTTCACTCGCACACTCGTGTGCATGAAGCGTACGCGCGTAAGCGTTCTTCTAATACAAAAAATGTATGTATTCTCCGTAGTCGAGGTAATGCATCTTTCGGCTAAGCAACGAGTATTGAGCTCATCTAAAACAAGAGTCTCACGGGTAAACACACGCGCTCACTCACACACTGACCTACAGTTTTTCCTTTCCTCCGAAAAAAAGAGCTAGCTGGAAAACCGCGAGCGGCGAAAAACCCAGCACCGATTTCCTCTCCGATGCGCGCGAACATGCGTCTACGTGCACACACGCGGGCACTTCCAAAGTATCGAATAGCTTGGAGTGCCGTGTAGCGCTTGTACTCGTGTTTGGTTGGAGGCCGCCCGGTTCCAGGCATTAGAAGCCAAGCCAGTATAGTGTGCACACCGCGCGCACAAAAATACACGAGCATTTCTGCAGCGGAGGATAAATTGCTGTTGTTGTCGTTATTGCGCGAAGATCGGCGCGCGAACCTCCGGGCGTCCGTATAATAAAAATAAACGCGGGAGGAGGGGCTTGTATAATTTAGCCTCGGGGGATTTTTAAAAACTGCGCAGCTTGCGTGTACTCGCGCGTCCTCGATTTCAGATCGGCACGGAAAAATTGTTGCCGCGGATCTCGAAGACGAAAACATTTGGAGAATCGGTGGGTACCGTTAATTAATCAGGCGCTTTTGTATCGAAAAACTCTCGATTGTGCCGACGGGTCGATAATTTGCGAGTCTAATAAACCGATTGCCATCTCCTCCCGCCTCGCGCTTGATTACCCCAACGTGTACATGTATATATGCATTTCACTGCTGACTGGGCATTATGATCCGCGGGATTTATCGTTTGGGCCGATCGTGAAAACGCGGTGATGAATTTTTGCTCGATCTTCGTGTAAAACGTGCCGTTACAAAACCATCGTATGTACATATTGCACGCGTACGTGCGAATGCAACACGCACGGCTTGGGAGACCTCGAGTTTTGACTGGCGTCGGGATTCGTAGCTCGCTTATCTAGCCAATAGAGCATTCAATTGATGAAATGTGTACGAGTATGAGAATATACTCCTTGAAACAGCGTTTTTCTTAGACTTTTAGAAAGGTGTTTAATATAATTTTTTCTTACACAAATATTCATCATGGATAAAAATTTACTTTAGCCATTACTGAATGTCATTGTTATTTCGTTTATGCAAATTAAAAATTATATCAGGTTATGAATCGATTAACTTCTCCATACACCCGCCAATGGTGCGTCTTACGTTACTCGTCTGTTTCTACTTAACTTTGTAGACAGTTAACTTTTAGGCTAGAAATAAAATGTGCAATGGACTTTAGTTGAATTTGAAATTATAACGAAAAAATTAAAATCACAGTTAAAACATGTTGCAGCTTTAAAAGATACAAATCTTAACAAAAACTTTAGAATTTTACATTCAATCGCACAAAGCCAAATCTGCATCTCATTTCTCCCAAGCGACGATGTAGCAATCAACGCACGATTCCGCGAATCGTCATCTTCGTCCAATTCCTCCAGCAAACAAACCAAAAAATCTTTTTGGAGCTTCTTTATTCGCTCCTCCATTCCTACATTATTGCAGCGCGAAATCTTAAAATTTTTCCGCACAGGTGCGTGCATTTTTCGTATATTTACGTCATCGCGGTGTGACGTCACTGTACACGACAAAAAAAAATTGCGATGTTTCATCCAATCACGGATGCGGCAGCGTTTGTTATTGAAACCGCGCGCGCGCGTCATCGTAATGGCCCGGAAAAGATCGCGTTTCATGTTTTATTTAGGAGGAGCTTTTTGCGCTGCGTTCCTCTTTCAGAAGGAAGCGCTTGAAGATTCAAGGATACTCTGATTTTTTTTTTCGATTTCGTGTTACTACAGTCGCTTAGCGCATTAAAGTCTCGTTAGTCATGCTCGGCTTGGTTTTTGCCAGAATACCTTCGGTCTGCTGTTGCTGTGGACCGTAACTTGACGTACTGTTAGTCAAATAAGCATGGGACCACGCACTTTTGAAATCATGAAAACAGACTGCAAAAGGTCTTCCAAAGCCTGCAAAGTCTCGAAAAGACTGCCAAACTTTCGTAGCAGCGTTAATAATTGGAAGTATCTTAATATTAACGTGTTTTCTACGAATCGTTACAACTGAAAGCCATAGACATGTGATTTATTTTATGGCTTATCAAATTTTTTGGTAGATAAATCGATGTGCGAGAAAACTTTTGCAAAGTGCGAAATGGAATTATTTTTCTTGCACTTAATTTTCTTCGAAATCATCCGCAACTTAAAAATATCGATTTCTCAAAACAAAAGAGCGCATGAATTAACATCTAATTTTCCTAAGGCGTAATGAAAAAAGAAAAAAAAAAAAAAATTCTAGTTGTATCATCGGCGATGCAGAAAATAAGCCCGATCCAGTCGATCGGCTATCGAACGGCATTGTGCATTACACGAGCCGCTACATAGGCGATGAATAACGCACGGCGAGTCGACTCCATGGAATATAATTGCAAAATCCTTCGCAAATTCTTTCCTCTAAAACGAGCTCTTGGATAACTCGCGTTTTGATACTGAGACGTGTACACTTGGTAACGCAGCGGCAGCAGCCGAATCAGCAATTTTTCCGAGGAAACGAAGACTCATGAACCTATTACACGACGATCAATCAATATTTTTTACCGAGTTTTTTTTTGTCGCGGACACTCGTGGTGTCCTTAAATACAAGTAATCTTTTTAGGAAAAATAATGGAATCTTGAAACAAAGATCGACGCATATTACCCTTAACATAATATACATATCGGGTGATTGTGTCAATACTAATATTATGACAATTCGTTGCAGAAATTTTACATAATATACTACACTATTTTTGCTAGAGGATTTTTGTGAGACTATACATGTAGCACAATTCCAACAAAAACTTCTCCAGCAAAGTACAGTGCAATTAATTTTTTTTATCGAATAAACCTCTTCTGACGTACTTTAAATAATAAAACACTTTGATACTTTTTTTCTTCTAATAATTTTTGTCAAGTGCTGTCTTATAAGCAGTAATAATAGTAAAAAAAAAAAAAAAAAAAAATTATTTTAAAGCAAACAAAATGCATGAGGGTTTTAAAGAATAATTGCAACTGTACTATCCATATCCAAGTCTGAATAGACGATGGCACGTATTTGGCAAAAACTCGATATCCTCGATAGGCCCAATCGAGATATTCGCGCTGCTAAATTTCGCAAGCCAACAAAATTGATGGAGAAATCTCTGAATTTTTGAAAACACACATACTCACCAAATATATACTCTGCTGCAAACACGCGCCAGCGAGATTGGTGGTGCGAGTCAAAATATTATTAAAGTCCGCGAACAAACAGACATCGTACATCTCAAGACTCTCGGGGCCACTGAATTTCTGTAGGCTTTCTCGTACATGGAAAAAATAATTGGGGAGGAGAGATTTTCAGACTACACCGAAAATCCTCCCACCCAAATCCCGGTCGGAATTTAACAAGAGAAAGGGAAAGAGACACGAAATCAGATTAAAGACTCCGTCAGTTCGGTGTCGACTGTACCCAATCATGCACGGCGAGCGAAAAGTTACCCAAGTACCATTAACCGATCCCCAATTGAATATTACATGCGATTATTCTCGCTCTTCGCGCCGAAGATAGCACGCATATATTCAATAACAGAGTAGAGGCGCCCTTCACTTTTTCGCTCTTTTCCACGAAAATACGTAGTTGAGCCGTGCCTACCTACGCCCTGTTTTTTTATTTTTTTATTTTTTTTATATTACACTGCCGACGATTAATCATGCAATGACTAATGATCGCAAAGAGGGAAAAAAAAGATATTGAAAGAAAGAAAGGAATCAACGAGAACGAGGCTGATAAATATACATGTATATGTGTGTGTGTACCTGTAATTGAAATTCTCTCTCGATGTAGGTGTGCGCAAGTGCAAGAGACTCAGTCGCAATATGTATCTCGGCTCGATCTCTTCTCTTACCTCATCGTCGCATGTGTAAAGGATATACATACTTTAACCACGACGCCGTCGCACGTGCATTAAAATTATAATTGACACTGTCATCGTAGCGTGGATATATAGGCGTGTACCTTACCTGCTTGTATCTTTTTTTCATCCTCCGTAACATCGACAACAAACACATACACACAAAATAGACGGACAAACAATGCGGCACTGGCAAGTTCATCTCTCGTGTTTTCCCATCGCGTGCATGTGCACATACGTATACATGCATGTTGCGAAAGTACCCATTTTTTTCCGATAAACATTCATATGATATCCCCCTTCCACGCGTGGAAAGAAAAGGCTGAAAAATCGCCGCTTGCCGCTGTTGTTTTTTGCAAGCTTCCCTCCTCATTTGAGCTCGTCTAAGACGTTTCGCGTCCGAAGAGTGAGCCAAGGGTATACAAACGTTTACACAGACCTACGGTCTTTTCGAAGGTGACGAGGTGCCTATACACGTTGTAAAAGAAAGATGTGTATCAGCAGCGTCGTCGGCTTGTTACGCAAACGAAAGAGCCATCGGGTAAGTACATGGTTTGCCTGTTTGCCGAGAAAGAGAGGAGGGAGACAGTGATCCTAGGCAAAGATTCGATCGCCTGGCAGGAGCGTGTACACGTATAGGTTTTACGCGCAAAAAGTACCTGCGGGTATACAGAAATCCAAGGAGTAAAAGAATTTTTTTTTTTTTTAATACACCCCCCTTGTGTTCATTGCTCGAAAGAGTAGATGAATTGCCTCACTTCCATCGACCTCGTTGTGATTGCTCTTTTTTGCTATTCATCGAAGAGAATGACAAATCGTAGATTATGCTTATCGATGATCATTACGGGCCCGCGTTAAGCTGATTTATTTGTAACAGGTGCTCTGTATACAGGTACGTGAATCGGTGAAAAATACGCTGTATTTCGATCGGTCCGAGGTTTTTGAATTTAGTACCATGGTATGATGGTGTCGAAAACAAAATTCAAGTGTTGTACGATGTTCGTGTATTTTTTCTGAGTGGAATTAATTAATGAGGCGTGGTACGATTTTTTTGACTTTTTTATCAACTTTTTCTCTCATCTCGGATAAAACTGTTATTTCATAATGTTTTGGGCTATTCGGTGTAGATGAGGTTTATCGCGATTTTTTTCCTAATCTTTCGAAGTTATTTTTATGCTTTCCAAATTTTTACTCAAAAACAGGGACGATCAAGATTTTTCTGCAAAAAATCAAAAGAGTTTCTGTCATCCTTCATTAATACCAAGAGGTACATAAATGGTAAGAGCCATAATATGTAAAAAAAACATTTTTAAGAGCATCAGACTTGTTTTATCTTATGAGTTTTCAATCACTTTAAAAAGAAATTTTTTTCTTATTTTTTTGTTGAAAAAATTGTTTCAATTATAACTCACAATACAATAAAAAAAAATTCTTTTGGATAAGTGCAACACATTTTAACCATCAAAGTGTATTGTATAATACTTAAAATCAAATATTTCAATACGTTGACTATATTTTTCCTCCCCAATTATTTTTTCTTTTCAACTGATGCGTAGTTTTTGTAAGAAAAAAAATTTTTTTAAGCACCGTGGTAGAAGTAGTTAATAAAGACAAATTTCTTATCGTTAATGACATGCATCAAATTTTTACCAAATGCTGCGTAATAATTGAAAAGTATTCAATTTTAACTGAACTTTTTTTTGCAAATTAAAGTATTCAACGAGTCGTCACCAATGCAGCACATCAATCACGTTAAAAAATCACCCACCATCGCAATGAATTGCACAAAGAACAGGAGAACAGCTTAGTTATTAGTATTCAAATAATATACACGGGTGAATAACGATTTTTCACAATCCTCGTAGTTTTTACAATTTTCCGCTGGATAAACTCGAGCATTTCGCCACGCGAGCACAGGTGCCGTAACTCACCGATGAAAAAATAAAACATAAAACAACAATGACGGCTACAAAAACGATAATCAACATTTCAATAATAAGAAGCAGCCAGCGACTGAATGGAAAAAAAAAAATGACACCTTCCATGGAAAAACGAGCATGGGTACAGGGTACCGACGCTCGCGAGAGCCTGTAATACGACGCCAATAACGATAAGATCTTTTGTATGTATCTTGCATTGAGTGAGTGAGACGAGCCGTGCACGGGTACCTCATGTGTTGTAAACGCGAGGATGGATATGTTACGGAGCTTATTGTTGAGCCCAAGAGAGAGAGAATGAGAGAGGACATTACACCTTTTTCTATCTCACTTCGTAGCTTCTACGTACTTTGCTCCCCCGCCCTCGTCATCGATCGCTCGTTTGAGGCGTATACACGTGTGAGATGATAGCAAATCAAGGGACACCGTACGCATTTTTTTTTTTTTTTTTTTTTTTTTTTTTTTATAGAAAAGGTAAAAAATTTCGTCTCATGTATACATATATTTTTCTCTTCGAGAGCTTGTGCAGCAAAAATCACCCAATTCTCGACAGATCGATCTTAGCAACAATAATAGCGATCGCCAATCACCCAGTTTCACAAGCCTTGGCGCTGTAATCTCTCACCTTCTAAAATATGATTTTCGACCTCTCTCTGTCGAAATCCTGCACTGTTACGTAAAGTGGCGAACACAATGACTAGCCATAAATCCTTGAGGGAGAAAAAAAAAAATATGATAAGCCCATGAAACGAGCGTCTCCTCAGAGACTATACGTATACAAACAGGGTTACACTATATCGATTGTTTTACGAGCCGAGTCGAGAATCGGTCCGCGCAAGCATATCGGAGTACAGGATCAGGGGGAGGCGGGGAGGGAGGGGGGGTTGCGCGCGAAAAAAAGCTCATTAGATTTTATTGTAAAAGCCACCTGAGTTCTTCTCTCCGAGTTGTACGGTATATCGCGTCTCTGTAATCTCATTGTACGGAGTGTTTGCTCAAGAGCACGTATACGTATGCCGATTGGTTACTTTTCTCTCTCTCTCTCTCTCTCTCGAGACCATCGAGACCGGGGATCTGATGGGAAATCGTTGAGTTATTGTTTCTTTTGTTGTCGATAGATGCGGAATAAGGTGTTTCGACACACGCGTCCATTTTTTTCGTTCCCCCTTCGAGGCGTCACATGAAACGTGGGACACACGACTCGCATCATTTGCGCGTACGTGCGCATTAAACGCGCGCGCACCTCTAGCTCTGTAAATTTATTTCGCAACTCCAAGCGCGGCAAATAATTTTATCGCCACTATAATGCGCGTAGACGCATGTTAAGAGCATTTGTTTACTAAGAGTGGAGCTTATGTGAAAAATAATTTTTTTAAAGCTGTCGCTCCGTGTAGGCACGAAGAGAGATATACGCACTTTTGCAGCTCTTTCTCCGAACCTTCCGTTTTGGACGCGGGTATATATACGTAGGCGATCGGTTTTCCGCACAACCTTTTTTTTTCTTTTTTTTTTTTTTTTTTCAGCTGTGATGTGTGGTCGCTTGTGTGCGTAGTAGCTGTACTAGTAGACGCCGGTTTCTTAATTTTCCTCTTGCCCTTGTGCCGATTTTTTCGACTTGGCTGCGCTCGCTTGAGCTCGAAACACGGTACGCGCGAAAAATATTCCGAGGCTGCGAAAAACTCGACAACGGGCTCTACTTTACTTTTTTTTTTTTTCTCTTTTTAATAGCTTCATGCGGTTTGTTTTATGCGCGACTGAGGAAGAATTTGACGATTCTTTCATTCGTTATGCTTTTATTTATTGCAGATGGGATGCGTGAATCCGAATTTTTTTTCGCATCGGGATCCTTTAATCGTCAGGTACTTATTCTTGTTGTACTTGAATATGGGACTGGAGTAATTGCAAGTAAGGTCATAAAACAATACATACTATAATATGGTCTGGGTGAACGTTTTCAATAATGTTAGGGACTCTTTGAATCTTGAAAAAAACTGATTTTGAAAAGTGATTTTTTACCGATCCCAAAAGTTCTCAAGTCATCCCAGATCCATAAAAATATCATCGAAGCCGTAAAGATACTTCAAAGTTACGTAACACCATTCGAAGTCGCCCGACAATTTTAAAGCCATTTAAAATCACAAAAGAACCTTGAAAATGATTTCAAGTCATAAGAGGTTTTTTCAAAGATTCGAAAGCACTTGGAGAAATATCGAAGGCTTCTAATGACTCCAATGTCTTAATAAATAGATACATCCTAATTCAACGACCTTAACGAACCTTACGACATCCAAATAAGCCCTGTAGCAACAACCCCTTAAGAACCTCGCAATTTTCCAACTAGATCACGTGGACCCGGTATCACCGTTTTGCCAACGGCACATCTGCGAGCAACAAAACCAGAAAATCCACGACTGCAGCACTACCCACTCACAAGCTACCGAGAAAATACACGCACGCACACAAAAGCGCGCGCTCCCAAGGATTTTCAACGCACCTATACATAGTACACACGCTCGTGGGCATTGTCCTTTATAAAATTTCCCAGCTCCACTCGGCTCTGCGTCTCTCGCAGAGACTCTTGCGAAGAAGTAAGGGGACTAGGACTAGCGCGCACACGTGATATATACCTATAAATGCACCCATGCACTTATACGTATGAATATACACATGTATACGTTATAGAAGGCAGGACCAATCGCTACGGAGCCGTATCTCTCTCTTTCTACTTATGCGTTCTCGCGATTTAGAGAGAAGGCTGCAATGGCAGAATGAACGTATAGACGCGGACACGGGGAGGCACGGGTATATATATTATAGGTATGGTGCACCAGCGAAGAAAGAGAAAGAGCGCTATACACATGCAGGGTACGACGACAGGCCGCACATGCACGGGTATGTGGCACAAGGCCGGCATTAGCATCTCTACCGGTACACCTCCCTCTCCCCATATCGCTCCTAGCGTGCAGTGCAATCCATGCAGTTTCCAACTATTTTGCCCACTCGCCGAGCTGACTCTATATTATATACATGTCTCTCCCTTTGGTTTCGTATCCCGTATGGTACAAGCGACCAGCCAAACGTCACGCGGACGGCCTGTCTCTCTTCCTTTCTCAGATGCCATTGCGCTCTGTACATGGGATTCATCGGCTTGTGCCGCGTTTCCCTGTCCACCCCCTTGCTTTTGTTCTTTCATTTCTATGCTGATCGACGTCGGGCACGACAATACTCCTGTGAGCTCTTTGGGTTTTGTAGGAGGGAAAGATACGACCCGCGTTCCTTCCTAGCTATAAGCTCGTTTTGGCGGATAATCAAGATGGATATTTGAGGGTGCAGGTGATCAACTATACTTGGGTCAGATTGTGTGTCTCAGATTGATGCATGAAAAAAAAAACAACTAATACTTTATTGTACTGTATATACGTTACTTGTGATTTCTGATAGTTGAAAATCTTGTGGAACAATAAAATATTGATATATTGTTACAATGAAAAGGTTACGAACTATATTGGAGATCAGAAATTCCGTTAAACCATACGCATGCGTGATATCGAAAGTGTTGTATTGAAAGTCTCGGTCTCGATGATTTAGAGACTCTCGAAAGTCTCGTGCTTTCTTTCGAGACTTTTGAGAATATCGAAGATCGCGAGATCTTTTTTCGATACCTCGAAATACGAGACTTTAAGAAGGTCTCGTCTCGATGTTCTTCATCAAGACCTTCTCGTCTTGTCTCGATGTCTACCTTAAGCCAACGTGGCAGATGACTTTGTTGCACTTGTAGTCGTAAATCTTATACAAAATACTGGATAGTAAAATATGAACAATAATAGGACAATGGTGGGAGCAGCTGCGTTTGGTTCGCCGAGATTCTTCCCAGTGAATGTGAGAAACTTTAATTACGAAGAAAATGAAAAATCCTGCATTCGCTGCGTCCAATCGTCATTAAAACAACGGAAGCGAGCGATTAAAAATCATCATGCTTGTACGATATTTTCCGATCTCTCTCACCTTCGATTACAGACACCTCGGGCGTAAAAATATTATTTACGAGCCTCTCTTGCGAAATTCTATACATGATCCACGTGATATACATATACTAGACCTGAACCTCAAGGTGAAAGACACAATTCCTTTCTAGGACGCGGATTTGCTAACCAAGAATTTCCAACTTGTCAGAAGAATAGGTGAAACACAAGGCACTTGTCGTTGTAAAAAAGTACTAACTCGTGCCTCTATACATTGGCCAATCGAGAATACGACGCTGATTTTCGAGACTAAATCTTTTTTTTTTCTATTGTTTTATGATCACGTGGCTGTCTTTTTCTAAGATTTACTGCATGTTTGAAGACAAGTACGGCTATGAATCGTCTTTTACTGGACAATCGATCAAAAACGCGTTTTGCAGACGTAGGAAGTGATGGTACATACTTAAAGTATATAATCAACACGTCGGGAAGAAGTGTGATATTACGGTACATGAAAATCTGTTTTCAAAAATTTACCACAAAGAAGTAGTGAAAATCATCGCAGCGTATAGTTGAATTTGCCTCTCTCACGTGAAAACTCAAAAATCTAGGCTACAGATAACTAATACAACTCCAAACAATAGTGGGAAATCGAGCGTCCGCACAAATGCGTTTATCGATCGGGTGTAAAGATCACGCGTTAATTCCTCCTGCCATAGCAGCGATAAGGTCGAACAGTTTCTCGAAATTTGCCGAGCCCCTGAGACCCGCTTACACGAGTTGTCGAAAAAATTCTTTTCTCGTTAATTCGCGCGTATCGTGTGCACTTCGGCGATAAAGAACAGCGATTCGTTCTCGGACCCAAACGCAGCCTAGAGTAATGGGATTGTGAAATTAAATCATGAGTTTTAGTTTTCGTATGGGATCTAGGAAATAATTTTTTTCAATCAACATACGATGCACTTTTATTCGGTTGTGGGTCATGAGATTACTAATTCATCGAATTGATCGAGACAAAAAAAATAAAGGCCTGCACCTAAGAACTTGCAAATATTATCCAAAAAAAATTTCCTGAACTTTTTTAGACAGAGATTTGATAACTGAAATAACTGAAATAAAAAAAGGGGCTTCAGACTATTTTTACTAAACAAATTCTATTGTTTGGTACGAATGGTAAGATATGATATATGTATACAATTCACAAAAGAGACTATGGTAACTACCGGTAACTACATTAACTTCCCCAAACATAAGTCCAGAATGTACATTTTAGACTTGAGCATACTTTTGAGATATTCTTGAAAAATAATTTTTTGCCAAAAATGTAATACATTCTTTATTTCAATAGCATTTTGTCAAAGAAAAAAAAAGGTCAAAATACTAAAATACTTTATTTCAAGTACTTTACAATAAGCTTTAATATCTTAAACAGATTCTACTCATTTGGTACAAAAAAATTTTTTAGTTTAGTATTTTGAATAGTGATAAATTAAAAATTTTGTCAATAAAAAAATGCACTTGATTCAAAATAAGAAAATTTTCTTTTAAAGTGTATAAAAATCCACTGAGTAAGTGTGCCTAAATCTGCGTATAATATGATATACTCTCGTACAGTAGCAACCAAAACAAGCGAATAATTAAATAGTGGTTGATTTTGTAGAAGTATTAAGGAAAAAAAAAATTGAAGTAATACAGTGTAAACAATACACGCGTAGGATGAATATCAATAAATGTGAATAAACGTTTGTGCAAAAAAATTAATCGTTTTTTTATTTACGTTTTAAGGGATTTTATAAAATATGATTACACGAAATAAATAAATTTTTACCACCGTTTTTCCATCTTACAAAAAAAACTTGGCATCAAACGTGTGAATCACGAAACATCGTGAAATTAGTATAATTAATTTTGTTGATTCTAACTAAACCATCGCAAATTATGTGCCATAAACGAAACTGTTAACTAAACAAGCATTTAGTTGAAAGAAAAAAAATTCGAGCTTGTGATATTCTACTTCTTGAAGAAAAAAAAGAATGACTCCATTTATTACAGCCCGCTCCTTTTTGTCGTAGATACAGTTCAGAAAAAAAAAAAAAGAAAAAAAAACAGCAACTTAAACACGTGAGTACAGAGACACTGACGAATCGTAGAGTCCGTACGAGGAAGAATCTTAGGCCGTTTACCTCTCCGACAGTGCAATTTTTTTTCCCTTATCGGTCAAACGAGCATAAGAACGAGAAGGGGCGAAGGGGAGAGGATTGTCATTGAACGGTAGGCCGAAAATTCGAAGACTACGCGCAACAGCTGTAGCAGCTTTTATCTCTCCGCGAGTACAAATGTTGGGGGCAATAACTTTTTGATGAGGAGAAAAGTAAATTACGAGTATTGTTTCTCGGGTTTTTGTACGATTGCTCGTGAGGACGCGCGTTTCGCGACTGATTAATCGGCTATTTCTTCTTACGAGGTTGCGCTTTGCTGGTCTTACCAAGTCAGAACTGCATCTACTGAATTTAGAAGGATTTAAATCCAATGTAGGACTAGATGCTTAGAGATATTTGTGTAGTTAATGCGGATTTTAATTTGTTCATTTTAATAAAAAATTAATCTTAAGAATGAGCAATGTAGACTGATGTTTTGGGAAAAACTGAAAAAATAGTTTCTTTGTTTCAGGCTGTCTTGGTGTGAATAATTTCAAAAATTTCTTTAGCCCGCTAGATAAAGTTACAAAATTCACTGATATTTACAGAAGACTAAATATTAACATTTTGAAATAGTTAGACTTAGCTATTTAGTTAAAAAACGGTGACTTACTTTCACTATTAACAATAAAAATAAAAAAATTTGTGATCTTTTCATTTTTTTACGCACAATTACATTTTATTACTCTGATGCTCTGTTGCTCTCTATTATATTATACTTTCTTCTTCTAGATACGCAAAAGATTTAATTACTATTGTCAGTAAAGACTATTTTTTACTTGACGTACAACAACCAGTTTAAATAATTTTGTACAAACTGTGTACCCATCCATTTAAACATTTGAATTAGACTTGTTGCTAATTTATTACGAATTGCTATTGATTGATCATCAGTAAAAGAACAGTAAGAGACAAGAAAAAAATCACGAAAGAAATTGAGGAAGCATAACTTTTATCACTGTACAATAACAATCGAACAAAAATTAACACATAAATACGAAACAAAAAAAGTGACATTGATCCCAGTGACGAGTTATCTTAAAATTTCGTGCGAGTCTCACGTACGATTCATTGGAAAATTAAAAAAGAAAAAAAAAATACGGAGCAATTACATGGACCACGTGACATTATTCACAATTACACAACACGCCGTTCGAGTTCGTATTCTCGGTACTCCGGTGAATCACCATCTGCAGCCGTACCTCAAAATATTAAGGTCACAGCCGCAAGACAAAGGAGCAATTTTCGTGTGCCTCATCGCCAGCCGCGGACACGTATATATATATGTATACGTGTATACATTTCAGGATCAAAAAAAGTACAGGGCACTCAAATAACAGGGCATTCTCCTCCCCCTCCTTTTTTTCGCTCGACTCCACGCTTACGAAATCATCGGCTGCCATCACGGATGTCAAGTGCAATTTTTCTGTTCCCCTTTAGTGTCGCCATCGTCGTTGTCGTCGCTCAACCAAATAGTATTATATACAAATAGAAAGAGGGTCTCTCTCACTTTGTTTCTTCGGCCAATTTAAGCTTCGATACCGACAATCGCCGGTATACCTCAAGAGAATCAGAAGAGCACGGCACGGCACACTCTCCTCGTCGAACATAATCACATAATAACTCGCAATCGAGTAACGATGACGTGAGCAGCTCTTGCGGTGTGACTTTAAAGCGCTGCGGATATGAATTGCATGAATTGCAGCGCTGGTGAATACAATCGCGCTCTAACATCGCTGGAGAGGTGAGGAGGGGGGGTTTGGGTATTGTTGCTATTGCTAATGGATTGCGCATTAGAAGGGACACTGTTGCTGTTGTCTTACTTGTCAATGGTATGGCTTTTTTTTTTTTTTTCTTTATTTATCGCCTTTAATCATCGCGGATTCCATTGGCGGATTGTTACAAGCATGGTGCACTAGCAGTTCCACAAAAATATTTGTTAAGATTATTTTTATCTTCTACTGTTACCTTGTTTTCAATTTTTAATGATTTTTTGTTGAAAGATGCGGGTATCTATAAAAAATATTAATATTCCGTACATGAAATAACTCATAAAAATTTGTTTTTTAGTTATATTAGTCAAGTTACACGTGCTTCCCACGATATAAAGTACTGTGTCCATTTATGCACTTACTTTCATTATTCAATAAGCATACTATACACTATAAAAAGGGAAAACACAATTTACCTTACATTTTTGTAAATACTATATTGTATCCATGGGATATTTATATGGCCACTAACAATAAAGAAAAAACATTATTAGACAACATTCAATTGAAGCGCTATCAAATAACTAGATGAGTAATAATTTAATTTTTTTTTCTAACGATACATAGTATACTATACGTTAAGGGTATTCTAAAATAACGTGTAATTTTATTTTATCTTAACTCCAAGCAAATAAAATTTTTTTTGGTTGTATATTTTTTTTGGAGTATAAAAACAAATAAATAACCAATGGTAATCAATCACACAACGAATGAAAAGGATTTAGTTACGTGACAGTTTTAGGAAAGCATACCATGTTTTCCTTGTGTAGGTAACGATATAAAACATACAAAGTGTCACATTTTTAAGGTTATACTGTTTGCCCCACTCTTGAAAAATAATTGCCGATTTTTTTTGAATTTTGCGTAAAACCATAAACATGACCAATGGATTTGCATAACGCTTTTTTTTTTAAATATTTTTAAAAAGATGGAAATTCATAATTATAGTGTACTTTTGCAAAACCTCTCCCGTACCCATGTAAATCTGATCTAAGAGCTTGGAATTAAATTACACTACAACCGGGCGACTCGTCATACCAGTTCAATCTCGGGATTGTAAGGATGGCGCTCGAATCTTTTCTCTCCTCCCCAGCCCTTCTTCTAATCAACGTCCACTTCCCAAGTCCAATAGTTCAAACTTTCGTCCCACTCTCCTGTCTCCCAGCCCAGATGCCCCAAGTTGGCCCATAGTGAAAATACCTCGAGCGTCAGTCGTTGGAAACGACAATCGTGGTCCCCCCTGGCAATAATGAGTCCAGGCCAACGATACTACCTTCCACTTGGCGAGATCGCGATTTCGAGGTGCGCGTCTCCAATCGTCGAGTCGATCGGCTCGCTCGTGTCGCCGGACTCTCAGAAAACTCATTAGGATGATCCTGCCGCGACGGGAGATTCTCTCGGCTGGCCATTAGAAAGCCTCTGCGCGCCGTGATTATGGTCTAGCCTATTGATGCCGAAGAGACGAAGGAGGAGAGGGTGTAGGTATGCGGTCGTGCGCTATAGGCCCGGAGTTCGTGCAAGGACGTTCTTCTCTTCTCTGGGCAGCCTATAAAAAAATCCCCTGCAGTATCTCAGCATTGGGGTCCTTTTTTTTCCACCAACGCAGGTGAGGATCAGAGGTTTTACTCTGGAAGGTCTTATCGATCAAGGGGTAAAATCGTGTCAAAATATTACTTCAGCTGCGCTTTGAAGTATACAATTATATCCATCATCGTAACCGCGTAGATGAACACCTTTAGTCCAAAATATTCGTTCCGATGGTACCTCTGAACCCTAACCTCAAAAGAGTCGCTCAACAATATTCTTGAAAAACCAAAATTTCCCAGTTTATAGGTAGTTTTTAATTTTTCGTAGCTTTGGAGAAACCTTGAGGCTACCATAGTTGGCGTGTCAAGGTATTGGTGTACACGTGATGAGTTTTACGCTGCACTGGCACGAAAGTCAGAGCGTGGGGTCGCTAATGAGGATGATTAGATCGACCGGGTATAACGAGGCGAGAGCACACGACCACTTTTTTTTCGTGAGATAACCTTCACTTCTTTCGTGTTTCCTAGCACTCGCTTCTTCGGAGAGGTAGGGCGCGTTCAGCTGATTCTCAGAATCGACCGATTTATCAGCAAAAAGCAATGATCGATCGTTTCAAATCGATTTTCAACTTAAAAATTAAACATTATGGTACTACGATACGGACCTCAATACACCCCGTTCTACACGCTACAAAAATCATCTGAAAACCTAACCTCTTTCTTATCTCCCATACTTAAGTACATCCGCGATTTTGCGTTATAGAAAATTGTATCGAGATAAATCATTATAACATGATAGAAATCCTATAGTGGCTTTGTTTAGGAAGTTCAGTAAATGATCTTTAGCGCAATAAAACCATGGAAACGATGACGACTATTGTATCTACATCTATGAGGTCCCTACGGTCCGCAACTCAGCATAGATAGCGTACTATAGCTAAGAGGAAGGAAAATGGCATGAAATAACAAAAATGTACTTTCCGTGATCTCTTGACATCAGGGTGACGGAGATGTTGTCACAAAAGTACGTCCACATTACCATACATTGTCGTCACTTGTAGTATAAGTGTGTCAGTGACGCCATTTTTCTCTTAGCGACAGTACGCCATCTATGCTGAGTTTGCTGACTGTAGGGATCTCATATTACAACGTGCTGATGTATACACATAATACACGCTTACGCACAATCATGAGGAAATTACTAGTAGCGATGGGTCATATCGAAAGCAAACAGTAAGTAGTTCGACATACCCAAAATCCTCAACATTCGCGATAGTTCTTAAATATGCGCAAATTAAAGTCAATATCAAAATGCGGAGTACTGGTACACAAGAGGAAGTAAACGATAAAGAAAGAAATTATCTTGAGGGATGAATTGACGCAGTATCGGCAAGTGCGCAGTACTCGGTTAAACTTCATTAAACATGTTTACCACCTATTCGGAATTAATTAAAAAAACGGAATTAATCGTTTAACACCGATTCGACAATAATGATTTACGGGTTATCTATTAACCAAGATACATTCGCCATCGGTTATCTGTGAGCGTATTTTGCAAGTGCACGGACATCGAGTTTGAGACGAGGCCGGTCAATCAAAATACATTTATTCATGAAATATTTTGCAATCTAACGAATGTGCATGCGAAGCGTACTGATTTATCCTCTATGGTATCAAAGTATGGTAGAATTCGTACCTTGCGGCAAAGAAGCCCAAAGTAAGGAAAAATTCATAAAAAACAGGACGAAAGACTCTTAAAAAAACTTTCCATACATGAAAAAAAAAAAAAAAAAAAAAAAAAAACAGTCCAGCTGTCGATACACGGATAACAAACTCCGATTATTGTTCGGAAAGTGTGTCACTTCTCGAACTCTGTCGGCGATGCATCTCTTGCCGAAAGAAAGAACAAAAAAAACTGAAGGCCGCGGATTAAAAATAAAACAAATTTCGCAGCCACAGCTGATAAGCTCGTAAGCCCAAAACGACTAACCGCAAGAAAAAGTGAGCGAAAAAAAAAAATAATAACAATGATAACAATAACAAATAAAATACCCGCTGAATAGGTAAACAGAATGAATTTTCATTGCTGACCTGCTTATCGGCCCCCCCTCTCTCACTCTTTTTTCCCAAGTGGCGTACCCCACCTTCAAAGATGTATAGTGACATTTTTTGGCTTATATCTCTCGCTCTGCGTGCACATTTGCAAACGGGTACTATATACATCGAAGCGATACCAACGCGTATAGGTATACATGCCTACCAGGCGCATGAGCATACAGTGGAAGGCCGGCTGCGAGTTTCGGGCATCAGTCGTCGCGAGCTGGGATCGTCGACCGATAAAGTAGGTTCGTCGGGACAGAGGAGAGGCTCTTTCTCTTGAGATTCGAATGGCTCGTCGGCCGTTGCTCGAGCAAACGATGCGGCAATCAGTACGTTATGCGTGTACAACAGCGAGTAGTACCTACATGGGCAAACTTTTGTGTATACAAATGAACAAACAGACAATCACGAAATTTTTTTTCGAAGCTTTTGTCGCACTATTGAAGATTTTTGCGGAACGAGGGACGTAAGGTAGCCGCGGAGCGATGGCGCTTACGTGGCAAATTCTATTTTCCCTACCGAGGGCACACCCGACCCTCAAAAACGCCCGAGGTCGGAAGAGAAATTTATTTTCTGTCCCACCCCTTTGTGTCGTTAGCCTCGGGGAGAATCAATTTTTTTTTTTTATTGTCAAACAAATAAGTTTGTAGTCGGTTTGATGAGACTTTTATCAGTTAAGAAAACAAGCCGAGCGTGGAGGTGAGTAAACCGATAATGATTTTGTATCTTAACGTTTTTTGAACACGTAATGCATCAGTTTGGATAATGAATACAAGGAACTATATTTTTTGGCTTATCGAAGATTAAAAGTGAAAATGTTTACTCATACGTGACGTAAAATTCAACAAAGGTAGACTCTCGGGCATTGATTGATATGTCGCTGTGTGAAATTAATTCAATTAGAAAAAGAAAAATTATGTGTAAAATTGAATGGGTTACACACGTTTAAGATAATTTCAAGTTGAAAATACATAAATACTGTATTTACTTGGTCCATTCTACAAATATTTCATCCACGCAAGGTTTGTGAATTAGGTAAAAATATTGTCTGTATGAAAGTACACAAATCTTTTGTAACTTTGACAAATAATTTGTATGAAATAGCAACTTACAAAAAAGGTTATAATCCTGATGCCTTTAGAAATGATTTGTGTTATGATTTTATCATAAGAGTTTAATACATTATTTGTGATACAGACAAATTTCTCATTTTTTAATCATCTAAAACGCAAACGTTAATAAAAATTTAAAAAGTTTAAAAAGATAGTCTTCGCATATTAGAAAAAAATATTCAAATATGTAATTAGAAACAAGCCAAGACTTCTATGGAACTTTTAATTATTCTCACGCAGCCAAGTAATGATCCATCTTTTAAATGTAAACTTTAAAACCTCCATCCCCCCACCAATTGCAATTACTCGCGTATAGGTCACGGATAAGCCGCAATCGTTCAACTAAAACTAAAAATTGTACATGCACCAGCTCGCACATATCCGCACATGAGAACGAATCGCGAGGAGAGCATTGTTAATTTCAGATTAATATAACGGGCTTCAAGAGAAAGATAGAGGAAACTACACTTTTCATCGGCCTCTCCCACTCTGTTTTCGCGAGGAGTCAATGACTCCTCGTTGTCTTTTGCTTGTGCCTATACGGCTCGTAAGTATTTTTGTTTTCTCAACTTTAAACTCGGAAAGAAAAGCGCACTTTGAACAAAGAAGCAGCGTAAATATTTTTTCATGGATGATGAAAAAAGAAAAACAAAAACAACATTGTTCCTCGATAGACTATGAAAAATTTCGCAATTGATAGCACCTTATCTGCTGACACCCACACAAGTGTCGAATGTCTCGCTGTGGCGTGAAAATACCTTGGTAAAAAGAGATCCGTAGAAAAAAAAAAAAAAAAAAAAAGAAAAAAAAAAGACAAATAATTTCTATGCTCTATACGAGGACCACGCAAGAGAATTATTGTGGTCAATGTAAAACAGAGGCGTGCAAAAGTTACGTATTCTCGTCTCTGGTTTTGGCATATATAAGTATGTGCATACACGTGTAGCCGATGACGTGTAGGTAGGTCAGCGAATCGACGACGCCACACCACTGAACTGCATTAACATGCTAATGCCCAGGCCTTTGCGTATACCTGCCTCTGTATTTCATGTATAGCTCGGTCGAGCGAGTGTAATATTGAGTGCTAGTGAGAGTATGAGCAAAAAGAGTGGGTGATGGGCGAGAGAAAGAATCAAAGTTGCGAGTACATAGCACTACTCGATGCAGGTATACCTCAAGGAGATTTTGATGTACCTATAATATAGGTATATATTATATACCTCGAAGAGCATTACGTGTAGCTTGGATTTTGTCATCCTTAGCCGGAATATTACGTGAGCTTGTTACGAATTAAGAAGAAAAAAATTTTTCATTACAAGTGTCAGTAGTTATTATTTACGATGCACTCACTTATATCAAACCAGTAGGTTTTGAGCTGATAAGTCGTCTAAGTGAATAAAAAAAATGATTGTGATTGTTAAACAGCGATTCTGCCTCATCGGTGTAAGATTTCGGAAACAAAAAAGGAACGGGTACAAATAAGGCCTTGCGAGTAGTCATAAAAATCTTTGTATAAATTGTAAAAACAAATTGGAGAGTGAAATAAAAAGTAATTCAAGCAAACAATTAAAACCACCAACCTGAACAATAATTATAAAAATTTTTTTCAACACGCGCTTGATTGAAAAAAAAAAAAAAAAAAAATTTAATCAATCAATCAAGCATAGTAGCTTTTTTCGAGTTATACAAAACTTCAAGAAAACGAGTACAAGTATATGTGTCCGTATATGCTCAACGCACGCATCAAATCGGGACTTTTCAAGGGAGTTTCCTTTCTTTCTCTTGTTAGCTCCTCGACCACTTCCTGCCAGCCAACATCAGCCCCGGGTAGGCGCAGCAACAACAACCGACACGCGCATATAAAGAGAGATATCTGTCGCCATGGCACGGGCTTCCATAAGTCAAATATAGCGCACGTACACAATGCATACGCGCGCATTCGAGAGAAAATGCAAATCCCACCCTACGGTGTAATATATGTGTATATACATGCCATTTAAATAACCTACTTTTTACCGTTTCACGTGTACGTGGGTGCCCACCACGAGTAAGTACGTGTACATACCATCGCGCGACTCGCGGCTGAACATGCACACACGCGCCTGATTAAGGGGGATTGATCTTTCGTATGGGTGCACACGCGCATATAGAAATGCACAGCGGAGGAAGTTTGTTCTTCATATTTGCGCGCCTCATTTTTTTTCTGATGTGCAATTTCAGAGTCCCCTGCTGTTGCCGTCGCGACGTCAGCGCCCGGAAAACTCGACGCGGCACACATTGTTTTTGATTAATTGTACGTTCGTGCATTCGTTACTACCTGTTTCTTCCATATACATGTTGTACACGCGTACATATATGTTTGTGGTCGTGTGTTGTATGAGCATTACTTATTATTATTATTATATTTTTTTTTCCTAAAAAGGATTCGCGAGAGGGTGATTTATTTGCCGCGAGTGCCGAGGGCTGATTACGGAACTTGATGGGTCAGGGACAGACGAGGAAGTCGAATCGCGCTCTTCTACGTCGATGGAAAGGATGATTTTCCTTGCGTCGTCGATGCTGCTTGCCTGATTTAGATTGATCATTCGGTACTTATACACGCAATTTATCCGGTTGTGCCTGCAAATGTCAGAAGGGATTTTTCATATTGGATACGCACGAGCTTTCCATGGTTTACCGTGGAAAACCGGAGCCACGCGCTAATGAATCCTAGAAAAACGCCATTACTGCCACCGAATCATCAGTTGCACTGAGCTTTGAGAAACTACGAGGTATACACACGTAAATGATGGATGTGGAAAAAAAAAAAGAAGCTGCGAAAGAAAGGAAACAGGAAGAATCAGGGCTGTGGAATTGGAAAAAGGCAGGAGGGTAGGTATACTGCAAGAAAAGGAGAGTCATTTGCGCAGAGATGTGCTACATGCAAATAACGTGAATGCATATATTATACACACGGAAGCACGACGCGTTGATGAAACGTAACGAGCTCGTCGTCCGTGTACTTATGTGTGTGCACGTGTAGAGTCATTCGATGCAGCAGCCGTTCGTCCGATGGCAGTGCAGGATGTGTATATATATATATATATATATATATATATATATATATATATATATATATATATATACACACACGGAACGACGGGAGCGTAAAACAGCGGATGCTTTGTTTTCCCGGCTCTCTTTCGCAACTCTCTGTTGCGCCTGCATGGGTGTGTAATATGTGGGCCAGCCTGCGACGTGTGATGCGGCGGTTTTGGATGCGCAGTTCGTTGACGTTGCACTGGTTTATTTGGTTCTAGATTTTAGCTCTTCATATGAGTGTCCATTGGAGTTATTTGTTCCCGGAATTTTTGTGAGTGCAGTTTATACGGGCGATTGAATTTGAACAAAGTATTACAAATTGTATGTACTATAAATATCAAAATTTAGCGCTTTGAATGCTCAAGTTCAGATTTTGAATCTCCATTTCGCAATTCGACGAGGGGCACCTTTAAAATGTAAACTATTGTTATTTCCAATTCGAAAAAATGTGTTTAATAGGGTCCTCGTTGTGATAGTATTTTTTATCACTTACCGAATTCGTCCCCGAGTCGATAAGGTGCTTCTAATCTTCTACCGAAATTACGACCAAAGACATATTTTTTCAAGAACGCCAGTTTTGTAAATAAACTGCCAGTCCAAAGCAAGACAATCGGTGCGAATTTTTGGATCTGCAATGAAAAGTGCGACCAAAAAAAATAATTTAAACGAAGAGGAATTTGGAAAAGGAGTTAAGAAAAGTTTTAACGACTTGGGAACGGATTCGGTAACAGATAAGGAAATACTTAATGGTCCGGGGACGAATTCGGCCATACTCATTACTTTGGGGACGAATTCGGCAATCCCAGGTTTGTCTAATCATTTTCGACAAAAGCATATAAAATTATCTAGTGAACTGATACTTGATAAATCGAAAAATCAACAAATTTTAGGGTTGAATAAGTGATAAAAAGAAAAGTAATAATGTAAGTTACACAATTTGCATACTGTGAAAAGAAGAGAAAATTAAAAAACAGTATTCAAAAAACTAATATTGGTATATTATTGGTACGAGAATGAATCATGAGCAAGCTCAACCACCAGAGACCACCAGGACAACCTGCTACCTAGAGATATAGATATATTATTTAAACACGGTTTATCGGTTTATCTATCATGGCGTCTCACCAATACACTTTCATTTTTACTTGTACGTGAGAGAGCGGGAGATTTTAAATTTAAAGGATGAATGAGCAAATTTCCAAAGAGAACTATTATGGTACTTTAGATATAAGTCAATTTAAGAAACTGCTAAAAGCAACAATGTAAATAATTTTTATGAATTTTTTCATGAAACAATGTAAATAAACCGTATTTAAATAATACATCTATATATCTCTTGTTATCAGCTTATCCTGCTGCCCTCTGGCGGTTGAGCTTGCTCCTGATTCATCCTCATATTGATGTTTCCAATATTGGTATTGTATTGCTTCATAACAATTTACATAGGATGGGTAGAACCAATACGATATACATGTGAATTTGATATTGTTGTATTGGCTAAACACTACTTGAAAATGCATAGCTTTTTTTTCAACACAATTGACTGTGTTATTATCAAATGGACGTATTAAAATTATATCTCTGATTAATTTCATCGTATTGAAAAGACGCATAAAACACACGTAGGAAATGAGTTAGAGTTGAGACACTCAGTTTCAACAAATAAGTACACACACATGTGAAAAGCCCAATTTTAACGTTGCAGGTGTCTTTACCATCCCGTTGATGAAAACAAACCAAACTTTATAAATTCGTTGTCCACATAAAAGACGACAATATAAAGTTTAAAAAAAAAAGAAAAAAAAAGAGGCCTACCTATCGATTGACTTGCAAATAATTGCCTCAATCATACAAATACGTACGCCGAAGCGACCGGAGACCTTGAAAACCCAACTGTGCGCACGAAACACTACAGCGTCACAAGCCGGCGTCTCCTGTACGAAAACGAAGCAAAAACGAAAAGAGGATCATGCTTGATGTCTGGCTCGAAGATAAACCTATATATGTAGAAAGAGAGAGAGAGAGAGAGAGAGGAGGAGAGGAGGGAGGGAAAGAAAAGAAGAAACAACAAGAGTCCACATTCGGACCTTGCGCTGCAGCTCGCGAAACCGCGAGTCAAGGTAACGAGTGCAACGCCTGCTTCGAAGAAGAAGCCGGGTCTTCTCGCGGAGCAACAGGCTGGCGGCGACGCCGGGACGAAAATACATCCGGCGCGCCGGCCCACCCCACTGTATTACATGTACTTATACTTATACACGCCGGCAGAATGAATCGCAACTGCTGCGCCGCTTGGGCTTTTTTATAACATGTGAGTGTGTGCGGGTACTCGCAAGTGGGGAGGATCAAAAACGCACTTGCGTATACAACGTGGCTCAGACTCTTGAAAATAATTTTTATGCAAGATAATATTGGAGTTGGGTATTAAAAAATTTTTCATGAAATTTTGTACCCTTCGCGAGTCAGAACACGGTTAATCGACGAAAATTATGGAGGTAAAATGATTTCATAGAAATGAAAGATTGAATGACATTGGAAATAATGAGGATTACTTACGACCCAGTGACCGTGAAAGCAGTCCAGGGCACGAGCTTTTGCCGAAAACGAGGACGTAAAATCCATCGTGGGTACGCGGGCAGTGCAGCAGTAAAAGAGAGTGAAAGTAGGTGGGCCGACGCATTATATGGGTATAAGAATGAAAGCGAAATCGCGTACGAAATGCATGAGGGCATGGTAAAGGTGGCCTCTCCAGTTTTTTGGAGGAACACGATGCACGTATTACCAAAAAATTTTTGGTAATACGTGCCAAGGGATTTTTAAAACTTTTAGCGAAACTTTTTTAAGCCCCAAACAAAAAGTGAGCATTGTCATTGAGATTTCAACATATGCGCTCACCATCTTGTGCATTTGTACATTTGACTAACGCCATTTCGTGATACCTCTGATGGTACTTAAATGAGGAAATAACTAAGAATCGTAGTGGTACGTTGTTCCACTCAAGTGTTAACATCCGTAACGCATCTTATTTTGGAACAGCACGTTACAAAACACTGCAATCCAAAACAAAATTTAAGAAATAATATATACCAGTCAAGCGTACACTATACTTTGCTATGAAATAAAAAATACTTAATTTCAATAAAATAATTCAGTTTAATTCACACACTAGTTGCAAGCTCCAGTGAAAGTTAAATATTTGTGTTACGGTAATAACATTTTACTCACTTTTTCTGATCAAATGAACTCCATCGGTCTTATTTGTTTAGCCTAACTGTTAAAAATAGTTAAAATAATTAAACAGTTACTTTATTCACTGCTTTGGGGATTAAAAATAATGGGTAGTTACTTTAACCATTTTTTTGGTTACAAAGAACAAAAAAACCACTATAATATTTTTCATAAAAAAGTCTAACAATTTTAAAAGTAAATTAGTTGGAATGGCTACTTTATTTTGTTATGGTATTCAAAGAATTAATATAACTATTTTAACGAATACACGTTGTTTATGGCAACCATTTTTTTTTTGGTTGGCACTTGACAAAACTGAAAAAGTAAAACGTTTTCTTTTCAATGAAAGTGATTAAAAAAATTTTTATGAAATGACCTACATGCATATGCATAAAAACAAACGGAGAAACGAAAAAAAAGACCGTATTGTGTACACACGCGAAGGAACGTTGAGAGTGGCAAAAAGTGCGTGCTAACACAACGCGTGCTCCTCGAGTGAACAGGGAAAAAAAAAAAAAAAAAATCGTTGGCCCAGGTCAGTACATGGGCTCCGCGAGCAAAAGACACTGTGTCGTTTGACAAAACAATGAAACGTACAGAGAAAAATAATAAAAGCATAGGGCACACAATAACCCACGAATCAGCGAGGGCTCCCGGGAGCAATAAGAAATAAGTCTCTCGTGCCTCTCCCCTCTTTCTCTTCCACATGCACTTCCTTTCCGCTGCGGTTTCGCGCGCACCAAAACCGGTTTTCGGGGTCCCCTTGGCGAAAAAAAAACAAAAGTGCAGCCGGGCCCCTCCGTTTTCAAGCGGAGCACTGCAACGAAATCGAGAGCGGGCCATCGTCGAAAGCGAGAGTGCTGCACCAACGAAAGTGAATCCGTTTTTTTTTTTTTTTTTTTTTTTTTTTCGTTTCGTGGCCCGGTGGCCTCCATGCTCCGGTGGCCCCAAAACGCTCGGCCCACTGCTCTTGGCTTGAAAGTGAAAGGGGTTGTGCCTCTTGTTTTGAGGCCGCGCCTTTTCTGGATGGATACCGCAATTTTTTCAGGTCAGTGGAGCTTTTGGGGCTCATTTTTGTTTATAGGTCATTTTTAGTGCGGGTTTTTCAAAGGGTAACGTATTTTTTTTTTTTTTTTTTTTTCATCGTCTTGTCAGCAAATCAATTTGTTGTACATCATGATGTTGATGACGATATTTTGGTTAGTTTCGTTTATTTTCAATAGTGAAAGAACAATAATTCTAGAAAATGATCAGTTTTATTTTTAATCAATAACATTGAATCAGTTGTAAAATTAAAAATCTATGAGAGAATATTTTACGTCCTCACTGTAGTTTTTACCGCATATAATTGTACAATTAAATGGAGCTGGTGGCAAAGTAGACAATGGATCTAATTCATTGATCGTCATTGAAATACTTGTTACCGTTGCTGTGATACACTTGGACCCAGACGGTATGCGAACAACAACAACAGTGCAACAAAATTGTGAAAATAATATCATAATATTTAATCCGTATGACTTGTGGTAACGCCCGAGTATATTCATTACCATAGATGCGTTAATTAACGCAAAAACACTAGGGCGCCTCGCTGAATCCCCGGGAGGTGGTGTTCCCTCTTTTTCCACCAAACGACAAAACCAAGGCGAGCCCGAAAGCGTTTATGGGCGGCAATGGCGGTAAAACGCGAGTGGGTACTGCGAATGAAAAAAGCATTACTAAAATTGTTAACTTAAAAACAAAAAAGATAGGTAAAACGAGGAATCGAGCGTTAGAACAAAGAGTCGGTGGGTGGAAGGAAAAAAGCCGGGAAAGCGAATAAACGGGAGCTCGGCAGAGGATATAATAAATGTGCGCCCAAGTTGTATAGTGGTAGGTATGTATGCATGTGTATACGCACACGCACGAACGACGCCCTTTTTTTTACCAGTACCAAACTGCTGAAACGAATATTCGCGTGTACGATGCGACGAACAATTGCTGCACGACACGTACCGCTTGTGAAAAAAAAAAAAAAAAAAAAAAAAAAAAAAAAAAAAAAAAAAAAAAAAAAAAAAAAAAAAAAAAAAAAGAAGAAGTTGGGGGAAAAAAGGAATAAAGAGCGTAGGTATACATGATACTCGGGGTTTGGCGTTGAAATGCGTATTTTTATAAAATTCATTATTCCCTGCGTTACTGCATCATTTTTTTCATCTGTTATTTGACACATGAATCATTGGTATGAAAAAATTAATCTATCCATCAGATCGGAGGTAAGCGTAATAGTAAATACATAAATATATAACGCTAAACAATATCGACACATTAGTAGCAAGAATTTTATGCATGTAAGTAAAAATTTTTTTGTTTACACCTGGATAACTTTTAGTCCCTTAGGTTTTGTGCTCTTACAAAATTTCACCAAACACTGTCTGCTTGATAACAATGGCTTATTCTCGTCTTTTTTTAAATTGAAAATAAAAATTTTTCCCTGACTAATATTAACCCTACCTATTTACTCGATACGTAAAACCTGAAAAATAAAAATCTTTAAAAAAAGGAGTTAAACGAGACGACAAGATAAAAATATGGTGGAGCATGCCTCGAGACAAGCCTGCCATTTCGGAGCTGTGCATAAAGAAAATAGTTGAAACAAAAAGCGTAACCCACCGAAAATAACAAGCCCACGTGCATAAAAAGAAGAAGTAACGCCGTGCGTGAAAGAAGAAAAAAAAACACAAAAAAAACACAGGCAACTCTTTCGGGCGTCTACACATGAGTCATTGCGCAAAAAATTCGATATTCTGTGGTATGAAATTAAATTTTCGAAATTCAATGTTTAGAATTATTTTTTCTATGCCATGTAAGGTCCAAATCAGCTGAAAACTTTTGAGCCCGACTCTATTGTCATTTTTCAAAAATCACCAATGTTAAAATATAAATGTAATTTTATAAAAACTTTAATAGGAACATTACGGTTATTTCCTGAAGCCCCAAATGGGAGTTTTGTAACGATGTCTAGTTTGCCATCATCTGTACTCTCGTGAAATATGGTTGTATAATCGGTGGTTTGAAAAACCTTCGAACAACATCGAGTAAAAATAACAAAAAATCATTTCACAAAACATAAGCTTTCGTAAAATGACCCATATACATCGAGGGTACAAGTATATATACGCGCGCGGCGTATAATATGGAGGCCAAAGAGCGCCCCGGTGCTCGCACTGCACTAACAGCTGCCGAATTTCCCTCTCGCCGGGCGCGCCCCACACCACCACGTGTGTACGTATAAGCCGCACAACATGCAAGCCCCCCGAAAGAGAGCGAGAGTGGCCCATCGAGAGCGAGTCTGGTCTACATGCACGTTCCCTCCTTTTCTCTCCTCCCGTTTCGTCGCGACGCGTATATGTATGTATTGTACACATGCTCCCTCCGCCTCTTCTTCGTTCTCTCGTTATTCGGCCCGCGTACTCGTGGATTTTGGAGGTCTTTCGTTTTCCTTTGTACGCATTCGTTCGTTCATTTATTTATTCATCCACACACGACGCAACACGTACGAGTATTATATCAGCTGTCGATTTGATGTTTCGTTGAAATTATGGTTTTCGAGCGATTCGTCGTTTGAGTGGAGAAAAAGCAATTATTGGACCTCTTTTATAACACCAGCAATCGTACTCGGAAACATGATTCCGACGGAACGTCGGGTCGGATCCACGAAATCTTTTTTTCCCAGTGCACGAGGAGTGCGCGACGCTCTTTGTTTCTTTTTCCTCTGGGTTGAATTTATTCGAAAGGGAAGAGAGAGAAAAAAAAAGGATAGCAGAGGGGGGGGGCAGACGTCTGGCTGGGTGCAGTTGGGTTGGCGAGCGGAAATTGCTGCCGAATATAATAAGGTGCACAGAGCCGAGAGGGGAAGCGAATTGCGCGGGGTGGCCATTTTGTGCAGTTGCGGGCTTGATGGGAGAAGAAGCCTTGAAGGTTTACTGAACGAGGAGAGGAAGAGGTGGAGGAAAGAGGATCGGGTACGGCCGATGGCTTGTGTTTCGCGTGTACGAAAGAGGATGGCTGGTTTTTGAGGCCGTTGCAGCCATTATTACCCCTCATTTTACCTACATGGATTTATGTGTATTCATCAAAGGAAAAATTTTTCTTGAGAAAGAGAATTTTTCTTGTCACTTTAAATCGTCCTTACAGGAATCGAAAAGTAATAAATCTAAAAGTAGGTTCAAAAAGTGCCCTGTTTTAGTCTTGCCTGGTTGAAAACGCGCAAAATGTCCTGGTTTTAAAGAAATCTATATTCTTGGCAGCAAATTATCTGTTCTGTTTTTTTCTAATCCAAATTACATACCGCATCCATAAAATAAGGGAATTAATTTATTAATTATCATTGACTGTAAATACTATTCATTCGATTCGTTTGTTTGGTTTTGTTTAGACATTTCCAGAGTCATACAATTAGTCTTAAAAAAAAAAAAAAGTATAAGTGGTTTCAAACGAACATTTTTTATGGTACAAATATTGTAAATACTAAACAAAATTTTGGTTAATACCTTATAGATTTTATTAATAACAAGCTTTGTTATTTTTCAAGATCTACAACTTTAGTAATCACAACTTTGTGGTATAATGTCAACTTTCTACTATAATCGGTAAAAATCTATTTTTTTAAATTACTTTTAAATGTTTAACGCCTTCTATACCTTTAAAATTGCAATTACAATAAAAATTTACAATATACAATACAACAAAGTTGCATTTCAATGAGATCTTCAACTCTTTTTGACTATACTTAAATATCTTTAACTTAAACAAAACCTCTACATAAGCAGTTAAAAGATTTATCTTGCGACTCGTAAAACTTTTTCTCTTCAACGAAATTTTCAAGACTTGAAACTGTCAGGTTGTGGTATGAAACTGACTCTACAAACCAAATCCTATCCCAATCGGATGTAAATATTACAGTTTTAGACAGGAACAAGCTATATTTTAATATGCTCCATAATTGAGGCCAAAAAAGCTGACGCACCAGACCAACTTAATGTCACTCAAGAATGCATTGAAACAACCACATACCAAAATACAGCTATACTCAAAAAAGAGGAGCTCGCCCTACACCAAAAACTCATGGACGAATCCTCTCAAACAGTTAACTCGTAAAAGCCATGGCCAGTGCTAAAATGTGCTCTCGTACACCAATAGTTGGCTAGTACAGGTACCTACACCAGCCCAAGCAACAAGTGCGAGATGGTCTGTTTAGCCCGTACGTGCTAACTTGGCTGTGCAGTTCGCGCGATAACCCAACCTCACGCTCGTCCCCACTCGTTCGAAAGTTTTGAAATTTACGTGGCACACGCGCACGCAATCACTGGCGCACACATACCGCACCGTTGCACGCAGATTTTCAGCGTGCCCATGTCCTTGTCCCAGATTCTTTCATTTGAATAATATCAGATAATTGTGGAAAAAAAAAACCATTGTCAGCCGTGCTTTTATCAGTAGCTACATATACACACCCACGGAGAGGTGTAGATAAGCGTTGCCATGTTCCGTTACAGCTGCTTTCGGTGTCATCGACAATAACAACGCGTCTCTCCAAATGGATTAAATTAAAAAAAAAAGAGACACACGAGGAAACGTAAATTGAAAATCGCCATCGTCCACGAAAGAACAAAAATATACCAGGTGTTACAAAACAGAAGCGACAAAAGCGCTCTTTCATACAGCTTTTTTTTGCCCATGCTGTTACGCAAGTATTCACGCGCGCGCGCAACCGAAAAGAGGAAAAAAAAAAAAAAAAAAGACAATAGTTAGCACCCAGATCGAAAAAAAAGTGGTCCCGAAAGAAAGAAAAAAGGGATAAACGAAAATGGCCCCGCGTTTACCGGACGCGAGTTGGCACTAAAAATCCACCGACCCGGGGAAATGAACGTGCATGTGTTTCCACGCGCACACTGTAATAGAGCATACGTACGACACACACACCGAGAGCTATATTTGCGAACGAAGAAGAAACGTGTGTATACAGAGGAGGAGAATCCTCTTCCGTCCTTGCACGCCCGTGTATTTGGCGAGGGTGCATCGAGCGTGTACAAGTATACACACAGGTTTATACAAGCACCGGGTTGTGCAACAAGTAGAAGCACGAGTAGGTACATGGATATGTTGGTACCCCCGAAATGCACTCTCTGGTCGCGTACGGATACGAACAAGAGGAGGAGGAGGAAATCACGCGGCAGGACATCGTGTGTATATATATATACAGAGCTGGATGCTGGATATATTCAAGCGAGTGTAAGCCTTTTAGAGCGGGCGGAACGATTTTCGGCTCTCTCTCTCTCTGAGTGTGTGCGTGTGTATTGAGCGTGGGAAGGGTGGCGAGGTGCACGAGAGAGAGATAGAAAACAGTTTTGGGGAGTATACGGGCATCGGACACTTGTTGAGGCAGTGTGGGCACGCTGGGGATGATTACCGGTGGCGATTCGTACGCTTACCAATTAGGCACTATTATTAAAGCGAATAGTGTTTTATTGAACCGGCGAGGGACTTATCGTTCCGGAAAAAATGTAACGAGGGAAAAAATTATATTACTCAAGGGATCCTGGTTTGAACTTTTTATTTTTTGTTTACAGCGTGTAATGATAATGTTTTCGAGGGATACGAGATAAAATTTGGTAAATACAAAAGTCAAGAGCTGTACCGTTCAAAGCTTTATTTACAACTGAACGACGACGCTTTGACTACACTGTATATAGATTGTTCTTTTTCAATTCTAAATTTGTGAAGAGTATAACATCAAAGAAGTCGTGGACTTTAATACGAGATATTTAAGTTAAATGTTACATTGTAGTGGCCATTTACTGGATCGCACCAAATGTGAGGTTGTTTACACAAACGACTTGGTTACAGGTAGCCAAGTACAGGTGTGGTGAATGTTCTAATTATCGCTCATTCGAGCAAACTTAATGTCCGAATTATCGGTCACTTTATTTTATTTTTATAGACCTCAGATATATTTTCAATGAATAAGAAGACGGATTTGTATTAAAAAAAACGATTCTTCGATACCCCAATAACAATTCATTCATGTATGAAAAAATTTGTATTAAGATATAAAGAAAAATGATCTATTGTTGGGACATTCACCTTACTAGTTTTTTCCGTCTAGCTATCAATACATATTTATCTTAAATGCTTATTAAAAGCAACATAAATATAATGCTCATTTCAGTTAATTTATAGTTTTCAAAACATGAATATTACAATTGATTCGTTCTTATTATAAAAAAATTTCTACTGAAATAAGTACTGTTACTCAAGTTGATTTATTCACTGATCGTACTGGTTCAATCCTAAAAAAAAAAAAAAATTGTTATCACGTTAGACCATTTAAAGTCAATTGAGATTAGACATAAACTTCAGTTTGGTTAAATCAGATTTTTTGGCAAAGTTTTTTTCGTTTACAATTGAAAGAAGCTCAGATCCAAGATTTTAAAGCCCCGGAATCCACCATACTCTACTAAAATAAAAATAAAACTCTTAAAAGAAAGGAACACGAATGAAATTTTTTTTTGGTTATATGTATATGTCAAAGTATGTATCACGTATCATTAAAAAATATTCATAATGAAAAAGCAAAGCGCACCTGATCCATCTAGTATATAAAAATCAACAATTTACTAACATCGTTGTCAAAAAACGTTGTATCCTGGTCCATACGCACAAGAAAATATTTTTTTCTTTACACTTTTGTCTTCTTGACCTTTTATCTCAATCAATTTGAATGAACGTTAAAATAATTGATAGTAGAATTTACGATAGGGACCGATTCAATTTTTTGATCAATTACTTTCATGTGTGTGCGTTTATACTACAAAGATTCAATAAACGAAAAGCCTTGCGCCACTTTTTTTCGTCTCCCTTTTGCTGTGTGCCATCGGAATATTGTTTCAAACTCGAAATGGCTCTGATGCATAAACGTACCTGTACAAACACAAATATAAGTCTGATTTATGCGTTGCGCATTAGAATCGGGGCTGCTTGTATACTTGTAAGGTTTGCACGCGCGTTCGACAGTTGCGCGGGGCTGTGTAATTTATGTAGAAAGTCAAAGAGAGAGAGAGAGAGAGAGAGAGAGAGACCCTTTTTCAGACCAACTTCGAAGCTGAAAGATGACGGCACGATTTATGGCGATTTTTGCATTAGGAGTCCCTATGCTGCCGTACACTCTCTTGCGTATACATTACGCGTGGGATACGCGGTGTGCATGGGATTTTTGTGATGCCGTAATCCTTGACGACGTTGCTTCGGGTTTTTTAATTTTTATTTCAAAAAATGGTGGAGCTTTGAGACCAAATTCACTAGTCTTTCGAATAAATTGGTTTTAGCTGTAACCAGAAAAATACCCCTTGTTGACGATAATTAAAATACAATCAAATAAGACAACAGCTCACCAGTCGAAGGGTAGACGTGAAATTTTTAAACATAGGTGCTCTAACAACAGTGATATTAAGATGAACTGCAGTTATCGATGATGGCATCGACGCTCACAGCAGTAAGAGAAAAGCAAGCATGTACTTGGTGGTTTATTTTAGATGAAAACCGATAAAGATGAGATTTATTGGTAGGTACGCAGGATCGAAGGACATTTTTGCAACGAAATGTCGACACCACCGCGGTTGCGAGCCATCATCGTTTACTCGCCCAAGGACATGAGGAAAAAAGAAAAAAGTCCTATGCAGGAGACGTCGCGTTGTAAAAAAAAAAATTATAATAATAATGGCAAAAAAGTGGAAAGACAAAAACGGCAAAGTATACCAAAGAGCCGCGGCGGTAACGGTACATTAACGATTTACGAAATATCCCCCGCACACGCGTGTACTTATATGATCATTACAGTGTGTCACGCACACAGGTAAAACGAGTACCTTCGAGCGATAATCAAACTCTCAAGGCTATACGCAAGCACCCGAGCGCAAGTTTGACGGAGAAAAAGTTACAACGACTGCGTAGTACGTGGATAATATAACTGTTAGTGTGCGTGTTTGCATACAAACAAAGCGGAGGAATATACAAAATAGGAGAAAGGCGTTGATTGACTCGTGAAGGTGCGAGAGCGTGTGTGCAACACGAGCTTGGTTGATACTCGGATGTTTATGATGTACATGTGTATAAAAATGTTGTGGGATGTACAGTAGGATATGTGCCTGTTGTGCTATTGTTTGCGTAACTCTGCGCCGTATGATTTTAGTACTGTACACGTATACACGTATAGAGAATCCAACGAAAAGTCTCGCGATTCTTCGCCCATTTTTATTGGCGAAACTTTGATATCCGAGATAATTTTGTACTTGTCGCTTACGAAGTTATTTGTGGTCCCGTTTTTCACACAATATTGGGTATGATGTGCTCTCGCGAATCCAATGCACCGTTGCTCTTCATGCCCGCAACACGAAACCCTACGGAGCATGAGAGGCATAAATTTGTTTGCGAATAAAAATATTTTCAAGAATCGATATTATGGATAAAATGGTAAAGGTAGGAATTTGAAATACGTAAAAATACGTATTACAGTTTAAGCTTATGAAATCATTTTAAAAGGCTATTCCGTAAAAGTTTTTTTATAAGGTATGCACTAGCAAATAACGTCAAAACACCACACATTTTAAAATAATCAAAACGAAAATTTTGATAGAAAAATAGCAATTAAAGGGTCACCTCCACCCAATATAAAAAGTGGTTATTTCACACAGCTTCCGACAACAAGCGGCATTGCTATATACTGCTACTGACGCATAATCAGAGCGCCCGTCTTGTTCTCGCCGACGATGTCATCGTACGCCTTGACTCGCCGGTTCGTACGAGATTGTTATGCCATTACTGCACACACAACATATATATGGACGTGCTTACGTGAATGCGTGCAAGTTGGCATCTGCGAAAAACATCGACCGAGCGATGAAAAAAAAAAGAAGGAAAAAATTAACACCCGTATCAAGTATACGAGAGAAGTGAGGGGGGAAGGGGGCACGCAATCGCGCGAGAGTTGTATCTGCGGCTGTTATAACAAAGCCAGATAAACACAGATACATTGTATGTACGACGAAGCGTAGCACACGTCATACACGTATAGAAAGATAGAGATACCGAAGCGAGTACAGAGGGAGAGATGGACAGATATGGGGGAAAGAGAGAGGTGTGCGTGCATTAGCATTAGAGTGTTGTATGTGTGTGTACTGTGAGCGCTACTGCAGCTTTCGTGCTGTTTCCGATACGATAAGTTGGCTAGAGAGAGATACGGTCAAGGCCTCGCTCGGATACCGGCGTCCGTTCTCCCTCCGAAAGTGGGGGTCCCCGGGTCCTCCCTCCGTTCGGTCCTCCGCGCGTCTCGTTACATCGCCGAGTCGATTGGATTGGAGCGAGAGGCTAGATTAGGATGCGTTTGCTCCGACGAATCTTTTTTCCTAACGGGGATCTACGGTGTGGGGACACCTTGTAAAATGGGTTGTATTGCATTCGACCGGTTGGGATGGGCTTTTGTTCGTACGTCGATGGATTTATTTATTTAATTTCTATAAGTGTTATCGATTTATCGAAATTAATGGGATAGGTACGTGTACCCTCCAGTGATATTAAATAATCACGAGGAGATGGAAAATCAAGAATTGGTTTGTGCGAGCATAATTGTTGCAACACAGTTTCAATTGGAAATTTTTTTGGTTATGCATACAATTTGGTTACGCCAGGTGATAAGTTTTTATTGTCTGGCCTACGTACGGACGAGGGGCTGGAGTTTTGCTTTGTTTGAAAATTAATTTGACTCGCTTAAGGATGCCGTATGGACTGATTATACTGGACAGATTGTATTGTCGGGTGAAATAATTTGTCCATCAATCTTTTTTTCTTGCCTTTTGTTAAAAAAAAAAAAACAAAAGAAAAAAGAGGGTTTAAAATTTTTATGTATCAATGTTTGCATTATCGATGCGTAGGTAAATATTTAAAAAAATTTGTTTTGCTTAAAGTTTATACAAAACTCTCATTGATTGTTGATCATCAATATTATACTTTCGGGCTACAGGTGCTTTGGTATTTGATCAAAAATATTGTTCCTGAAAATATTGTTCTATTTAATTTTGACATTTAAACGGAAAAATACTTAATTGCGCACTAGTGTCTTACGTATTTTTTATCGCTTGAGAAAAATAAACGTGGAAAATTTTGCCAGGGCTTTTCCTTTAATTTTATTTCGCACAAAAGACAATAAACATCTGAAGTAGTTACTAAAACGACGTTGCTCCAGATAACTTTCGATTAATCCTCATAAAACGATTACCTGTTTAATGACAACCCAAATGACACTGCCCAACCATTATAACTTTTCAAGCAGTTTTCTTGATTGAGAGTAAAAAAAAAGCTAATGGTACATGGCATACATACTACATGCACATAGTTGTGACAAATCACTGGAAGTTCTCTTTCATTGCCATGAAATTCCATCGTCATGACAACAATTATACGTTTGTTTGTGGTCTCAGCTAGAGAAGGACCAAAGGATAATGTTGAATTTAAAACGAATTACACGTACTGTTAGACAGTAATGCAAAATAAGTAAAATAAATACATGTGTATACTACACATCAAGGCACATCTAGGTGTACCTACATGCATCATGTTGTGCGTAAATACAAAAAATAATGTCTTTATGGAAGAGAAACAGAGTATCGCGTAGGTTGGTAATGTGCCATAGGTGAACACCCTTTAAATCTAAGACCAATTTAACGCATTGAAAAGCAAACAACGAACACAAATGGTTATAATAAGTTCGATAATATAATAATAAAAAAAATCGGTCAAACGAACTCTCCCGGATTTGATTGTAATTAAAAACCGGGGCTTATCAATTGGTACCAGTTCGATAAACTTTCTCTTTTTAAGCCCCAATTCGACATGTGCTCGAAATCTCGTGTAATTGTCTTGTTATCGGAGAAGCAAGTAATTAGCCAGTAATTTCACTACACTAATTTTAGTGAACACAGCTTTACTGTTTTTCAGATTCATTGACTTGAAGTTATGACGCACAATGTCATCCTTACGTCCATAAAGTGGCAAAGGTCAATACAAAAGTTAATTACTCAGTAATAATTTTTTTTTGCACTTACGATCACTTATTTTGATAGTTGTTATGTATCGAAAACTACTTATCAAAATATGTATCATTATAATGTATGACTACACCAAGTACGAAAAAAAAAAAAAAGGAAACACCGAAACACCCGAGCTGCATCTGCTTTGCATGTCATTTTGACTCGAGCCAATACCGTCGTTCATGCGACAGCAGCTGCTTCGAGAGAGCAGTTGTTGCGTTGTTGTTGTAATATCGGCGTACAGACGCATCTGCGACCCAGTGACTTTTAAACTCTGTTAATTCGCATTTATGGATCAGTGTGTACGTTACATTTGTACGAAGAGCGAGTGCAAGTGCACGTGCAACCTTGGGGGAACCGATCAAGTGGAGCGACCCATTTCACTTGAACTTTCTTTTTCCGGTGCTCCCGATACGTGCAGTTAAACTCGGGCTCGATCGGTACTCACGTGAGCCTACATACATTCGCAACACAACGCGTGATATACTTATACACGACTCCGCTTTCACTTTCATTCAATGTCGTTAACCGGTTTACATTATGCAATCGTGCTTTATAAACACAGCGCTCCTCCAGCACTTTGGAGGAAATTTCGTTATGTAATCGTACCATGACTTACAACGATAAAAACTTTAAGCTCCGATGATCGGTGTTATTATAGTAAAACTATGGCTAAAAAGTAAATTAGGGGTATCGAAATCTTTGATCATCGCATGATACGAGACACGTGTCCTCATTGTATACGCACATCGTACACAGCTTACATAAGTCAGGTGTATACATACAATATAGGCACAGAAAAGAGTCAGGTTCATGCACCGGTACGTGTAGTGTAATGGAACAAGTAATTGAAAAATATAATGCAGCAGAGAGAGAGAGGTCTAATGGTGTACTTACAAATTTCTTTTTTTTTTTTTTGCTTATAAACATGCAAGTTATTTTCTTGCGGGTAGAAAATAAAAATATCGCTTCGCGGTAAAATTTACGACAAGTTTGTTTAGCGTCGACAGTTCGATGAGTCAGCTCGTTGAATATTAGGTGTCTTTCCGAAAATTATTTTAGATGATTTCACGTTCGAAGACCAAATAGCGTGAAAATTTTTTATTCTCCAGGCATGCGTATTTTTAATTTACTGCGAGTAGTTTTCTTTTTTTTTTAAAAAAACATCAAATCGTCGATCACGTTGTGAAGAATCGATTTTATCAATTAATAATATAGACACAGCGACTGTTATCGTGTAAGATGAGAGAGTAGCAAGAAAAAAAAATATCAGGCACACGAGAAATAGTTTATCTAGCGTGTATATGCATACGGATTTCATATGATTGCATTTCATTGCGATCGAACGCTATTTTCGCAGAGTTTTGCAATTGTCAGGAATAATATTTTATTTTATATTTCCAGGGGTCAATGGTGATAATTTTATTTCTTGGCGAGATAAAATAATGAAGTACTTAAAAATAAAAATCACGTATCAGCAGTGCAATACTCGAGAGAATTGCAACTAGTTACACCAAAAACGTAATGTCTTATCACATCTTGTTTGGGTCTCGTGCTTTTTTTTTCACAAGCGTGGTTTTCTCAGATAACGTTTCGCTTGAAATCAGGAATTGGTCGGGAAAATGAATTCGACCAGAATTTTTTGGTATCATCTGATTTAAAATGTGCTACAGTAGAGGAAAGTACAGTTTTCCAAGCGAAAATGTGATCAGAACTTGTTTAAACAATTTTTTTACAAACAATCTCATCAAAGTTGTTTTTTTTTATCTGATAAAAATATTTGTATATTATTCGGCACATTTGAAACAAAAAACTAATGGGGATGTATATATCTAAACCTCGCAGTTTTCTAGTAAAAAATCCCAAATTTTTCGAAAAATGCGATTTTTTCGATTTTCAGAGCTCCACCAGAGTATCAAATAAACAAAATTCTGATATGTTGCAACACACGATCATAGACTGTAAGCCTTCCTCTACAATCTTCAAAAAAGCAAGTGTCGAAAAATTAAAAGGCAACATTGTTTTTTGCAATAAACAATCAGTGCATTTCAGCGTACGCACGTGTATTGGTATATATTATGTACGTGCTTGTGATTCGTGGTTCACCTTGTCGTAAACACAGAATACACTGATACAGTTGAATGGGCCACGAGCCCGGTAACAATATTTTAGACATTTTTTTTGTTTAAAACAAAAGCAATATCTCTTATGTGATCTAATTTCCGTTGTCACTTTAACGTGAAATTATTTTTTATCATTTAAAAAAATTGCGAATACTAAATCTCTATAGATCGTGTTTCAATACAGATTCGGCCACAGAAAATTTACTTATTCGTAGAAATAAGTTTAAAGGCCGAAAAGGAGAAAAAAAGTTGCCAAATTTACCAATCATCACTATCATTATTATTATTATTATTTATTTTTTTTTTGTTCGTCACCAAAAAAAGAAAAAATTGTTTGAGTATCGATATAATTGCTCAAAAAAGAATTTTTCAATGGTAAAATGTAAATTAAAATAGGGCCCTGAGAAAACCTTTGGAAAAATTATTCAAATACCCATAAGTAACGTACCTACGCATCATTGGTCGGATCAATACCTCAAACAATCCAAATACGCTTCATCAGTCGAGTGCTAACTGCACGAAAGAGCGGATTTTTCGATATGGCAACTATGCCATACGTATGGCTCCGCCTCCTACTCTTCTATACGCGCTCACGCATGGCTCGCTCACCCCCCTTTCCTGTCCAAGAGCCTGGGGGCTCCCGGTTAGGTTGCTTCTAAACAAAAATGAATAAGCTCCAAAATGGCTGACTCGAATTTAGACTCTCTCTCTCGCTCCATACCGACAACAGAGCGCGGATATATATATATACGTCACGCGCCGGCCCTCCACTCCTCTCCTCCACAGCGAAAACTTCTTCGCTGCGGCTCTTTATTGCCAGTCACGCGTCTTTTACATTATACAAGATGATATCGCACGCAGCTGCAGCTTACTCGTACGCATGACTATACTTATTTGCACTACCCGAAAACCCAAGAGATCGTAGGAAGGTGGCAAAGTGGGTTTAAAATGGTTATTTTTGTCGAACAAAATCATAAACGCCTCGCATACATTATTTTTACCCAATTCTTGTTGGATGGATTACTCGATAGTTTGGAGTAAAGGTTTCCTTCTATACTCGTATATCCATTAGGTTATGATAGAGAGAAAAAAATCTGCATTTATTACTTGTTCGTAATTAAATTGCTCTCCAAAGGTAAAATCAAACACGAGTTTCATGAGTGTCAAACGCGTCATTGTATTGTTACGGAGCGGTTTGCCGAAACGAAAAAGTATATTTATCAATCGTATGATAACGACTGACAAAATGTCCACAAGCTCCTTGAACTATTTCGATGATTGCAAAACCGTCGAAGTGACAGTTTTCGTCGTGGTTTCGACTTGGATAGACAAATAGACCATAATCAAAATTGTTGCTTCGGATACGTGCAAAATGATTATGATTCCATCGATACACATAGAAGAAATTTAAAATAAAAGCCTGTATATGTGCATATACACTACAGCACAAAAGCAACAGAAAATCTTCCATAACCGCACTCACAGGCACACATATACGTTAATGGACAAGAAGACCGTGCAAAAAAAAAGAAAAAGAAAAAAAAAAAAAGCGATAGAGAAAAGGGAAGGGAGTTGGGAGTTGTAGCTAATATTTGTGCGCAGAGCGGCGCGCCCGCTCACGTTTCTGCCGAATGCAACGCAATCGCGAGCTCGTGGTTACGTGGCTGATGCTGCACCACCGCGCCACTGATCAATGACATTGAAAGTCGATTCTCGCTAACTTGCACCGCGCTACAACACACCGCGTTATTTTATATATATATATACGCTTGTATACCGGGCAAATGGCCATTCTCGCAAATTGACTTGTATGTATTGATCGCTCACCATCGGTGCAGCGCTCTTGCGAGCTCTGATTTGTTTTTAGGCTTGCTGCTTGTATGGCCAAACTCTCACTCGTAGTTACAACAATCGCGACACATCGGGTGACGAGCGTTTCAAGGGAGTCAATTAAATGTACATCGGGTGCGTATACAATTAGCGTGGGAGAAAAAAAAAAAAAAAAAAAACCAGCCTCTTTCCTAATCACACGGACACTTCGTATACCCTGTGCGCAGTCGCCTGTATGTCTCGAGTCCGAGTCCGCCATCAGGGACTCGGAAAAACCATAATCCATTGAACGAGCGCGTAATAAATAAAGCCTCTCTCTCTTTTCTACGAGCGCTCGAGGTGTGAGATTATAATACCAGCCCCGAGCTTTACCGCGTTTTCCCGCTCACTTTGTTTCACAACTTTTTATTTTCATAAAAATCCGTGTCCCTCTTCTCCCGTACTCGTAGTCTTTTTTTTCCCCCTTTTTTTCATCGCTCTAAACTGACCTTGCATTCGTAACCCAAGCGACTAGGACAGAATGATCGCAGATAAAAAATAAAAAAAATTTTTAAAAACAAATGCCGTTGCTATACGTATTAGGTACATAGGAGCTCTATTCATCGCGACTATTGAGTGTTTAGATCGCACGGCAAATTTAATGGTAATCTTCAAAGTATTATTTGGTAAACGCGATAAGGAACGCATTACACGTTGATGTTTACTATATATACATATATATGGCGTTCGGATCGAATAGCACGAGAGCGCAATTATCACAGTGTAGCGGCAATATTCGACCTCGATTACATAATTTCATTAGGCTCGACGATCGAAATTCCCATATTCATCGGCCGAGCCAATATAATAGCGCGATATCTCTCTCCCTCTCCGTCTAGTGTATAACAACAAACATATACTCGAACTTTGTGGTATATGGATATCCATTGCGTGCGTCGATGTGTGTGTTGTAACAGTAGGGTTATATTATAATGGGTGTGTCTATTTGTAACTATATTGTAGTAAACGTGTCGTGTACATGATAAAAGAATGCCAACTAACACGACACGGCTTGCGTTGCATTAATATGCGTTTGTATATATATATATATATATATATATATATACACCAGCTCGTGTGTTGGTGGTTGTAAGAAATGTATGTGTGCGTCTTTGCAGTGAGCGTGCGTTTACGCCACACCACTGTTTTAGTGAGAGAGAGCGAGAGGCTGTAGTGTCGCGATAATGGAGTTGGAGCCAGCAGGAGTGTGTGGCGAACTCAAGAAAATATAAATTTTTTTTTTTTTTTTTCTTTTCACTATGTTATAGTGCAAGAATATTTTCATACATACATGGCATTTCGATGTTAGTTGTAGGTATATTTATAGTAGAGCTGGTCGTGCGATGAGCATCAAAAGCGACGACAGGATGGTAAATTAATTTTTCAGGGCAATAAGAAGAAAATGCTTCAAACTAGTAGGTACAATTAAAAGCCAGAAATCAGGATGCAAATGTTTTGTGCAATTGTGTTATTTAATTTATTTAATTAATAAACAAAGCGGTCAGTAAACGCTCCGGGTTGTGTGGGGATTGGTGCTTGTGTTATTTAATTTATTTAAATAAATAATGGGACCAGTAAGCGCACTGAGTCGTGTGGGAATTGGCGCTTGTCTTATCATTATATTTATTTTAAATAAATAAAGGGACCAGTAAGCGCTCTGGGTTGTGTGGGGATTGGCGATTGTGTTATTTAATTTATTTAATTAATAAACAAAGCGGTCAGTAAACGCTCCGGGTTGTGTGGGGATTGGTGCTTGTGTTATTTAATTTATTTAAATAAATAATGGGACCAGTAAGCGCACTGAGTCGTGTGGGAATTGGCGCTTGTCTTATCATTATATTTATTTTAAATAAATAAAGGGACCAGTAAGCGCCCCGGGTTGTGTGGGGATTGGCGATTGTGTTATTTAATTTATTTAATTAATAAACAAAGCGGCCAGTAAACACTGTCAGTATACGCAGTAATGCAAAATCAGGATGAAAAATTTTCAGTGCATCTCAAAAAATTTTTTTGCCTTGCAATTATCACACTGATTATAGAATTGTAAAAAAAAAAAAAAAAAACAAAATCTAAATTTGTTTTCCGCCGTGAAATTAAACGGGATATATTAAAAATTGCATTTGTCTCGACTGCCATATAGTTAGTACCTAATGATTGTGAAATCATTCATCATTTAAAAATATATTAATATCCCACGGATGATGATACGTCGCACAAAAGTCACACTCGGGAAAAAAAAAAAAAAAAACTAGTTCAAAGAAGAACTCATCCACCAGCTAGGAAAAACAATCACTTGGCTCCGTCATTATACAGATTATTTCACTCATACACATACAGAGCCCCCCCGCAAGCGCACAACGCGAATCGCCCGACGAGAGAGAAAAGCCACAGGCGAACTCTATCTCGTCCTTGGACCGATCAACCGATTCGACGCCTTACAATTCTTCTTCTCTCGATGCACGCGCGATCTCTACGAAATCTCGACTCTGTCAGTGCAACAGCGAATCGCGTATACGCGTTTATACACCATTTACAACCCTTGCCTATTATTTTTCTCGTACATACAAATCTTTAGTACAACAAAGCGTTTCAACCACGCACGCAAATGCATAGTATCATCGAACGCCATAACTAAAATAGTACGTATAGTACACAATATATAACGTACAGAAGCAGCAGTTGGCGGCCGGAGAACGGAGAAGAGAAAGGCGTAAGTATCGAGGGTCCGTGTAAGTGTGTGTACATGCAGCCGACGCTGGAAGGCCGCTGGAATCTAATGTCAAGACTAGAGGGAATTGAGCCACCGGCAGCAGCAGCAGCGTTAATTTCGCTCGCGATTACGCAACGCGAGGAGATCGTGCGTATTGGTTATTGGGTCGATGTTCTCTGTGCGCGTCCATGTGATATTTGATAGATACTTAATGTACAGATGGATGGATGGATGCGTGTCATTTTTAATTTATGCATTTAAGATTTGTATGAAAATAACACGTATAAAATATCACATATTTAGCATTTCTAGCCTTTCCTTAGCGATTGGTATTTTACTGAATATTTTTATGTCATCACTAATATTGGTACATGATTGGCGAGATATTTCATTTTATTGGCTTAAATTAGTAAACGTACAGTTTCTTTCACAGCGAATGTATGACGAGGAAAAACTTGGTGTACGACTAGTGTGTCTTAACGAGAGAGAGAAAATAGTTTCGGCGGCAAAAAGTTTAATTGGTCCATCTGCATTATCATAACTGGTTTTTCGACACTGGGCACAGTGTACAATGCACAGAGTGATACACTTTTTTCTCTACGAAAAGTACAAGCAGCTCAAATTACACGCGATGGCAAAACAGGGAATATATATATATCTGTCTCCAGCCAGGATATCGCAGAGGAAAAAAAATACATCGGATCCCATTATAACATTACAAAACAATAGCCCAGCGAGAGTTTATAGGTTAGGATTTGATTTGTACAGCACACCGAACAGGCTCGGTAAAGGCAGGCAAAAATTTTTTTCTATTCAAATACTCGACGCATATTAATTTCACTCGCGCTCGGTCACAACAGTATCGAAATCTAACTCTCGTGCTCGTTTGCAAGTGTAGGCTTAAAGCGTGTCACGCGCGCGTTTTACGATGGCAACTGATCAACTTTTTAGATTTCAGGACTCAAGTCTTTTAAAACGCCGGCTGAAATATTATGTCTCTCCTGGTTTCTTTATTCGTCGTTTGTGTATGGGAGACCATTATTTCCACAGCCAAGCGCTTGTCAAGTAGGTACACCATTTTGAAGCACACGCCAGTACTTTTTAACGTAGTCGCGACAACCACGCTCTTTACGGTGCGTGCACGTGTTATCGCTTCCACGTGTCAACTATGTTATTTTATTTTTCCGAGTTAGCTTGAACTGCTTGACAAATCTTTTTTTTTTTTTTAAACTAGTTGAATTTGTAACCAAAAATGTTTCGTACGAAAAGTAATCTATTCTCTAAATTTTTGCACTCAGAGTCTTTAATGTACAACAGCACCACCAGGTATAAGCTTATTCGGGGCTATAAATTGTTTTACTTGAAGCTTGTGAATTTTTAGCTCTCTTTTTTTTAAGCGGCCCCAAATAAATGCAACCAGTTGACCAACAAGAGTGCGATGAAAGGTGTGGGCGGAGTTGGAATTTCGAAAATAATTGTACTTTGGACCCGAGACGAAGTTTATTTGAAGGGCCATCGCGTACCTCAGAAATTGTTCTCAGAATACAATGAGATGTACAACGTGTGATGCAGACCTACAATTTTTCCCGCGACGATTGTTCCCACGTAGTACATGATATCGCAAACAAAACGTCTCGAGGGTAGCCGCAAGGTAGCCCCGGATGGATGGCACTTGTGTGCTGAACACTGATTTTCTTACCGAGGGCACACCAAACCCTCGAAAATGTCCGAGGTGGAAAACATTTTTTTATGTACATTTACTAAACATATTCGCATTGATTCAATTTAAGAAACGACACAACTCTTTAAATCGACAACCGTGTGCACTGCCTTGACCCAAAAAAGATTCGAAAGTTTAAAAGAAGCCAAGTGTGTCTTAATGCCTCGATAATACGAAAGTGTACGGTTGTACTCTTATCTTTTATCACGAAACTTCTTATTCTTTATTCCATACTAATGCACATCTGAAAAATTTTCGGCCACTTGTACCTCGTTTTATGCAGTTTACCGAGGTAGATTACTAAAGTTTGCAGATTCGTTGTTTTTTTTTTTATTTCCTTGATTGTCACTCCATGAACCTGCCATAATTCTAACAGCTACCCTTTTACCCTCGACGTAACGCGTTTTCCCAAGTACAACCACTAAAAATAATCTTCCTGCACGCACACTTACATTAAATCGAGTACGGCGTCTCCAACGCGGTAAATACTTATTTCTCTTCTCCACTTTTTAAAACTAATGTCAAATTCGTGCTGGATCATTGCTTGACTGTTGGGTGGCGTCACCTGAAAATTAATTTGTACTTGTACACGCATGTTTCGTTATTATTTATTATTTTTCTGCTTGCACACTGGGTTCAACATATGATTAATTATAACCTCTGGCGCTCAAACCGGAAACAGTTTACGTTTTCAGTTACGTTGAATTATGCATAGGCAAATAGTAAAAGCGTGGATTAACAAATGAGTCAGTAACGGGTAATCAACGGCTAATAGACGAATGAACGACTTGACACAAAAGAATCAATACTTTTGCTAAATAAAATGAGAATCATTAATAGTTAAGGCGTGAATTATTAACCATGGATGAATAGTTAATGTGGTTAAACCAGAGCTCAGAAATCTTTGAATAACAAGTTCGTATCGATTTTTATCTAACGATGCACAAAATTTTCTTTGAGAATTATAATACTGTTGTCAAAACTCTCGTTATCATCGAGGATTCAAAGGTAATTTGAAGTGCCATAGAAGTCTGAAATATTGATAATAATTTTTTCATTCGATTCAATCAACATAAAAAAAAACTCTTATCACTGAATTTAATAAAAGGATTGGCCACTAACGTTAAATGCAGTAGTAGGAACACGTATGACTTTGTAACTGTCTTTTCAATGATAACCTCAATATGAATCCTTTTGCATTATCATGAGTATTAAGCAAATCATTGAAACTTTCGATACGGCAAATACAATTTTCTAAAAGATAAAGATGTGGTTGTTATTGTGTAAAAACATTGCATTACTACGATAGAACTGATCACGTTTCAAGATAGCAATAATAAATCTGATCTTTAGTGCAGAAAAACAAAATATAATAAGTAACTCATAATGGCACCGTGAAACGATTTTTGTGACCCTTAGAAACCCCAAGCCCCCAATAAGCGATTTATTTCCAAATTAAAAATTAATTAATTCCAACCACGACTGATAATCCGTGGTGATTATTCAACCCTGGTTGCTACATGTTTTTCAATAACTCCTGCAACTATCGTCGTTGGCAAAAGTTGCGTGTACATGCAGTCACTAGCTAATTCTTTATTTCGAGAATCGTGGCAAATGCATCAAAGTGTCGGTTATCAATGACGAGTGCATGAGTGCGAATACATACCCACCGTATAAAATACACGCGTGCACACATATACATACGCAGCGCCGGCAACTGCGAAATTGTCTCCCATTAAAAGTGTCATGGTCGCCGGCGAACGTTCGTTCACCAACCGCATACATGCACTCTATGCTTCGGCAGCCGAGATGGTAATGCAAATACGCACACACACACGTATACGAAAATACATATACGTATTTACTTCTCTTTCGTGAAATCATGTCCTTCTGTGTGTATTGATGCGTATCCGTATAGCCACATGTGCGCATGTATTGGTGTGTATGTATATGCGAAAGATGAAGTAGCGGTATGGGGAAGACAATGCGTATGCGCAACGACAAATATTTTAGTTTTTAACGCGCAATTGTTCCTCTTGTTTACGAAACGAGTGTTAATACACGTGTAAACGATCGCTCGTGATGAGGTCTTTGCTTTTTGACGAAAAGGAGGAGGGGATGTGTTGGAAACAAAAATAATATGCTGTCAAAGAAACGAGGAGGCACGTAAGAACAGAGCACCTTCGCAGGAAGGAGACGAGAGATGCGTAGGTATATTTTTTCTTTTTCTTTTTATTTATTTATTTACTTTTTTTAATAATTTACGCTGTGATGGTTGTTCTTTTTCAGATGCTTCTTCGTTATTCCTCCGCCAAAAGAAGGACCGTTTTTTTAAATAAATCCCTTTTAAAATACCCAAGACAAAGTTTGGTGGAAAAAGTAACCAAAGAAGGTAAAAACGTTATATTGAGTTATCTATTCCGGCTGTATTTTGGAGCACCAATTTAGATACATCACACATAGTTCCAAAATATAAGGTGTGAATCGCAGTGCAGGTAAAACTTGTGCAATGCAAACACGCGTCAGTGGGTTGGTTTTAACGCCACACATGAATTAATTACTGCAATGATACGTATCATTGAGACTAGATAAATACTTCATAGATGTATCAGTAATTTGAAAATTTTTTTTTTTTTGGCTACTGTATTTCATTTGTAAGCACAAATTATTACCTGATATACTAAGACAGCTTTGTTGTTATTTAATAAACACGTATACATAAATTTCATCCAACATTAGCTTGAAAAACTCAGTAAAAATTTCAAAAGACTACACCTATATAAACTATAATAAGAGTAAAAAGCAAATGTAATGCACCAGCAAGTACCCCATTATGGAACCATGTACAGAGGATGTTCCAAACTAAAGACTACCTATCAATAAGGAACTTTTACCCCTTTTTCACATAGTTTCTCTACAAAAATGTATTGAAAACATTACTGTGCTGTTAATAAACTATGCATAAACTATCGTAAAATGTAAAAAAAACTCTAATTTTTTCAGAAGTAGATAACAAAGACGTAACTTTTTACGCGTTGGTTATATTGTGATTTTGGAATTTTATTTTTTCTAAGATGGTGTTTTAAAATTTATTCAACGATGAAAAGGAAATAGTCCTTAGAACGCCCGTACTTTTACCATGATTATCTCGACCTGTATCAACCTAAGACAGTTTCAATATAATTCAAAATGTCTCAAATAATAATATTTTGCATGAAAATACGTAACCAACGAAGGTAGAAGAGCGAAGGCAAATTATGAAAGCGATAATAAAACGCACACCATCGAGAGAGAGAGAAAGAGAGAGCAACGTTGCCGATAAAAGACACTGCACAAGCAGTGACTGCGTTTCCGCTTTTCGTGGCTGTGCACGTACGTATAGGGACACATACACAACTGCGTAATCGAAGCAGAGAAACACTGTTGCTTACGTGCTCTAAGGTATTAATGCATATATATATTTACACGTGTGAAGCGTGCTTTTATGCGTGTATAGTTTCATTGTACCGAGACAGAGGTACTTTTGACCGACTGTGAGATGCAAGTAATTACTACCAATTCAAGCGCACATGCGATTTCTCTCTCTCTCTTTTTTTTTTTTTTTTTTTTTTTTTTTTACCCAGATGATTTGGTGTAGTTTTCGGATATTGCTTTTGTAATTCTGGGGCAGACAAAGAGAAAGTAAACATAAAATGTTTAGCTTATGTGTTATTTTTTATAATAATTTTCACAAATTAAAGTTGAAGTTTAAAGAGCGCAAAGCAAATATAACTTTTAAAGCCACGAGATAAGAAGCGCATCTAATCCTCGTCTTACCAATCACGCGCTTTATCTACTGATATTAGATATACATTTTTTAAATAGTCCATCAACCGATACTATTGCGAAAAAAAACAAGCCATGTATTATTTTTAAAAAAATAAAATAAAATAAAAAGAAAAATAAATAAATAGATGAATAAATTAACATCCTGTTCAATTTTAAATAAAAAAATTCTGTATAGAAAAATTCTACACTAAGAGAAAAAAACTATAATTTTTGTCGTGATTGTCTATACATAAACTACCGTCTCAACAGTAATTGTGAGACAAAATGATATCGTGATGGACAGTAAAAATCGTCAGGCACCCAACAAAATTCCCCCTCACCGCTCACATATATACTTAAAGATAAATTATTACAATGTGGCATCATAATATGTTAAATTCGTCCATACTCGGAGATGAAAACATAAAATGGTTTGAAAAAAATTGCACACGTACCTCAGAGTCTATGTAACAACAGTATTCATCCGATAATCCACAACATTATAATTAATAAAAAAATAATTCTAACCTAAAAATATGCAGCTCGCACATTCTGTCAAAGAAAATCTGTTATGAATTTTCGAAATTTACATTTTTGTTCGTACAACATTGTTGAATCAGGTGTCAAGAACACGTGTATGGATTTCAGGTTACAATATTGAACGAAAAACATTTGGGGAGCTATTTTGTTCATCATGTAAACAGAGCCAGTATATTTTACTGAATAGCTCTCAAATGTTTTTTGCATGTTTTTAAGGTTAGAATTATTTTTGCATGAAAGATAATATTTTGGATTATTGGATCAATGCAGTATTACTGTTGTTACATAGACATAAGTTAGTTAGTCAACTTACACAATAAGTTAGTAAGTAAAAATATCGCAGTCAAAATTGACTAAGTTAGGTTAAAAAGTCCCGTGACATCGTTTGTCAGTGATTACTGTCAACATGGTAATTTTTGTGGGGACAATGACAATAAAAATTGTAATTTTTTTTTCTTAGTGTACACACGTTTTGTGACTGAACACTAATTTTGACATTCAACTTGTATGATTCACTAAATTTAGGAGTTTAGTTTGATTAATTAATAATTTATTAAATTACACAAAATTTTCAACTGTAAAATTGCATGGCCAAATAAAGCGAATTTCGTGCTTTTACGAGACGAAGATGTAGTGATTTTTAAATTTTTTCGCAAGAAATATATGAGAAAATCCACAAAAAATTTCCCATTTTTACCCCCATTTTAATCAAAAAAAATTTTTTTTTTTTGAGGCACACCTTCGAGATAGGGCTCATTTTGCTCGTTATTTGATGTACGTCATGCGCCGAAAAAATTTTTAACACGAGTTTCAATGAGTAAGACACCCTTTTTTCGCGATTTACATGCTGTTATCATATCTATACAAATCATCTATATAGATATAATTTTAACATGTTAATCGTGGAAAAAGGGTGTCACCTCCACCAAAAACCGTGTTCAAAATTAGTACATGACACTACAAGTAAACTGATCCCGGTTTTAAGGGTATGCCTCCAAAAATTTTTTTATTAATGTGGGTGACAAAAACGGAATATTTTTCGTGGATTCCCTCATATACACTCAACGGAACCATATTCACGACCTACGATGATTGAAATTCCCTATTATAAAAAACTCATGTCACGTTGATCAAATCAATAAGAAAATAAAGATTAAAATTTTTTGGATCGTGAATATGTCCTTTCGGTACCCGCGACATCGACAAACCATCCTACGAGGAGAGAAAAAAAAAAAAGCCACATACCGAGTTGTAAAATGTTCCCCCGAAACCTAGAACAGCCGCTTTTCAAACTCGTGAGTATACGTATTACTCACACAGACGCGTGCAAGAGCTTACCGTGCGTATACATGCACGCGAGAGTGCATCTCCACGTGCGCCCGTTGCACTTGCACTTGCGCCATCCCCTCCCAACGCCGGCTTGCTTCCCCTCCCGAAGCTCCGTGTCCCTACCCGCGAACTCCACGGAGACGACGTCGTCAACTACGGTCTGCGAAATTGTACGCCAAAACGCGCCTCTCTCTCTCTCTCTCTCCTTCGTTCTAGGTGGAAGGGCGGCCCAGGGGTGGCAAGGAGGAGGGAGAGAAAAGTCTAGCAGCGTTGGCGAGGATACGGCGCTGACGGTGGCGGCGGCGCTGCTGTATGCACTCACTAACACTATCTCTCTCTCTATACATGTATACACATCTTGTGAGTGAGCATACTGACTGGCTGGCGCGCGGCGTTTTCAGTCGCCGACGCGGATGCAGTTACGGGAGCGCAGCGCGAGCCTTAACACTATACGTCGTACATGCATTTCATGTACGAATATTTGCGTGTATATATATATACATAAATATATATATATATATGCGCGTGTGCGTGTGCAGGTATATTATGAATGTGTGTATATATTGATATATTAAACGCGCGATTAACAAAAAAAAAAAAAAAAAAAAAAAGAATGAGTAAATAATAATGATAATAATAGTAGTATTAGTAGTAGTAGAAATAGTAGTAAAAAAGTCACCGACGACTGCTCGAATAAGGCATAGTATTACGAGTGTATAATTGTGTTGTCAAAAGAGAAAGAAATTGGAGGAATAAAGAGGGGAGAAAAGAAAAAAAAAAAAAAAAAGAAAAGAAAAAGAAAAAGAAAGAAAAAAGTGCCGAAGGGTGCACAGACCGAGTGGAGTGTGAGCGTGTAGGATGATAATATATCATTGTGATTAAAATAATAGTCATCGCGGATAGTGTCAGCAGTGGATAGTGATGATGATGATGATGATGGTGATGGTAGTGACGGTGGTTGTGGCGATGGACAGTTCCGATAATAGTTCTGTATCCTCGTGAGTTTTTTTTTTTTTTTTTTTTTGTGGATACCAGCGATTGTTTGGGGACGACTGTTCGTGTATTGTTGTTTATCTTGTACACGTGCACCCTCCGCTTTTAAGATGAGGAGTAGTTCACATAGGGAGGGTGGGGTGAAGAAGTGGAAACGTTGACACAGTGCAACGTTGACGTGTAAGTGGGCTGATGTTGTTAACGGTTAAATTATTATTTAATTAATTTTCTTTCATCTATTTATGCACACGGTGAAAAGTGAATTGGTAGGACAGTGTGAGACTTGGCTGATAAATACTATCGGGGGCAAAATTTTCGCGTATACATGGACGGAAGAGGGGGGGAAGGAAATTTGGAGTGCCAGTGAAAATGAGTCGATACGACGATATGACGATGCGGGTGACAAGAGTGCGGTTAATTGTTCGCCGATCACACGTACAGCGTACACATTGATAAGAAGATAGTAGTTGGGGCCGAGATACGCGTAGCAAATATCTCACGCGTGCAGGTGCTTCATCGTTGTTTTTTTTTTTTTTTTTAATGCTTACTTTAATAATAGAAATTAGATGAATTAAAGTTTATTTTGCGATTAAACGATTCCGCGTTCAATGATTCGGTGATTAAGGAGGGAGGCGGGAGGTGTTTTCTTAATGTCGTTAATGTTTTTTTTTTTTTTTTTTTTTGTACACGAGGAAATTCACGAAATATGTCCCGTTTTTGTGCTCCGTTTTTTAAAATAAAATTTTTATTTGAGGTACACCTCCGATATAGGGCTCATTGTCATATACTGTGGGGAAAAAATCTTGAACACGGGTTTTCGTGAAAAAATTGCCACCACCACCGAAACAAGAGATTTTCCGAGATTTTTCCCCCACAGTGGAATGAGCTCTGTCTCGAGGGTGTGCGTAAAATAAACTTTTTAATTAAAAAATCGAGGACAAAAACGGGATGTATTTTTTGTGGATTTACTCTCACATGAGTAAAAGACCATGGGGTCTCACGCACGTCATTATCGCCGTCATCGCTTGAGTGAGTGTAAAATTTTTTGTTTTTCTCAGCGCTAACGCACATCGGCAACTAGTGCTTCGGGGGATAAAGTGCAGCAACATAAGTTGATTCAAAAACGAAACGAAGGCGGTGACAACGACACGGAAGCAAAGAAACGCCAGGAAGAGGATCATCGTCGTCATCATGGTTGTCAGTAGAGCCAACGTCATCTCTGGGTGACGTCGCGACACCGTAAGTGCACCATCGCCTCTTCTCGAAGAATGAGGGATCAAGAGGCCGGACAAGCACAACCGGCGGCGACTGACTGACGCGATATGCCGAGTTGGTCGTGCTACTGTTACTATAATTACTACTTACTGTGATAGCAAAGTAAACGCTGGTTGTGCCGGTATTAGTGGTTTAAACTGTTGGTGGTGGTGGTGGTGGTGAGAGCATCAGGACGAAGCTAGGTTGGAACTGGAATAGCAGTAGTAGCAGCATTAGCAGCAGATAAACGACAGTTTTTTCCCTATATTTCGGCGCTTCTCGTTGTTATAATTGTTGCAGTTTTTTTGGCACTTTTTTTTGTTTATGTTTTCGTTTTTTTTTGTAAAACACGGTGGTAGCCGTTGTACTAGTTGTTTTTTGGTGTTTCTGTTGTTCTCGTTGTTTGGCCGCTGTTGTGCGTTAAGCAGCTTGTGATCAACGAAGAAGAATAAGACGACGTCGACGAATAGAACGAATAATTCAAAGAAGGATTAATTGGCACTGGTGATATCTGCGAACCAGCGACGGCAGCCGGTGAAACGAGTGAGTAACTTATTCTTCTCAACGATGAAATTTTTTTTTTCCGTGCACTAAAGCAATCGAAAAATGAAGTCGTACTTTCGGTGTGTGTATTTAAAATTGCGTTTTTATAGATTTGTAACTATACTGCACGCTCGAGGAGGTCTAGTTGAAAAAAAAAAACAGAAAAAAAATTCGTGAGAACGTTTCAACGTTTTTCGACATTTCGCTTATCGCGATCGGGGAAAAAATGTATTTTCACACGAGTGACATCACCCACGCTACCACACGCATTTTCATTTCTCTAAAGTTGACTAATTCGACTAATCTAACTTTAGAGAGTACATACACGAGATATTCGCCCCAATGTGTGTCGTCTTTTCTAAGACACGCCTCACGAAATTCAACGCCATTACCGTCGTCGTTGTCTGACGTTATCATATCCCCTTCTCGCCTTGCGTAAACACAAACGTTGCGCGTCTAGACAACTCCACGCCCGAAGCAATGAAAGATGCGCTTGCATTCCTGAAAACTACACCCGCACAGGAGAAAAAAGGGAAATTTTTAATTCAAACAAAAGGGTCATGAAGTCTCGTGTCATTGATCGGTATGGATCTTTATGTTGTGGCACAGTGTTGTCAAATACCAATGTGCCTGATCCAATGGAATTTTAATCTGTGCGGCTAGATTGATGTAGCAGTTATGATTTTTACAAAACTGCCCTACAACGGGGGAAGCGGAAAAGCCGGGCTTTTTCTCCACGAGCACGTGGCTTCACGGAAACCTGTCGCGTTACGATTTGTGTTCCTTTTCCTCCCTCTCTCTAGCTGGATCCGTGCCAGGAGCAGCAGCATATGAGGGGGGGGGGGGCTCGCATCCCGTGCATGTGCGCGCTTTCGACAAGCTCGCCGGGAAATATGGCGCGGTCCTGTTCGTTCGGAGGGTATTGGGAAATAAAATTTTCCTACGATTTAACCAAGCCATAGGATGGCACTCCCTCCTACACTCTAACAGAACGTGTGCTCGACCGTGGTAAACAAAAGCAACGAAATGCGCCGGGGCTTGTAACAAGTCCGAGGGAATCCTTGTTGTGCTTGTTGCCCAGGTTGGATGCGAATCAGTGTCGATTATATTTATTTTTCCAACTGAGGGTACTGGTAGTCTTCGCTTTTGTTAAGTATGACTTCAGATGAAAAGTTTGGGTTTGCTGTATCGATGCAAAAGTCTTTTTGGGGAATAAATACATATGGTTTGAGTGCACCTAATTTGTACAGAAAGGCAATTATACGTATAAAATATTTGAGATTTTTAACAATTTGTTTATAATCAATCGATTGTTATTAGAGTACGTGGGCATCAATAAAGTAAAAAACGAATATTTTCCCATAACTTTTCAAGATACCGCAAATAGTTAATGATTGTGATAATTGCATCGATTACCTGATGACGGTCTGGACGAAAAAAAGCTCAACTCAGATTTCGCCATCCAAAATAACATGGAGAAATCTGTACTGGCCTTTTTTCGTCTATTAAACCACTTCGTGTTCAAAGTTATCATTTTTTAAGTAATTCCGAATGGGTTTAAGCAATCAGCTCTGTTTTTTTTAATTAAAGCTGAATCTGCACAGTACATAAAATCATGTTTTTCCACTTATTATTTTAACCCTCCCACCACATGGTGTTATTTATAAAATATTGTTTGATACTCATGTGCATGCGTGTTGGTGCATTGGTTAACATTTTTTGTAAACATTTTTAATGAAGTTTAACCGAGTACTGCGCACTTGCCGATACTGTGCCAATTCATCCCTCAAGATAATTTCTTTCTTTATCGTTTACTTCCTCTTGTGTACCAGTACTCCACATTTTGATATTGACTTTAGTTTGCGCATATTTAAGAACTATCGCGAATGTTAAGGATTTTGGTTATGTCGAACTACTTACTGTTCGTTTTCGATAATTCGTCGTTCTTAAAACAGAATCGTAATTTTAATTTTCATCGCGTTCAATGACAGTATTACTCAAATCGAGCTTTAAAACTTTTTACTCTTTCTATTTAAATAAATAACAATATTACACTTTGTTTCACAAGTTTACCTTGAACGTGTACGTGTATTTATTAAGATAAATAACTGGTCGTCCTCTTTCAATAACATGTGACTCCATCTTTATTAAAATAGGTGTTAAATTCGACAATAATTTATAAATGGGGCTTATCGATTAAAAACCAATTCGATAATTTATTTCTTTATAACCACCGATTTGACAATTTATCTCTAACCGCCAATTTGATAATTGTAATTAACATAGTGTAGTAAACAAGGGGGAGATGGTTTGTTGAATTTTTTTAATTTAAAAATTACAAAGGTTTAAGGTTGTATTGGGGTAGTAAAAACAGTCGAAAAAATTCAGTTGAAAAACACTCGCAACACTCAGTGGAAGCTCTTCCGGAAATCGCACCAAAAGCTTATTGGTAAACGCACAACGGAAGGAAGTGCAGAGCGCAATTTTTTTGCGAGATAAGTCGTCGATAAGCCATCCGAGTACGATATGTAGCAAAACTCTGGCCAATTAAATCGTTCCTGAGAAAAACTACGTCTTGCTTAATTACCTTCGGGAAAAAGTGATAAGGTCCGAAGGATTTATCACTCGGACGGATTAGCTACGAATATGAATGACCTACTCTGGATGCTTCTCATACTTTTTTTTTTCCACTAAGCGAGCAGCTGAATCATTATTGCTTGTTTAGTTAAATAAAGAAACAGACGAGCGAAAAATTGGTATCGGATCGTTGTGTTTACTCTTTCGATACGGAATCGATGGCAAATTCTGTTTTTTTTTCTTTTTCTGAGCAAAAGTCTTACTTATCGTGTGTCGGGGGATTTTTTGAAAATTTGTACTTTTTGTTTGAAATATGATTCTTGCGCACGTAGCGTGGACGGTTTTTCGAGTAAATAGAATTGAAAAAATGTATTGAATGGAAATAATGTGAAACGCAATCTATTTAAAATTGTTTGGAGTAAAGTTAGCAGTGTAAAATTAGTGATATCTTTTCAAGCGAATGCATTTATCTGTGTAATATGCTGTATTCATAGCACTGGAATTTTTCTTTAACCTAATGAGAATTTTCTTCACAAAACGATGAGATATTTTTTTAAGCGTCCAGTGTGCAAAACTTATCTTTTCATAGTGTTGTTACGTAGTAACTTGGTACTTGTTAAGGATAAAGATTATCAAGATGAAATTATTACTCATATATTATTCAACAAAAAAACAAAACAATAAAAAAAAAGATACAACAATTCTTAGACTCAATTAAAATACATTAATCGAATAAAAAGCTGCAACGAGCAATTATTATCGTACTTTGCCAAAAAGAAAATAGACAAAATTTTCCGATCTTATCAGCAAAGTAGTTTGCGAGCACTGATTCGCACATAAACTCCATCTCGTTAAAACCGCATCCCGAAAATCATGTGATCGATGGAAATTTCAAGGCTACTGGATATAACATGCATGTTTTTTCCAGGCGTTAAGAAGCGCGAATATGTACTTATACATAAATTAAAAGGAGTACTGTATTTTGCTTCCTCTCAGAGAGGGCTCACCCGAATCACATATCTTGATAATGTGCTACAAATATGTTTTCTGAAATTGAGAAATGTGTGAGCGCGCGCGTGTGTTTCAGAATCCTGACAACCGAGTTTGATGTGACGTAGTTTATTTTTGTTTGTTTTAAGATTCTTATTACGGATAAAAAATAAATTTTTGGGTTTACGTTTTTTTTTTTTTTTTTTTTTTTTCATTTTCCTTTTATGGATTATTTAGGTTAGATTTTTTTTTGTAGGGATAATTTTTTACCTTTTTTGGCTGTATTAAGATATTTTAAGTTTTAAATCATAAAAGAAATTTTTTTTTCTGTCGGCTGATCATCAAACAAACGGAGATTGGACAATGTTATGACTAGTCTACCTTTTTTAACAACTAAAACAAAATAATAAAGTTCAGACGCAATAAAAAGTTTATTCAGTTCACATTAAATTGGCGTTGGTTGAAAAAAAATGTTAGAAAATATTTACGAGAAAGCTTTGTATGAATAAAGTGGCAAAGTTGTTTGCTTCCTTCAAAAAGAATCTTTGCAATGGACGAATAATCACGTAATGAAATAATATGATGTAAAATATAGAATTTCAGTATAGAGTAATCTAACAAAAACAATGTCTGCGCGAGCGGGCGTGTGTGTGTATGTAATCCATTATATCTCATAATGCAACTCAACTGATTTAAGTAGATATTGACCTCCTTTCTTTAATCTCTCTATATCTGACAACGCTAAAAAATAAAATTTCTATATCGTCTATTCTTTTTTTAATTTCAACTTTATCGGCTTTAGCAAATAAATTTTTTTCAAATCGTTCAAGGATATTTTTTAATTAAAAATCTGAAAGATAATGAAATTTTTTACAAAAATACATATGACTAGATAAAATTGAAAAAAATTATGAATGTAGATTTGCGTGGGTGTAAATAGACGCAAGTATAAAAAATGGATATGCTTGTGCGTGGATGAACATAGCTGTATGCGTCATCAATATCTCAGGATTCTCTGGACCAATTTTTACCAAAAAAAGATTTTTTTATTTGTCGAGATACCTACGGACGTTAAGAAAAATTGAATTTCATCGGACTTTGAAAATCGATGCTATTGAAAAAGTTAGATACCTACATATAAAAAATCATTAAAAAAAAGACCGGGATGAAAAAAAACTAGGATTAACTCAATTATTATTATGGTTTGTTAAAAATTTCTAATTATTATAAATTGATAGAAAATTGATATTTACAATGGATAGAATTAACACACAAAAATTACGAAAAAAAATATGAGGAAACTTTAATAAATTGGCAGTGGTTTTTTTTTGTTCGGTTGTTTCTCGATAGTTTCTCGTAAACTTGCTTTTGCAGGGCTTCTGACTTTTCTAGATTAGCAGTATAGGAGAGGAGTGATGTAAGTACACTGATTGCGAGACAGAACTACGTTTGAAGAATTGAGCTGTTTGTGTTGTAGTTTGGTGCGTAGGTTGGCTGTGTGGTAAAACTAAATGTAATTTTTGTTTTTAATTTTCTTTTGATAATTCACAAAAAAAAGAAAAAAATAAAATAAGATGATCAATGTCGCAGAAATGAGGTCTTTTTCAAGATGCAACGTTTATGTGAAGTAAATAAAAATAAAGATACCACTAAGGTTTATACTAAGAAAAAATAACTAGCTTGAAATTTTTTTTTTAATAATTAAAATAATAACTTTGAACAATTTTTTTACATGTACGCGTAAAAAAAATTTTTTTTATTAAATTATTTCATATGACAAACTGGATAACTTGTTTGTTTACAAAATAATTCGAAAGTAGCCTGGGAGTAGCCTGGAAGCCTTAAGAGGTAAGTTTGAGAAATTGAAATTACATGTATAAGATAATAAACATTTGGTTTATTTTAGTAGGATCATTGTACTTCGAGATGAGGACGTTTTTTCATGTTATTAAAAATAAATTTAAACATCAGAATAGTGATAAACAAGGCAAAGCACATCAAAAATGTATTACTCCCGAAAAAATGTAACATCCTAGATAAATCCTTATTCAATATTTAATCGTTCATATCATCGTGTTAATAAATTCGAGGGATTACTGATTATTTATCATTACTTATCTGACAAGTGATTTCTAACCATCGTATGTAAATAAAAATAAAAATCGGAAAAAAATTAAAACCAATCGACGAGTATACATGTGTGCATACAGAGAAAAGGCAATTCTTGCGCAACACTTTGTTTCCCACGAATGCATACAAAAGGAACGCGCGAAAAATGCCATGACACACATGTTCATTTTTGCAACCTTAAATTACACGTGAAAAAAAATGTGTAGTCTCCGAGTGCGTACACAAAGAAACTTCTATCCTGGGAAAAAAAGGAGAAAAAAAAGCATAAAATAGAAAAAGGAGGAGAAAGAAAAATCAAAGTCTCGAGGAGGTTGATTACAGAAGTGAGAAAATTCGCGAAAAACGACAATCAGTTGGTTACTCGCAATTTCCGCCAGGAAAAAAAAAGATTGGCAAGCATGTCCTTGACCCGGCGAGTCGCTCTTGTCGCTGCCCCCGGCATCGACATCGTAAAGCAAAACAGACACGAGTCCATTTACGTTGTGTAAACGCATGAGAAAAAAAAAGTCCTACTATTGCGATAACGAGGATACATATACATATGGAATGAGCTCGCGGATTTCGGCCATTTTATGAGTCTATTTCGTTTTTCTCGAAAAAAGGTGCATACGCTCGTGAGAAGTAACACAGAATTTTTCATTCTTTTCGACGAGGCAAGCGACGAAAAATCAGATCTTATCACGCACCGATTCTTTATTTGTATTTCCAGTGCATCGCAAAATTTTTATCATCGCCAAGCAGATAGTAACTGGCTTTTGCGATTTTTATCGGTCAGCTTGATCCATGTTTTAGGTCGAGATGTGCTTGTGATACGGCGCCTAATGTTCGCAAGAGCGGCTTGTTCATTGTTGATTACAAGCATGTAAGTTTTTTTTTTTTTTTTTTTTTCAACTACCTTACGACTTCAATTCAGCTATTTTTTAAAAAGTGAGGAATAATTTATGTTTGTTGTCGTTATAGCAGTAAATTTTTTAAAATTTAAGTTTAATTGTTTTCATTCGAAATTTGTATTGAAATATTTATTAAGACTAGAAAATATATAAGAGTTACAAATTGTACAAAAATGACTTTAGCTTGATGAAAAAAATTAACGAAAAAAAAATAATATCGAACATTCATAGGTAGATCTCGGTAAGAGCAGAATATAATTTGAGTCAAATGACATTACAAAATGTCTGACTAATCAAGGTGAGTTACTACTTAAATTAGACGCCTCGAGAGTGATTAGCATCAATATTTTTTTACAAGCTTATCTCACCAACCAAGAAGCATCTCCGAGTACATAGCGTAGCATTGGGTTTCGTCAATGATTTCCTGTGACATGCAATTTTTATTATTTTTTTACCGTACAAAAGTTTCAAGCCGCACATAAATTAATTTAAAAAAAAAATAATAATAAAAAAAAATAAAAAAATCAATCGCTTTAAACGATTGATTTTCAGCGCACAAATCCGCCGAGACAAAAAAAAATAAATTGCGCAGCATCTTCAGCGCACGCACGCGCAAGTACGACATTGCCCATCTTCCAAGTGCACCGCAGTCGCTTTAGAAAGCTGAATTCGCGGACGTCCATTCAGTAGGTTCAAGTAGAAAATTTGGTACGGACTCGATTTAGGCCGCGACAACTACACAGGAGGGAGGGGGGACGCTCGCGACCGTGTCGTAAATTTCCTGAGGACGAAACTTTCCTAAAACGACGGCGCATCTTCTGTCAAGACTCGAAGAGTTGGCATGTATCTAATTTTTTTTTTCCAAGTTTTTGAAGCAAAACGTTTTTCAATATCGTTTGAAAAGATATATTTTTTCTAGATAATGACGAGATAATGAATATCAAAGTAAAATTTTTTTGGATAATGTGTTTTGAAGAGCAAAATTTAAAAACGATTTCATTATACCACTCAGCTATAAAACCGTTGCACCTTGTTACTGCACTCCCCAAAGGTCTGGCGTGATACCCATTCCAAAATGAAAATCCCAAGCTAAAAAGGAAGCAACTGGTTAATCGAGGGCAAGATCCACCCGAAGCTCAGCAACAACTCTTTGAAAAATTGAAAGAGCGCCTAATCGAGCTTTGACCCAGCCGTGTTTTTTTTTCAAAAGCTTTTTCTACAAAAGCTCAAACAGCAGAAACAAAATGGACAGAGAGATCGAATGCCGCAAAAAAATCGCTACCATATTTATAATACCAGCATCACCTTCCGGCTGCTATAGGTACCCTTCCGAACGAAAAAGACCGCTAATCTCGAAATTGCGTGCCAACCAGCGTTACTGTACAGTTGAAAGCTTTCGACTCAAGCTCTTAGTCTTCCACTCCAACGCTTTTCAATGATCCTTTTGAGCTGTTTTTTTTTTCGGCTGTGCGTTTGGAAAATTACTTCCTTTTGCTCGTATTTTTTCAGATAAATCCATGGGAATTTGTGACGGCATCTCGTTACTCTGTACTGCTAGACTTTTAGTTTGATTGGGCCACAAGTAAACAACAAAAAAAAAAAAAATTTACTTAGGTGACTTTTTGAAAACTACGGGCGTAAAAGCTTGAAAGGGGGGAGGGGCAATAAAGCAATTTAAACCTGATCGACTACAAGGAAAGCTACTTCCCATTTATGGACTCCCGACCTACATCATTTTGTAGCTGTGCCTTCGACTTCTACAGTACATATATCGTTATAACTCATTACATTTTGTGAATTTTTTTTTTTCTTTTAAAATTAATTCTTAATTTTTTAAAACATTTTTCATCGCTCGAATGAAGAATGACACGCTCAAAACTTATTGGACAACTTAATTAAAGATCCAAAAAAAATTGTTTTGTCGTCTTCTAACCTCATAATAGCACCTCCACCGTTTAATTTCGGGTTCCCAAGCGGAAAAATAGAATAGTAATAAACGTAACGTACTATTATTATTTTATTGGACTAGACTAGCTTTTTGGTCGCTGAATCTAAATATTTGGTCAGAATTAACATACCAGGTCTAATAGAAAAGTAACCTAATACAAAGAGGTCTAAGAAAGGTCTAATACAAAAATGTTTATTATATTATCTAACGCTTTTACAGTCAGCAGAACCTGACATGTTACTCATGATGAAAGCTTTCTAGACCAAAAAAAATACTTACTTTTTTGTGGCTCTGTATGCAATGATCGAGTAACAGAAGAAAATAGTATGGGCTACTTGTTCCCCAAATTCAGTTTATTACCGAAACAGTCGTAAAACATACTGTGAGAAAAAAATCACTTTAACCAGCCCACGTGAGTTTAAGTTTAAAAAACAAAAAAAACAAAAAAAAAAAAAAAAAAAAAAAACACTACAAAAACCTGTTAACCTCAAAAAGTCGGAAAGATCGGGAAAAAACTACTGTCGTTTTCAACGAGCTTGACAATAATCCAAAGAACAAAGTAAAACAAACGAATAAAACAAAAAAAAAAGTTAGCAACAGCTCACCAGCACAAGAACAATCGAGTCAAAGTAGGTTGTATCGATACAAAAGCAAGAGCGCTTCGCAGGACTGTCGATCCGTCCTTCCGACGTTAACGCGCCGGCATCTAACTAACACAGACCGCTGTTGCATGGATTTGAAAGAGCTTTTAACAACAACAACAACAACAACAGCAACAAAAATGACGACGACAACGATATAATACCGACCTAAATTCGCGGGGGCATTCAAACAGCTCCTGTCACCGCGAAATGGATATAATAGAGGCGCGACTGACAGAAACTGACGTGCCGCCTCGTATCATCGAGTGTACCCATTCAACGCTCGCCTACCTGTACTCCGCCTTTGGGATTATGTGTATGCATTGTCTGTCTATATTGCAAGAAAGACATGGAGGAGGATGGATCCGAAAATCGCTTGTGCGACGACGATGTTGTTATTGCGTAAACTTCGAGGTTTCGAGGAGGGAAGTGACCGCGTCACGTTAACTCATAAAAAAAGGTTACCGTCACAAATAAATTATTTATTTGCTAATATTTATGGTGGGAGATTAAAACATGTTCATTAACACAATTTAAAGTTAATGAACGGTTTTTCTTGCACCCACTCAGTCGGCACTTAATCTTTGTTGGAATCAAGAGATTTTTTAGTTTTTTTTTTCATTAAAAAAAAAAAAAAAAAAAAAAAAATCTCTCTTGAGAGCCTAGAAGTTTCAAAGAGTTCTCAAATATTTTGACGCTACCATTATGAGTTATTAATCATATTTTGTTTTGAAGCGATGAAAATCAGATTTTTTGTGTAAATAACCATCGTAATACTATCAATTAATATTAGTTCTATTATAATAATGCAATTTATTGCGTAATAATACCTACATCTTTATCTGAAAATGATATAAAAGTTTCAACGATTATATTGAATATTGACGATGAAAAAAAAAGTTGTATTAAATGATCACTTTTTTCAAAAAAACGTATGATTTTTTTCGTACTTGAAAAATCATAAGTACGTTTTCCTTTCCTGAGTCATTGGAATTAAAATCCATGCAATCGTTACATGATGTTTATTTCCGTAATAGCAGTGGGTAGTCGCACTAATTTTTCGTTGCAATTGTTCATAGTACGAGAAAAGTCAATAATTCTTACAAAATAAAGTCGAAAAAGCAATGCATAGTGTGTAAAAAAACAGTAAAAATATGAAGAATAATCAAATAGTGTTTTCGATATTGAAGTGGTCCATTGATATCATTTTTAATCTTTTATTACGCATTAGCACTAAAAGCACTTTTCGAGCTAAAAAATACAAAGTTAAAAATTTTTTTTTCATCATGTCTGTTTGTTGAAGCAAAGCTTCTTACGCGCGATTCTGGAGCTCAGAGATATGTGAAATTGAATCGAAAGATGTAAAACTAGAGACATGATTTCCCTACTCCACTCAGTGACCACTAAACCAGCACACGCATGGATATAGATGCTTGAGCATGTGTATAGCTATCGGTGCTGCCGATACTGCAGTGCTGCATAGTGGGCGTTGCTTATTGGATTTATTCGAAGTCAGTAATTCGTAGGAGCTCGGAAGTGATCGAGTCTCACCGTCTCGGAGGCATCCCCGCCTCTACGACCACCCATCATACGTATCTCATTATTATATAGTAATGCAGCTGTTACTTGCTGGCTAGTGTATATAGTTGAAACTTGCACACAGTGTGCTACTCCAGCAACGATAATTTTTCTCTGATTCAACTATGTACTTTGTATAGTCAGTCATTCTATCATTTTTATTCTTTACGTTTATATATAAAAATAAGTTTCATTTTCCCTACCTCGGGGCGTTCTTTGTGACATTTGAAAGTTTATTGCGTACTCATTAGAAAAAATGGTGTTCAACACATAATCGACATCCAATCAGGGCTGCCCTTTCGTCCCTCGGGCCGAAAAATAGTCCCGATGATGATGGCGATTCTGTGATGATAACTACTAATTATGTATCATGACACTGAAAAAAAAAAAATCTCGAGAGAGAGAGATCTCAGAACCTCTGACAGAAGCAAAACTGCATCATATATGTGATTATCGAAACATTAGCTGACATTAATTTTAACAATAATATATTGATTGACAATCACACACACTCATGGTACAAGTGTCTCAAAATTGTTGGCTAATGTTTTAGTATACACTATTTGATATGGAGTATTTGGATATTTTTTGAAGTACAAAGTATTTAACATTGAGGATATATTAACTAAAATTGTAAATGCGTATTAAAAAAATAATATTTAAAAAGTTCATGTTCAATGATTATTGAAATATTTACAGTGCGTGCTGAACATCACTGATCAATGCAATTTTACAAGCGCTATTACCGTTTTTTTGTTATGAATTTTGTTAAATATTAAAAATGATTGAACATAAAATGTTTGAAAAATAAATTTTAAAATATAGAGTTGATGTGTCTTAATTTTTGTATATACTTTATTTATATCAGCCCATACTTTTTTCACTGATTCTAATTTTTATGCCAGGAATGAAAATATACATATTTAAAAATATTAAAACACTAATATAGGAAGTAAATCAACTAAAATTAGTTGTTTAGTAAAAAAAAACGAATGCTTTTAAGAAGGAGTTCAAAATTTGAGGTGTAGTTAAGGTGAAAGATAACTTTTCATTTTACTTTATTTTTTTCTATTTATAATTAAAATGTTTAAGAAATATTCAACTAAAACTACAAAGACGTACGTATCGTAAATTCTGTATAGAGAATTCAGCAAATGTGCTGTGACAGTAATACCTCATTTGCGCAAGGTGCCTAGTCTCCCTTGCGTAAATCAATACTAAGGGAATTTTTAAAACCAATCGACAAAACAATAGTCAATGCACCCGAACTTCATACAAATTAATAAATAAATTTAAAAAACTAAGACTATCGATTAACAATTCTCTTATAAAATTGTGGGGGAGCTGTGGGGGGCATCTAAAAATGGAGGCGCTGTGGGGATATTTGGGGGATTGCATAAAATTTTATTGGCTGTGGAGGGATATTGAGGAGGCTTATCGTCCGCCCACCTAAATAACTAGAACATCGGAAGATATGGTGTGTGTATTGGTTTCAACGCATATTCTCGTTAAAGTTATTATCAGATAATATTTCGTTGACCAAATATGTGAAGCAGCTTCATTTCCGTCTGGGGTCTTGAGACCCTCACGCAGTTTTTTTAAAACAACTGTTACAGATTTTAATTTATACTAATAGTTTATTACCTCGTGAATTTTTTTTTTTTGATTTTCAGTAGCTTTCATTCGGATACCTCATGTAATTTTGGATTTACGTATTTAAAAAAAAAAAAAAAACACTGTACTATGTGTATTATAATGAATAGAAGAATTATCTATCTATAGTCCATTGACACGGTACGTAATTTGAATAAATTACCTCCCAACTCACGCTTATTTTGCCAGTTTTGTGTACCACGAACGAGAGTACGAGTAATGCAGTTAAAAACTTAAACTACTATACAAGCTGCTTGACATAGTTTTTGAGTGCTCGCTTGCACGCCGCTTTTCTGGTGTTACAAGACTTCAGACAAGGGCTTTTGAAAGACTTTTTTTTTATTTTCAAAACAAGCGTTTCTCAGGACGAATGTTTTTCTCCAAATTTTGTTTCACTGCGATAATTTTTAAAAATTCGACTACCAAGCTCTTAAGCACTTGGAAACAAAATACTAAACTACTTTTCGAAAAATGGATCGCCTTATCAATACACACCCATCTCTCAGAGAGACGCATCCCTTAAACCGCAGAGCGAAAAATCAACCAGATTTTATCAAGCATCCTTATTCGTTCCCTCCAAATATTAGATAAACCAAGTGTTCTGGCCAAAGACAAGATTGTTCAATAAACAGCGCAGTACTTTGACTGAACGAACGAAGGGAACAGAGTAGAAGACGCAAAGTCACTGTTGTACGAAACAAGAGCGAAGCAAAGATGGTCAAACTTGGAAATTCACACCGAGAGAAAAGAGACGCTATCTTAGCGCTCCACTTTGTGGGCGTACACAATAACCCGCACAGAGCGAGGGAGATAACTCTCTTCACCTCGACTCACGTAACAGGTAGGACACACCAACCACGCTTATTCTCTTCGTGGGACGATAGCTCTGTGTGTTCTTGCTCGTCCGCTTCCTTCTTCCCGAGCGGGTCTTCTTGAGATTGATCTGGGCGAGGCTGGGACCGAGAGCTTCCAGGTACTGTTGGGCGATTGGTTTTCGTATACGTGTGTCAGACGAGAAGGAAAGTGCTGGAATTTGATATCGCCTAAGAAAAGTTGTCAAAAACTTCTGATGAAGAATATAACCATTTTTTGTGTGAGGATACAAATTTATACACCTGTTTGTCGTTGACTGTTGCATTTTACGTAAGCATTTGTATGTAAGAAGTTAGAAATAAAGTTTATTAAGAAACTTAAAATTAATTAACTATTTAAATCGCTCGGTTTAAAATGTTATTTAATATCAATTTAATAATAACATTAAAGAATCATTCATCAATTTTATGTGATCCAGAAATTGTATCGTGTAGTCGTAAGTTTAGGTCTGACCAAATACGGTCCTTTTCTACTTAACCGTGTTTAGAAAGACGTAGAATACCTGAGGAGTAACCTCATTGTGTCTAATGATTTCTGTAAATTATTATTTGATGTTTATCAATCAAAGACCAATTTTTGAAAAAAAATATATTAAAAAACTATGCATGTACATGTATTTATTTGTTCCTACACATATTAATTTTTTCAATTTCAAAGTACATTTTAGCAGAAAAATAATTGATTTCTTTATCATCTACGTATAATTTAGCACGTAATAGGCGTATCTAAGAGAAAACCTAGCTACTTAACGTGCAATTTAACACACTTGTATTTGCGTGAATTGTGTAGGTATTATTTATTACAAGGAAAGTGAGAGATGCAATTTAGCCTGTACGTACACTCGAGGAACCCTAACATTTGTTGAAACGATTTAAAATATGACGTGTTAAGTGATAGTAATTATTTATAATGTCATATGTTGCACCATGTCATTGGCCGTATGCTGGCAAATTATTCCGGCAGATCAAAAAAATTATCTGGGTTTACGCAAGTCAACTTATATGTTACAACTTGGGGAAAGAAAAAAAGTAAAAAATAAAAAATAATAATTATAATAATAATAATAATAATAATAATAATAATAATAATAATAATAATAATAATCGAAACGAAAAAGTACGGAAACTTAAATATAATTAATCACATGGCCAGTTTTGAGGACGAAAGTCTCGTGCATGGTTCAGTCTTTTTCACCTTACAACTAGAATTACTGGAAGAATTATTTTTTCTTCAAAAGTTGCAAGAGTGTTAATAAAGCTGTTGGTTTTATTTATTAAAAAAATTTATGTCTGAAATCAAGTAACAAATATGTTATTCATTAAGTTTTGACGAATTATTTTTACTCTTTACTAGGTATCATTAATTATAAAATGAAAACATTAATGGTACTTATTTTTATTATTTGCAATTTTTCAATTTTCAGAATAATGAGATTAAGGCTTTAGTATTATATAACTTAATCTACCTAAAAATACGTTCCACGAGAATTATTCTCTGTAAGATTGTTCAAGTCTTGCATAGTAAAAAAAAAAAAAGGAAAAAGTTAAAAATCTGAAGTGTATGTAATTTTATAAACATCCAAGGATGAAAAATTCGAAACAGCAATTTTTTACTAACCCCAAATACAGACTTTTCTTATGCATTTGAAAGTAATTTTTCAACATCACTCTCATCGATGTGAAGGAAAAAAAAAATCAACGATTTTATCAACAACTAATAATAAAAATTACACTCCACCCTTTAAAAGCAGCCAACCCCACAAGCGCAGCATTAGCGGTAAAAAATTGAAGCTGAGCCTTTGCTCCAGCAGCACAAGCTGAGCACTTTTCTTTCGCAACATAATACGATAACAAAGTTAACGATCTCCTCTTTCCTACCTCAAGGCTCTCCTAGGGAAGAATCTCTCGAGCTTTTAATTTTTTCCATACACCAACGGGCATTAAAAATCCCTGTTTGCTCGTATATAAAAAAAAACACACACACACACACCACCTTATCAGCTACTGAAAAAAATTCCCACAATAGTTGTCTATCATTTTTTGACAAAATAATACAGTGATAATAGAAAAACGAAAATCTCACTAGCACCGCTAAGCGTTCCATTAATTGTAACCCGATCGTACCCTTCTCCTTTGGTTAATTAATTTCAACCTTAACGTTATAACAGTAACCGGGATAGAAAAACCAAGAGAGTGCCACAGCTGCGCGCATGGGTGCACATATAGTGGTGGGGGTAGTGCTCTTTTCATTAAAACCGCGCTGTTAATAAAGTACGTGAAAAAGAGACGAAGGCGGAAGAGGTGGCGAAGAAGAAGAAGCCTACCACTCGGTATATTAAAAAAAAAAATCCCAACCCCCCCTACATACACAGTAGCGAGGGGGCAAACGAGATTATTGAATTCCACGAGAAGCCATCGCCTCCCGGGTGTTGGAGCCGCGATTTATGCCCCTACCACCTCTTTTGTGGCGAGAGGGTGGCTTTTTATTTTCCACGCCACCGTAATTTTTGCAAATTAGACTGCGCGTACCCTACGATTATGGCGTCTCTTTGCACACTAGGACTGAGAGAGAGAGGGGGAGGTGAGAATGAGACTTTTTACGGAAATTTTCTCGGACCGCAACATTAATTCCCAGAGTCGTAAACAAGACGGGCATGTCGATACTTTTAATAAAAATTAAATTGCGGCCGCTGTGGAAGTAACCACTTTTTGCTTTCGCCAGAGAGTACGTATATGGGTGGTTACTCGTAAGGGGGGCCCCCCACGAAGGTGCGAGGATTTACGTGGTACGCAAATGAAGGGGGAAAATTTTTCCAGACAGCTTTGGTACGTCCAAGTGCGTCGAGATATACTCATTTTGCCTGTAATATTGTTTTAAGTATCGAAAGAAGGAAATTGCATTGAATCGATCGTCAAACACTTATCTCCGCGTCGATTCTTCTTGTCACGAACGCTTAACGAATCCTCATAATCCGTCATTTTAGTCACGTCGAAAGAAAGGCTCCGAAAACGGTGAAACCAGACGTCGTCGACGAGCAAAAAAAAAAAATAAAATAAAAACAAACAAGAGTACTTTTATTTTCGTCAGTCATCGAGACGCACTCACGAACGGCGTACTAAACGTGAAAACAGCACACCCAAAAAAGACAGAACTGCACGCCTGGAGGAAAAAAAAAAAAAAAAAAAAAAAAAAGTAAAAGAGCGAATGCAACGTGCACACACAAACACCAGAAAGAATTACCACATGTCCCGAGTATACATTGCACACGTTCACCCGAGCTCCCGCATCTTGGCGCGTTTTTCAAGCGTCTCATAATTGAGCCCCCCCCCCTCACCCCACCTCTGCGTAAGCACGGAAAAAAAGGAGGAAAAAAAAAACGGCAGGCAGACTGCGTGCAGTAGCAGCGGATCGATAGCTCCGCTCCTTTTTTTTTCGGGACTCCGAAGGGTGCCGCCGTCTGTGCCGGGTGCAGCTCTCGTGTATACATGGTTTTTCAAAGGTGTTGCCTGTGCAGCATATGTGTAGTTCAGCATGACGCGGTACGCGGCGTTGGGGGGGAGGGAAAAAAAGAGAATAATGTATAACGTCACGATGCACGACTGCGTTGAGGTTCTTTTCTTTTTTGGCCCTTGGAAAAATATCATCCGAGGGCATTTTGTTGATTAGATCGATGTGATAGCTTCGTTTGATAAATCATTGCTCATGATCGATGCAGTTAATTTTCTGTCGTCATACCCTAACAATATAAAAATAAACAAAAGGTGAGGAAAGGAGGGGGGGTCCGACTACTTTTCTCCGTCGATCCCCTCCAGAGCTCGCAGCCGAAAAGAAAAAGAAAGGCGAGCCCCGCGTTGAAAAAGTATAATGTAGAACGAGGCACGAGTAGGAGGAAGGAAACAGCAGCATCCAGAAGAACGGGGTTTTCGCGCCCCTTTTTCGTAATTGCGTTTTTAATCTGATGGACCCTGAATATTCGGCAAGACTTTACAGGTTTTTTTATTTATTTATTTATTTTTTTTTTTTTCGTTCACAGCTCCCGCAAAGAGTTTTTACCTATTATAAGGAAAAAGGGTGGAACTCCAGACAGAGGGTTTTAATTAGTGAGCGGATATTTATTTCATAAAGTGTCGTAACTTGAACAGTGTCAACTGTTAATTTAAGCTGAGGTACCGAGAGTTGCAGTTTTTTAACGATATTGACAGTACGTACAAAATTTTTTTTTGCATTTCGGGCGCAAAGAGAGGGTTTAGAGTATTTTGAGTGCTTGTATAGCAGGTGAAGGGTGGAACTTTTCCACCTTAGCGCAAAAAATAAATTAAAAATTTGTGTTTACTGTAGTGAAAATTGTTTGAAACGTATAAAATATAAAATTGAGTAATGGTAAAAAAATTAAATAAGTATACAATTTTTCATTACGTTGTACATTGCATTGAAAATCATTTACTAAATGAGCTTTGAAGTGAACACAGTTATCCAAAATCACTGTTTTGATTCTTTATAAAAAGTTCAATAGAAAAAATTCATATTTTATTAAAAAAGTTATGTATACATATATGTATTGCACATCACTTCCCGCGTATTTTTTTTCCTACCGTCAAGAAAATGAAGTCAACAACATTTTATATGAATCTTTTCAAGTTTAAAATTTTTTTTAATTGCTTGTTTTGTGAGGAAAAAAAATACTGAAATAATTTTTGAAATACTTTTTCGATTACGTTTAATATTGTAACCTCTTGGTTCTTTACTTTTGCATTATCATTAATTACGTAACTACCTCCAGTCAATGTTAGGTGGAGCAGAACTGCCGTTCCCCCAATCTTTAAACCTTATCACAAGTATAGTCCTACAGGTGATAGCAAGAAAATCTACGCAAAACATAGTAGGCATGGCTGCTCCTGAGTCAGCTTTCAAGTAAAATAATAAAATAAGATGAAAAAAATTGGCTCCTGAAAATAAATGTGGAAACCTGATTCTATGAATGACAACTATGAGCTTTTATCTTGTATGTGAATGAAAAAAAAAAAAAAATCAATGTGTACAAAATATTTAAGAGCCAGCACAATAGTATTTAAATACTGTATTTCAGGGTGATGCAAGCAAGTGTAAACATTAAAATTATTAATCTAACAACAATTAACTAATTGTTTATGGCTGCTGTTTTTAGAATTGCCAAAGATTAGTCGAGAGGGAGAGCCGCAAGGACGAACAAAGGAAACAAAAAGTTTTTGGTGTGCCACCAAACCAAGTCAAGTAATTTTTTTTGTAAAATTATCATTCCACTCTCGGTATTTCTAGCTTAGAATTTTTGTAAAAAACATAGGAACAGATGATTTTACACTGTTAGTTTGCCACATAAATAAAAAAGTTTTAATTTGATTGAGTTTACTGTTTTGTCTCTTTTGCTCTCGTACATCTGCTGTCTGTCAACCGAAGCATCATGTCTTGCCTACCAAGGACCTATAACGTTTGCCCCGTCAAATAGCCTTAGTAGGCCCTCGTTTCAGGAGAAATTGGGATTTTGTTGAAAATGCTTTGAAACGTTATCATAATCGCAGAAGAAAATTTATAATTAAGCTCTACAACACATACGATTAGAGCGATATTATAAGAATGGGAATTACATGAAAATATAAAAGGAGACATCTGAACGCTAAACTCGATGAAAAAAGGGAATTAACAAAAAATGCAAATTACTTCGTACACACATACAACGCGTCGCTAACCTAATTAAAAAGCACATGCCCATCAGCGTATTAAAAACAAAGTCTTCTCGTAGAAGAAAAAAAAAAAAAAAAAAAAAAAAAAAGTAGCTTCAGTATACGAACGCAGCCAAGTGAGAAAAGAGAGGGAGGAGCGACTGACTTTTGAGAAAAAGCTCGTACATGGCTCGGAGCTGGGAGGAAGGGTTTTAATGAGCAGGGGAACCAAATTTATATGCGCTCGTTAAGAACTGATTCGTGATGGCTCGCCCGAAAATTCTCGCCCCCCCCCTTTTTTTTATTCGCGTTCTTGCGGATCTTTCACGCTCCTCTACACGGGGATGTCTCTCAATTACAATCCGAGACAGAAGGGTCCTCACTTTTCGAAAAACGAAGGTTGTTCCCGCCAGAGTGCATTTGATGGTAAGATTTAGAAAAAAAAAAAAAAAAAAAAAAACGTCAACTAAATATAACAATAACACGTCAGTAATAATAACATACAAACGAAGATACGATGAATTGTTTTAGTAACCAACAGCACCTCGTATCAAATCACGTAATTCATCCATTTCGCAACAATAACCTTAAATCAAAACATGCAAAACTTATGTAGGTAGTCATCTCGGAGCACAATTGCACCCCCGAAGATGGCAAGTAATCCCAAACACGTGCCCTTAGCTTCATTACGTTTGCGATAATCTGTTCAACTGAGCCGAAGAAATAACATTGAAACGCTTGTTTTGCCCTATTGGATCAATACCTACTGCACGTACGCAAATGTGACGCAACATGTGAAAAAAACACCCGGAGCAGAGCGAAACTCAGTCAAGTCCCGCGGGTGCGTTTTCCGGTTGATAAACCAGTCCACCTTGTTCTGATTACGTGCGATATGTACATATGTATATACCCAATGCTGCTGCTACTCGTCCACGTTTTCGAATATTCGATCGGATAAACCGTCGGCCACCCGTACAATACGCGCGAGACGTCCAGGTCGACGAAATTTTAATAAGCTCCGAAAAGGGAGGGGGGAGGCCACGAGTGAAAAATTCATTGGCTCGCTGGCAACGCGATAATGGATTTACAAGCATACGTGTGCTGTACTTAATGGGTTTGGGGTGGTTGGTTTCGCAATTTCGAGAGCGTCAGTCAAAAACGCCGTGGATTTCCGGCGTTTGTGTTTGGCTCGTTGCGGGTGATCGCGCGTTGTTGTGATAATATTCTAGTGCTCTTACGGCATTTGGGGAGGAGGGGTGAAGGTATCGGGAATTTCGAAGCGAATTTCCAATTTGGAACAATTGGATTTCAGGGAAGGAGGAGAGGGGTACCTGTCGGAATTGAATTTGAAAATTGAATGTTTTTGGCGGGCCGCTTATGCTGCTGCTGGTGGTGAAAAATAATTTCGGCACGTACAACAGTTGAGTGCGTGATGGCCAAAACGCCGGGGGTGTGGGCTTACACGTGTATTGTGTCGAGCGAGTTTGGTGAGTTTTGACGGTTTGTGGATGTTTTCCTTATTTTCGTCTCCCTGTTGATGGAGACTATTGTTAAGTTAGTTAATGCTGGATATTATCACTTTTACATTTGTGTGCTAATAAACATGAAAAAAAAAAAAGATTTAAACTTATTGAAAGGCTTTAAATGTGGAATTTTATTTTTATTTAATTGTTGTTTTTTAGTTGGCGATTATTATTTTTTTTTTGTTTCTTTGTTAAAAGTATTTTGGCCAGATCCGAAAAATACTGACAAAGGCCAGAAATGAGAATTTTCAGCTACTTTGCTCTTGTAATGTAAACGGTAATTTTATTTGCACACACCGTTGAAATACTATAAACGTATCACCACTGTATATCAAGAGAGAAGCGCAACATCGCCGAGTCATCGTGTGATAAATTGCAAATTCGCACTGCAATGGTGGAAAAACAATACATATGAGCTCACGTATGTAAACACTCTTCGATGAGTAATCGGTGCTTATTATCTCAGGGTCCAAAATGTTTTTTGTATTGCTTCTATTTTGCAAAACGAGTAATCACATTAAACACCTATGATTAAATTGGTCAAAAATAGCTGAAAAACAACTACAGTCAGCCAAAGTGGTAGCAAAAAGAAAAAGCCCTATCTGTCTTCGCAGAAGTACCAAACTACCACAGATAGGTACTGTACGAAGCACAAAGTCAAGAAAGAAAGGGAAAGAAAAAGTACCGTAAGACGTCACTCACAAGAATCTACCTCCAGCTGATTTAGAGTGAGAGAATTAGATTATCCGTCCAGGAAATTCTGATAAAAAAAAAAAAAAAAAAAAAAAAAAAATAGTACTCGCTAGGAAAGAATGGTAAAAATGTCAAGAACAGATTTTTTTGGGCCCTTTACTGACATTTTCAGCTGTTAAAAATTATTGCAATCTTTTTTTATTACGATTTCCTAGCGAGTACTATTTTTTTTCTTTTTTTTAATTAGAATTTCCTTGAAAATCAGTGGTCAAAAAGCTTATTCTATCAATCCATTTGAAAAATTTGATAAGACACGCGATTTTTAAACATGACAGAAGTGTGATCTTCCAAGCTTTCTTGCTTTGACATTGGATTAGGAAAAATTTGACATTTTACTTACCTGAATTAAATATACAGTGTTACTATTGTTATTATTGTTATTATTATTTAAATTTTAGCAGCAAGCGTGCTTACCTGATTGAAATTGATGGTGCAAGGATTGCTCACGAATACACCCCAGTGGATCATGAAATCAGTCTGAAACAAAAAAAAAAAAAACCAAATAAATCACATGTTGTAATATATTAGATATATGACATGGATATAAAACATCCAAATGTAAATATCTCCTCTTATCCAATTGACAGACCAACGAAACGTGCATTTCCTTCGTACACGCTCAAGAAACCAGCCTACTAGATGCATCAGTATTTTCCTATCAGTAGACGCTAAAAGAGAAAGAAGAAAAAAAAAAAATCACCGAGACACAAAATGGCCTTAATTTAGTTTCAATAAGCTCCTAAGATGCATCACAAGTGTATAATTATACGTATAGTAACCCGAGGGGGTGGGGGGGGCAAGTGATCCGCTCTGCGTTGGCAAACATACATCGGTACGGAGATACAGATTTAGAATGACAAAGGGAGGGGGTGGAGGAGGAGGAAGACGAAGAGGATGGTATGGGGCGCATCGAAGGAGTTAGTAGCATGTATATATACTCGAGGGAGGAGGGGATACAAACTGTTGCTTCAGCGCGAGCAGGAGGTGGAGGGATGAACTATAGGCGAACGAACAAGAGGGGGGCGCTTTGCCTCCGTGACTTAGTTTTCGGAGATTGTATAGAGCGGCAGCCAAGAGGTGGGCGGGTGGTTGCCGACCGTGTTTTGCCAGATTGCGTTTGCGAGATACCCATCGATCGGCGCTGCGAGACTGCTTTGCTATGTTATATACCACAAGTGTATTCACGTGTAGGTGGATATACCTGTGTGCGCTACACGCTTTTTTGCGCTGCCAGGACCCTACGAGTCGTAGAGGCGCGTGCAATTGTCATCCGCGTGTGTTTTGCCTGCTGCTGAATTTCTGGCTATTTTCAATCGAGTGCCGTGTACCTACACTTACGTTGAGGAATCGTTCGATATAAAGCTTGTCAATTCTAGAGTTGGTCGATAAAACAAACACTACACATTTGTATCGTTATTCTGTCAATCTTGAGTTTCGGTTTTATTGTAAAAAAAAAAAAAAAAAAAAAAAAAAAAAAAAAAAAAAAAAAAGCAAAAACAATCGATTTAACACGCTTACAGGTGTCCTGGACCACCGACAAAAAGTTTTATGTCCTGGATTTGCTTAAAGTCGTACGATTTGACGGATTACCGAAGTTTACGAAAACCAAATCATGCGAGTGATCTCAATGGACCCATTCAAGTGAGCATTCGAGCTCGTGGTGGCCAAACACGAGCGCACACTCGCTACACAACCAGAAGACCTTGAAACAGCTGCATCGAAATCGAGAGGGTAGGGCAAATATCGAGATCTTCGCGTGTGGTAGGGAAAACGCTTGGTTTTTTCTTTTCGAGCGCACTGATGAAATTCGAGTCTCACCTCACGCAGTTTACATGGGAACCCTTGCGATGGAGCGCTCTATAAAATGGATCTATAGCCAAGTTACTCTTTCATCCCTACATTTTTTTTTTTTTTTTTTTTTTGCTGACGTTGACACCTCGGTCAAAGAAAGCGCCAACTCAAAATTGCCTTCAAACGGGCGATAAATCAGAAGAATTTACTTATTCTCATATTTTGTAGTGGCTATTTCGAGGGCTATTTATCTTACTTTCAATCATCGCGTCAATCGCATACGTAAACAAAAAACTTAATCATCAAACCGAATGTGAGTAGAAAAAAATTCTTTTGAGTTAGTGATTTCTTCAATCCACAACTTGCTGAGTTAGTGCTTTTTTTTACCGGAGCGTCGACGTGCATGGATCACGAAGCCGATGCTTAACTCGTATTCTTAAAAAATTGTTTTTCTACATGAAATAAATACTATAATACCTATTAGGTGTGTCTCAAAAAAATGTCAATCCCTTGCGTTACCTTCGACTGTGTACCAGAACTTTCCATCTTTATGTCTACCGAAGCCGCCCACTTGAGAATCTTTCATTCTCTATACCCTATTGTACCCAAATGATCCCAACAATCATATATGTAATAATATAAGATTAGCAGATTTTAGAGTCAACATATACTGTCTTCAATAAAAATAACAACTCTAATTTTAAATATTCACTTTGCCAAACCATTATAACCCTTTAAACAGTTTTCTCGATTGAGAGTAAAAAAAAAAAAAAAAAAAAAAAAACTTGTGGTACATACATAATTGAGATAAATTACTGGAAGTTCTCTTTCATTACCATGAAATTCCATCGTCATGACAACAAGTATACGTTTGTTTGTGGTCTCAGCTAGAGAAGGACCAAAGGACAATGTTGAATTTAAAACGAATTACACGTACTGTTAGACAGTAATGCAAAATAAGTAAAATAAATACATGTGTATACTACACATCAAGGCACATCTAGGTGTACCTACATGCATCATATTGTGCGTAAATACAAAAAATAATGTCTTTATGGAAGAGAAACAGAGTATCGCGTAGGTTGGTTATGTGCCATAGGTGAACACCCTTTAAATCTAACACCAATTTAACGCATTGAAAAGTAAACAACGAGCACAAAAATAGGCCAAGACGAATGCTTCGGTGCTATAAACCAATCTGGCATGGAGCGTAAGACTAAATATCGCGTGATTAATTAAAATTCACGAACGATAACCTAACCAGGACGACAGCCTCGTCGTTGTAGAGGTAGAGACAGAGAGAGAGAGAGAGAGAGAGGTGAACGACACTTTTATCTGACTCGCAATTTAAGACCACGTATATATATATATATATATATATATATATATATATATATATATATATAAACACTGAAATATTATCAACGTGTGTATATTAATTTACACAAACGAGAGCGATAAAACGGCTGATATCTGTGTAAAAGGTGTGTGTGCGCGTGCACACACAGGCTTCTTACCAAAGTGAGTATCAGCAAGAAGGCCAATGACTCGCGTTTCGGAAAACTCAATCAGAGCGCATTATTCACGCCTTTCATGTATGAAAGATTTTCGATATCTTTCCAACTGCAAATACAAATTATGTGCTTACCACGTTGGACGTCAAAAACCTCGATAAGCAATATAAACTTTAAAAAGCAATGCACTCTCAACGCGCACACGTCGATTTTTTCATTCGGGCGCTCGTTTATTCCCCGATGCGTTTGACAAATTAATCTTCGAGCCTTAGATTATCTGTTTGCACGTTAAATTAATATGATACTTCGAAATTATACAGTGACCAGGCCGAGTTATCTATTTCCAATTATAAATGTACAGTGAGCGAACTACGGAGCTACCAAAAAAAGCACACCAAAGCAGCCAAATGTCCAAAAGAAGTAAGAAAAAAAGGTGTCTCTAATGACGGGAAAAGAAAGAAATAGAGAAAAGCGCAACTTGTTCGTAGGGGTCGGTGTTCGGCACAAGTAGGGGAGGGATAAAACAGAGTAACGACGAAACGCACTTAATGTGGAGAGATTTTTTTGGAACTGAAAGGATCATTGAAGAAAAGGAAGATGGACTGACGCTCGGTGGTGTAGGGCGACGCTGATGGATAAGGAGATACAGGGGGAGGGAAGGGGTTGTGATCGCCGATGGTTTGAGCGAATCCTTCGTTAAAAAAAAAATAAGGAATTCGAGAGATAGGGAGGTAGAAGTAACAGAATATGCTCGACCAGAGATGAAAAAGAAGAAGTTGTAGGGGTAAATGATACACATACGCGTAATGCAAGGGAGCAGCGCCTAATTTGTCCTTGACGCGATTTTTTTTCGTTTTGAGAGCACACTCTATTTCTAGGTTTTTCGAGAGGCTGATACTTTGAGTTTTTCGAGGTTCTTATTTATTTGTTTATTCATGTTTTGCGTGTGTGTTTATACGTTTGCAGAGAACCAAGCTACATTTATGTTCTGGTGCTTTGGATTTTAGCGATATTTTTCCTCAAGGAGTTTTTTTCCTCTTCAGGGGGAATCCCCATAAATCAATAAAGTTTCTTACCCGACCGATCGCGTTGCTATTTTTTCGACACAACAAGATTATCCCCAAATGTCCAGAGTATTTGAAATGCGGAAACTAAACATATAGAGCATAATATATACACGTGTAATGTCATTACATACGTGACCTGGTAAGGTAAAGATTCCAAAGCTGGTGTAGCTGGTACACAAATCCGTCTCTTATACTTCATTACCATTTCTTGGGGATAAATTTCTTGTTACTTTTCACACACATGTTAAGCAAAATATTTAAACGTACTAATTAACGTTTGACAATTACGTATGGCCCAATTGGATGAGGGGGGCACTGCAGGTGTGATGTTAGCTGTGCCTGATTTATACATAGTACAATGTGGTTCTTAGTAATTGCTGTTGGCAAAACAACTCTACCACACGAAAAAAGACATCCCAACGCTTTCTTAGTTTTATTGTAGACAAGTGTAGGTATTGCCTTTTACCGTATCAGATTCCACGTATACCTGTTGCAAGGATATAACGCACTCCATAGATTTCCGGTTTCCAGATTTGTCAGCCCTCAAAAATAATCTTTAAGACATTTCTCTAATTTGTGGAAAAAAGAAAAAAAAAGAATTATTTCATCCAATCAATAACCCACTCTACCGTAGTATGTGATCATAAGCACCGCATTTCGAATTGAGTGCTGCGGCTGATGGTCTTGGTTGCACAATCTTTTCCCCGAACTTGTCTGCAACACAATGTCTTGCATTTAATTAGAATTTCAACAAACTGCCCCTCCCTCCAATTCCCCTCTAGACCTCACTTCCAGTCCTCCCTGTTCACAAGCTAAAGGAGCACCGAAAGAAAAGTGGGGACGAAGGGAAGAAAAGCGGAGCGTGAAAGGGGAAGCCGGCCTAACGATTTTTTTCCTCCTCTGGCCGCTCCTTCTTTATTTCGCCAGTGGTACTTCGCGAAGGTGAATCTGGAGCATAGGACGTTCAGAAAGGTGCTCGGGATTTATGACTACGTGCACTACTGGCACTGCAATCGTAGTTAATGGTTTGGGGTAAAAAAGTAGTTTTTATGTAGCTGCTTAAATAATATTTACAAATCTGTCTGACCGAGAAAAATTGTCCCACCTGGTGGTCGGATTAAGAAGTTTTCTACGCTTCAATTGCATCGCCAGTGCCCTCAAATTGAGCTTGGACATTTGGTCATCTGGATAATTGATAACTCCTTCGTTTCAATTTATTGTTTTGTATGTTTTTAACGTTTGATGATACGGAGGTCAAGTATAGTGAGCAAAGTTTATGATTTTTAACACCCACCAAAATGACTTGAATGAATGGAAAATTTTTTTTTTCATCACTTCGATTAATTTATTTTTTCTCTCGTGTAATAAGTATTACAGAGACACGCATTCTGATATAAATTAGATTGTTTATTCGTATCCCACCCTAGTTCGAATAGATAACAAAAGCATCTCGTTGATCTTGAAAACACTTTTTGTTCACCTTCATGTAGCCAAAGTTAATCAAGTGCAACACGACATTCGACACAACCAATCAAGGCGTGTTAACGATGTGTATTAAAAGAAATTTGAAAATTTCTGCAATATTAAAAAAAAAAAAAAAAAAAAAAAAAAAAAAAAAAAAACTTCATGCCGCAATCACACCAGTATCCTTCAAACGGAAAAAAATGAGATTTCTAACCCTCCCAACCGTCAAACACACGCTTAGGAGGGAATTGATCCAAGAAGCATCAGTCCCTCGCTGCGCGTTAACCCACCAAGGAATCCCCGGGAGAGAAGCCAATCGGCCTAATGGCAGCAATCGATCGATGAATCCTGCTATCGCTAAATTTTGCAAAAAAAAGCCTTCTCTTGTATAAATAAAGAAGAAGAAGAGGAAAAAAAGGTCACATCAAGCCTGTCTTGCTCGCGGTGAGGTGAGAGGGGGGGAGGGATAAGAGACAAATTTTTCCAACCAAAATTACATCCTATACGTACACTCGAGCAATCATCTTCTCTAGCAGTCAGTCGATGCGTTATTACGTCCACGTATATAGGACACGGGAGAGAGGAAACGTAAGGAAATTGACAGGCTTGACGTCGTCATTGTCTCTCGCACACTGGGCACACCCACATAAACGGCGCGAAATCGATTTCGGCTGCACAAGCCCAGCACATAATAATACGTGGTGGTGCGAACGTATACGTAGGTGTACACAAGCGCCTATATGATAGATGAGCAACGTACATGTGCATACACATACACATGCCCACGTGTATGCGTGTACATGTGCGTGACCGAATTATCAATAGCTAGGATCAAATGCATTTGGAGCGCGTGTACGGTGTGTGTATACCGGTGTACCGAGAGTCGCTGCGAATAATCGAACGTGTGCGCGTATTACGGGGTTATTGTTAAGCGCACGTGTGTGTGGGTGCGGTGAAAAAAGAGAGAGAGAGATGTGTAGGTATCAAACATCTTGGCACACGCGTTTCCTGGGTGTCTTTAATGTACGTGGGAACGAAAAAAATTAATTCGTTGTTGTGCACTTAAGCGGTTTGAGTCAGTGGTATTTGCTCGCAAAGTGCGACGAAATATTTTTTTGTCTCTGTTCAGTTTTGTACCTGAATATTTGCCGACAAACCTTTTCTAAATTCAAATTGCGTCACGTTTGTTATTCTTGTATTAAAGTTGAAGTAATTTTCCGATCATACGCCTTTATCATCGCGTACATTTGCAATGCCCAAGAGACCGTTTTACCTTTACTCTTGTACCTTTATTTATCAATGTACTAGAATTTCTACTTTAACTTTTGTCTCTATAAATATTGCTCTGCGAGCATAGTATGTTAGTTAGCGCGCCGCGGCGGCAGAGAAAGCTTCTCTCCGCTTGCCTTCACTTGAGCACATTTTCATAATTTAAGCACTGTAAATATATTGTAAATATTTTTATTGCACATTTGCGTTATATTTATTTTCCGCCGTAAACCACTTCCACCTCTACACGACTGAACTGGATTGGGAGCAGCATAAAACCCCTTCCCTCGTGAACAGTCTCATTAATTGATGAATCGATTTTACTTTAGTTTGGTGGGTGATGACTAATATGGTAATTTTCGAATGATTAGCCATACTAATATGTTGGTCCGGTACAACTGTTAGGCTTACAAGTAGCGTATACGTGGATTGAGGTAAAATTTTACAAGTTCCTTGTTGTTCGGTAGTATAAAACTTTCTATAAACGTACCCTATTTTAATACCTTATCATTACATATCTGTACTTCGATTGTTTTAATAAATGCTAAAAAATAATAATTTTAAACTAAAACTTCTATTAAAGAGGAGAAGGATGAAGACTGTATTATCATTTTTTGAATAACCAAACAGTTTGTTATCAAAAATAAAGTCGATGCCATACCCGTGTGATCGATCAAATTAATAATTTTGTTACGGCTGAAGTACTCGTACGTCAGCTAAACAACAATTTCACGTTTAATATTTTATTGGGATATTTTATATATTAATAAACGTTAGGCTCCCTTTAATCTTGTTTTCATGCCATATGCATTATGAAATAGCGAATAATATTAATGATCTCGAACATCATAGTCGCATTTGTTGAGATTTTGTATTATTTTGAATTCCATGATTTTTCACGTATTATTAAAATAGACCCCAAGAAAAAGTGACAACTACTCTATGGGATTAACCATTCAAATGAGAAAATCGGTACGAGTGAATAATCGAACTAGCAGCAGGGGGAACAGCACAATCAAACCCATTTCCAGCAACACCATCATATGGATACAAATTGTAATCGAGTCGCCTGTATCTTTCGATCACATCGAAAATACGACCAATCGGCCCACATTTAGGCGCCAACCGGTTTCCTCGACTCTCTCACTCGCCGTATTAACACGTGCATGGACTTATTGCGGAAAATCGTTGCACACAGCGCCGGGGAGGGCTCGTAGCTATATAATATACTCTGGTATCCCTAAGCGCGTGGATGCACGTGTGTGCACAAATACCTGGCGCTTGGCTGGAAATTCAGCAAACTTGTTTCGGAGACACTCTCAGGGTAGTCAACTACGGTGGCGAAGCTCGCAATTTGAAATTAGCCTCGCTTATATATACGTGTACGTGTGCGTTTGGTAACTACTGCGATGAGTTGTTGCTAGTCGCTCTCCGAATGTTTCACCATCTGCTGGAAGAGATTTTACTCGCGCGTATTAATTATAGTTGACTTGCGCGATAATCATTCGTTGTTCGGTTGAGGAAAGGTTTTAGACTTGGGTACGCGTGCTCACATTGGTTTTCATGAAAAAACGTTGAAAATTTGGAATAAGTCGTCGAAGACTATTTCCATGTGTATTTGTTTGAGCAAATACTTCTTGGGATTCAATTTGCTTTCATGTTTTATGGCACCACACTAACAAAACTTTTTTTCTGTACAATACAGTGTATGTTATTTGTAGATCCAAACAATGACTTGGGTATTTTTTATAAATTTTTGTATGAGTTGTGTTTTTTTCGTAAAGTAGATAACTGCACAAATATTATTCAATCGCATATTTTAGTACTAAACATGAATTTGAATTATTTTATCAATAATAACATAGACAGGTGTGTGATTCTCTCCAAAAAAATTGAATTTTACAGCAAAAAGCGACGTGCTTTGAATGGTATTTTTATTAATAAACATGGCAAAATCACACAAGAAACAATTTATTGAATTAAAAAAAACCTTAATTTTTCGATAAATGCAATGAAAATTAATTTTGAATGTTTTTTCTTTCTTAAATATTGATGCCAGTATTTGGTACAATATTTTTCGCTTACTGTTGAATTACTGACAGTGATTCGGTAAGGTACAGCAATCTAACCTAACAAAGTCATCAACCACTAAAGCCTCTTGCTCTGTATTTGTCTTGGCCTTCTGAAGATTTTTTTTTAATCAGTAAACAAAAAGAAGAGAATAACTAAAACTCCATCAGTTATATTAGGTCCTCTGTGGCAAAAAATCAGTAAAGAAAAAAAAAATAAAGTTGTTAAATTGGAAACTGCAGCAGAAAAAAAATGAGATTAGAGCAAACAAAAATGTTACAAATAAAAAAAGAAAACGACAAATTAATCAAGCAAGAAAAAAATTTTATAAAACAACAAACTAGAATCGAAAAAGAAAAGGCCAAACTTGTTGCACACCAAAACAAAATTAATGAAATTGAACAAAAATAAATCCCAAGAAGAAATTTAAGAGAAGATAAAATTACAAAAAGATTTGTAGAACCAAATAAGATAATTGCGAATAAAATTAAAACACATTGATAGCTAAATCTTATTATTTTTTTTCAATTATCATAGATTTTATTAGATTAGGTAGATTTTATTGTGATTTTACGTGATAAGGGTTAAAAATTATATTTGCCGGTATTACACGGTCAGTAATTCAAATTTAGACAGTATTGGGGGGCCAGTAATACGTGCATGGTGTCAGTAATAGGAGCATGTTGACTGTTCACAAAAATATTTATTATTAATAATATGATCTTATTTATGTCCATTAAAAAAATCATTTCTTGTTTGTTATTAAATAAAGTTAACAATAAAAAAAAATGTATTAGATTGATACATTTTTCTTTTTCATACTGTACATTAAAGTAGCCTATATAAGTCAAAAAAGTGCCAGTAATACACCCACAGTTACCCTACCTACTTTCTTTTTGCTACGATTAATTTTTTCTCGTTTATTATAATTGAATGTATACGCAATTTATACATCAACTTCAAAATTAATCTATAATTGATTAAAAATCCGGGTGCTACAACACCCTCCTCGACTAATTAAGAAATCCAGAAGTACATCAATTACATTATTTTACAGACACAAAATTAATTAGTAAATTATGGGTGGCCACTTCGCTTCTCAAGCAGCTTGCTATATTAGAAGGGCGAATTCTACGCAGCTATATACATACACATATACATATACATGTAAATGTAAGCGCTACACCACGCTGCTGCCGCGAACTCAACGAAATATTCAATTACAGAAATCTGCTACGCCACTTTTATACTCCGTCTCTCTTTTCTGATTTTAATCACCATTACCCCATCTGAAAAATTTTACTGGTCGTACAAAAGACAAGTTGGTAATGTTTAACACCGACTGAAGTATCGATTGCACTGAAAATATTTGGAAGTACAAAAAAAATCAGCGTATCTAAAAAAAAAGGCATCATCAAGATGACGGGGCGAATGAACCCTGCACACCCTCGCAAGCTCCGAAAAAGCTCGCTCGTAAAAAGAGACTCGGATGAGAGGTGGTAGTGGTGGTGGTTGGACCGGGTCACAAAAAAGCGAGGGGGTGGGCGCAGGTGGGTGAAGGGACGATGCTCCTGGGGAGGGGGAGGGGGGGGGTCGACGTTGGCCGGCAGGAAGGAGGCTCCGAGAGCAGCAGGTGGAAAGGACGGGAGGAGGAGCCGGAGGGAAGGAGAGCGGGTGCGCCGAGAGGAAAAGAGAGAGAGAAAGAGGACGGATGAAAGGACGCTTACCAGCTACTACCTATTGATCGCCGATTCTTTTTCTCCTGTTGCATATTAGGCGCCGCTCTCTGTCTTTCTCTTGATTTCTTCGTCCCTCTCGCGGTGGCTCTCCCGTTCGGCGTTGCCGCGTCGCCTCCTTCCCGTATCCATATTGCGTATTCGCTTCGTGTGGTAATCTGAATAAGCACCACCGATAGGGGAAAAAATTTGCCACACCAACTCACAAAATATGGGAAAAGCTTTCTTTTCATTACGAGTTCGCAATAAAAGTTTTTCTTTTTAATTAAAAGCAATACCGAGGGTTAAAATAATGATCTCGTTGGTCAAACATACATCATTGGTGGAAAAAAATAATAAAAAAATAAATAAAAGATTACAGTCAAAGGTTACGTATTACCCCTGTAGGTGGCGCTATTTTAAATCGCTTCGCGAAGCAAATAGGTACATACAATCGAAAGATGGGGCCATTTCACACAGTGTGGGTTTGTGTGCAAGTGCGTAAGACGTGAGCAGCCCATCCCTACTGCTATTTCTCCTCTCCGCGACGATGACGACGACGGCGACGAAGTAAAGCTGGCTCTCCTCTACTTTTTCCCTTCCCCCACCCTGTGTGGTGCTAGACGGAAACGGAGACGCATCTCCTCTTCCCGGCTACTTCGTCGGCTTGTATATATAATACACGCACAGACAGTGTTTCATTTCGTGCATTAACTCATTTCATCTGAGTGTGGGTAAAAGTGTCAGGGTTCGGGTGTTACACCTCCCTCGCTTACGCTATCGCTTGTTATGACTTGACGGCATGAAAATCTTTTACTGTTTTTTCTGTACGAGGGTGTATGTGTCAACTACAGACCTATAGGGGTGAAAGGGCGGAAGGTTGTGTGCATGGTCAATTTGGAGAACTGAGATTTTTTTCGTAAAATTTTTTTTATTGTTATTTTAGACTTTTTTTCTTGAGTTTAATGACGGGGGTTACGAGGACGAATCTGGTTGATTTTTTTTTTTTTTTTTTTTTTTTTTTCAAGTTTCGCTTTTTTTCCTTGAAAATTGTATACTTTAACGTGACTGACAATTTGATTTGCGCGACGAGATTCTTATGGCAAGTACGATATGTAAATTTCGACGAAGCTCTGGAAGCTGTATAAGATAAAAAAAACTGGACACTTGTTAGAATAGAGATAAATTGGACTAATGAAATTTATAAAGAGTAGCGTCTCCCTTGCGGGGTTGACATTGCATCATGTCTATTCACCTGTATACTTTCAATGGCTACAATTAGATGATAAAAATTTAACACACCAAATCTCAATTAAAACGTACTTGGGATTAATTGTGTACCACAACAAAAATTTTTTTTGAAATATTGCAAGTATCATTTAATTGGTATTTTTTCTCAGCTTGTAAATTACAAAAAAAATTTACTGTCCAAGCAATACATGATAAAGAGTCTAAAAAGATTTTTTTCCTACTTTCAGCGTTTTTTTACTTTTGAACGTTTAATGTTTGGCACATGAACGCCATCCACCCAGGGTTACCCTACGGACCGCAAAACAGCCTTGCCGGCTTCTGTGACGCAAACTGTTGTTATTTATTTATTTATTTTTATAAATTTATAAATAATACAAGATGAATGCTTAGATTTAACTACTAAATAGCAATAAACAGTCCTTTTTGCAACATAAAAAATCAACATAATCATATCACAACAAAAAGCAGTGTAATATTTATCCAACATTCTATAAATTTGCTTCTCTCTCCCAAACCAAAACACCTTACGTTGAGGAGCATCAGTTTTTTACCACGTGAACAATAAAAGCCAGCCAACCGACCCCGACATATAATCACTCGGCAAATTAGTTTCCCTCACTCGAATTAAATTAATAAAGCCTTCGCGCTTGCCCTCCCGCACTGAATTTAAAATATATAGAGCAGAGAGGGTGCACATGTTTTCGTTCCCCCTTTTTTTGGGTGAGGGGGGGGAAGCACACACGAACCGACGTATAGTAAAGCTTAATGCGATTCGTCATGCCTCGAAAATCCATGCAAGCCGAGCTTTTCCTCCTCCCAACCCCTCTTTCTCTCGTATTCGCGGTCAACTTGTTGCAGCAGCACACGCCGACTCACTCCCCCCCCTGCCTTCTCATCCTCCTTTCCTCTCCACCAAAGAGTGAAACGAGTCAGCCTTCAAGCTGTGTATACGTATACGTGCAATCGACGCAGGAATGCCACTGTCGGATATGGTACCAATGCCTAATGTACTCGGCAAAAATCGAGATTTTTTAATAGTACGTCAAAGTTATGAAAGCGATGATGGGACACATTTGACTAGTTTTACTATTTTGGTTTTTGTACGATGGGTTTTTTTTTTCTGGTACAGAAGAGCGTGGAAAATCGATTTTAACAAAGTTCTTGGATGATGAGTTCTACTGAACATTCCTATTTGTTTTTATAGTCATTATCGTCACATTCTCGTGCAGTTGGCACGTAAAAATGTTACTCACATCCTATAAAAAGTGGGACTAGTTTTAATGGTTTTCTTTTTCTTTTTCATAATTACGATACGGCACTAATCTCGATGCAATTAGTGAAATTACTTTTCTAACCCCTTTAATTTCCGATAATAGCGTGCCCAGGTATGATTTACTCCTCCAGAGTCCGGGAGGCGCTAAGTTCGCGTGGGTAATTAAAAAATTATCAGCTCCCCGCGATCATCGTACTTGCGCTTACAACATATACACACACACATACGGCTCTTTAAGTGAATTAAATAACAAAACACGCTCGTTAGTGTGGAAAATTAAATTTTTCCCTACCTCTTTTTTTTTTAATTTAATTTAAATATACCACGTTCTCGATGACACTTGGGCTAAACGTGTCGTAAGAAAAACATTAACCACGGCGTAAACACATTAGGCATTATTAATGTTGAGGTATCGCTAAAGTGCAAGGAAAAAAAAAATGTTTTTCATCAAGCTAACGCGCACATTTAACGTATTATATTTTTTTTTTATTTTTCAGATACGCTTGGACTGCGCTCCTGAAAGTGCCGCGCGTCAGAAGGTACCCTTCGTCATCCCCGCGAGCAACGACGGCTCGTCCGTGGCCTGTGGAATCGAAGGGTCGCCGTGGTATTTGAAGAGGCCACTTTCCGTAGAAAGATACTCCAGGTCGAAACAGCTCGTGGGGAAAGTGGAGGTTAGTAATTTTTAGAAATTGTGATAAAGTAGAAACAGCCGAGTTTGGGCGGACGTGACAGTGATTAGATGGAGTGATGGGAGTTATTGCAAAAGTTAAGATTTATTTTAAATGATGTTTCCATGTTTTTGTTGTTTACTAATCTTTTCGTGATTAAAAGTGCATTGTATGAAGTAGTCAATTTTTTACTCAAGACCTCGCAAAGATAATTTCTGTGCTAAATATAAATAAAAGTCAAAGTATGACATTGGGATCAATTGATTCATGTCACGGTAAAGGTAGCCAATGATTTTTCCTCAAAGTTTGAACAAGCTTCACTGATAAATTTGAAAAATAAGTCATCTTGAGGCTTTGGGACTTAAAGTTGACGTATGTTAGGTAAACGTGCACATCATGAACTCCTTCTCAAGATATTTGTAGTAAAAATCAAACATTTATCGTATAAGGACAATTGATAATACGTCACACATTGATATTAGTTTTTTTTTTTTTTTTTTTTTTTTTTTTTTTTATCAACGAAATAATATTTCTAATAAAGTTGACAAAGGATTATGTACATAGATATTGAACGAAGAATGGTCAGAGTTACAATTCGTTAGTAATTATGATTTTGACAGTGTTTACCATGATATAGTGACGCTAGAATTATTTTTTTTGTTAACTGATAAGAACTTTCAAGAATTGTTGTGTATTTGTAAATGACAAAAGTGAAAAAAGAACCTCTGGCTAATTGACTAATGAGTTTAAGAACTACCCTTCCCACTTCACTTTTTTTTTTTTTTTTTTTTTTTTAGTGACAAACAACTATGTTACAACAATAATTATGAATAACATAAACAATAAAGTTTAAATAATTCCGCACATCAATTTTTAAAAAAGTTTTTTTTGGTACTCGTACGCAATAGATTTAAATAAAAACAATGTGGTTAATTTCTCAAATGATACTATTTTGGAAGAATCCCACTAGTGGACTATATCCTACGATAGTAATGGCGTAATTGACGACATGCCGAACTTTAATGCCCAATGACAGGTAAGGACGGAGAGTACGCGACTGGCGTGAATATCTACCCCCGTGGACATCGGTGGTGCACGGGTGAGCCCTCGACACAATCACACCGGCCGGGGGACAGCCCAATCCTTAAGATGTGATTTTAAAAATGGCGGATTGTCCCTATGCCCGCTGCATACAGGAACGGAAACACATACGCCGTGAGCTGCTGCGATGGACAAAGAACATGGTCTTCGTAGTCGGTGAGTTCGAATTCCGTTTTTTTTTTTTTTTTTCTCTGAATAAAACCTCTCGGAATACTTATCTGTTCCACCATCGAGCTATAGAAACCAAAATATATCAACGCCCAGCTGGAAAAGGGTCACATCACAAACTCGTTTTTATTCCAATTTTTGTAAAAATCACGCAAAACTTCAGCTACCCCCTCGGGCGCGTGACAATTTATATCACCGTCCGATCATCCAAGAGTCTCAAATATATAAGTTGTTTTCTGGCAACGTACGAAAAGAAAAAGTCTCTTCAAATAAGCAATACCCCGCGAACAACGAAAAAAGGTTCACCGTCAGCCATCCCCTCGAGGAACCCCTACACACAAGCCATGGACGTCGAGTTGAAATTCTAGAGGCGCGCAAATAAAAATCTCGTTAGCAGCGAATCGAGCTGAGTGAAAAAAGAGGAAGGAGGAGGGAGGGGAGGGCGGAGAAGTAGCCAATTCTTAACCTCGGGCGCGGACACACACGGACGTGGGTATTGCACGCGGTGGTGGTAGTAGTGCAGCGGTGGCGGAGGAAATCTGGGTCATTCGATTCATTGCATTAGGTTCTTTTCGTCCGCGACGTCGAGTCGCCTCGCTTTTGCCCACCTCCGCCTCCTCTTCCTCCCTCGAGCATTACTTGGTACGTATAGCACGACGGTAGACTGGCTCCAGGCGCCGCGATGTTTTATTGATTTTTCTCCGACGCTGCTGCAGCTGAGCTTCGCCGCTCCTCTATACTTACTTTACCGATGGCTACGTACACGTGTGTATACATGTATAATATCATTTCGTTGGTCCGTTTTCTTTCCTTCGCGTCTCTCTCTCGTGTTTTTTTTTTGTTTGTTTTTTTTTGTTCAATCTTTATTTTGATGCTTTGGGAGAGCTGTTTTCGATTGGACCCGAGTTATACCCGTAAACCCATGGGTTCTGATGTACGTGTACAGTATACGTGTATGTATACATGCTTCAAAGATATTTCTTTCCATGGGACATGTCAGGGTACTTTCACTGTAACGGCAAACGAATGAAATTTTGTGAGAAATGTATGGTTGTCACAAGTTTCGACGAACTCTACTATCTATACTTTTTTTATAGGTATACGTACTTTTAATATTAATGCTTCCAGCCCCCCCTTTTTCACGAGAGTATATCAGAATGAAAAAAAAAAATAAATAAATAAATAAATAGTAAAAGTAAGGGCACCCTTATACACGTAAATCCGAATGATGATTGATTTTCGTCTAAGAACGAGAAACGTATAGTCAAAGTGTAGCAAACCACGGTTTGGATGATCAACCCCTTGCTACTACACGCGTGCAACAGTACACATCAAAAGCTCGTTTACTCAGACACGGGGGGTGTGGGTGAAAAGTAAAACGCAGAGACCATGCGAGCAGCATCACGTACGAGCTCTAGGCCCAGCTTTTATGGTCGAGGAAGAGGAGAGCACTCCCTTTAAAAATCCGGGGCCATCTCCCTTTTAACGTTAGAATGAAAAAGAAATAGCCCCCCCCCTTCGTCTGCAGCGCGTCTGCTGATTCTCGCATGAGCTTTTTGGACGGAGGTACAAAGAGTACGAGTGGGGGATGTTTGCCGGCGTCTCATTTTTTTCGAGGGATTTTTAAAACTTTATCCTTTTTAATGACCCCATCCCTCTCGGCAAGCGAAAAAATACAACTTGTGGATCGCTAAGGGCAGGGCTGAGTCGAGTGTGATAGGAATCCCACGGAAAAGTTAATTGAAAAACATTGTTGTGTCCTTTTTGCCTGGCATATTCAGGCTCTCCGTGACAACGAAACGGTTAGAAAGTTTTTCCGCCCGAGCGAAAAATTTTCCGGCAACTTATCGGGCGATTTTTCTGAAAGTTCCGTCGCGGGGGCTCGCAATGAGAAATAAAATTACCTCGAAATGATTTAATAATGAAATATCACGGGGCAGAGGCGTGGGTGGACGTTAGCAGCAAGGAAAATTGTTGGGCCGAACTTTTATTTTTCAAATATGGCTGCACGGGAGCGGCAAAAAATTTCACGTAACCGGATACATGTGCATGCGCGTGTGGGTGGATGTGATGAAAAAGTTACGGAGCGTAATGCGCCGGGTAATTTTTACTCTCATCGTCAAAAAAAGTTTTCGGTCGGTCGGGCTAGAGTACCGGTATACGATGTTAATAATTATAACAGTGATGGTACGAGCGAAAAAAAAAGAACGTACTTCGATCTTGTATTTACGGAGTGTATACACAAAATGAGGTCACATGATTGATAAAAAATTTCTTGAAAATTGTGGCAGATCAATAAAATCTAATAAAAAAAAAAAATTAAAATTAAAAGTGAAATGTAGGCTTATTTGAAGTACAGTCGAACTCTACATTTGTAGAATCTCGTTATCGATACTGCAGCACTCATATGCTGAGAAACTAAAGTCTTCGAACCCGAAAGAAATCACGTACTGAAAATACAATTATTTAACGTAGTAAACGTAGTAAAAATGATATAGAACAAAATAAAACAACCTAAATCTGTCGTACTGTATCTTATTTCAAAATGTATTCATTTTAATAGCCAATATCTTGTACTCGTGTTTTCATAACAGTTCGAGTCTCAAATTATGACTACATTTAATCAGAAAAACTTGTGCTTCACTTTGTTTTCAAGAGTGTTAATTTACCAAATATTTTCAAGATTCCACTATCTTGTGGTCATTTGGCCTAATAAAGCAGAACTACAGATTTTTAACTAGCGATGGTTAACTGAAAAAAAAAAAAAAAAAAAAAAAAAAAAAAAAAAAAAACGGATACCAAATACTAAGAAGATGGCAATTCGTTGATAAGTGCACAGGAACCAGCTGTTGTAAGGTATGAAAGAGATTTTCCATGTGGCTCGGAAAACAGAGCTCGTGCTATAGCAGCGTATATATAGAGACGAGAGACCTGTTGCCCGAGACACTATATATACGTTCACACAAACACAGAAAAAGAGAGGAGCGCCAAATCCTCCACTACTACCACCCTTTTCATGCATTTCCACGCACCCCGAGTGTCTAGCCCTAGTTTTCCAACTTATCCCCTTCCCTCTCCCTCGGAGCTGGTCTATTTTCCCAAGCCGGCGTTTTCCTTTGTCAGTCAGCAACGGGCCGCTTTACCTTTCTTCGACTTGGATTATTCATTAAAAGCCTTTCTCCCCCCGGTCCGTGCTCCATGGACGATAGGTGCAACTGTCAGAGGCTTGTTTTTCTTCGTTTTCGTGAGTTTTTGTTCAAGACCCAATGGGATCTGTTACCATTAACTTCGAAGTTGTCGACACCCATCCAACCACGTAGCCTTTAAAAGCCACGCCTGAGAGGGTATGTTAAATAATCAGCGCCTCTCTTGAAAATAATTTCAATCGAAAGACACCGACGAAAAGAAAATAAGCACGCAATGTATATGTACGGGGAAGGAGAGGGGGCGACGCTCCTTGAGCAGCAGTGCACACTCCACGGGAAACAATGACCCTGTCCACAGCGACAAAAGCAAGGGTAGTGCACCAGCCGATGTTTGGCCCGAGACACAGTGCACCGTGAAAGGTCCTCCGTTACATATGTACGTGTGTGTGTTCACGTGTACCAATATGACGGAAGAGACGGCACGTCATGTTGTGCATACGCGCGTATGTGTAATACACGAGCTCTCATTATTCGCGATTGTTGGACGTCGCTGCATGTGTGCGCGTACAGGTCAAATGAACCGAGAAAGCTACGATTTTTCGTGCCCAGTCCGGATGAAAAGGACCAAGGGGAGCATCTGCGAGCGTTTTCTTTTTTCACCCCCCTTTTTTCTGTTTGTGTTTTGTACGGTAAAAAACAGACGTGCCGCGTGTACATGCATTGTACGGGTGTTTCGGGCAGACCCGACGATCTTTTCTTTGTTTCATTTTTGCATTTATCGTTTGCGACAAACTCAAAGGGTACGTGATTGCGTTCGAGTTCGAATGTTGGTGGGTGCCGTGATTAATATAGAGCAGCACCTCTGGTGAACTTATTCTGATGCGCATCTTTTGATTGTTTGTTCACTCGATATCATTGCATACTGTTTCTGTACAACCTGTGTGCATTTGTTATATTTAAGTCTGCGACAAAGCCTGACATTCTACACTTTCTTGAGATAAAACAATGGAGAAATTGAATAAAAAAAAAAAAAAAAAAAAAAAAAACTAGTTTCCATTGAAACACGTTATTGGGCTCGTTACACATCAGGTCGAGGTGAATAGTGAAGGGCGGCGAAAAACTCGTAGCCGCTGATGAAAATTTCAGACTGGATTCTGCCGATTATCGACAAGGAGGAAGCAAACATGAAGTTAACCTTGTTTCCCATGTTCATAAGAAACGCAAATTTGCATTTGTCGCACGTCCATTTTATTTCAATGATAACTTTTTCTAGCTATAATGATCAATATCGTCAAACTGTCTAAAAATGATCAGATACAAAATCCGGTAACCGTCCTACTCTCCTCCAAAACAAGTACAGCGTAGCACGCGACTTCCGTATAATAATCAAGTCGAACCGCAACGAACTCGGTATACACACATCGGTCGCAAACTGGTAAATTCAGTGGGAGAGCGCAACGGAGTATCGGCAGCCTCGCGGGCTTTACGAAAATTTTCCATCATATCTACCTTCTCTTCTCCTTCAAGTTATACAGACCTACGAGCACCAGCAGAGCGCTATCGATCCCAAAGTGCCAATACTCGTCTGTAATTCCGCAGCCATACATACACGTTTCTCCTTCTCCCCTCCCCCTGAGCTATACACATACAGCGTATATGCTGCACCAGTCGTCGATACCTCCCAAAATAACGCAAAACTCGCTCGCTACGCACCACCACCCACCTCAACCCACCTATGTACAAAAGCATCAGACAATTCTGCTAGTGAGCTAGCTGTGCATGAACATCACAAAGGGCGAGAGCGAGAGAACAAGGCGGCTTTAATCTCACCTAGCCTGTTCGAGCGTCTCTCATCCCCAACGACGCAGTATACACACTTTTCCATGGCTATATGAGGAGCAGGATGGAGGGGGGGGGAGAGGAAACGAGGGAAGCAACAGCGCGTTGCTTGACGAAATTTCGCGAGGCGACGCGCGCCACCGGATGCCGGAAAATCGTAGACAGAGAGAGGGAAGGAAGCCTTCGGGAATCTCGCCCCCACCGCCTTCTGGGCGCCCTACCCCTTCGAGGTTGCCACTTGCGTCGTCGTACTGGTCGTAAAACCACCCCATCCCCCCACCCCGAATACTTTTTCTCCTCTCTCGGCTGTTGCTTCTTATTCCTCTTATTCTTTCGATTCTCCTCCTGCTCGGGCATTGTTTTCCCTCCTTCTCCCCCCCCCCTTCTTCGGCGGTGGCTACACGCTCGTCAACCCCTTTTTTTGTTTTCATTTTCTACCTTCCCGTACGAGGTGGAATATATTGGCTAGCCATCAGTCCCGAGTCCCAAGGAATTTCGTGGGAGCTATGTGTGCACATTCGTACGCGTCTGAAAGACGAGCGGGAGGCTAAGGGTGCACACACGAAATCTAGCAACAAAGAGCAATAAATAACGTGAAATATACGCAAGCCAAGAGGAAATATGGGCCGCAGTGTATAATGTGAACAAGATGGAGGTGGAGGAACAATTTTTATTTATGAAGGGGAGTCTTTTGAGTCATGGAGGACATCGACTGCAGCATTTTTGGCATCATTCGCGTGGATGGTTGATGAGGGATTCGAGTCTACCATTAGCCTGGATTGGATTATTACTCCGTGCTGGTGATTAATAATCGAAAATGATGGTCGATTTGGAAGAAAGATTTCTACAATCGAAAAACAAAAAGGTGTTTCGCACTCGTGTGTTTCCGAAATCTAAAGACCACGCGCATTCAATCAACCAAAACGGCATCAAGAACCCCCAATCTCTTGCAACACATGGACATACAAAGGGTTTGGAATGTCAAGAAGCAGACGACGGGGAAAATCGCATCGCCCCTTCCAGCCGGAAAGGACGAGGGAGGGGAGCGTGTAAAAAAGGTTGCGGACTGGATAGGGGATGACGATGTACGTAGTGGGTGCGTGCGTGTGCCTTGCCTTGACCACAGACAACGAACGTAGCGTGCATCCGACCCCACCGGCGCGCCCGAAAGCTTTCTCAGCGCAGGGAAGCGGCTCGCCTCCCCTACGACCCCCACGCTTGCGTCTTTGGCCATTCTTTCTTTCTTTCTTTCTTTGCGAATCCATCCACGAGCGTGTGTGCGTATGTTTGCGCACTTCATCTTTCTCTACGTATCGGTCGGCCCTCTTCTTTCTCTCCTTTCCATCGGCACTGCGAAGCGTACACCACTGCTACCTCCACTACAACTCCCCGTGCCTTCTCGGGGAGATATTTTTTTATGCCCGCGCTCTTTATTACGTTGTACGTCGTAAACGTTGTTTTTTCGCTTCCATTACTCGAGCCCACCTCCTCCCACCCACTACGTGGCACTTCCCCAGAATTTTTTTTACAGCTCGGGTGTGCTTCTGGAACAGTTCGATGGATGTAAGGGTACTGGACGAAATGGAAACTTGAACCGGATTTTCATCCCAACTATTTCCTCGTTAATTTTATGTCTAGGGTGCTTTTTCATATTAGCTCTGGGAGGGAACTCTAGTCTTGGGGAAAGAAGCTTTGAGTTCAAAATCCAGGGTCATCAGTTTGAATCTAAATTCAAATGGATATCAATGTACTGCGTACTCCAGAATTTGTGAATAACTGAACATAGGTTAGTTATGCATACAATAATGAAGTAGAGTACCCAGGGGTAATTTTTTTTTTTTTTTTTTTTTTTTTGACTGATACAAAGCACAAAAAACCAAGAGTGATCGGAAATCATAATGATATAAACTTGAATCTATCATTAGACGATTCGATGGATGGGTTTAAAATATACAATTAAAAAGAGGTAGTTCGCGAGGGCGCGAAGATAGCCAAGAAGTATAAACTACCTATTTATTCTTCGAGCAAGACCATCGGAGGTGCTGCCTAAAACATCAATTCCGCGTCTCTTTACGCGCGCGCGCGCACACGAAATGACATTATCGATTGCCATCCGTTCGAAAATTAGAGTAGCGCCAAGAGCTAATCTTCACTCTTGTTAAGGTGAAAAAATGCAGACTCTTTTTCTCTCTGCTCAAGCCCCCCCCCCCCACCTTCTCAAACTCCCCAACCATCAGCCCCTCTCTACTCACCCCCACTCTCGCCAAGCCCTGTGTGTAAGCGCGTTCCACCTCCCTCCGTAATTTTTTTCACTCTTTTTTCCCATTCCAGCCCTTCTCTCTTCCCCATCCCGTCTATAGTTTGGATTATATCCGGGCGTCTCTGGTTCATTTTCCTTATGCTCCAGGCCTCACTCACCCTAACATCCCCCAACCTCGAGCGCCTTCCGATCGGCTCTCTCTCTCTCTCTCATCTCGCCTCTTGCTCTAACGTCTAGATAAGCACGTTTTCGAGCTACACCTGCTATAGCCTCCGGACGCGAATGTGGTTATACTCCCTATTTGTGGGCTTGACTTGGTAGTAAAAGTATTTGCCTCTACCGAGCTTATGTCTTTATTGACGCTGTAGAATTTGGATGTAAGATTTCAACTGATCTCGGAACTTTTAATACCTCAAGTTGATAGAGTTCGAGAGCGTCTCCGTAGGGGGTTTGTGAATATTCAATTCGTTGAGAGACCAGCTGCATCGTATCAGTCATTTTTATTAACGGCATTCCTACCAACCTCATAGGTTGTTAACCATCCCAAGTTTCCATTCTGCCTTATGTATCTGTATGCCGAGCGGTAACGATCGACTCATGTGTGTACCACAGAACGTTGACAGAAAATTAATGCTATGCAAATGGAATTTTTGGGATGTAAGTCCTGGGCGATCGTGGACCTGTTGCTTCCAGCTGGCGTGTGGTAGCTGGATGTGCGCTCTCTCTCTCTCTCTCTCTCTTTTTCCCGTTTTGGAGCATCAAACTTTCAAACGGGGTGGGTTTGCATGTTTTCTGATTATTAAAAAGTTTTTTAGTAGTGCGTTTCAGCATTTTAATTCATTAGTTGATTTGAAGTTATGGATCATTCAACTGATAAAATGAAACTACACTTGTCGTCAGATTGGTGTGACAATATTTCTTTTCCTATCAATGATATTTAACTAGAAAATTGCAAAAAACGAAACGCAAAACAAAAATATGAGGCGTAAATTTCGTATTCATTACATAGCACGCCAACGGGAGTCACGAAAAAAAGGGGAGGAGGAGGGAGACATATATAAAGGGATGAAGGGGTAGCGTTGAAACGTATAGAAGCCTGAAAACATCCCCCGTAAAGTGCTAGCAGCCTTTTCTCGCCCAGGCAATAAAACACGTCATAAAAGGAGGTGGAAATTTTTTTAAAAGTGCGAGCCTCATTTTTAGAACCTTTTCTCACCTTCTGATAAGAAGTAAAAAAAAAAAACCCACCCTTCCGTGCAATCTTGGAAATTAGATTTAAGACAAATGCTCTCCGACTTACCCGCGACCTGATACTGAAAAAGAAGAAAACGATCGTTGGCTCGCCCCCTCTTCCTTTGCTTTCGACGTTCGAGTCAGAGTGAGTGGGTCGTAAGGACCAGAGGGTGGGTCTCATAAGAAGGGAGCCAAGCATAACCCGGTCGACTTCCGAGCTCTGTAGGGCAATAAAAGACGTGCGTTGAAAGGCTCACGGGATAGATAAGATTTCTAGTTGCGCCCACCCCCCCCTCCTTTCGCGAGTTTATCTTAAAACCTAACTTTATTGTTCTCGATGTTTTTTAAAAAAGGGTTGTACACTTGGAATTTTGGAATAACCCCTCGTTTTCCATCAAAGAAACATCGGCAACATCAATACCTAGGAGAATACTCGTGAAAGAGAAGCAATTTTTCTAAAAAATGAATGGCAACTTTCTACACGGAATTCATTTGTCCTCATGATAAACAATAATATTCCTCCTAATACCTTTAGAACAATATAAAAGACACGGTCATAATGACGTTTTATTTCGCATTCGCGCTGCATGTATGCGTAACCGCACTAACAGCCAGCTTCTTCTTTTATGTTTCTTGTACGGAAATCCTACATTCCTTGCTCCTTATCTCTCGGTAGCAGCTACCGCACGCATAAGCTGTACCTGCGTATCATATAAACAGCACAGAGTAGAGACGAAAGAGCCAAACGCGGAAGGGGGAGGGGGGAAGAAAGGACTATAAAAAAAAGGAGGCAACGCGTGCCTACGCCCATATACGCACGTTCCTCGAAATGGCCTTTTTACTCGCTGGCCTTACGTAGCTGGTGCTGCCGCGAAAACTGCAAGTCTTTCCCCGGGAGTAGCTACGGCACAGGAAGGGCGAGAAGAGAGTAAAGGGAGGGTGGCTACCCGTGGTGGATTTTTTTTTCCGGCGGCGACGACGGTGCCGAGGGTGAGAGGGTTACGAAAAAGCGTAGTCCGGGACCTTTGGGTGGAAGAGAAGACGCGAGCAACCCTCCCTCTAAAGAGGAGGGAAGGCGCAGCCAGCCAAGGGGGTGGTTGGGCAGTGATCGTTAAGAGAGAGGCATAAAAAAAAAGCGGGCGCACCCAGAAAAGGGGGCGCCTCTCCCTCATCTCTCTGTACGCTGTAGGTGGAAAAGTAACAATAAAAATTTCGCGAGGGCGCTTACGAACTTTCGTATACGTTGGGTACGAGGTAGGGAGAGGTCTGACTTACACAGCCACGCGTGGCTGAAAAAAGGAGCGGAGGGGTAAGGATAAATGGAACGGAGGTGGCAGAGAAACAGAGTAAAAATCGGGGAAAGAACGCGTATGTACGCGCGCCAGTGTACACACGTAAACAATACCGTGCGAGGGAGGTAAGGGTCGCAAGGGTGGGGGGAGGGGGAAGCAAAAACAGAAAAATGAGGCACGAGCACGGGCCGCAGGAGAGAAAGAAGGCACTAATGCCGCTACTGTGCAGCAGTCTGCGATGCTGGTGCCGATGGTAGTGGGGGAGAGTACAGCGCGGTTACTCCCTTTAAACGCGAGGAGAAGTGCGTAATGAAACGATATTGAGTGGCCCCCCCCTGACCCCCCCTTTTCCGTATTGCCGATTCTCCCACCCCTTTTCCTACGCTCGGGGCTATCTATATTTATGTATAGGGGGTTATTGGAGGGGAGAGAATCATCTTCTTCGCTACTAGTACTACTGCTACCGCCCCTCCGTCGATTGACCTCGCTTCAGCTCGGTGACACGCACAGCTACACGGATGGGGAGGGGGTCGAAAGGGGTGCGCCGATACGTGCCGTGCGGCAAAGGGACGCGTTGGGAGAAAAGAGAGAGAGACTTCGTCCCATCCGGCGCCTTACCAAGGCGCACTTGCGTGATACGTGTACGCTTGGTGTGTGTTGTTACATATGCAGATGGGGGTGAAACGAAAACGGCTCTTAAGGGGAAAGGGGGTGGATGCTTGCAGTGCACAATGTGCAGCATACAGCTTCTCTCTCGTACTTTTAATTAACGTTACACGTACATTTTTCTTTCTCTGCCTTCTCTCATACAACGGATCGCACCTTTACCTATTACCAGCTACACAAGCTCGCTAGCGACCTTTGCGTAGTGTAGACCTCTCGGCTATGGTCGTCCAGCTTGCGCAATGTCAAAAAAAAAAAAATTTTTTTAATGAATAAAAAACAAAAAAAATGAGCGGGGAAGCAAAGGTGATGGTAGCAGGACAGCCCTCTTCGCTACTTCTTCTCGGCGTGCACATAGCTGCTCAGGAAGGACGAGAAGCACGAGGTGAAGGAAAAGAAGAGGGGCGGCTGGTTTTTTTTCGCTCTTCCTCCCCGTAAAAGTCCGCCACCACCACCAGCTCTGGTTCGCTTTTTCTCTCCACGCTCTCTTTTTCTCGCTCCTACCACCATATCAGTGTCACCACCGGCTCGGCCCTCTCTCGCGCTAGTCGCCAGCTTTGTACTCAGCTGCTCCGTACCCTCAGTCCGCATCTTATGATCGCGATGCCCGTGCTTTTTTTCGACACAATACGCAGAGCTTGTGACGCGTATTCACGTTTTTGACGTTTCGTGTTATCCGTG